>NC_051176.1:202150996-202817757 GCF_013339695.2 Rhipicephalus sanguineus | reverse complement strand
CAGAGGCACCCTACAAAAAGTGGCAAGATACATACACGATGGGTGGCCTCAGAAACTTTCAGACATCGACAACAATGTCAAGCCATTCTACCACATCAGAAGCGAACTGCACACAACAGAGGGCTTCGTTTGCTATGGCGAGCGGCTAGTCATACTAACAGCTTGTCAATCAACTTTACTTCAAACGTTTGCACCCAAGCACACATCGCGGAATTACTGCTTGCAAGAACTCGGCAAACCAGAGTGTGTACTGGTCATCTCTAAGCAAAGAAATTGAATCCTTGGTAAAACAGGTGCGAAATATGTTCAGTCGCATCGGAATGCTAACCCGCGGCAGCCACTGTTGGACAGATCTCTGCCTGACCGCCCTTGGATGCAGCTTGGCACGGATTTTTTTCATCTTAAAGGCAAAACACCTTCTAATAGTTGACTACTTCTCCAAGTATATAGAGGTTTGGCAGATGACGAGTACCACAGCCTGTTCACTAATACAGGTACTCAAGGAATACATTCGCCAGGTTCGGCATACCAAATGTTGTAATATCGGACCAAGGGCCACCGTTCGACAGCGCCGACCTCAGAAATTTCTTTTATGACTGGGACATCAAACATGTCCATTCATCTCCTTGAACATGATTAAATTAGCGCAACGACGACGAGGACACAAGAGAAGAGGAGACAAACCACAGCGCTGTGTCCTCGTCGTCGTTGCGCTAAGTTAATCATGTTCAAGTATTATCACCAACTGGCCCAGCTATCAGTTCTTCTACATACATCTCCACTGCACCCCCGCAGCAACGGTCAAGCAGAAAGGACCATCCAAACAGTCAAATCAATGATGACAATGGCATCAGAGGAAGGCAAAGACCTCGCAGTTGTGCTGCTTAACTATCGTTCAACTCCAACGATAGGAGGAAAATCCCCAGCTGAGCTGCTAATGGGCAGGAAGTTGCGCACATTCCTACCAACCTTTCCAAGCGTACTACAACCGAGCTTTCCAACTGCAACTCACCACACGCTTCTCCACGAAAGGCAAAAGCAGTAACACAAACACGGAGACTGCCACACAATAAATCTTTCGGCACTAATTCGTGGTCAGCCTTTGTGGCTCCACCTCAATCAAAAATTGGAAAGAAGCCACCGTGGTGAATGTCGGTCCAGAACCTCGAAGATACGCCGTAAAGACAGACACCGGAGGCATCCGCTTCAGAAATCGCATCCATCTGTGACCAAAAAACACACAGCAGACTGTTGCAGAGGCTTCGCCAGAGGACTACGACATAGCTGAGCCAAGCCTACCAGTGGCAACACAGCAAGTTGAGGAACGGCCTTGCCCACCTCCAACTACCTGCTCCGGAAGAAGGATCAAGCCTCCTGCACGCTATCCCAGCTTAAGAAGCGACTTCACTTAAAACTGAAAAGCTGGTTTACAAAAAAAAAGTCAAGTCACCAGGAGGAAAGTTGAGAGAAAGTAGACCATGTGAGGAAATGAAATGAATGGTAGGAGATGAACAGTGATGAAGGCAGGTTAAACACGGGACGGGAGCCATAACAGGAGCACGGCATGTGCCCTTGGAGTTGGCCTGATGAACGTTTACCTATACATAGCAGCTGCCACAGTCATATTAGACACCATATGCGAAGAAGTTGAAGCATTTTCCGAGAAAGAAAAAAATTCCAGGAATCTGAAGGGCTGTGAAAATGTGCTTTTCAATTTCAACTGTTTTCAAGGGCTTCAAGCACCTGTACACACCCTGATCTAACCACAAGCAGGTTTCAGCCATTGCCATATGATATTGTTAGAGGACTACATAAATATATTTTGTACCAATCTAGATAATGTGTTCCTGGAATCTGCAAAGATACATAAAGTGGTAAAGTTTATTGGTGCTGTTACTCTCACTGAATGTCAATAAAGAGAGAGCTAGGGCACTGTGCAAGCCAGAGTTCAACCAGAGGCCCACACAGAATAAAGAATTTTCACTCCCCCCACCTTGCACTTGAGTGGGCCTTTATTACGACTGTGAGAGGCATGTCAAGATATGTCCATAGAAGAAGAAATGCATTATCAGTTATTGTTTATGTATGACATTGTGCATTTTAGTGCATCAACATTGTACCAAATAACTCATAAAAACAGTGCAAAAACAATGAACGAGCAGAAAGAGACAACTCGTTTGTCCGTTGTTTGTGCACTGTTTTTTATGACAAAGGACAGCCAACTAACCCGAATTACCGCCTTTTCGAAGTGCCAAATAACTCACGCCCCTTTGCATGACAGAAATGCATGGTTTATCAGTGCAGGGCAAGTAATGCAGGAGTTTGGCACAAATTCTCATGTGGCATAACTGCCAGGCCCACCCATATTGTGACTCCATTGCCGATGGGGGCTTCTCAAAGACAAAGAGTTGTTGACACAATATGACAAAGCGATACGAGAATATTAAGAAAATGGTTTTGCATAACAAGTACCCGCGCACGTATGGAGGATGAATCGTGCGCCATTCGGAGCCGCATCAAGCCCGTTTCTTCTTAGTGCCACTCTTCATCATCACTTTGAGAATACCACAGGAGAACACGAAGAGATGACCAGCGGTCTAAAACACCAGTTTTATGTCGACGACATTGTGGCCAGAGCAGACACAGCGGAAGCAGCTTTGCTGGTCTGCAATAATGCAGCTAATGTTATCAATTAAACAGAAATGCATCTGCGTAAATGGATGACAAATTCCACAAGTCTTCAACATCTCAGTGAAGAAAGAGAAGGCATTAATAAAGATATTCGTTTAACGGTTCCTAAGAACAAGAAATTACTGGGAGTTCTTTAGTACCCTGAAGATGGCGTGTAAAGGGTTGACACCTGCAATATTATGCAGCTCGTAGCATCCATGAGGACAACGAAGAGGAATGTTTTAAAGGCAGAAGCTGAGATATACGACCCATATGGCTTTCTGTCTCCATTCACAGAGCTTCAAAGGAACTAAAAAGTATGTGTGAGTCAGTCCGAGATGAACGCATACTTCAGTACTTCAGGCAGAATGGAATTAAATGGAAGTTTATAGCGGACTGCGCCCCATGGTGGGGCGGTTTCTGGGAACGGCTGATACGTACAGTAAAGACAGCAATACAAAAGGCCTGCAAGACAGCCTTGCTGAACTATGTTGAATTAGAGACCGTGTTGACAGAAGTTTATTCAATAGTACACTCTTGTCCATTAACAGTAATACCAAGTCAGTTGGAGGAGCCACGGCTTACACCGGCTCATTGTCTGATTAGTCGAAGGTCAGTCTCTATTCCTGATGACGAGATCACGGAGACGAAGCCTGGTTCGACCAAAGATGAACTACAAAGACGTTGGAGGCAAAGAAAAGCATGCCTTGATGCCTTCTGGAAGAGATGGCACAATGAATATATTTTACAGCTACAATCAGCTCACCACATCAATGGCACTGCTTGTAGTAAAAGTAGGAGACTTATCATGAACGAGAAATCTCCAAGGCTCTGATGGGTTCTGGCCGTAATCGAAGAGACATTTAGGGGTCGTGACGATCACGTTTGTCTTGTCTCCCGAGAAAGTCAGACGGAAGGAAAGCACGAAAAGCTGTGCAACACCAAAGGGGCTATGCCTCTGGCTATGCTAGTGGTACAAATGAACACTTTCTAGACCAATTATACCTGTCTGCTTTGGTTCACTTTTTCCTTAATTTTTTTTTACTGAAGGCACAATTAGCTGAGGGCTTTTGCAAATGCCAGAGAGTTGAACATTTTTACAAAGACCTTAACGGGAAGACTGGACAAGGATTCAAAGCAGCTTCCAAACACTGCCATCGCATTGCGACTGCAATGATCTCTCAATCATGAAGTATTGGACAGAAGAGGAAATTCCTGCATTTCCGCAATGATTCACTCACCCTATATCATCCCAGCAGACTTTTATGAAATGGAAAATTAAAGGCAATCATCAGTACCATACAGTGACTCATAACATATTTGATCCCAGGGTCAGTGACCCATGGAACAGGATTCAACGTGCCTGTCTGAACACTGCTAACCCAATGCAGCTGCAGCATGACAGCACACAGCTGCAATGGTCCCTCAATGACGAAGTATTGAACAGAAAAGAAAGTTCCTGCATGTTTACAATGATTCGCTCACCCTACAATATTTCAGGTAACTTTCCCGATTGCCAAGAAATGGCTCGTGACATTTAAATTCATCACACGACCATGGGACAACTTAAAAATAGTTCTGTGACTAAAGGCAGACACATATAAGTAATGTGTAGCTTCCTAAGGAAATGAAATACAGTTAAAACTCGATCTAACAAAACACAATTTTATGAAGTTCCTGATCTCACGAAGTATTTTGTGATTTTCCAGCAAATACCCATAGGGCTGAAATTAATGAATTAGCTCGGCCACAAAACTCGATTTAACAAAGTTTTCTTGGAAATAACTGCGTAAAAAGTGGTGATTTCCATTTAATTTTGCAGAGATGGGTTTTTCTTCGAGCGTGCACTCTAACGCTTTAGCCCTATAGCATTAGTTTGATGAGGCTGGACGCTCCACAGTGCCCTTGCATGGAGCACTGGACTCAGCAGTGAGTGGTATTCTTACGTACCGGATGGTGCTAGAGGCGGCGGTGGCTGGTTTCGTTGCAATAATAGCTTCCTTGCAACTTTCTGACTTGGCCTGCTCGCACAATCACTTCGTTCGTTCTCCACGTATCGCCCATCATTGCTTCATGTAATGGTCTTTCTAGCTTGCATCACCTGGACATAGGCGACAAGGGAGCCTCATGTCAGAGCCACCCTCAGGCAGGCCTCACGGACTTTTCACCTGCGCAGCAATTAGATTAATCGCGAGAGCAATGGCCTGGTAGCTTTTGGTTGTTGTTATATGTTACAATTTTAGATTTTAAAGAGCCAAAAAATCCCCTTCGCGATTTTACGAACTTCCTGATTTAATGAAATAATTCAAGTGTCCTCACCACTTCGTTAGATCGAGTTTTAACTCAATACCGTAAAATCTGGAGCAAGCACCACTCCCACGGTGAAAGATAATCGGACAAGATTTGGAGGGGGGCCTTTGCTCGGTCACGGATCAAAATTCAATATGGAGGTGGAAGAGCCGCATGTGCTTCCAATGAAATCCGTTTTTGAATAGGCATGCATTTGCTGTCGTTATTAGCCCTTGTCACGCGAATTAAAACACGGAATGGAGCAGTGTAAAGGGCGGGAGGCAGGGGGGGGAACACTTGCTCGGTCCCATTTGTAGATATTTCAAATATCCAGAAAAAAGGAGGGGGCGCTTGCTCGGGATATTACGGTACGTAGAAGAAATTTTTCAACATCAAGTGTGGATGGTGAAGGTACAACTTAATTACATTCTCAATAGACCTTGGTTGTGCATTGAGCCAAGTGTCGATAACACCATGTGTAGGCTAGTACCTTCGGGCTATTATGAAAGGATAGTGCATTATGGACAGTACCGCTACTGCACCAGAGTGGCGGCTGCACCCTTGCATGTTGCTGTAATCCTATATCCGGGGGACACAGAAAGCATGTTTGCCATGTTATTGTAGCATACAGCAGACAGAAGAGCAGTCTAGCCTACGACACGTTCATTCAATAAGCAAGTTTGACTGGTGTGAGTGACAAGCAATGTTACACAAGGGTCTTCCAGGAAGCGTAAGGCTGCTAGACTGTGCACCCATTGGCCTTTTGCAAAGTTGGTTGCTTGAGCTAACCTCATTCTTGCTGTTCATGCCCTAAATAAAGAGGCATATATCCTGCTGTGTATATAGTCATACCTTTTTCATTTACATTTGGTTTTTATTGCAACTACTTCAAAATTATCACTCTCACAATCCTTATAAGCGTTACATGGCGCATAATCTTATGTAAGGGCAGCTAAGCAGGCATATGAGATACGCTGTACAAAAAAAGAGTGAACGCTTTTCGTCTTTCATTTTATATTTTCCGTCAGTACGCTTACAATTCAGCTTACAATTCGTAGAAGGCTTTTTACAAACCAACACCAAATGCGAGCGCACTAAACACGTTGAAGTGCTGTCTGGTGAACTGTGGCACTTGTATCAAACTAGCGAACGAAGAGCGCCTGCTTCCTCTTGCAAGCAGCTGCAATCCCTTGGAAACATGGAGCGTGATGACACTTCATAATGCAAGCAAATTCGACATTCAAACCTGAACACCTGCGAAACTGCCACAAAGTGAGAGCCATGTGTTCTTTCACATGGCAATCAGGCTTCTTTTATGCGCGAAGAAACTGTTCTAATAATAGTGTCAGTTATCAATTACGCAAAGCCGAACATTGGACGAGTTGGTGCAAGTTAATCATGTCGAACTGTAGCGGCTGTAGTGCATGAAAACACACGATCGGTTCTTTCGCAGAAAACTTTTTTCTGCTCGCGCAGCGATCGTGGATGAACCTCTTGTGCCGCAGTTCGAAATGTTTATCACGCTCCGTATCCACAACGTAAGAACGGCAGCATAGCTATATGATCACGCTCTCTGATACGTAAATGTAACAGGTACGCCGACATTTCAGACTAGCGGAGCAGAACTCGAAATAACAGAGATCGCTACTTACTTGTGGCAAGGCAGCGCATTGCAGCACCTTCGCTCTGTTTCGCCCTCGACGTCCGTCAATCAAGCAAAGGCAGTACTAGACGTTCTCTGAGGCAGTCACGACGAAGTCGCTATGGGACACCGGTTCACGGACTACGTTGTCAAATGGTTGTCAAGACGAAAGCTGCATGTGCTGCATGACCAGCATGACTCGCGGCGGCGTTCCAGAAAGCTCCGCCAAGATGTGACGGCGCCACCATCGAAAATCCCTAGAGATTCTCTCCCTAGGTACCTAGCCGTCGAACACAAAAGGATTTTGTACGTTTTCTAGACGCTCGCAGTGCGTGCAGGTGCTATGCAGTGCATCACCGCAGGGCCAAAAAACAAGGCGCAGTTTCGTAGCGGTGGGTGGGAACAGGAACTTACGTTAACTTGACAATTGTTTGTTGAGACCTGGTTTAGACCAATCGACGAGCTCAGTGCTACGTCAACTCGGCGATCGCCGAGTTGACGTCACTGCGCGTACGAGGAGGATTGGCCAGGCGTAGGAAAGAAGCGCGGGAATTGTTTTTCGAAATGAAGGGTCTGCGCGGCGCGCAGCGCTGCAATATTCGGAAAACGTGATCGCCGCGGTCTACTGTACGGATTAGCGAGCTTGTTTGGCGGGTGTAAAAAAAAAGTCGCAGCCTGTTTACGGGCCCTTTAAAGCGCACCTAAATCTAAGTACACGGGCCTCAAACAATTTCGCCTCCAGAAAAATGCAGCCACCGCGGCTGGGTCTTTCTCTCTTTTCTGCAACCTATATATTGCCCTTTTCTTTTGCAACCTTTTGCCAAACAACTTTATTTCACACAGCAAGTATAAGGGATGCACAAGACTTGCTGAGGAAGGCTGGATAAAAGCGGCGCGTAAAGCAGCCTAACTGGCCCCTACAAACACACGCAACATAATAGCAAATAGCAAGCACGACAGTTTGGAAGTTTGAAGAATAAGAGAGCGGAACAATTTGATGCTTTAAAAATTGTACATCGTGCCAGACAAGAGCATTACTAAATATACAGCTGTGAATCCAGCGCGTTTTAGCGATATCATGCAACGTAGTGTTCGTAACATTGCTACCGTTGTGATACTGCAGAACATGTTCCAATATTTGCAAAGGTCACTCGGTGGTAAACAAATGCCAGACGCTAAGACATGCACTTCGGCATTGACAGATTGTGTATCACTGCATGGCTGTCGTTGCCTCGTTATTAGATTAGCTGTACCTGAGCTTAAGGTGTCCTTTTATTGTAGCATCCTGGTCCCACTACAAAGAGGTGCTTCCCCTAGAAAGTGAAGTCTGGCACGGTGACGCTTCAGTTGTCCGCTGAAGTTAATAGAAGTTAATAGAAAGCAGTAATAATGAAAATCTTGCATGACACGCAAATCATGAAACTGAGTAGCCTCTAGGTATTGTATGTCAAAACTAAATAATCATGTTACGGGAGGGCAGTGACGACACGTACCGCATGTTTTGTTTGTGGTCACAGCGTGGCGACTTAACAGAGCGACGCCTCATGTGGCAAGCTTGCAAGTTTTTGTGAAAGAAGTGGGAATCCAGGCCCCCGTGGCGCGTGGCGGACACCGTAGGAATCCAGGACACCGTAGGAATCCAGGACACCGTAGGACACCGCCTGGAATCCAGGCGCGTGGCGGACACCGTAGGCCCAAGTAACGCAGTTTCAATTTCACCGATCTCCGCTGTACGGAAAAATACCCCTCTATTTAGTGCTTCCCTCAATGGCGAATTTCGGCGTTTTATTTTTCTTAAAACCGAAGCGGCGCTACAGGCGTCTGCGTCGCCGTTATCCAATTGCTTAAAACAATAGGTGATTACGTTTAATCGAGTATAGGCCATGACCCCGCAGGGGCGTCTGCGAAGCAGGCGTTTGGTGTGTAGCGACACCACGGACCCGAGCTAAAGGGGGGGGGGGGTTCGACGCCCTCCCACGTCTAGCCGTGCGTGGCTTTGCCGTGTACGGGGAAAAGGGGATCCTGGGGGTTGAGCCGACGCTGGGTGATTGGACCTTTAAGGCCCCCCGGCAGAGGCAACACACCCCTTTGGCCCCGGCTTCACGTAGACGGCACCCCTGGGCTGACCCACCCAGGGGAAATCGGCAGTCGCCTTTTCCTATCTCTTTCTCCCCCCACATCTTCGTCTTTCGCTATTACTTTTTAATCTTTCCTGTCCTCTCCTCTCTTCTATTCACTTCCAATTTTCCAGGCGGCGAGGGTTAACCTTGTGCATCATATCCAGTCTTGGGTATGAGTATTTGGTTATAGCGACGGTGTATAGCTGGCGTCTGCAGGTTCTCGAAACCTGTAGCGCCCCCATGTTGGGCTCGGTGGTGGGTGGCTACCACCGTCGCCGAATTTCGAAACCATCCAATGGCAGACGCTTTCCCTCATATTCCAGATCGGCCTGTAAAAAGAGGTCGCACCGAAGCACATTTCCACTTTGAACTCCGTACAGACTATGACAACTTTCCTCGTTTCCACGTTTTGCACAGTGAAGGAACATCAAGCTTGCGTAAACTGTCCCCATTCCTGGTGGCGAAATCTCTTGGAGAAGCTATTGGTAAAGAATACAAAGCATCCAAAATGAGCAGCGGAGATCTTCTAATTGAACTGAAAAAGAAAAAACAAATAGAAAAGCTATATGATCTAGTCAGCATCGGCAACACTGATATCACAATGACCGCCCATCGTTCGCTGTAGGGGCGTTATCTCCGAAGAAGACTTCCTGAACCTCAGTGACGAGGAACTCCTTGAGGGTTGCCAAAACCAAAATGTCATAAAGGTTCAAAGAATAACAATGAGACGAAACAATGAACAACTCCCAACTAAACACATCATCCTAACATTTGGAACAAACACTCTCCCCAGCTCTCTGGACGCAGGATATCTTAAGATCAATGTCAGACCATACATACGAAACCCGAGGCGCTGCTTCAAGTGCCAAAGGTTCGCCATGCATCACAGTCATGTAGAGGCAAGGAGGCATGCGCCAAGTGCAGCGCCAATGGCCACTCAGCTGATAAGTGTCAGGAATCCCCCTGCTGCGTGAACTGCAAAGGCGACCATCCAGCCTATTCTAGATCATGCCCTTTTTGGAAGAGAGAAAAAGAGGTAATCGCGCTGACTGTGAAAGAGAAAATTTCATTTTTTCATGCAAGGAAGAGGCTTGGAGTCTTGCCTCAGAGAAGTTTTGCCAGCGTGGTGCGGCAGGGGGCAGCACCACAACTTCAGGAGCATGCAGCGGTCACCACCCGTGGGCCCGTAGCAGCTCCACCTGCCCCCGTGGTGGTAGCAGCCAGTGCTGCTCCATCATCATCAAAGACGAGCCTACAGACGCTGTCTGCACAGGGCCCGCGACTTAACCGGACAACAAGGCCCGAGACGCGCGTCTCCGGGCCAAGCCCTCGATCCTCCAGTGCCTCTGAGAAGGCTATGGAGGTCGATGGAAAAACCATGGCGTCATCAACGCCGAAAGACCAGCGTTCTTCGGAGCGCACTAAAAAAGAAAAAATGACCCTGAACACACAAAAAAAGGGACCGGTAACCTGAATGGTTACTGATCTCGCTAGCAATAAATGTGTCACCAACACAGGTCACCTTTATATATTGACACCAACTGCTCATCTAAACCTGATCGCTTTAGTTTTTTTTCCTATTTTCATCACTATGGCTTTTATCACACAATGGAATTGTAGAGGCCTCATCCACAATCTAGGTGACATTAGGCACATTATGAATACATACTCACCTGTAGCATTCTGTCTCCAGGAAACAAATCTGGGTCCAAAAACCACTAATTTCCTGAAAGGTTTTAGTGTATTCCGAAAAGACCGCGAACATGCTAACCGACTATCGGGAGGAGTCGCCATCGTAGTAAAAAGCGGCTTTCCCACCCGATCCATCACATTAAACACCTCTTTTGAGGCTGTAGCAGTTAGAATTATCGCACACAAAACCTTGTCCATCTGCTCTATTTATATTCCCCCGCACGAGCATATAACTGTGCGAGAACTCGAGGATTTAACAGCGCAACTACCAGAACCATTTGTCTTAGTAGGGGATTTTAACGCTCACAGTACGCTATGGGGCAGTGATAAAACAGACCAGAAAGGACAAATCATTGAAGATTTTATTTTGTCAAACAGCATATGTCTTCTAAACTCTGGTACACCAACATACTTTTCATCGAGTACTCGCAAGTTTAGTTGCCTCGATTTAGCATTTTGCTGGCCATCAATTTTCAACGATTTTAAATGGGAAGTCCTGGAATCTTCATACGGTAGCGATCATTTACCGGCAATCATAAAATTGCCATCGACACTCCCCACCCTCACCTCGAAACCACGCCGTTGGCTGATCAATCATGCAGACTGGCCCCTATTTCAGGAGATTGCAAAACTAGAAGATATATTTTCGCCAGAAATGAGCATTGATGACACAAACGATAAAATCACAGAAATCATAATAGCAGCCGCAGAAATAGCAGTACCGCGATCATCAAGTCATGTCCGAAAAAAGCAAAATGCCTGGTGGACAAGGGAATGTAGCGAGTCAAAGAAACTACAAAATAAAGCCTGGGGCATCCTGAGGAGGTACCCCACTTACAGCAACCTCGTGAACTTCAAGCAGGCTAAAGCCAAAACCCGATATATCCGGAGGCAGGCCGAAAAAACATCATGGCAGGAATACGATATCCTCTATCAATAGCACAGTCACATCTAAAATAATATGGGAGCAGCTGAGAAAGTTCGGAGGCGTCTATTCATCCTATACCATGCCCATTCTTACAAGTCCAGACACCCAAACAACAATACAAGAGCAGGCAGACATCTTAGGGCAACACTTTTACAACATCTCCAGCTCAGCCAACTACTCGGATACATTCCTGAAACACAAACGGTCTGCAGAGAAGAGGAAGCTGCCTCTCACTGGTACTTCACATGAAGCTTGCAATAAACCCCTAACATTACAGGAACTAAAAATCGTACTCTCAAATGGCAAAAAAACGGCTGTGGGACCTGATCGGATACACTATTCCATGCTAGAACATCTCTCCGAAATATCCAAAGAAGCTTTACTGACATTTTTCAACATGATATGACAATATGGAAAAATGCCAGAACGATGGAAAAATGCAATAGTAGTTCGCTTTCTAAAAGCTGGTAAACCCCCTACATCGCCGAGCAGCTACAGGCCGATTGCCCTAACCAGCTGATTGGCAAAAACATATGAGAGCATCATAAACTGCAGATTGTCTTTCATCCTATACTCAAGAGATCTGATAATCAAACATCAATGTGGATATAGAAAAGGATGTTCAACTACTGATCATCTTGTCAGACTGGAGCATGAAATACGAGAGGCGTTTCGATACAAGCAACAGTGTCTCGCGGTTTTTTTCGACCTGGAGAAGGTCTATGATACGACGTGGAGATTCGGCATTCTTCAAGACCTCGCTAACCTAGGCGTTCGAGGTAAAATGCTGAACTGCCTATCCGATTTCATGACTAACAGAACATTTCAGGTGCGGTTGGGCACTGTACTTTCATGCACATTTGTCCAGGAAAACGGCGTGCCTCAAGGCTGCATTCTTAGCACAACTCTATTTATAGTTAAAATGAATACTATTAACGAGGTCATACCACCCACAGTTATGTACTCTCTATACGTTGACGACCTCCAAATCGCTTCCCGTGCGTCGAGCCTATCAACCTGCGAGAGGCAACTTCAAGTTACCATAAATAAACTGGTGCTCTGGGCGGACAAAAATGGTTTCCGATTCTCATCACAGAAAACTGTCGCTGTTCTGTTTACGCTAAAGAGAGGATTACACCCTGACCCAGTTATGACATTAAACAGCATTGCAATTACGATAAAACATGAACACAAATTCCTAGGCGTCACATTCGACAAAAAACTGAATTTTGTGGCTCACATAAATGCACTGAAAATCAAGGCACACAAAGCGCTTAATACTGTCACGGGGTCGTGACGTCGACGAAGACAGCAGTCAGCACGTCCGAGATGAAACTGTTTATTTGGCCGAACTTGTGGCCGGGAAACCGACAGTCAAACTACAGCAATACACGCTGTACAATAATAGCGGCGAACGGGGCGTCGACCGTCGATCAACTGACAAGCAGTCAAGCGCGTCGGCTTTTATACAGGCGCTATCGAACTTTCCAGCGATATCGCTGTTGGCGGCGTTATCTCTCGACAAAGCTGGAACATTCGCGTGCGGCGCGTAATCTTAACGGATTGTTCCAAAACAATCGCGAAGCTTCCTACACATCACGGCGAGGCTTGCGCAGCGCGTTGCCCACAGTCTTTGTGGGTGAAGCTTCAACGCATGAAATAAAAGACTCGCGGCAATATATTAAAAGTCTTATCGCATAAGCACTGGGGTTCTGATCGGATATGCCTACTGAGGATTTATCGTTCGGTAGTACGCAGTATTCTAGATTACGGGTGCGTTGTTTACGGCTCGGCAAGAGAGTCATACATTCGGCGCCTGGACCCCGTACACAATCTCGGTCTGCGTCTGTCCAATGGCGCCTATAGAACATCCCCTGTGCAGAGCTTATACGTAGACTGCAATGAACCTCCGCTAAGCCAGCGTCGAGTATTTTTAACCGTCTCATATGTTTTAAGAATCAGGTCACTACCTCAACACATATGCCATGACATTACCACGAATTGCTACTCACGCTTACACTACTCTAACAAACCACACTCCATCAAACCACTCATTCTACGTTTCGAAGAGCACTGCCACGCATATGACATTTCTAATGATGCTATAAATATCACCAAGAAACCGCCGAGACTGCCGCCGTGGTCGGATGTGACGCAGCTTTGTGATCTTTCACTGGCTCGCCTGAAGAAAAAAGACACCGCACAAGAGCACCTAACTCAGGAATTCCGCGCACTTCAGGATAAATACAAAGATTATACCGAGGTATACACGGATGGCTCGAAAACTAAAAACCACGTCGGAGTCGGAGTTGTGATGGAGGAATGTGCTATCAGCATTAGAGTGCCTCATATCATGTCCATTTTCAGCGCCGAAGTCTACGCCCTACGGGAAGCAGTGCAAAAAATCATCACAGGTAAACACAAAAAAAGCAGTCATATACACTGATTCATTAAGTGCACTACAGGCGATAAATCTAAAATCTGATTGTGAACCGTTAATCGGTGATATTTTAAACATGATTGTTTTAAACAGGAGTGACCATCCGTTTTTGCTGGGTCCCAAGTCACGTAGGGATCCCAGGCAATGAAAAGGCAGACGTATGTGCATCTCTAGCAGCACAACATGCCATTAAAACATAAATATTCCCTACAAAGATAGCCAGCGTGCTGTCCGCTTAGCGGTGTTATCGAAATGGCAGCAACAGTGGGACTCCTGTACAACTAATAAGCTTCATCTGGTGAAGCCCACAATAGGCGAATGGAAGACGTGCTATCATCAACAACGGTTCATTGAGGTTATTCCATGCAGACTTCGAATTGGGCACACTCACCTCACACACAACTTTTTGCTTAGAAAGGAAGACATGCCGCAATGTGAAAAATGCCAGCAGCCATTGACAGTTGTACATATCCTTATCACGTGCCCACATGGCGAAACAGAAAGAAAAAAGTACTTCAGAGAACTATACAAACATCAGATACCTATGCACCCGAGTCTCATTCTAGGAGATGATGCACTGGTTCCCCTGTCAAATGTCATTGATTTCCTAAAACACAGCGGCTTCCTACATAGGCTTTAGAATTACATATAATGTCCTGATTACCACAAAACACCCTGTGTCTGGCGCAGCTTAGCCTCAGTTGCTTTTGCGCCATTAAACCCAATTTAACTAACTATAGGCCATGAAGTTAAACTGTAATATAATATCACGAGATTTGATCTCCTCTTTTGACCTTAGGCGGAGGTTTCTTCTTCACAGTTTTCCACGCTTCTTTCATGGTCGACCCTCTGTGACGTTCTTTGCACTTTCAGTGAATAAAAGCCACCAGAATTTTTTTTTTCTTTTGATCATGCGTGAGTCAGTAATAGTGGCTCGAGGCCAGGAAAGACGCTTCCTTCTGCAGCCCATAAGTAAGCACCGGGTGGCTTTGTGGGCATAAAGGTGAAAGGTATTAAACGAAAAAAATATATGGAGGACGTTTAAAGGGACCGAGAACTGATTTTTTTCGACCTGTTCTATTATGGCCCGACAGAAAGCTCACCCTTCGCAGTGTTTGTAGCTGCAGTAGCTAATCCCAAAAGCACGTAGTCATTTTACAAGCAGCATTTTTCGACCTGAAAGGCTCAGAAAGGGAAAATAGACAACCACCCATTTGTAGCACAAAGTTACAAAAAAATCCAAACGGATTTCTCAGAAATAAAGCCTCTTAGTTGTCGAAAAATTCGTCC
Organism: Rhipicephalus sanguineus; assembly: GCF_013339695.2. Lineage (NCBI taxonomy): Eukaryota > Metazoa > Arthropoda > Arachnida > Ixodida > Ixodidae > Rhipicephalus > Rhipicephalus sanguineus. Next base: position 202,802,686 of record NC_051176.1, on the reverse strand, counting down.
TGGTCCGGGGTGGCTTTGTGGCCTTGTGGCGTTGTGCTACAAATGGGTGGTTGTCTATTTTCTCTTTCCTAACCCTTCCGCCTCCTTGCGGGATTCCGCAGAACTGATTTTCAAGACCTGAAAGGCTCTGGCCACGGATGCACCTTTCGTCCTGCAGCGCTGAGAATTGATAGCGATGCCACCAGCCCTTCTCGCGATTTGTGAAAGCTATCGTTGTTCTGCTTTCGCAGGAGTTCCTGTAACTATGCTTAACCACCTTTATTTAGAGCTTTTCAACTATCTTTGAAGACAACTAGCTCTTACATTGAGATGATGTGGCACATTATACACCTTCTCTGCATTTGTACCTCCTTGTGTGCGCATTCGTCACAGGTTGCGTGCGCCTGTGTCATGGGTTCCTTGTCCCGGCGTCGTTACTCTGTCGATGCACAAACCAAGCCATGTCCTCGAAAACGTCACTACGCGTATGCGCGGCCGCGCCGAATAGCAGCACGCGTCATATCTGAGAGGAAGGGTAGGTAGCAAAACCATGCCACTCCAAAATCTTAGCGACCTGGAAACTGCGTACACAGTTGCATGAGCACGCTGAAAAGGTGCTCAAGAGGCGCTGACGAGCATGGGATCATTATGTCACGCGAAGGCAGCGCCACTTTATTGCGTACTACTAACGCTGGCCTATATGTACATTTTATTGCGATAGCAATTATATGGATAGTCTCGGCTGGTTTTTGTCCGTCCCCGTCATTCACCGCATATGTATATTTATGCAGTAACACTTTCTGATATAAGGAAACAAAAAATATTGCAATATTAACAAAAGATCGTACACCGCGCAGAGCAATCAACGGTCCTGTGGCCGGGTTCATCGGATAGTTCATGTTTTTGCTGCCAGAGGCGCCGCAGGTCATTTTTCGCGACTTCCAATTGACACAAAAAAATTTCAAATCTACCTCTCACGAAAAAAAAAACAGGGTTTGTTAGAGTCAATGTGACGGACAATCTTCCCATCAGTGGTGTCATCTCATTTCATGTTCTGGGCAATTGTCGGTAACTTTAAGCTTCGCATTTAAGAGCTCAACGCGATAGCGATATCCACCCGCACACACACAGTGGACAGTTATAGTTTAGCGTTAACGTGATAGCGGAAGTTCAAGGGAATGGCGGTACGGTGCCGCAAGCGTCCGTTGCGGACAGCCCGTTTTAGTATAGCGGGATAGCGTTTACATGCCCAAGCTTAAGGTCCCTGTATTTTTTAAAAGTAGCGACAACTACACGCGCGCCCTCTCGAGGGGCCCAAGGAGTAGCGATAGCAGACGACGCGCCGCTCGATCCCGTGCATATTGCGGGCGCATGAAACCGAACTCGGTGCTGGCTTGAACCGTTAAGTTATTAACATTGGTGGCCTAAGATGCTCATCAATTATCAGACTACAGGGACAATAACATTAACGAGCATGGAGCACGTTAAATGTTGAAAAAAAAAAAAGACGTATGCGTTTCCAAAGCAGGTTCCGAGCGCGTTCCCCGCAGCAGCTGCCATGCAGGGTATTTATTTTTTTTCGTTGTATATTTTGACATTCAGTGTACCTTGAAGTACGGGTGGTATTTTGGCGAGCTAAAAGTGCTTGTTTTCTAGTTAGAATAAAGTAGGCAGGTAGTGAGCGTACGGCTACTTTCGGAAACTTCATCGGGCACCTGGCGCTCTTGTAGTGCGTAGAGCAAAATACGCGCTATGATTGGTTTGACTGTGTTTGTCGGCGTTCGGAAGTCTTCCCAAAGTTAAATGGTACTTTTAGCGAAGCTTATTTTGTTTGTATTCTAAGAGGTTTACTTAGGAGAGGGGGGGGGGATATTCCACAAATCCAGTCGCACTGCATTTGACGAATATCAGCCGCTTGAGTACCTTTCAAGATCTAGTAAATAAAACCTACCCGCTAGTGTCTCGCCCTTTTTAAAGTTTAACTGTTTACGACGCGAATTTATGCAAAGCCGTTCCCCCTTTTACTACCCCCGTCGCCGCCGTGTCCCGCAGATATAAATGTATGTTGCAATGTTACCCAGTACAATTTCAAATAAATTCGTGGTATGCATACACACTAAAACCAGACTACTACCAGAAAAGCTCAGTTATGTGTCTTCGTGTAGAGATGCAAGAGAATAAAAGAGCACTTATTGAAAAACTGGGTTTTATTGCATGACTTCATAAACAAATTTTTTCTTTGCAAGTTTTGTCATGAGCACTGATCCCCCTTCATTCACTTGCAGGGTGGCTTCCTTTCCTTCTGTTTTGGCAGATTAGCGAAGGCGATCGGGGCGGCAATAAAACCTAGTTTAGTGTAGCCCTGGCTACCCTGAACCAAATTGTAAGTCACAATTTTGACAACCGCACAGCAAGCGATCTCATTCAGCTCGACATGAGCAATGCCTTCGACACCCTCAACATTTCCCTCTTGCTGGACAAGGTGAAGGAATAAGAAATTCGCGGATGCCTGCTCAGGTGGCTGGCCAACTTTCTGATCGGGCGCAGCCAACGTGTCGTATATCGTGGCGCCCACTCTAAGAGGATACCTGTGCCCTCAGGTGTGCCTCTGCGTTCTGTCCTTGGGCCGAACCTCTTCCTGATACACGTCAACGACATGCCCCAGGACAACCGTTTCCTCCTTGTGCCGTACGCGGACGACGTACACGTCCATCCTTGCCCCTATCCTTCTTTCTACCACAAGTCAGGATCTCCAGGAGTACTTAATGGTGATCGACTCCTGGATCGTTTCAAACCACCTGAAGCTGTCCCCCGCTAAAAGCAGTGTAATGAAGTTCTCGAATGCTCGCCTGCCTGCGAAGCCCTCATACTCTATGCGCCGTATCCCTCTTCCCCCGAAGGATTCGCTGAAAATCCTAGGTGTCACGATCACCAGCACTCTGGACATCAGCCTTTAGGTTGCAAGCGTCGTTGCTAGGTCCCGCCGCGTCCTTGGCTTCGTGTCCAGAGTCTCTAAACCATGCGGTCCCTAAACATTTGCCCTTCTGTACATATCACTCGTGCTGCCTATCCTTGAATGTGGCTGCGCCCTGTCACCCAACCAGCATCACCTTATCGCCCGCATCGAAAGCGTACAAAGAAGAGCCTCGCGCACCATCTACGCACGCTCCGCCGGCGGATTACGCTACGCGCCTGAAGATGGCCAAGTGGCGTCCTCTGCAACGACGTCGTGCTCTGACCCAAATGCGCCTGCTCTGTCGTCTACTCGACGGCTCCCTGACGGACACCCCCTTATCGTCAGCAGTACGTGTGGATAAACGCTCGGGTCAGCCGGAGCCTCTGCATACACGCACTAAGCGTCACGGTTCCTCCGCCATCCCAGCCGCAGTGCGCGAGTTCCTCACTCTTCCCATGAGTGTCCGCGCACCTCCCCCTCGCACCAGCGAAGACTCCAAACATCTCTGCCCTCTGTACAGTCGGCATTTGTCCAGCGACTCGTCATTAGAGTCACTGGAAAATTTCAGAGTAGCGCAAAGGTATACGCTGCACGCGGGCAACATTGGGCGGCGCCGGCCCAATGTTGTCCAGACCGATATTTCCAACGTCCAGACCGTCCGGCGCGTTGCTATATCGTGTGTTCACAAGTGACCGATATTTTCGCCTCGATGCCGTGTTACGCTCGGCGGAACTGCAATATGTGTGTGTTTGTTCAAGAGGATATTAGAAGTGATTTCCAGTCATCGACAGTCATTATTCGACTGCGCGGTAAGCGGTGTAACTAACGAAACGTGCGGCGAATGTTGTCATGTGCTCGCGAACTCTCTTCATGGCTTCATCGGTCTCTTCGTGTGACGGCCGGGCGTGTTCGCTAGGTCCAGAGCTGTAAACATAGTTGCATTAGTGCAGTGACTTTGTGCGAGATGCGATAAATGTAAATAACTATAGACTACAAACCAAAAGCGAAAATTTTTACGTTGCAGATTTATTTACACCGATCTTCTAGTTAAGCCAAGGGATGTTAGCGATCTCAAAAACTAAGCCAAGTTATGCGTAATCCTTGATCGTCGAAGCTACCTGAAGGCAAGCGAAGCCAGTTTACAGTCATTTGCTACGAAAGAAGTGGATCCGTCCACATCAACGCGAAATTCAGTTCGAAGCGGGCGTCCAAAACCGCCGCCTTGTTTGCGACGCCGCCGCCGACATAGGAATTCTTGCGAAAGAAGCAGTTTAACGCACTCGCGTTTAAAGCGGAAACGAGGGTCCACCTTGTTGAGAAATGAGTGCCCGAACAGGTAACACTAGGCCAGCGTACCTTTTCATGCGTTAAAAAAAAACGTGTACCTCCCGCGTTGTTGGCAGTCGCTGTGTCCACTTGAACACTAGGCTCCCTATCCTTAAGCCCAATTCGCTATGGTTATCTAGAGAAATTCAAGGAGCCCATGCTGAGGGAAGAGGGGTAGGGGAGAGGGAATAGAAAGCATGGGACGCTACCCGCCAACAATTATATTAAAGCAGTATACTGTTGACAGGATTCTTCAAAAGGGAGAAAGGAAAACGAAGGAAGTTGGGCGAAACTTACTAAGCCGGACGAATCAGCGGAATTTGCCTCGATCCTTTCTTAGAACGGCGTGGAACAGCGCACCAACGCAGCAAAAAAAAAAAAAAAAGGACAGACTTGACAAAGAGCGCTCATTTCTAACTGGTGGTACCAGTGCATTTTCTGCTCTGCGTTTTTTTTTGCGTTACACGCCGCCATGAACCGAACGGAACTCTCGGAAGTTTCTACTCCTTCCGCTACCTTTCATAGAAGTTGGGTGCCATCTCTCTCTCTAAGCTGTCAATGACGATAACACGCTTGTAGACTTCGCTTTACCAAAAGGTTTCAACAGGACTGTTTGCCGGCTCAATAATATAGAAAGCATACTTAGGGCTGTGCAGCGCTCACAAAAAGGGACAAGGAACAGAAGAAGTACACAGGACAAGCGCTTGTCCTGTGTACTTCTTCCGTTCCTTGTCCCTTTTTGTGAGCGCTGCACAGCCCTAAGTATGAATCAATACCAACTCGCTCATTTTTCTCTTCTAAATATAGAAAGCCTCTTAAAAAAGAGGCAAAAAAATCTTAGTGTGTGAAATCCATTCATAAGCTACCAGGATAGCATTAGTTACTAGTCTTTCACTGTGTTGAAATCTCTACCAGGAGTCACAGCAAAATGGAAAAGGTTCATTACGCCCTGTTTTTTTTTGTTGTTGTTTTTGCTACTTCTAGAACTACAAAGAATTTTGAGACCTCACAAGGTGTACTTTGGGCAGTTACATACCGAAAGCTTGCACGTGATGCAAAAATAAAATTGTGGTAACACCAACAGCAGAAATTATTCACAGTGAAATGACTCCATCAATGACAAATTCATGGGGCTCATGTTTGCATGGAATGTAAATGAATATTTGAGGCCAGCATTTCCTCGAATAGCTAGCCGAGGTTTACAACAGGTATGTTTTTGTTCTAAAGCGTGTAGGCCTTATAAAAAACGTAGAAGAAATAAGGTTCATCCATATTTCCTTCACTGTGAGCAAGGTTTCCCTGAAAGCGCCGTAATGTATGTACTCTGATCGGGATTGTTGTCGCTTCGACTTCGCTTTGCTTTTTTCTTTTCAATTAAAGCTTCTATTCACACATTCCAAGCAGGGGATCCAGTGAAATTATTTAGGACATCGCATTGATATTTTCGGCATCTATTCGGCGGAATAGCTGTAGCATTGAGACGTAGCGAATGATGTTGGATTATTTTAGCTTTTATTAAAATTTCACTGACCCCGAAAAAGTATGTGAGCAGAAAGTTCTAATCTAGCACTGCAGCAATCCATATCGCACTCAGTATAACGCACGGCAGTGTCACGAGACCCAAATATTTTTAGTTGAATCATCCCACTCCTTTGTTTGAATAAGGTTTAGACTCTCTACGCTTGCTTTGCCGAAGCCGTCGCAACCGAGATGAAAGCGTTGGCCATGCAGGAACAGCGCTTGCGAAATCACGTTTTCCTTTATTTTTTGTGCGTTATTCTTATAACCCAATCTAAAACGTTAACATCTATGAAACACGCGTGCCAGGGGTCCTGTGACAGGCTGGACGTTTTTCTCACAGTTGTAAACCTGGAATTAAAAACAAATGCTAAACGCAGCGCTCGTGCACGGGTTCCGAAAAAAACGTCCCCGGAATAAATGTCCCCGGAAGATACGTCCCCTGAATACACGTCCCCGGAAAAATGTCCCCATTTGCGCTGTCAGAAAAAACGTCCCCAGACCGGGGCCCCTTAAACATTGCGCCTTCAAGTCGGCAATTCTTTATTTCTCATTGCAAATAAAAAAAAAAGATCCGCGCGAAGATTGCAATTTACTCATATTTAATGTGCAAGAAATATATATCTGTATTATTTCCACGGCGCAAAGGCGAGAATACAGACGGGGCGCAATAATCACAGACCAACTGGCATTATCGCCAGCAGCGGAGCGAAATGTACCCACCGAATCCTATGAGCCTCAGTGATCTTGTTATTGCGGCACCCTTGGACTATGGCCGCGTGCAACCGTCCAGAGCACTTCCTTTGCTACGATACTGGCCCAAAGACTTAAAACAGACTGCTTGTATTTGCCAGCGCAACGTGCTTGAAATTATCAGCCGAGAGTAGCACCTGGTTTATTGGCGGAAACTTCGATCTCGCTCCAAGGGATGTCTGCAGCTATACATTTTTCTTGTAACGCTAGGTGAGGGCGCTGTGTCAATTGCTTATGCCTTCTTGACAAGGAAAATCTAGGACCGTACGACGATCTGTTCAGGTCACTGCGGACCAGTGCGAACTCCTTGGACTGACTTTGTATCCGGATGTCATTATCTGCGACTTTGGAAAGGCGTCATAATGCTGTAAAAGCCGACTTTGGAGAAGACGTCACGATAAAGGCGTGCTTCTTCCATCTATGCCAGAGCACCTGGCGAAAAATTCAAGAGCTCGGGTTGACCACCCTTAATTTGTAACGTCCCTTACAAAAATTTGTTCCAACCGTCAATACACAGTTAATTGGGAAAAGTCGATAGAACCTACCGACGGTATATTGAAAGTCGTTAGACCGTCCTATATACCAGCAACCAACACTCCGTCGACTATTGGCCACCGATAACCAATAGAAATTTCCTTAATACTTTCAATAGACGCTAAAGGAACCTTCAATTGAAGTTGTTAGACCGTTTTTAAACGTCATATATACAGCAACCAACATTTAGTCGACTATTGGCCTCCGATAACCAATTGAAATTTCCTTTATTACTTTCAATAGATGCTAACAGAACGTTAAGTGAAAATTACACTGCTTTTAAGCGTCCTAAATACCTGTTACCAATGTTTCTTTGACTATTGGTCATTGAAGCTTGGTTGATGCATCTTGCCTAATGGAGATTACTCTTACTTTCGGAGAACGGCCGAATGTAAATGCAGGCCCTTCTGTGCTGCATGGCCTAGTCACCCTGGCTTGCGTCACGGAAGGGCCTACACCTACACTTGGCCATCGCCCCAAAGTGGGATGATCTCAAGCAGGAAATATAGCTGTAATAAATGTTGCTGTAATGTGCAATAAAGCTTTCATAATGTTCTTCAACGCACCACATGCTTAAAATTGTGTTAGGTACATCAAGTTTACTGTATACTATAAATTATATGTAAAGTCCACAAATGTTCACACAGGAAATATTGTGACAGTGTGCCAGCACATCTGAGTAAACATTTAACTATAGTGATGCCTGAAGTTAGTGACTGAAGTTCTACGCATGTTAGCAAAGTTCCTGTCCAACTGACCAAAATAAGTGAGCACAACTTTCAAACAACGATGTTTATTTCTTAGCACAACATGTGTTTACATCTATAAATATTAGTGTCTTGATAGAGCACAGAACTTCGAAAAAGGTACTTAATGTGTAAACTGCCTACAGCATGGCAAAGCGACAATACTAAGGATAAGATCACTTGCATAAATAAAAATTATTTGTAAGATAATCAGATGTATATATACGAGGGGAAAGTGAAAAAGTAAAGCGACTTTTGCTATCTCTCCCACTAGAGTTTGTTAACACTGCTGCACTCGGCGACAACTTTTCTTGACAGCACTGTGGAAGCTTCAGAACCGAAATGCATGCCTGCTACCGCGCTAAAAAATAGTGCTTAAGTTTGCTGATAATTTCATTTGCCTTGCTGAAATAAATGCTGCTTTATTTATATTAGACTGAAACAGTGGCGGAAAGTCATAGGTAAAATACAGTTATTGCTCACTTGCAAGAATGCCTTCCTGTTCTTTCCATTTCTTAGACAGCACCACCTTTTCAGCACGCCCGTTTCCAAGTAAACAAGGCATCCATGACGTAGTGGGTCAGTGTGCGGCCGCAAACGCACTGTTTCGTTCTCCTAGAAAAAATATACTCTTAATATGACACTAAAATGTACACTGAACAATCAAAATGTCTCTCCCATTCACATTTCTCGTGTATATGTTTTTTTAAACGCGTGAACGATGTGAGCGAGCAAAACCGAAATCAGCCGCAAGCTGCTGTACTACTTGTGGCGCCACACGAATGTGCGGAAGCCCCGGCTCCGTAGCCTTGGCTCCACTGTCAAGATAAAGAGAAAGGAGACAAGAGAAAGGAGAGCGCCACCAACAGAGCAGGACTGCACCGCAAAGCCATAAATACTCGGTCCTGTCAACACCACTCCGGGATCTTCGGCTGCGTCGTTCAAGTTCCTGGATAAAGTCCCGTGCCAGTGGATCTGCGCAGTCGTCACCGTATCGGGCATCACCGAGGTGATTACCTGGCTGGGTGATTCAACATCTTTCGTCAACAGAAAGGAGAGCGCCACCAACAGAGCAGGACTGCACCGCAAAGCCATAAATACTCGGTCCTGTCAACACCACTCCGGGATCTTCGGCCGCCGCTGACAGATGCTACAACCTGCTTTTTTGCACTTCTAGGTTGGCTTTGCACTTGTTTTGCTAGACTGCCTAGGTACAAATTTTGCGGCTGTAGATCCCCGTTACTGAGTGTTCTTCCTGTGTCAATGGGTGTCGACGCTTTCACGTACCGTGTGCGAATTGGATGTTTGTTTCTGGCTGGGGCCTAAAGGGAAATCATGACAAGTGTTGCATAACGCGAGCGGGTTGGTTCCGCAACATCCTCCCAAGGCCTACGTCGCTTTTGCTGTCTGTTTGTTTTGCCCTACTATTGCTCAGCGCCGGTGATGTGGAGGCAAACCCTGGACCAAAGATCGATGACGTATTGACACTGATTAAGGAATGCCATGCCGAAACTACTGCCTCCCTGAACGAGATCAAGAGTGAAATCAGCAGCATGAAGGACCGTGTTCTCGCTCTTGAAAAAAGCATAGAAAACGGTACTAAGTTTGAAAACATCGATGCAGTGGCTGACTGCGTGAAGGAAGTCAAAACTAACATAGAAAGAACCAATTCTGAAATTAGGGATGCAGTAGACGACATGAACAATCGAATGAGAAGAAATAATCTAATAATCAAAGGTCTGCCCGAGGATGCGCTGGAGGGATACGCCGAATCGGAGCGAATCGTTAAAGAATTTTTTAGGAAGCACCTCGGCATTGAGGCTGGGGACATCGAACGTGCGCACCGTGTAGGCCATCGTCGAGAAGGGGCGAGGCGGCCCATAATTGTGAAGTTTTTGAACTTCAAGTCAAAGATGATTGCTCTGGGCAACGCCAGCAAGCTGAAGAACCTGGACGAACCGAAAGTTTGGTTAGAAGAAGATTTTTCCCCAGCCATCCAGCTTGCGCGAAAGAAACTGCGTGACTTCGCGAAAGACCAGCGGAAGCCAAATGAACGCTTTTCTATGCACTTTAACAAGCTACACATGCGCAGCGGAATTTACAGGTATGATGCTGCCTCGGGCAAAGTAATACGTATTGGGGAAGCCGAAATTCGTCAAACCAAATGACAGCGTGCTACTACTCTCAACGCGCAGTCTAATAAAGCCCGGTATCGCTGCTGTTGGCCAACTTTCGCAGCATCTTTCCAAAGCTTGACTCGTTGAAAGCGATCATTCATTCTACTTCATCAGATATCATTCTTGGCACTGAAACATGGCTTTCTGATGATATCAATAGTAGTGACCTTGCGTTCCCCTCATCATTTGTAATCTTTCGCAAAGATAGGACTGTCTCTAGAGGTGGTGGTGTGCTAATTGCTGTGAAAGAGTACTTTGAGCCGTCCATCATTACAGTCGACACTCCCCTAGAGGCCATCTGGGTCTCACTAAAGTTCGGTCATTTGCGGTGCGTTTTAGGGGTCTGCTATCGGCCACCGGACTGCCGTCCAGATTTCGCTGAACTATTCAACGAAGCACTCGAGCTAGTTACCAACAGGTTTCCCGACTGCCTCCTAATAATAGGTGGTGATTTCAATTACCCTGCATTAGACTGGTCATCAACATCGAGTAGGTCACACTCTTGCCGTGCTGAATACCTTGGTTTTGTTAACTCACTTCACTATCATAACCTCACACAACTAGTTCACGACCCCACGCGTGGTAATCACATTTTAGACCTCTTATTCACAAACTGCCCCGATACTGCCAAATCACACGTCCTAGAATCCATTAGTGACCACAAAGTGGTGCAGTGCTCTTTTTCACTTCCTTGTGCTGACAAAACAAGAACAAAAAAATGTATCCTTAACTACGCGCGAGCCGAAACTCAGAAGATCAACCAAATGCTGCAAGAATTTACAATCTACTTCCAAGAAAACTTCGAGAACCGTTCGACTAATCATAATGGGTGCATATTTCGAGATAAGTTAAAAGAGATAGAAGACTCCTGCGTGCCCAAACGTATCATAAAATCACGAGAAGACGATCCTTGGTTCACACAAGAAGTAAAGAGATGTTTAAACAAGAAAAAAAGGGCGTACAAGAAGGCGTCACAAAAAAACACGCTCTCTGACTAGCAGAATTACAAATCCATATCTGTGCAGGTAGAAAAAACTCTTCATGACGCCAAACTCGAGTACTTCAACTTCACGCTTCCTAACATGTCAAAAAACGATCCTCAAAAATTTTGGAAAGTCGTAAATCCAAAAAATAATCACTCTGTGCCAACGCTTCAAGGGGACGATGGCAGTGCATTACCGGTAGCTGAAAGCGCCAAGGTTTTCAACAATAATTTTGCCGCGGTATTTACAGACGAACTACCTCTGGATAGTTCACTTACGCTCGTTCAACCTCACATTACACTTCCTTTTGCACCCATTATAGTTACAGCACACGGCGTACAGTGTGCAATAGAACGCCTCCCGCTTAAAACAAGTCCAGGTCCCGACGGAATCAGCGCTAAACTTTTGAAACTTACCAAACATCACTCAGCCTACTTACTTTCTCTAATATTTCAGCAATCCATCGACACCGGATGCGTGCCAGACGACTGGAGGTCAGCCTTCATTATACCCATATTTAAATCCGGTGACAGCTCGCTTCCAGGCAACTACAGGTCTATATCATTAACCTCAATCAGCTGCAAGTTACTGGAACATATAATACACAAACATATCATGATATATCTTAACGAAACAACCTGCTTCTCAATAAACCAGCATGGCTTTCGCAAAAAACCTGTCCTGCCAATCTCACTCTTCGAATTAGTAACCGATCTTCATCAATCACGGCACTCGTCCTCTGTATGTCGACGCAATCTTCGTCGATTTTCGAAGGCATTCGATCGCGTCCCTCACAACCGTTTAATCTTAAAAAAAATTCGGCAGATCCCATGTACCATGGAAGTCGATGCTATGCGAAGCGTGCGGCGGGAAGCTGACTGTGGCGTAATTTTTTTACTGAGCGAAACGTAATAAAATGACGCTAAGGGTTTGTATAAATTTTTTACGCACACATATATGTTGAAGAGCCGTATATGTCTTATATAACCAGTTGTTTATAGTTGGCTAACGCTGCCAACGGCAACGTGGGTATTACCAACACGAGAAGCGGTAAGCTGATATACAGTGCTTATACTTGCCCCTTATGATGGAGAAGGCACGCACGTTTCACGAACCCCTGTGCATGTGTGGAAGAAATTCTTGACAGTTCGTTAACAAGGACATCATCACCGTGGTCAGTGAGCGCCAGCAGCTGGACATGACTTGTTATTGGATTCGGTCGTGATCGCGGTGTCCATGTATAGTTAAGTATGAGCTGTAGTACAGCTGTTGGAAATTGTGGATGCCTCGGACATTTCGTCGACAAATTGTCTGTCGATAGTGCCGGCGACATGTCGGAACCTGAAGTCACCATTCGCGTGGTGAGGTATAGGCAGTCGAGGCTGGTAGGCCTGGATAGTGCTACATAGACAACTATCAGTGGATGGCGCTTGTCGTATTCGTAGGCTCTCTGGGCGTATGTGGCCTACGTAGCCTAGTCTACAAAGCGGCTGTCAGTCAATCTGGCATCATCCTCGGTCAGCATGAGGCCATCGCCCAGCCTCGTAAGAAATTAAGATGACACTGCGTCGTTCTGGTGGACTAAGTGCACTTTACGGTGCGATGATGTGAATATCATACCTAACTATCGTTGATGTATACCTTCGGAGTCGAGCAGTGCTTCAATATAGCTTGCTGAATCATAGGAATACAAATGGAATGTTTATTAGACTGCTATAAAAAGCGGAGCGAACACTAAAAGCACAGACGTTAATCTGATGTGACGCTTTTATCGTACGAGTACACATCGTAGAAGTATGATGTGGTGTTTATTGCTTTCTTGCAAAATTAGATAGCCAGCACCACAACCACAATTGACGTTGCACCGACATTACGCTTGCGTAGGCTGTTTTTCCAAACCAGTTTACAGACTTGGCGTGGCTCTGTGGTAGAATACTTGATTGCCACGCAGAATGCTTGGGTTCGATTCCTGCTGGGATCCTAATTTTCATTGTTTACATTCGTCGGGCCAACGCTGCCGATGTCGGTTATTCTTAACGCTCTCGCATTTAAGTTACCGATGTCTGTTCTCGTTGTTCCTGGCTAGATATAAACTGTCAATCACCTGTGGCGCATACCCGTACACCGCGGCCCGTGGTAAACGGGCATGTGCCACACGTGTCTGGAGGAAAGGGTTTGCCGACGTACGCGACAGGATTTTCACGTTATGCATGTCACGACCCAACAGTCATATTCGTCAAATCCTCTTACCCTCCCAGGCCACTTTTGGCCTACTTAAGGAGGCGATCATGAAAGCACCCAGACGTAGGGGGCTAGATAGATAGATAGATAGATAGACAGACAGATACGTAGATAGAAACGGCCAAAGTGCCAAAGGTTCGCTAAGAAATGCTTCGCATTTAAAATACGCAATCTCCAACTTGACCACAAAACAACAAAATGGATCGAACAGTTCCTATCAAACCGCAAGCAGTTCGTGAAAATACAAAGTCATATCTCGCCCGGCGAACGCGTCATATCAGGGGTACCACAGGGGTCAGTGCTGGGACCACTTTTGTTCCTAATCTACATTATTGACATATCAAGCGACATAAATGCCTCAATTAGACTGTTTGCAGACGACTGCATAATATACAAAGAAATAAGGACTTCTACCGACATTGTTCACTTACAGTCTGCCCTCAGTAAACTAACAGATTGGTGTTCCTTATGGCAGATGCAAATCAACATAGATAAAACAAAACACCTTCAGTTTAGCATGACAACGAATTCTCAGACCAATTCATACACAATTAACAACATCACAATTGACACAATTTTGACGTATAAATACTTATGAGTTATATTCAACTCGACCTTGACCTGGAATGACCACATAGAATACATAACCTCTAAAGCCTTAAAAAAGCTCGGTCTCTTGAAGCGACGCCTTTATCTCGCGAACCATGACACCAGGTTACTAGCTTATAACTCGCTCATTCGTCCCTCGTTAGAATACGCATCTATTATTTGGCATCCCCATCACATCACCTGGACAGATCAGCTCGAAGCGGTCCAAAACAAAGCAGCCCGGTTCATCTTACCATCTTATTCTCGTTTTCAAAGTGTCACAAAACTAAAAAGCACCCTTGATATGCATTCACTTGCCTTGCGCCGAACACTTGCCCGGTTATCCTTCTTTCACACCCTCTACCATAGCGGCACGCCCTTTTCGCGATCTCACATTTATCCCGCGCACCACATCTCTTCTAGATTAGACCACGCCTATAAAGTCAAACCAATTTTTTCTCACACCGATAAATACCGCAATTCACCTCTCGCACTCTCAATAGATCAATGGAATTCACTTCCATCTAGCATTGCCACCATTAACGATCACCAGTCCTTCCAGTTAGCGCTCCACTCGTTTCTCGAGCGCGATACCACTTTTTTATAAATCATTTTTATTGTACGTATACCGCATGGGTTCATTCATTGTGATCATCTCAGAAATTGTACAAACATGGAAAATAATCATCCCGACACCATTGATATTTGTAAATCATGTGGTTTGCATTGTATTAATACTATTTCTTTTTTTTTTATTCCTGTATGCCTGATATTTGTTAATCATGTGGTTAGCATTGTATTTATATTATTTCTTTTTTCCTGTATGCCTGAATTATCATCTTTACGTTTTCATATTGTGTTGATAGTATTACCTTTTCAATTACTGTATGCCTCAATTGTAACTGTATCTCTTACTTCCAAATTAGACGTTTTCGGATTGTATTAATAATATTACCTTTTCAATTACTGTATGCCTGAATTGTGACTGTATCTTTCACTTCCAATTAATCCCCCCCTATGTAATGCCCACCGGGCCCTTAGGGTATCCAAATAAATAAAAAAAAAAATAAAAAAAAATTTTCAGAGTAAAAGCTGATTGACCACGACAGCTAGTTCTCTGATACTAACTCAATAACTTCACCTATACGAAGACAGTTCTACTTGACATGTTGTTGAAGTGGTACAAAAAGAATCGCTTTCGTTTCTTTTGGTGCCCTTTCAGGGCGAATTCGCAATGGTCCAATCTTTGAGCTTTAAAAGCACAAAATTTTCGTTAGAACTTAGCTTATCATGGTTCTCAAACTGTATTATCATGCTTGTGTCCTCTGCGTAACTAATAAAGAAAGCATCGAAACATACTATATTTTTACTCGTCTAAAATGTGCTGATTCAGAGCCAAATACGTACGGGCGTTGGAGTGCATGTCGACAGTACGTATGGAATTATAATTCCATTAGGAAAAAGAATTACCGGTCTTGGACATATCACTTGATAGCGTCGCATGCTGGCATTTGCGAAGCCTGGTAATAAGCGATGTTTCCATTTGTAATTTGACTAACACGCAGTCATTATATGTCGCTCCTGTTTACTTCAGACAAACAATAATAATTGTTGGTGTTTAACGTCCCAAAACCGCGATATGATTATGAGAGACGCCGTAGTGGAGGGCTCCGGAAATTTCGACCACCTGAGGTTCTCTAACGTGCACCTAAATCTAAGTATACGGGCCCCAAGCATTTTCGCCTACATCTTAAATGCGGCCGCAGCGGCCGGGATTCGATCCCGCGACTTCAGGCAAAGAAATGCACGACATCACTTCGGCTACACGCATGTGGTTTACTACCGCCGCCTAGCGTGCAGAGGACGGCTTTGTCCCGGATCAATAAGGGGTGTTTACTTCAACAGCTAACAGATGTCTCTAACGTGCCGACTCGGTGCTCCTTCGCGCATCAAAGTGCTTCTCCTAAGCTTCCCTTGCCTTCATTGTCAGCTGACAGCACATGGTTGTTAGTGCCGACAAGAATAACAACAACCGCAAAAAGAGTGGTGGATATCGAACGTTTATATGAAAACCGTGTTAACCTGTTCCTTGATGTTTTCGTGAAGCAAATGTTATAGAAAAGCTGCGTTAGTGACTAAAATATTTGTAGAAAATGACGGAATTTGAATGTAATGTCATGTACAGGGTCGTCCACATCTAAGGTGAACACAACACGTTAGTACTCAGAACCTCATATAAGCTGATGTTTAACACATAATTAGGAAATTGATTGTTGCGTTTATAGACACGATGATTTTACGCCATATAACGTAGTACACTTCCCTCGGGAAGTAGAATAAAACGTTCCAGCTTTACCGGCTTGAATACTAAGGAGAGGTTCGCCTTAAATATGGCCGACCTTGTACATTTAACTCTAGTGAGGGGAATGCCATGCAATTTTCATTGAACTGTACCGCGAGCGATGCCATTGGACTTATTTTGTTCATTTCTAATATTACTCTGCACTCAGCTGCTTTCTGGCCATGCATTCTATATACATTTTGTGTAGGGGTGTGCGAATATTCGAAAGTTTCGAATATTCGTCGAATATTACATTCGAAATATTCGTATTCGATTCGAAAATCGTGTATTCGGAAAGGTTCGAATATTCGATAACTTCGAATATTCGAAAAATTCGAATATGCGATTCGATTATCATGCATAAAATAACTCGTCTTCCACATTTCTGCTGCGTTCGTATAGCTAAAAATGTTGCCGAGAGGAGCGATACACATCGTAAGTACACGGAGGCACGATATCTGCCTGCGACGAGCGCCCCAATACGTATGATTTATTGCTGGTGCATCTCCGACGTGCAGCGCTGTTGGCGATCATGCAACCGTACATTTTCAATATTATGCGGCCGTAACGTGCCGCACTACCACTCGTTCACTATGCGGGACCACTTCTGAAGAAAGGCAGTGACCTACGTGACTAGTGGCGGACTGTAGGCACCTTCAGATACCCCAGTCTGGCAAAGCTTTGCCCCATGTACCTCCCTATACCAGCCACTTCTGTTCCAAGCGAGCGTGCCTTTTCAGTGGCGGTGGGGCGGTGTCTCTGTTAGAAGGGAGCGTCTGCTGCCTGATCATGTGGAGCAACTCATATTTCTTCATGATAACATCCAGTCATTACTTTCATTGTGCCGTGATATTTGCTTGCGTTGTGATGTGCATTGTGCTAGCCTGGACATTGTGTTCTGGAGATAGCAGTGTATGTTTTGTTGCCAGCCAGGCTGTTAATGTTTTTATTTTTTTCAAATAGCTACATGTTAAATAAAACATTGTTACTGTGGAGGCATTTTTCCTTTGATATTCGATATTCGATTCGATATTCGAAGGTGGATATTCGTATTCGATTCGTATTCGAAAAATTTGATATTCGCCCACCCCTAATTTTGTGCCTACACTTTTAACTTCTTGCAGCTTCTTCCCTTCTCAATCGTTATTCGTCATGTTTATTCGCGAGCGTAGCCAGTGGCACACGCCCAGTTGCACGTACACACTTATCTAAGTTTTCTACCAGACAACAGCAGTCAATGGTAGCTGCGAAGCTTAGGGAAGAGGCCAAGAAATATCCGCTTTCATATACTGTACATTCTTAAATCTATTGCCTCACGCCAACTCTGAGAGATTGGCCAAGGATCGGGTAAGTCTAACCAAACTAAGAAAGGAAAAAGAAGGGAGTATTTCCTGTTGTTTAAAAAGGATATTCTTTAGATGCGAAGCAGCTTTTGCTCGTGGATGTGTCCGTCCTTCCATTGGCGACCGCCCGCTCGGGAACCATGCGCGCGGGCACGCGCTAGCGCGTTCGGTCCTGTGTAAGAGGCTGGGTAAGACGCTGTGGCCTCTCGCCCTTACACTCTCCCAGCAATCATGTGATGGCGTCGGGCAACGAGATTCTGCAGACGCGCGATGAACCAACGCGTTGTATCCTAGTCGGAACGCGGTGGCAAGCGCTCGCGTGTTCGGGCCTGTGTAAGGGGCTGGGTAAGACCACGACCGCTGGATAAAAAGCGGCCGTGGTAAGACGCTGTGGCCTCTGCCCCTTACAGCCTCTCAGCAATCACGTGATGGCGTCGGGGAACGCATGGGGGAACGACATTCTGCAAACGCGTGATGAACCAACGCGTTGTATCCTAGTCGGAACGCGCCGGCACGCGCTCGCGTGTTCGGGCCTGTGTAAGGGGCTGGGTAAGACGCTGTGGCCTCTCCCCCTTACAGCCTCTCAGTAATCACGTGATAGCGTCGGGGAACGATATTCTGCAGACGCGCGATGAACCCGCGTGGCGTGCTCAGCAAGAGTTCGGGACGAGTGACAGCAACAGCAACTACAGTGAATTCATGGTGTGCTCCACTTTTGTTACAGTCACAATATATAATTAGGAATGAATGGGTGGGGGGCGAAGCTTATTTTTGGAATAATACACAGCGTTAATATACCCAGTGTCCCAAGATGTTCTCTTTTTCCACACTTGCATGTTTCTGTTGCCGAGTTCTTCCCTTCTCTGTAGCTACCAAGTACGATATATTGACAATGCAGAGCATTTAAAGAAACTTGAGAATACGCGTGCAGGAAAGCCACATATCTAAGCGTCAATTATACCACAGCGAAATCGACTATTCCGGTCTTTAATGAAGATACTAGTAATAATGTGTTGTCACTTCAACAGCAAGTGACACCGCAAGTCAAGCAGTCACCCGTCGTGGTAGCTTATAGCAGGTAAAATGTTGGGCTGCTTCGCTCGGGTGCTATTCCCCGCCGCGGCGGTCGCATTATGATGGAGGCAATTTTCAAAAACACCCGTGTACGTTGTACTTAGATTAAGATGCGCAATAAAGAAACCCAAGTGGTCAAAATTAATTCCTAGTCCCTCACTAAGGCATACCTAATAATCGTGTCGTCATTTTGGCATGTAAAACCATGGAATATATATATTCAAGAAATATAAAAATATTTTGCAGAAATTTCCAACTGTGAAAATTGTTATGTAGAGCGTCGAGTTAATGGCAGTGTTGTAATCAATGATCGAAACTTGAGACAACCTCTCAATAAGCGGTAATTGCATGTGCCACCACGTACTCTATTACGCACAACGTTAATCAGAACTAACAGATAATAAAGCCCCGGAAAGCATAGGGGAAGTTACTTGCAGTAATTATGATTTAAATGTGAAAAAAATTAAAGGGGATGAAAAGACAACTTGCCCCCGGCAGGCACCGAACCTGCAACCTTTGAATAACGCGTCCGATGCCCTACCAATTGAGCTGCGGCGCCGGCTGTCCTCCCGTCCACTTTATTGGGTATACTTGTACTTTAAACCTGGAAGTGTTAGACAACGCCGCTCGTAGCCATAACGGCAAGTGTGGAACACTTTTTTTTTTTTTTTGCCTGCTGGCGTTCGTAGCACGTGACTTTTTTGACAGCGAAGCTGTTCTCAGTCGAGGCTTTCATGTCCGGGGTTGTGGTAGCGATGATCACCTACGTGGCCTCGCAGTGTGGCGAGAGTGAGGCTCGGTAGGAAGGGGAGGGCTGCGTGTGCTGCGAGAGGCGAGGACGAGGGCGGAGGATGTCGAGGGGTGAACCATCGAGAAACGCGCCAAGATGGGGTCACGGTGAGGTGCAGTGGAGTGTAAAATAGCGTGTCAGTGTCAACGTGCAGGAGTTGTTCGCGCTTTCAAGATGGCGAACATTTCTCATTCTCCCGATGAGGAAACCGCCCGACGTCAGCGTCCGCGAAAGCTGACGCGAGAACGGGCGTGTCGTCGCCGAGCCAACTGCGATGTTCGCGTAAGAGTGGCCGAAGCTAAGCGCCACCGAAGGGAAGACTTGAAAAACGCGGAAGTACGATATAGCCTGATGAAGGACGGGCATAAGCTTCCCTGCATCGACACTGTTCGCGAAGTGGAGCTGGCTTTTTTTATTGCGATAGCAATTATATGGACAGTCTCGGCTGGTTTTTGCCGTCGCCGCCGTCATTCTGCGTATATGTATAAGTATGTATATATACATAAAAGTCCCAAAGAAAAATAATTCCGAGCTTCCAAAGCGCGGAATCGAACCAGCGACTTCTCGATCCGCACCGCGTGGCACTAACCACTATGCCACAAAGCGCAGATCGTCCAGGCGGCTAAAGGCGCGCGTTATATACACACCCTTCACCGCAGTACTCAGAGACGGCAGGCGCTTATAAGCGTTTCTTCATTACCAGCGAGATGGCGCTAGGAGCGCAACGGGCGCACTTAAAGGCGTCGGCCAGCTCGCCCCGCTCCTGCGAACGCCGTTTCTCTTCGCCCTACAGGGCGTGGTCGCATTCGTGCGCATATCTGAGGAAAGAAAGGGGCGGGGGGTGGAGCGGGGGGTTGTCTGTCATGTGCTTTCCCCGCGATGTCCGCGCTGAAGTCCCAGAGCGTACGAAGGTCACTTCGCTCGCTACAGCAGCCGCGTTTGCGAAAGGAGCGCGCTGTTCAAACAGAAATAAGTAACAACTGTGACAGTTAGTTCCCACTCGTCCTATGTGTACCTGTTCGTTCGTTTCGTGCGTCCTGCTTTATGTTTGAGCAGTGCGCTTCAAGTGTCGAGCTGTGAGGCATGATAGTTGGCACTCGTCCTGTGTGTGTTCTTTTCGTGCGTCCTTTGGGCTCGAGCGACGCGCTGGAAATTTCGAGCTGGTTTCCGTTCTTCGCGTTACATTCCAATTTGTTGCTATCGTATTCATTGCTTCGCCTTTGCGGCGAAACTGTGACTTTTTTTTTATACGAGCTGGCAGCTGACCAATAATCCATCGCATACTACCGGAACTCATGAAGTTTGCCAGAACGAGACCCTCGCAATGAATGAATTACCGCTATGAATTCGTTCATTCATAGAGAGGGTCTCGTTTTGGCAGACTTGGTGCCTCCCGGTAGTATGCGCGGGATTATTGGTCAGCTGCGAGCTCGAATAAAAAAATATCACGTGCTACGTGACGCCAGCAGGCAAAAATAAAGTGTTTTCCACGTTCGCCGTCATGGATACGAGCAGCGCCTAGGTTTAATGCCCAGGTATACCGAATAGAGTGGAGGGAGGACGACCGCCGCCGTAGCTCAGTTGGTACAACATCGGACACGTTATCTGAAGGTTGCAGGTTAGATCTCTGCCGACAGCAATTTGTCTTTTCGTTCACTTTAAATTTCTTCACATTTATATCGTAATTACTACAAATGACATCCCCTATACTTGATTGTCTGTTAGTTCTGATTAACGTTGTGCCTAACAGAGAAAAACGAGCCCTCCAGTTCTCCTTTCGACCACGTACTCTATGGAGGATTTAAGTCGGCGCCTGTTGGTCTTGGTATGAGTGTCCCGTCCGAGGTAGGAGCGTTAACGTATAGATTATGCTAAGCGTACAAAAGTATGTGTACTTTTCGAAGGCGATCGGTTCCTTGGGTCTCATTGCGTCTGTGACTAGCTTTCGGTTGTGTGCCCGCTATCCTTTCATCTCGTTTCCTCGTCCTCCTCTAATCGTACCATTCCCTTTCTCATTTTCACATCCTCAGCGCCCATGTATATGGATAAAATGATATTTTTTATTCATTTATCCAATGTCTGCCATCGGAGTCTGATGGGTAAGACGATGTTAACCGGGGTCCCCGGTACTCTACGTGCCATCGCCAAACCACGCCGCTTCTTTTAAAGCGTAAAAATATTCGCACTTTAATGTTCACCCACTCAGACGCACATTGTGCGGCAAATATTTTGGGCGATGGAAAAGTGGCGCATGAAATAAACGGCGGCAAGCCTACAGAAGTTCGTGTTTTGCATATTGGAGTTAAGGTTAAAGGGGCACTAAAGAGAAACAATGAATCGGTTTAATCGATAAATCGTTCTGCTCTTTAGTTTCCCTTTAAGGTTGCCGTAGTCGAACACAAATGGTGCTACATGTTTTAAAGCAGAGCTGTTATGCCCGCCGCTTCTCCGGTTCGCGATATAGACAAGGAATTATCATCATCATGCCGGCGCTGCCACGTCAAGCCAAGTTAAGCATAGCTGTGCCTAGTTAAGCCAAGTTAATCAGAGCCAAGCCTTATTAAGCCTAGTTGAGTATCGTAGCTAACCATAAGTAACCATAAGTAACCATAATTAGCTAACCATAAGTAAGATAATTAAGCAAAATCCTAATTAGTCCCAATTAAATCGAGTTGAGATACTGGTGTGCCCAGTCATGCCGATCTCGGCAACATGAGCCGAGCTAAGCCTAATTAACACTACTAGGTAGGCTAGTTTGCTAATTAAGCCTAGGTTGACTTGGGATGCAAGCTAATCGAGACCAAGCCTCGAATAGGCAAATTAGGCCATGTAAGCTAGTTAGTCTAAGTATGCTAATTTAGCTATATTAAGACTAGATTGACTTGGGATGCCAGGTCGTGGTTCTGGGAGTCGTAGTTTTGGGTCGCAGAACCCCAACACTTACTGACATTTGCAAATTTAATTCCGTGCTGAAATTCATAGATTTCATCGAGGTTGGGTCAATCGGTATCGTGGAATTGGTACAACTACAGTTTTTAGGGGCGAAGCTCCATAAGCCGTGGGTCGTGCGTCCCCGATGTATGTAGTAGCCACCTCTCGTTTAGTTCGTGGAGTGTCCGCTAGATGGCGGTACTTGTATATGATGAAAACACGGCTCAAGGCCGGCTAGATAACTGAGGACGAAGAAGTGGGAAGCTCGAGCAGCAACCACGATTTCTGTGAGGAAGACGATGCTCGGGTCTTCGGTTCTTCGGACGTGTTCAAGGCCGGCTAGATAACTGAGGACGACGAAGTGGGAAGCTCGAGCAGCAACCACGATTTCTCTGAGGAATACGACGCTCGGGTCTTCGGTTCTTCGGACTTCAACGCCTGATGCTCATCACCCCTTCACGAAGCGGTTCTGCCAGTCCGATCCCGCAACCCGTTCCTGCAGTGGATACTCCTGTCCACCGCTACAGTCGCCGACTGCGAGGCCTTAGTCCCGAGGCCATCCCTCTGGAACTTCTCCAGCCAAGCCCTACATCAGGAGAAATGGCCACCGCCGGCGCTTCACAGGTGACTGTTGAGCAGCCGATGCGAGATGCGAGATGTTATGAAACTATACTTGTAGTATGATGAAATATGATGAAAATATGTGATGTTATGAAAATATGAATGATGTCATATATGGCACCTGCCGTTGAACGCCTTCGAGCATAAAAGGCACTCGCCCTTGGTGCGCACTCGGAGTCGTCGGATGGATAAGGCTGCATCACAAGGCGGTGGTAATGAAGGGACCACGGAAACCAACAATAAAAGTTTGATGTTTAACATTTCTCACGTGTTTACTTTAGTGGGGCGAATTACTCGTATTCACGGTCTACCGATGATGCCCTCCGGAGCTTCGCCCCACTCATCATCATTCACCACGTGGATATGCTGTAATTTTTAAACACGCAGATATTTGTGAATAGAATAAAACTAGTTTTACGTGCCTGAGGAAATTTCTTCAATTCAATAATGATGATGGTGATAGCCTAAATGGCAATGGCGCCTATCCACTCATGGGGGATGGCCAGTAGCTGGAATGATTTTAGGAAGGAATTAGACGCCATAAATTTACGAATGTGTCATTAAATGAATATTTGAAATATAATTAGAATCAACAGATGTTTTCTTGATGAGTCATCCTGGATGAAAAATAACAAAATATCTAAGGGAAAAGATGAGTAAATAAACAAACGACACATGAGTTTAACAATGAAATCGATTAGATTTGCGGATCAATTTCCATACGCCGATGCGTACATCCTTGTGGCAATCTGGTAGCACAGAATCTGGCAAAAGGGGGCACTTTTGCTTTCTTTTTCTTCTTTAGGAGTGAAACGTTTTAGGCATTGTTTGTCAGCTACGATTTCATTGTCACAACACATTTCTTTCATTTATCCCAGTCACGAAATCACTGAGGCTACATGTGTATTCCATTTTCTTTTGGGCGACATACGAATTTTCAACATAGCATAAAATCATTAAGATATCCTGAAGATTCATGGGGTGTGATTCGGTATCATCATCATCCTCTGTTCCGCGACAAGGAAACCTTCTGAAGGAGCACCACAAGAACCAAGTCGGTTTCTCGGCCGGTCAGCCTTCGTGCACGGTGCGGTTAGACGGAAATACAAAGCCTGTAAGCCTCCGGAGAGTGGGCCCACCCAGCCAAGATGTTCGCGATCGACGTGGACAACCGCGAGAAGAACTATATTGCCGGCACTTTGTTCGCACTGCTCGCCGCGCTCGCCTGGTGCGTACCTCTTATGGTGTTGGTGGTGTACATGGTCAGCGGCAGCTACCTGCTCTACGTTGAGGATCACTGAAGGGTACGCGGAGGTATCGTCGGTCTTTGACCCCAGCACGTCACGTGAACTGACACGTTGCGGCGGCCGTGAATGGGCGAAGATATCGCGTGAAGGCGAAGAAAGAACTGGGGCCGAGCGACTAGCGAAGCAACTCTTGACGACCGTAATGCGCAGCCACCTAGGCGTCGAAACAAATACATCACACCTTGAATGAGCACTTATTAAGCTAGTTTTACTTGGTGGTGATTTACCGCTCAGCTTCTTGTATGTATTCCCTTGATTGTACTTTAAAAGTCACACTGACGTTAAAAGAAGTACTAAAGCTACGTAGCCGTGTACTTAGATTTAGGTGCTCGTTAAAGAACCCCAGGTGGCCGAAATTTCCGGAGCCCTCCACTACGGCGTCTCTTATAATCATATCCTGGTTTCGGGACGTTAAACCCCAGATATTATTAGTGTTATTATTATTATTTAAAGCTACGTAGATTCTCTCTTGGTGGTTGGCGTATATGGGAAATAGAAAGTCGAGCGCATGAATAGTTTGATGGGGGTCGAGCACTAAAATGTGAAATATAATCAACAATTGACGCTGGCGTTCAGACAGATATAAACATACTTTTGATATAAACAAATCGTACCTTTAAGATATTCCTGAAGCATAAACTTGCAATTGGCTATTCCTAGAAGTAGATGTAATGAGGAAAGTTATTTGTAATACCACCAGGTAGTTAGTATGCCTTCCTGACGCTCTATGTTCTCTGTTAAAAGCCAATGTACGGAACCGCCTGGCCACCTACAACATAATTCGCGATGCTTCCCCCGTTTAAATTAGCTGTTGTTTTCCTCTGGACATGGCTCATACCCAATGGAGGCGATTGGCCGAGTAGTGGGTGAATTTATCCAATATTTTCTGCAGTTTATTATTCGTGTGAACTATAGTTAATTGATACATTGATTTGAAGTAGCAGTTATTGATAATGAAATATTTAAAGCAGGGAGAATTTAGCTAGATATTCTTTTAGTCTCGCTGATGAATTCCCCAATGGCGAAGAAATCATCCCTGTGGCTGTATCCCAGAGTAGTGGCTATTGAAGATTATTGCCAAATGTACCAGCTGCTTCTTTTTCGTCATCACCTCCTCCCTAATGCCTTCGGGCATTGAAGGAGATAAAGCTTTTGAATCATTAATTAATTAGGTGTAATTCATTCACGCCAGAAATTCATCGCAAAGCCGAACCTATATTTGACAGACTGGTAGGCCATTTTGTATATTTTTTTCATCTTCATGTGCCCGTGACATCAGTTGAAATTTGTGGAACAGTGGATAGAGTCGTTACGTTACTGTATCTTATACTGTCAATTGCTGCGCTCAATGTGGGAAGCTTCTGTGCATTATTTTGTCACTCACGAGCTGATAACACCTCGGGATCTTTCTTGAGGCGTCGCACTGAACAACAACAACGACGACGACGACAGCCACAGCAATCAAACAGGCAAAAAACGAATGCTGTGTCCATCCAATCTCACTCCCCGTTAAGTCTTATTTTTACGCATGTTTCTTTCTTTTTTTATCTTAATGTAAATTAGACCTAATACTTCTTCCTAGTTTTTTTTTTTTTGGCACAGAACGTGCCGCAAGCCCACATGTAGTATAGCGCTCCGTCGAGAGAATGAAGGGTCCTAAGAGCGCGAAGACCTACAATTTTATGGCGCTCATAATATTGAGCGCGTATAGAAATAGAGTCTCTGAAGACGATAATATGAACTGGTTCGCAGACTTATCTTAAAACTACGACGGAGCTTCAGAAAATGACATGTTGAATTTGTCTAAAAATTATACTTAAACAGATAGTTTTTAAAAGCCCACGATATACTTACCGATTCTCAGTACAGATTTAGAACCGGTCAGCAGAAATTACTCTGCTTCATCAGAAAGAGTGCATATTAGAGAAACTTGAACAAAATAAATTCGTATTAGCAATTTTGTACATTTGTCAAAAGCATTTGGCTGCATAGTGCACAGTATATTATATAAGTAATTAGACTTTTATGGCATAATAGAACATGCTTAGAGTTAATAAAGTCGTATTTGTCACATAGAAAACGATATGCTCAAATAGGCAATTTCTCATGAAGAACGCGCGATAGTAAAACTAGTGCCTGAAGGCATGAACATTCCTTTCTAACATTTGCGCTAATGATATCGCTATTGTTGTTAATAATTTCATATTCATAATCTACGCGGATGACACTACCATACTTTTCTTAGGTGACACTTATCATGAGTTATCGTTGCATGGTAATGTCTCAGGAAAGCTAGAAATGGTGCCAAACAAAAATGCATTGTCAGTTGACATAACTAGAATCAAAGAGATAATGTCTAATTCTGGAAGTAAGAAACCTTGTATTTCAGTAAGCTTGCAGTGTAAATCACAGTCAACTGAAACTGTGAAATCTATAAAGTCACTTGGTGTTTATTTTGCACAGAGCATTAAGTGAACTGATCATATCAATAGCATTTTACTGAAGACTTCAAGAGCTGTCGGCATTTTTTGCCGGCATAGATCTGTGTTAACATTAAAAGCAAAAGTTGCAATATACCATGCTGTATTTCAAACATGAGCTACCGTGCACTTGAGCTACACTCTAAGAAAAAAAAGAGTCAAAAGAGGGTCACGGCACCGTGACCCTCTTCGGGTATTCATGTGACCCCTTTTAGAATGTAGAAGTAGAAAAAGAGAGTTAGCACTTCTGCGGGAGTCAAGCGACTCTCGCCAAGCGCGTTTCGGTTGTCTTCCGTGATGAAGGCGCCGCCGTATACGCCGTAGTACATATCGCGTGTTTGCCGTTCGGCGCCGTCGTGGCGCCAAGTTGAGTGTACTGCTTTCGTAGGTACTAATTATACAGCTTTAGCTGGGCGTCTGCAGCAGCACTGCGGAAGTGGGCTGCCAGCCATTTCCAACAGCAGCCTGCGTCGTCACCGTGACTCTTTAAAGAGAGTCATATACGTGGCAAGTCAGAACTCTCCGAAAAGAGTCACCTATACTCATTTTTTAAAGACGATAGTCTTTCTTGGCGAACTTAAACGCAGAAATTTTGGTCTGTCTGTCTTTCTGTTTGTCGGCACGTCCCTCGATCAAGCCACTCGGCCAAAGTTGAACCCCTTGCACAAGGGCCAGCCATCGTGAACGGCTCACTAGGTTCATACTTGTCTACATGGTTGATCAAAAAGCAAACATTACGCATATCTGAGGCGCAACATCACTAGATAAGCATTAGGTGGTGTGTTCCTTTAATAGAAAATACATAGATACGTAATTCTAGAGACCCTAGTTTCTTAAGCTGCGCTGAAAATGCGACTGCGCCGAAACTTGGCTTCCACCGTGCCCTCTGCGCGAGCTCATTGTTGTGTTTCGGTTTCATTTCAGTATTGCACTGTACGAGTGCCATGGGGCGCCGCTCTGGCATTCCTGCTTTACCCAGGCGACGTGAATATAAAAGAGTGTGTGGAGAGTACTCGTTGAGTGCGGACGTTTCTTCTGCTTCGGCGCTTCGCGCCAAACCGCGTGTTCGGGCTGGCTGGCGTCCCCGCCGGTCGCGTTGGTCACCGCCGGTCTTGCCTGCTGCTGCGCCGGGACTACCAGCCCGCAACACAGCATTCACGTTTCCCGACGTATTGCCAGATGGCGTTCATATCTCACGCAGCGCCTCTTCTATCGTCTTTACACGACATTTGCAGCGAAGCACGCAGATACGCGGCCAATTTTTTCTTAGAGTTTACTGTACAAAAAGTAATCTGAGAAAGATTTCAGGACTGCATACCAAATTCCGTTTAATTTGTAACCTTCGTAATAGACATACCCATCACTTGTTTACTCAACATGAGATAATCGATGTTTTCAATTTATACACTTATAGGCTGCTGCAGTATTAGAAGATCGAACAACAAATATGCTTATTCACAATTTCAGAGTTAATTTTGATGCGCCTTTATAAGTAAAGCTGCCCAAATCGTCATCAACCGCATTCGATACTTCCTCACACAATAACTTGCTGCGGACTACACAGACTGTTATCAGGTACCGTTTCGATTAAATAAACTAACTTTGAAGGCATTGAAATCATGAATATAACACTTTTTCACCTCCGCGAATTCCTCATAAACTCAGCAGACATATAGAAGTGCTTTATAACACCTATGTTTGTCTATGTACACCAACTGAAATTTCTGTTTGTCCTTTTATGATAGCTATTTCATTGAAACCTTTGTTGAAACAAACTTCATTTATGAACGTTTTTGCCTTTTGCTGTTTTGTATGCATTATAACCTGCATTATCTAACCTGCATGTGCATGTACATTAAGTTTGAGTTCGTTATCGTAACCAATTATTGTATAGTGTATTCTGTTGCCACCGCCGCTCTGAATGATGTATATGTTGGGGGATGAGGAACTAATCAAATCGATAATCGCTTTTTTTCTCACCCTCTTCATCAAATAAAATTATTATTATTATTATTATTACAGCGAAAGCTGTTATGAGATCATTTCACCGGCCGTTTTTGGCGCCGTAGTTGTCCGCCGCCGCCGCCGGTGTCCGTAACCAGTATCGATCGAAATAAGAAAAAGAACGAAATAAGAAAAAAATTCCAGGATGGAACGAGGTTCGAACCTGGGCCCTCTGCGTGGGAGCCCACTATTCAACCTCTGAGCAATGCCGGTGCTTGAAACTGCTTTGCAAAAAGGTCCTATACAGGCTTCATGTCGGGAAGGAACCACATTAGCATATGCAATATAGCGTGGTAGAAGAGTAAAATAAGCACCAAGCGTCGCACAACGCGAATTCTGTAACCAGGCGTCACACAATGCGAATTGCGCAACGAGTAGGTTGTGAAATGCTTCCAACCCATCACAAAGATCTCTGCCATAATTCTTCGTCGTCATCAGGCACAGCATCAACAAAGTGCGCATAATGCCTTACATGCGTTTAGCAGGTACCACGGATCTCCGTAAAATGACGAAAAATGGCACAATGGCTGCTGCCCTACTTCTCAAAAATTAGAATGATTTAGAGCGTAGTGGGTTCCTCGCAAGTGCACTTGTATTGGTTGCCAAGGAAGCCTATAAGCGCAGATCCATTTCCTCGGGGTCTATGTAAAATTACAATGCTTTATAGCGTAGTGGGTTCCTCGCAAGTGCACTTGGATTGGTTGCCAAGGAAGCCCATGAGCGCATGATCCATTTCCTCGGGGTCTCAGTAAAGTTCTTCGTCCCCGCCCCCCGTCTCTCTCCGACGTCAACGTATGTTATACAGCATGACGGGAGAGGGAAATAGCGAGCGGGCGTCACCCAATGCAAATTACATAACTGGTGGGCCGTTTAAAGCTTCCGACCCATTACAAAAGGCTGAGCCATAATTCTTCATCGTCATCAGTCGTAGCGTCAACAAAGTGCACATAATGCCTTACAGACGTGTAGCTGGTGCCTCGCTTCTCCGCAGAATGACGAATAATGGCTTAGTAGGTGCTTCCCAACTTCACAAAAATTGTGATTTATGGCGTAGTGGGTACCTTTCTAGTCTACTTTTATTGTAGCCCCAAGAGAGCTTACAACGGGCTATAGAAACGCCGCTCTTCCAGCTTTCGCTGTGACTGTGCTGCGGTTTCAGCGCAGGCCTGGCGTTTTTTTATTATTATTATTATTATTATTATTATTATTATTATTATTATTATTATTATTATTATTATTATTATTACGAACAGCGTAAATAAGAAGGGAATGGCGACTGTGCGCGTTGCGGCACTTGCTACAATAAAATTAAATAGAAAATTTATTCACAGAAAAACATCGCAGCAGCTCTCGGACGTTGAGAAAGCCGTCCTGGCGAACTATGACACACAAACCTCGCAGATAAAATCGTATTGCCCGAATTGTGTTCCTTGATCTACAGCTGACTTGCATTGACGTCACTGAAGACGACATAGCGCATATAGAACACAGTGAAAACTGGGTTCGTGATGTCAAGTTAATGTCATAAGCATATCGAACGCTAGTTTATGTCGTTATTCTGACAAAAAAGTCCAATAACGTTCCGGCCTCCTCTTTACGACGTTGAAGAAAGTTACCCGGGAGGAGTGAACGTGCTGCGTTGACGTCATCGTAGTCAGCATGTTGTAGAACTAGTTATGTAAAGAAGCTGCGTCCAAGAAGACTATAAATAAGCTGAACGTTTCCGTTGAAAGGCATCTGTACAAACTTGAGGATGATAGTGAATGGAGCGACTCAGGAAGAGCAAGCTCGTCGCACTTACATTTTCGTGGTTGTTGATCCTGATCAAGCATGCAGTAGCAGCCACGTGAGCTGTGAACGTACCGTCGCCGAATACACAAACCTTCCTTTCTAAGGTGTCCTCTGCCACTGGCCAGCTGCCTTCGCTGATGATATGTCCAGCTTTAGAATTGGCTGAAATTTTCTGTTACCAACAATTATAACGTCAGCACTCTTTCTGAATACGGGCCCAGTTGTCCTGACGTTCCCACGTGCATAAGAAGGGTAAAGTAAGCGACCTTTCGCCATAAGCACCCATTGCTCGACTGTTTAGTTTCAATGTTATTTTTTTCTTGTTGTGATTGCGCAATAAATAAAAGATCTTGAACATCTGGGATTTCCAGCATGACCCACCAGCTCGTTGAAGGACGAATTGCTTGTTACAAAACGACGTTTCGGTAGGATAACAAGAATGTGGTGAATGAAAAGTGCATTGAGTTCACGGTTCAGTAATATACTCAAAAGAATAACTCTTCATACACGCTTTTCGGATTAGGTTTGTACTAGAATGGTTGTTGCGCAGTTTCCTCTCATGTCCTCCTTTGGCATGGCTAGCTGACGAACGGCAGCGTTATCCGCTACCTTGTCTGGTTTCAGCAGGCTAGACGCATGCCGTTCTGGTAAACACGTAGAAGCTGTACTGTTACTGTGCCATAACTTTTTTTGTTAACAACAGAACAATGGGGAAGCGGCCAAGCATAAAGCATTCCTTATCACATATAAAGCCCTGCCGGCCACAACAAGCGCTCTTAGCACTGAGTTCACAATGGCCGCTACTCTTGGCGCCGTGCTTGTGGTGGCGACGGTACTGAGTAAGTTTCTTGCTTATTAAATGCACAATTTACATGCGTAGCGCATTTCATGCATTGTCCAACATAAAAATAGTTATTTGTACCATCGACTCACTCAGCCATCAAAGTGAAACTGCAAATATCACGTGGTGGTTTCAACGCAAGATATCTGTTGAGTTCTAATATAACGCTTTTGTTGTACGCGTAGAGCAAGCACGGAGTGGTACTTTTATAACTTACGAGCTTCCCTCGTATCCTAACTGGGAACATCACGCAATCATGGCAACCAAGTTGGAAAGGCTGATTTCCATACAAAGCACCCAGGTAGCACAAAACGGATAGTTGACGTTTTATAAACGTTTATCCGAGACGATAAAACCGTTTAGAAAACGTGGCGGAATAGAAGCTAAAGGTCTAGAAAACGTTTTATATCTCGTCTAATGTCCGGCTAGAATCCGCTTTTAAGACCATCTAGAAAACGTTTTTAGGACGATCTAAACAACGTTTTACAGCGAAAGCTGTTATGAGATCATTTCACCGGCCGTTTTGGTGCCGTAGTTGTCCGCCGCCGCCGCCGCCGGTGTCCGTAACCAGTATCGCTCGAAATAAGAAAAAAAACTAAATAAGAAAAAAAATTCCAGGATGGAACGAGGTTCGAACCTGGGCCCTCTGCGTGGGAGCCCACTATTCAACCTCTGAGCCACGCCGGTGCTTGAAACTGCTTTGCAAAAAGGTCCTATACAGGCTTCATGTCGGGAAGGAACCACATTAGCATATGCAATATAGCGTGGTAAAAGAGTAGAATAAGCACCAAGCGTCGCACAACGCGAATTCTGTAACCAGGCGTCACACAATGCGAATTGCGCAACGAGTAGGTTGTTGAATGCTTCCAACCCATTACAAAGAGCTCTGCCATAATTATTCATCGTCATCACGCACAGCATCAACAAAGTGCGCATAATGCTTCGTAAGGAAATGCCAGCAGCACTAAAGAAAAGAGAAGAAACTGAGCCAGGAAAAAGAGACAGGAACAGGTAGGATGCATCCTACCTGTTCCTGTCTCTTTTTCCTGGCTCAGTTTCTTCTCTTTTCTTTAGTGCTGCTGGCATTTCCTTACGAAGAACTATGTACCAACTTGCCCAACAAGCCACCCTAATGCGCATAATGCCTTACATGCGTTTAGCAGGTACCACGGCTGTCTGTAGAATGACGAAAAATGGCACAGTGCCTATTGCCCTACTTCTCAAAAATTACAATGATTTATAGCGTAGTGGGTTCCTCGCAAGTGCACTTCTGTTGGTTACCAAGGAAGCCCATAAGGCTCCCATGATCCATTTCCTTAGGGTCTCAATAAAGTCAATTCTCTCTCTCGCTCTACGTTTCTCCGGTTAAAGTGCGTTATAAAGCGTGGTGGGACAGTTAAATAACGACCGGGCGTCACACAATATGCATTACGTAACTAGTGGGTCGTTTAATGCTTCCAACCAATTACAAAGGGCGCAACCATAATTATTCATCGTCATCAACCGCCGCATCAACAAACTGCACATAATCGCTTACATATGGCACCTCGCTTCTCCGCAGAACAACGAATAATGTCGTGCTGGGTGCTTCCCAACTTCCCAAAAATTACGCTTTGTGGCGTAGTGGGTACGTTGCTAATGTACCTGTATTAGTAGCCACAGGAGAGTTTATAACGGGCTCTAGAAATGCCGCTCTTCCAGCTTTCGCTGCGACTGTGCTGCGCTTTCCGCGTAGGCCTGGCGATTTTTCTTAAGACTATCTAGAAAACGTTTTAAAAACGTTCTAAAAACGTCGCAGAAAATCCCATTTTTAAAACAGATAAAAATATCCCATTGCATCGTCTTTGAAAAGACGTTTTCTAAACGTTTTTAGACGTCATGCAGGATTTCTTTTCTTTTAGCTGTTTTGTTTTTGCGCATGCAATTATAATAGTGCACGTTTTTAGGAAGCCCTCTCTGTTTTAGTAATTACAGTTACTTTATGCTGTAAGTAAAATTACAGAGTGAGAGATCAGTAGATTCACAGACAAAAGTGGTCATGTCATAATTTGTTATGTAAAACAGCAACGATTCCTGTACAGCATAGAAACGTAAAAACCACGAAATGAGATATAGCATGCGACTATATAATATTATTCAGAAGCGGAAAAAGAATGCAAAATATCGCGGTAATTAAAATGCAGCTATATAGTATCCAACCTTCAAGAACACTTTTTGTTGCACGATTCATCATTCGCCAAATTGTTGTCAAACAACTAACAGTGCAATATCACAAAATTTAGGATCTGGCACAGCCATTCTGCAATATGTAAGCGCCGACTCATTAGCTTTACTTAATCAAACGCAAAGATGAAGTGAAGAGAATTTGTCAAAAAGGGAATGTCGCTGAAGCCAACGACTCGGCAAGGGGACTAGTTTCCGTCAGGCAGGGGCGTAGCCAGAAATTTTTTTCGGGGGGGCGGGGGGTCAACCATACTTTATGTATATTCGTTCGTGCGTTTGTATGTGTGCGTGTATATAAACGCGAGCAAAATTGAAAATTTTCGGGGGGGGGGGGGTTGAAGCCCTCCCCCCCCCCCCTTGGCTACGCCCCTGCCGTCAGGGCCCTGACGAAGACAAGCATTCACGATGAAACGTTTCCTCAACGTTTCATCTTCCGCTGAACTTTTTTCTTGTTGGAAGGAGAGAGAGAGAGAGAAGGAACAGAGGATAGGCAGGGAGGTTAACTAGCGTCCAGTTTGCTACCCTACTCATGGGAGGAGAATGAGGGAGTAAAAATAGAGAGAAAGACACACATTTCACAACACACACACACAAAGGAGTGTATCACAGGCGGTCACTCGATTTGGTGCCTTGAAGTACTGCAGGAGGGCTCATGTGGTTTTCTGGGCTGATGTGCTATGAGGACAGACACCCAAGATCTTTCCTTCGGGAAAAGGCCGACCATTAAGTCTGCTGAAGGCACATTGGAGAGTCCGGCGATGTGTTTGAAATAGCATACAGCGGCACAAATGATGATCGATAGTATCTACGCAGTTGCAGTTATCGCACATTGATGAATCTTCCCTACCAATCCGATAGGTGAATGAGTTAGAAGACGCTACACCGAGCCACAGCCAACACAGCAACACAACAAAAAGACGTGGACAGTAGAAGTGGACAGGACAGCGCTTACTCTTGTCCACTTCTACTGTCCGCGTTTTTTTTTTTTCAGTGTGCTTCAACCTAATTTTCCAAACATGAACGTAAACCAACGGGCCCAACTCACCATCTTACTCCAACACAGCATTCTAAGCAGGAAAGGAGGCATGCATCAAGCACCTGGTGTGTGTCTCCCTTCGTTTCAAAACAATCGTTCAGTAGCGCTACTTAAGACCACATTTAGTGGAAATCGACTCCAATGTGTTGAAATCACTAATAACAAAACAAAACTGCAAAATAATATTTGGCTCACCCAGCCAAGAATACGTAATGAAAAAAGAACGTAAATTGCTTGCAAAATCATTGTTGCTGAAGTGTATTGCTCACAAAATCAAACTTTTAGGAATGTTCTTACAACATGCCTCTGTTGGAACATTTCTCACAGAAAAAAATATTGGCAGAAGCTCTGGCATCATTACAGAAGTAAGATAGACGTTGGGAACAAAAGGCGCCATTTTAGACGTTAGCTAAAAATATTTGTGGATGCAGCATACGTGTTTCAAACGGCGCCCACTAAAGAAGTACGTAACGGTTTCAGGCTTCGAAATGCAGCGTACAAAACTTATCACAGAAATTATGGTCTGACATCCCTAGAGAGCACACGGTTAAGCTTAAATGTGCCATGGCTAGCAGAAAATATGAACACTGTAAATTACAGCGATATATAACAAAAAGTACAACTAAACCAACTGTAGCGCGAAAACAAAATGTATGAACAGAAAACTAATCGAAACGACCACAATAATTACAATGAATGAGCCACTTACTAAAATGAATAAATAAAAATTAGGAATATGGAAATACCAGCCTGATAAAAGAAAACATCTTTCTTTTATGATGCCCAGTATTAGAAAATTTCAGGCTAAAAGAACGAATTAACATTATGATAAGACACATCAGCTAAAGAAATTGGGACTCTTCCCCATTTTTTACTCAATAAGCACACAGCTGTAAACTCAGGATTGTCAGAGGCAGATCAGGGTATTGCACTTAGTACATAACATTGCTCAGTGTCAAAATATCTAAATGTGTGGCAAGTCAGTCTGAACACATGGCTTCATGACAGGTACTTGATGGAAATCACGAGGCACATCCGGAAGTCTGCAAAGAACACTACAAATAGCATACACACGAAAGTTGTGCCAGTAGCAGCATGGGGCAGCGTTCCACGTCAAATATATTTTAGCACAATAGCCCCAGTGCGGTTTCTTGAAGATGCCGACAAACAAAGACGCTCAAAAAAGTTAACTGCTTTACAAACTGTGTTGTTTTTGAAAGTTTCCAAGGAAAAGAGAAAAATGTCAATCTCTTGACATCCATCCTTTTTCATACTAAAACCTGTCAGTCAGCCCATCAAAAAGAAGAAAGTAATAATTTAGTTGGTGTAGCCTTTGTTTCTAAACATCTAGGGCAAGTACCATCTGCAATAAATAGGAGAAGAGATCATTTCATTATTTGTTATTATACCTATAGGACGGTGTGAAAAGCTGAAAACTCGATAACACCGTACGGCGACAGAGAGCGAGCCTACTATATTTAACCAGGCGCTTCTCTTAACATCTAGGGCAAGTACCACCTGCAATAAATAGGAGAAAAGATCATTTCATTATTTGCTATTATACATAAAATAGGACGGTGTGAAAAGATGAAAACTCGCTAAAACCGTACGGCAACAGAGAGCGAGCCTGCTATATTTAACCAGGCGCTTCTCTTAACATCTAGGGCAAATACCACCTGCAATAAATAGGAGAAAAGATCATTTCATTATTTGCTATTATACCTAAAATAGGACGGTGTGAAAAGATGAAAACTCGCTAACACCGTACGGCGGCAGAGAGCGAGCCTGCTATATTTAACCAGGCGCTTCTCTTAACATCTAGGGCAAGTACCACCTGCAATAAATAGGAGAAAAGATCATTTCATTATTTGCTATTATACCTAAAATAGGACGGTGTGAAAAGATGAAAACTCGCTAACACCGTACAGCGACAGAGAGCGAGCCTGCTATATTTAACCAGGCGCTTCTCTTAACATCTAGGGCAAGTACCACCTGCAATAAATATGAAAAAAGGCCATTTCATTATTTGCTATTATACCTAAAATAGGACGGTGTGAAAAGATGAAAACTAGCTAACACCGTACGGCGACAGAGAGCGAGCCTGCTATATTTAACCAGGCGCTTCTCTTAACATCTAGGGCAAGTACCACCTGCAATAAATAGGAGAAAAGATCATTTCATTATTTGCTATTATACAAAAAATAGGACGGTGTGAAAAGATGAAAACTCGCTAAAACCGTACGGCGACAGAGAGCGAGCCTGCTATATTTAACCAGGCACAAAAGACGCGCAAGAGAACCTCTTGGTTCTGCTAAGAGCTGCAGGCTTTACCGAGAAAGGAGGTGGTTAACAGAGTAGGGGAAACATTAATCACAAGTCCGAAAGCTCATCGAGATAGTCAAGGCAGCACTGAGAAAAAATGCCGAACTCCTCCCCGTGAAACGCGTCTTTGACTCTCATGCCCCCAGAAATTCGTAACTAACGGAAAAGCGTAACCAGCCTCTCGTTACGTGCAACTAGTACTGTGGAAGAAACCATCAACCAGTACGCTGTCGCTGCAAAGGTTCTCTCATCCACAAACTTCAGTGACACAATAAAACAGATGACACATGCCGTAACTTCCAACAATGCAGTTTTAAAATTGGGTGCGCGATGCTTTGCGTTCGTTCATCGCCATTCCGCATGCATTATACGCTACGTACGCAACAAACGCTATCTGCGTATCCCATTGTAAAACTGGCTACTCCGCATGCATCGTACGCCATCCTCTTGCGTACTCACGTTAAGTGGCGGAAATAGCATATGCGCCCAACGAACGCTATCTTTGCGTACCCTATTATAAAACTGCTTCTTACGCGGCACACGTAGCTTAAGCTAATGTGTATCTTGAAACTACCTCATCAAGTGGCCAAGAAAAGACAGTCATTTTACTGAAATTAGGTTAACAAATATAAATATGGTTTTCGCTCATGTTCGTTCGAGCATGAACAGAAACCATGACATGCGTTTACGTTTAGACAGCTTTATCATGTATGCTGAATAAATTCCGCAGTAACGTACTGCTGAAACATGTCGCACATGCAGCCTGTGATGCAATGGAAGACGCTTTTTCATTTGCTATAGTTGTCAAATACTGAGCGCGAATGCAGTAAAAATGAACTTACCTTCAAAAATGACGGAAGCCCGTGGTTTACAGTATCCGCAAATCCACAGAAAACTAATCGCACATCAAAGTAACCACGCCCGTCCCTCGAGCATAGAAGAAAGGAAGTTGCGAGAGCGTCCCGCGCGCAAGCTGATGAGTGAAGTTTTCCGCAGAGAATCTTACGGGATTCTAACCGTCAGTCAGCGTAACAGTCGCTCCACACAGACATACTTGCATTCGGGTCCACAAGTTCAACACGCAGCGAAGTATAGTTTCTTCACAGCTGCGTTTATAGCCTCCACGAACCACGACACAAGCACGAAATATAGCAAAAGAGTGCATGACCGGTGAGCTCGACCACCCATGCGAAATCGGCGAGTTTAACAGACATTGCAGAAGCAACGGCCGCGCGGATGGATACAGTCAGCGCTAAGGCCTTCGTGCCGAAGTTAGACGGTTATCGCTTCGAGTAAATTACAGTAAATTACGTAAAGTTTACTGGTTAACGAACTTTGAAGTCTTCATTATTGCTGATGCAATATAGACAGCATAGGCCTTTATCCTTTTGCGCATTACTTTCTTTATCGCAATGAGAGATGGCGTGCGCAGGCTCGAGTTCAAATTTCAATTCGCGGTGGTTCATGCATGCCCATGCATGCATGGGCCAAGTGGCGCGCAGTCCGCTGCTGGGCGACAAAACGTCTTATAAAGTGCGTGTTCTAGACGTCACGAACAAGACGTTTTTAAAACGTCGAAATTGGTTTAGGATCGAACAAACGTCTTGAAATATACGTTCCATACCAAAATGGTCTCAAAAAATTCGTTTTCAAGACGTTATCAAAAACGGATATAATACGGATTTTCTGTGACGTTTTTAAAACGTCGGAGTTGGTTTAGAATCCGTTTTATCCCATTTATCCCTAAAAAAACGTTTTCTAGACCATGTGTGCTACCTGGGCATTTGGCATAGCTCGGCACACTCACTCATGAGTGCACTCACTCACACTCACTCACACTCATTTGAACGTTGTGAGTGTGAGTATGAGTGAGTGCTCATGAGTGAGAGTAGACGTGAGTGTGAACGTGAGTGAGCACTCACGAGTGTGCGTAGGCGTGAGTGTGAACGTGAGTGAGTGCTCATGAGTGTGAGTAGATGTGAGTGTGAACGTGAGTGAGCACTCATGAGGGTGAGTAGGCGTGAGTATGAACGTGAGTGAGTACTCATGAGTGTGAGTAGTTGTGATATGAACGTGAGTGAGTGCTCATGAGTGTGAGTGGACGTGAGTGTGAACGTGAGTGAGCATTCATGAGGATGAGTTGGCGTGAGTGTGAACGTGAGTGAGTACTCATGAGTGTGAGTAGTCGTGAGTATGAACGTGAGTGAGTGCTCATGAGTGTGAGTGGACGTGAGTGTGAACGTGAGTGAGTACTCATGAGTGGGAGTAGATGTGAGTATGAACGTGAGTGAGGACTCATGAGTGTGAGTGGACGTGAGTGTGAACGTGAGTGAGCACTCATGAGGGTGAGTAGATGCGAGTATGAACGTGTGTGAGTACTCATGAGTGTGAGTAGGTATGAGTATGAACGTGAGTGAGTGCTCATGAGTGTGAGTGGACGTCAGTGAGTACTCATGAGTGCGAGTAGGAATGAGTATGAACGTGAGTGAGTGCTCATGAGTGTGAGTGGACGTGAGTGTTAACGTCAGTGAGCGCTCATGAGGGTGAGTAGGCGTGAGTATGTACGTCAGTGAGTGCTCATGAGTGTGAGTAGTCGTGAGTTTGAACGTGAGTGAGCACTCATTAGTGTGAGTAGGTATGAACATGAGTGAGTGCTCATGAGAATGAGCAGTCATGAGTATGAACGTGAGTGAGCACTCATGAGTGTGAGTAGGTGTAAGTATGAACGTGAGTGAGTGCTCATGAGTGTGAGTAAGCGTATGAAAGTGAGTACTCGTAAGTGTGAGTGGACGTGAACGTGAGTAAGCACTCATGTGTGAGTAGGCGTGAGTGTGAACGTGAGTGAGTACTCATGAGTGTGAGTAGACGTGAGTATGAACGGGAGTGAGTACCAATGAGTCCGAGTAGTGTGAGTAGGCGTGAGTATGAGCGTGAGTGAGTACTCGAGTGTGAGTAGGAGGGAGCTGTATGTGAGTAAGTATTGACGAGAGTGAGTGGACCTGAGAATGAACGTGAGTATCGACTGTATGTTGCCATGAGTATAACGTGAGTGATTACCGATGACTGTGAGTAGACGTGAGTGTGAACGTGGGTGAGCTCTCATGAAAATGAATAGACGTGAGTATGAATGTGAGTATCGACGAAGGTAAGAGGACGCGACTATGAACATGAGTGACTACCGATGAGTGTGAGTTGGCGTGAGTATAACAGTGACTGAGTGCTCGTGAGCGTGAGTAGACCTATGAACGTGAGTGAGTACCAGTGAGTGCGAGTAGTCGATAGTGAACGTGAGTGAGTACTGATATGTGTGAGTAGGCATAGTATGAACGTGAGTGGGTACTCATGAGTGTGAGTAGAAGTGAGTACGAACGTGAGTGAGTGCTGATGAGTGTGAGTATACATGAGTATGAACCTGAGTGAGTGCCGGTGAATGTGTGTATCGACGGCTGTGAGTGGAAATGAGAATGAACGTGAGCCCCGATGAGTGTGAATATAAAAGAGTATGCAAGTGGGTGAGCACCATTGAGGGTGAGTGGAGTGAGTATGAAAGTGAGTGTGTACCTAAATGTGCGAGTAGAGTGAGTATGAAAGTGAGATCCGATGAATGAGAGTAGACGAGAGTATGAAGATGAGTGATTACCGATGTGTGTGAGTATACGCGAGTGTGAACATGAGTTCTGGGAGAGTGATAATTGAGTGTGAATACGACCTGTGAGCGTGAGTAGATATGGATATAAGTGCGAATGTATGACTGTGAGTATGACTGTAATTGTGTACGACTGTATCAACATGAGTTAGCGCCATTAGTGGGAGTAGACCTTATTATGGACGTATCGGTTAGTGTGGGTAGGTAAATAAAACTGAGTGATTGAGGAACCATGGTGTGTGCCTTTGAGTGGTAGTCGGCATGACTTTGAATGTAAGTACTCAGGAGTGAGAGTTGAGGTTAGTATGAAGGTAAGTTAAAAGCACAAAGGAATGTGTGTCAGGGGTCGGCAAAGTTTATGGCACACACTCACTCGTTCACTCAAAAAATATGCTGCTTCTTATGGGCTCACTTGGTCTCAAACTCGCTAAAACACTATTCAGCCAAGCTCACTTACATTCAGGCTAAAGAGAGGTTTCCTCAGCCGGATTCACGTGGACTTAGAAACATCAGATTTTTCTCCAAGTGAACGCACGCGGACTCCACCCTAACAATATTGAGAACTGCCAGGCTCGCTGGGACTCAACGTCACCAGTTCGTCCCAAACGGTCTCACTCAACGACTACAAAAAAGATCAACGACCATAGCTCGGCACACTCACTCATGAGTGCACTCACTCACTCACTCACACTCATTTGAACGTTGTGAGTGTGAGTATGAGTGAGTACTCATGAGTGTGAGTGGACGTGTAAACGTGAGTGAGCACTCATGAGTGTGAGTAGGCGTGAGTATGAACGTGAGTGAGTGCCTATGAGTGTGAGTAGGCGTGAGTATGAACGTGAGTGTCTATGAGTGTGAGTAGGTGTGAGTATGAACGTGAGCGAATGCCTATGAGTGCTAGTAGGTGTCAGTATGAACGTGAGTGAATGCTTATGAGTGTGAGTAGGTGTGAGTATGAACGTGAGTGAGTGCCTATGAGTGTGAGTAGGCGTGAGTATGAACGTAAGTGAGTGTCTGAGTGTGAGTCGGCGTGAGTATGGGCGTGAGTGAATGCTTATGAGTGTGAGTGGGCGTGAGTATGAACGTGAGTGAGAGCCTATGAGTGTGAGTAAGCGTGAGTATGAACGTGAGTGAGTGTCTATGAGTGTGAGTAGGCGTGAGTATGAACGTGAGTGAGAGCCTATGAGTGTGAGTAGGCGTGAGTATGAACGTGAGTGAGTGCCTATGAGTGTGAGTAGGCGTGAGTATGAACGTGAGTGAGTGCGAAGGCTGAAAATATTGGGGTGAGTGAGTGTGAGTGAGTATTCTCTTGCAGTGCCGACCTATGGCATTTGGGTACCTCAGCTAGAGCATCAGTATTCGTGAAGCAGCTTGAAAGGCATGGACGAATGTGATTACAAGCGCGTGTCCATAAGTCTTCTTTTTTGTCCATCCATTGGTCGTTGCTTCGCCGTTTCTAACGCGAAAACAAACTAGCCCAAGTTTTCAGCCTTGTAAGCTACCTCGTGAAATACGTCAAATGCAGTTTAAGGAAAGCTTACATTTTTTTGATCTTGGATGTTTTTATGTGGATGCCTTAGAACACGGGTCGGCAACCTTTTGAGGTGGAGTGCCGAGTTTCATGAAGGCAACACGGCGGGGTCGGACGGCAAATCAGGGGGGAGGGGCGGGGCTTTGCAGGCAAAGAGAAAAAATTCTGCAAATTAACAATAACGTAAAAAACTAGAAAAATAGAAATCATGTTTATTTTCAGCACGCATGTCACAAGGTTGCAATTTGCAAACGTAGGATGAGAGAT
Source organism: Rhipicephalus sanguineus (assembly GCF_013339695.2). Taxonomy (NCBI): domain Eukaryota; kingdom Metazoa; phylum Arthropoda; class Arachnida; order Ixodida; family Ixodidae; genus Rhipicephalus; species Rhipicephalus sanguineus. The sequence goes on along the minus strand of NC_051176.1, from coordinate 202,760,337 downwards.
GAAGGTCTTTCCCTGACCTAGTATTTTCACAAAGAATCTTTCTTCCCCCTTTCTTGGACGTGCGCAAAGAAAGGAGGGGAAGATGTTATCTGTCTAAGTGTTAAGATGGGGGACAATGCCAACTGGGAGCGATCTTTCTTTGTTCCTATTCAACCGCATTTGAGGTCAGAACTGCCATGTTGCCCTTCAGATAGGAAGTGACCAGGGGAAGGGGGGGGGGTTCTGTCGTCATGTTATGCAGTGTTTTATGCGGCCCGCGCGGCCGCGTAACACTGCCCCGCGGGCCGCAGGTTGCCGACCCCTGCCTCAGAACATCCATTCACCACTCACTTTGTCGCTTTAGAAACCCAAAGGGCACCAGAAGGAGTTTCAGTTTTGACTGTACATGTAAGTCATAAAAAGACACGTGCTGAAGCTTTCCGAAACTCCAATTTACTTTTGAAATGGTGAAATGCTGAAGGTGCGATACGACTATCATTACGAAATTGGCTCTGACATGCACTGCTGCGTGCCACGAGTAAATAACATGCACGCGACTGACTAGCGCATAAATTGGCTGCGCCGAAAATTATTGCGATGTTTCTGTAGACGTGAATAGTTAGGCCGAGTTGGGTGGCATTTATTATTGTGTGAATTTAGCGCCATCCATGTGACGAGGCACTAGAAAAAGAAACGAGAAGCGCGCATTCTTGTTTGTTGAAATCCTGGGCCAGTATTCGCAAATTCTTCTTACGCTAGAGTTGTTCGCAAGAGAAAATTTCAGGCAATCATGATATAAGACATGTCATTACCGAAGGCGACCGGCGAATGACGACGTTCACTTGCGAAATTACAGGTTTGTAAATACAGTTCTTGGGGCCCAATTCACAATGTTTACAGTTCTCAAGCGCTCTTTGGAATCTGTCAGCCGGCATGGATAACGATATGCCCAACCTTACGATTAGCTTAAAATTTCTCTTACGAACAATTCTAGCGTAAGAGGTTTTTGCGAATACGAACCTTTTTCTGCATCCTCCGTCCGCTGTATGACATTAAAGAAAATCGTACATTGGTTCAATAATTCTTTAGGAAAATAGTTTTGTGTCTGTAAGTGCCCTTGAGATCCTTCAAAATGATGCAGCTCTAATGACATTTACTGTTATATATTGCACCAGCTTGCCATGCTTGTCATGGCAAGTTACACGTCATCATCAACGTGGGCGTCTAAACGCTCTTTTTCTAACAGGCTTCATTTAAAAAAAAGAACTGAGTTCAAACAACCCTAAAAGCCTTGATAACATGGCGTAGAATCCTTAGACTCAAGTTTTCAAGAAGAATTAAAATGAATGGGAAACTATTTTTGGTGGTCTTTGAAGTAACCCGTTCCCTTAAGGCTTTACGAGCGTGCCATGACGTTTTTGAGCTTGTTGACTTAGAGAAATACTATACGTAAGCGAGTAGCTAAGAGCAAGACGAAGATACTATTAGCAAAATGCACGCTAACATTGACACAGAAAACTATGGGGCAACGGTTACTCCTCGAAACTTAAGATGAGGATAAATATTTATGTCGGAATGACCACTTCTTCGTTAGCCCGTGTACCACTGCATTGTTCTTCATCTTGCCTGATCAAGCGTCAACTAGCTGACGTCTCTACCATTGCAAATAATTTGTCCAAGTAAATACGGCCCGGATAGTTTAATAACAAGTACTCTAGAAATGTACAGAATATTTATGCATTTGAACTGAACGTGCCTCGATAAAGGCTAGCTGATATTTCTCCACATTTTATTGGCTACATTCACTTACATATATTTTAATAAATACTTAGGGAAGAAGGTTCACGAGACATGTCCTAATTAAGAGGTACTGCAGCGCAAGGAACACGAGGATTGAACAAAAACGACAAGGGTTTTCTTCCGTCTGTGTGTTTCTTGCGCTGCAGTATCTTTTAATTGTTAATTTAATTAAAATTTATTTTAATCGCCACTTTAACAGATGTGTTTCTGCCATGGGTTTTAGCGCATGTGTTTAGCGCATGCGTTTGATTCTTTGTTCCTCTTTATCACTGCATTTTCTACACACTGCAGCAGTTCTTCTGTCAACTTCCGAAAAGCTCGTATTTCCATATCTTTAACTGCAATCTATGCTGCTTTTTTGTCGACATGGCTATTAACCAGCAATTTTTCTTGCTACCCCTGTCATCCATCAGCACTGGCTGCCGCCAACGGCAAGGCAGCGGTGAAGCCGGCTGCCACGAAGGGCGTTCATCCCGGAGCCAAACCTGCAGCATCCAGGCATACAGTGGTGGTGGTTAGAGGGCATCCAGGGGCACACAGGCAGCCCCATTACGACTACTGGAGGCCATGGTACACCTTCGACACACCCAAGCAACACCACGGCAGGAAGGATAGCCACAGGCCCGCACCTCACCATAAGCCTCAAGCGCATAAGCAGCCACATCGACAGCACTGGCCTGCAAATCGTAACATGGAATGGGGTCGGGGCGACAAGGCCAAGGTCCGCTATGTGAAAGAGGCGAAGCCCGTCGCCTACGACACGATAATCCAGGAAGAGAAGAAAGTGGTGATTAAGGAAGAGCCCAAGCTTGTTCTCAAAGAGGTACCCAAGGTAGTAGTCAAGGAGCAACCCAAGGTAATCATCCAGGAACAACCCAAAGTAATCGTCAAGGAGGTGCCAACAGTTATTGTCAAGGAGGTACCCAAGAAGCACAAGAAGCCCAAGAAGCATAAATCTGCGATTATTACAAACACACACGGCCACCATAATCATGGCTGCTTTTCCGACTGGTTTAGTGGCTTACACAAGAAGGGTAAGAAGTCGAAGAAGCATCAGAAGTCTCCGAATACCCTCATATTACTGCGCACCCACGCACCGTACTACTACTACACTCAAGCTCCTAGGTACTATGCAGGTGGCTACAACGGCTACAATGGCTACAATGGCTACAACAGGTACAACGGCTACAACCTATACTAAGCCGAAAGTACCTATTCTTCGAGAGCGTGAAATAAAAAGAGCGAACAAACATAATTATTCTAAAATCAAGCGCTAGTACAAAGAAACATGCATTAACGATCTGACGTTAGGTTGACCTTAAGCAGTCGAAATACAGCATACAAACCTAACTTGCTTAGCATTTCAGTGTTTTAAACCCCTTTAGTTTCCATTTAACAATACCTTACTTCCGTTTACCCCCCCCCCCCCCCGGCTAAACGCGCGTGCAATACGATCTCTTCACAAATGTTAAGTTCCTGCTCCAGCTCAACTGGAGGCGGAAATTCTTAGTGCCCGTGTTATAGGATTAGTAAAAAAAATCTGCAAACGTATTTCTTCACGCCTTCGAAATAAATTGAATTTGAATTCAAAGCTGGGGGGAGGGGGGGGGGGGACCTTGCGAGTCGTCATCCAATGAAGGACTGCGATTATAAAAGAACATAGACCACAAAGCTTTTTTTATGTTCTTCAAGTTCTCATATTCCGGATGTTTTGTTTCATGGACCTCAGATAATTCAGCGAACCAACTCATAAGTCAGTAGGCGTAGTATCAGACTTACATGTACCTGCCAGCTTGAATTTGAGTGATTCAAAGTGAAGTCTGAGTGAATCCAATATTAGGGGATGCGACCCTGGAAGTCAGAACCACATGCGATTCTTATCATTTTGTATTTCCCGCGATTCTACATGTGAAGGTGAGTACACGTTATTCCAAATCTGTGCGTTCCCAGATGGAATTCTCTGTGGCCGCTAAGAAAGAGCGAACATATGTGAATAAGGTTCTTGAGTAAGCGGGATAAAATTTTGCGCATATGTGTTGCTACGATGCCCACTGCTGCGGTGAGTAGACCGTTCACCAGACTGATTAATACGTATTATTGAACAATCTCTATACTGCCCCCCCCCCTGCCCCTCCCCCTTCTCAGTTGCGGCACATTATACAGTACGCTTTCGGACGTTTCACGCCTACCCGCATGGCAGCGAATGGCGCCGGCTAACACTCCCAGGGCAAACCTTGTACACATACACAAATACCCAAAAATGTGGCCGGAAGGATGACTGCTACAGTAAAAGACGGCAAGAGTAATGCGGCAAGTTATGGGCTCGGGTATACCGCCTGCGGCAAGTTGTTTTTTTCGACCGCATTGATTTCTCGTTAGCTTATTATTTCTGCTTTTCAGTTGAAACTTGACAAATAACGTCCCCTATGTTTCCGTTGGCTTTACGATCTTTCACTTTGTCTTGCAGCTATATAAAAAGAAATTGGTGCAGCTGCGCACTAGGGCTGCGAAGACTGAGGTAGCAGCGAAGCTAGCTTGCACTAGTGGTGCAAGGCTGGAAGCAACAGCGGAGCGAGTGCTCGGACTCCCGCGGAAGAGCTAGCTATACCCTCCCAAGCCCGTGTTCCTTCCTCGCTTAAGCGACATGGGTTTGGCGGGAACATGTCGCGTGACTAGCGTTACGTGATTTTGCGTAACGGTCCCCTCTTCTTTCTTTTCCTTCTTTCTGTGTCTCTACTTCTCGCTTCCTCCTTCTTTCTATCTCTTTCTCTCTCTGTCTTTCTATATTTCGCTCTCTCTATGTCTGCCTTTCTTTCTATCTCTTTATCTCTCTCTCTCAATTTCTTTCTCTTTATCTCTTTCATTTCTTCCTCTCTATGTCTGCCTTTCTCTTTCTTTCTATCTCTTTATCTCTCTCTCTCAATTTCTTTCTCTTTATCTCTTTCATTTCTTCCTCTCTATGTCTGCCTTTCTCTTTCTTTCTATCCCTTTATCTCCGTCTCTCTCTCTCTTCACAGACGTTCTCTCACCCATCCGAGTTATTGCATCCCACGCAACGGAATGCAATAAATCGCTGCATCGGGAGAGCGCGCGCCGGTGCACGCGCTAGGGGAGATGAAGAAGACGACAAAGAGAGCGCGCGCCGGCATGATGACAATAGTTTATTGCTGTTGCAACACCAGACAAAACTACAGTCAGCTACGACAGCTTCGCTGTTAAATGGGTGCTTACCTGTCGTGCGCCGGCTAGCGGAAACACTTCGCTTTGCTGTTCGTCCCCTAGTTCTCGCACCACACAGAGCACAGCACCCCTTGGGCATTTTCCTCAGTATTTCAGACATTGTCGGCATGTTCGTGTGCAAAGAAACAAAAATTTTCAACTTCGAAATATACTAAAAAAAAATGTGCTCGTGCAGAGTGACAGCGGCTGGAGCAGACGAAGAAAATGGCAGCCGAAGCGATAAGAGCGAAAGCGCGGCCCGTTTGTGCAGTGAATGAAGCGACTAAATAAAGATATTGTACATAAAAAAAATAAAGTAACCAAACACAATTGATTAGTACACATAATTACATCGCTTTACTTTATTGCTATGCAGGTTGAAAAGATAGAGCCACATATGAAGGAGTCACTGAATTTTCGCTTGGCTACCAGCGTCATGGCGATGTCTTATTGCCAATACCGAAACTAGCTCAAGTGTCACAGCACTGGTTATAGATATCGCAATCGGTAGTTCGCATGGCAACAGATTTAAGCAGATAACCAGGTGACATCGTCAGCGAAAACCGCAGCCAAAAAATGAACCCGGCAAGGCGGGATGTATTGTGAATATGCAGGGTAACATTTTGCATGATCAGTCGCTCTTGACTGCCTAATATTTCATTTCCGCGTAGTTGTTACTGCAAGGAACTACAGGTAACGGTGACTTACAACAAGGTTTATTTGTCACAACCACACATATACTTGCGCAGTATATAGCCGTGTGTTTCCTTCTGCTACTGGTACTCTGTCTTTTGCGCTGTTTTTATGTGAAGTATGTCGTACCAACTCGCCCAAGCAACCACTTTAGCTGCATACATTTATTCCAGATATGTTCTTGTTCTGATTTCCTGGCAGTGGGTCTGTAACCAGAACTGTGACTTATTATTAGGGAAGTGAAAAACATGCGATCCAGCCTTTTCTTCTTTTTTTTTCAGCGCTATTTGCTTTTTTTTTTTTGTCTGACGTAGAGGTCATATTTTCGTATGTGTTGTGGTGTGGTTCGCTTGATGTTGTTTCATGGGCGGAGTCATCTTCATTTCGTTTGGTCAAGTGGCTAGTTGACAATTTCTGAAGTTGGTTGTCGCCCGAAATATTATCGCATGAGTAACGATATATTCGAAGGCGTATCAGCATTACCTCTACATCACTAATGAAATTTGATTTGCTTAAGGGCCTCGGAGTGTGGGGAAATCATTCAATTGGATCGCGGCGGCCGGGCACCGTGATGGAAAGTATTGCGCCCCCGCCGGTAGGACTCAACATGCCTCTCTTTCTCTCCTTTCTTCTTCGGGTGGAGGGGAGGGGGGAGTTGGTTGTGGAGGATATTGTGTTAGGTCTTACCGCTATCGCGCGTTAGAGATGAGGTGGAGGATAAGGTGTGTGGTGATGTTATTGTTCGTTAATTGCAAACACAATTTCTTTTTTGTTCATGCGGAAGGCTGCAGAATGAAAAGTGTTCGGGCAGCTACACAAGGACATTTAATAAAAACAATATCAGTAGTTTGACATGCCAAAACAATGATATCATTACGAGGCACACCGTAGTGGATGGCTTCGGAAATTTGGGCCATCTGGCGTCCTTTAACGCGCACTGACATCGCACAGTACACGGGCCTCTAGCACATTGCCTCCATCCAAATGCGTCCGCCGCGACCGGACTCGAGCCCGCGGCTTTCGGGTCAGCAGCCGAGCACCGAGGCGGACATACTGGCGTTTCACAAATCTAGCTTCATTAGGAGCGCTGCCTGTGGCTTTGGAGGCGTCGCACCTTGGTGGTGAGCAAGACGGAGCAAACGGGAAACCTTCGACGTTAGTCAGTGCCAAGTGAACCATTGTATAACGTAAACTTGATGTTTTCTGTCCGTTCCACTCAGACCACTACGTATACTCACCGCAGCTCAGCTTGAACGCAAATGTTATTACAATGCGCGCGCGCGCGAAGCTCATGTATTCAGCAGAAAGCAGAACGTTGTGCTGGCTCTACCATCGAGCAAACTGACCGGGTAATTGACAGCCTGACTACTTTTCAACACTTCTTTTGCAGCTAAATGCACTCAGCGTCACTGGAGGCTCTACAGCGCTCCTCGCGAGAACCGTGCATGCGCTGTCAACGGCACAGACAGCAAGAATGGGGCGCCGACTTCGGGAATGCGTGCATTTACATGAATAATCGACGTCGCACAATTTAAGGGGAATTTCAATACAGACGAAAATGTTGCTTTGCAATACATTCAGAGATGACAAGCGGACTATCAACAGAACTACTTCATGCTAACGTTTTTGCGCGTCCTTTATGACTCCACAGTCGGGATTCAGTCTCAACCATAGGCGTGCGCAGGGTTCCACATTAGGGGGGGGGGGGGCAAAGGTTCGTCGCAGCGCCCCCCCACTCTACTAAGTCAATGTATGGGGCAGATTTTGCGCCCCCCCTCTTAGGTGAGGCCGCCCCCCCCCCCCCTGTGCGCACGCCTATGGTCTCAACATCGTTTGAACTTGTTGGGAAGGAAGCGCCTATCCTAGAAATACCTTCGAGAAGCATATATGCGACATGTACCGTGTCACGTAGTTGATCTCACTGCGTACGTATCGTAGTGTTACGATGAAGAAGAGAAGGTCGACGACTGAGAGGACGACGAAACATCAACGCAGCCTGGTTGGGCTCTCAGCTGTCTCCGTCAACCACCTCTGTCTTTTGTAAACACACTTTGTTAATAAGCCTGACAAATACACTCTGTTTTATAATCCTAACATTTTGTTGGTGTTACGGAATGGATGCAATTGCACTCACGTAATCGACATCGAGTACTCAGGCGCATAGGCGTGCTCAGGATTCCCCATCGGGGGGGGGGGGGGGAAGGTTCATCGCAGCGCCCCCCCCCCTTACTAAGCAAAAGTATGGGGCAGACTTCGTCCCCCACCCTCTTAGGTGACGAGGGGCTGTGCCCCCCCCCCCCCCCCCCCCTTGAGCACGCCTATGCTCAGGCGCCTGTGTCTCCTAAAACAAAGCAATGTAATATTGACCAGGCAGGTGATTGTTAAGCCTGTAATGTGATTTTTATACTTTAATGTAAACGTGTCGTGGCTTCGTGCCATATTTGGAGTTTGCTAGCTATAGTGATGGTTTTTTCTCATATATCATTGCGTGAACTCCACTATGCATCGTTCTCCTCTAACCTGCAAGAGCGGCTTTATTGTCTGCACGTTTTCTTAAATCTCCGGGTCTGTGCATCTTCTTATAGTCACAGATGCGTCTTACAGAAAGGCCCTGCGCCGACAGGTTTATTAAACTTCTGCAATCCGACGCGAAGCTTAAGCGTCCCCCAATTTCACTTATTTATAGCTCTTTAGCTTAACTTTCAGCGCTGTTAGCACGTTCACCCTCGTTCTTTAAAAAGAAAAGCACTCGCCAAATATCGCTTCTACAATCTAAACTTGCACTCAGATATGCAATTCTAAGACAGGTCACTCCGCTGTTTAGGCGTGTGCCCTAACGACGACACACGCCTATTCAGGAAGTACCCGTTAGTAACTTCATATTGTTGAAAAAATACCGCATTCGCCACCATTATGCAGAATCACGAGCACTGCCGTTATTAGCGTACTCTTAAAAGGTTGGTTCTACGTTTGGCCGCTTCGGCTGTTTGATTACGCGCGCAAGCCAGCGCAGCGTAAAGCGGCGAAGCGTGCCTGCCACCTGATAGGCAGTGCATATAGGACAACGTGTTTACGTTTTCGCTCGTGGCCACAGATGGCGCTAGGCGTATTGCCTTCGCCGAAAGACCAGGAAGACTTCGTGCAACTGAAAAAATAAAAACCAAGAAATATATGGGCGGCTTTGTTTTTAGAAGCACTGCAAGATATCTTTATTGCCTTATCAACTTGTCATGTGAGTTTTAACTGCCTACAGTGCTTTATAATAACGGTCAGGAGTAGGGTCGTGGAACACTGTATAAATCTTACCTCCTTTAAACAGAAAGGAAAAAAAAACGGACGCGGAGGGGAAATCTTGACCAAGTTTTCTGGGTATTCCTTTCATAAAGGCCACTGATTAACGAATAATAAAGTAACGTGAAACGTCCACTAAAAGGTCAACAAAACGTGATTATCTCACATCAGAGCGTTGTAGATTTGATCAGCAAACGCGCTTTACGTTAGCAGCTTGTCCAAGATATATGCGCTGCATTACATGTTCATTCCAGTGTATGATCTAAATATTGTAACACACTTATATGCCTCTATGTTGCTTTGAAAATTGTCGCCACTGTATCCTGTGTACCTTTATTTTCTTCATATGCTCTCGGAGAACGAATTTTTCCGTATACAAATCTATTCAACGCTATGCGTCGTCATAGCATAAAATATATGACAATTAAAAAAAAAAGTACAGACCCATTTTTTGAATGCCCGTGCGATTGTGAGTCATCATCGTTGATTTGTTTATTTATTTTGTTTAGTTAGTAATGCGTACTTCAAGTCTTCAAATAGATATTGCATGCGAAATTTAATTGTAGATTTTATTGAGCACATATTTATTAAAGGTCTTGGAACAAAAGTGATCAAAGAGCAGTGCTTCACCGAAGGAAGGACCCAATCCAGTCCTGCGTCGTGATGATGAGAAATCTTTGTAAGAGAGCAGTATTTTGTGCATATAGGGAGGATAACCAGGTTATAAGTGTAATCTGTTCTGTTTGTTTGCCTATTTTCCTCGTCCACATTTGAGACACTTTAAATTCATTTGCTACAAGGAACTCACGAGCCCCCGAACCAGTGTTATCTTGGTGCTTGCTACACCAAACGCAACGCATGATGGCTAATAATAACTGTTGGGGTTTAACGGTCCGAAAACCATGATACGATTTGAGAGACGCCGTAGTGAAGGGCTCCGGAAATTTCGACCACGTGGGGTTCTTTAACGTGCACCTAAATCTAAGTACACGGGCCTCAAGCAATCACGCCCCATCGAAAATGCGGCGGCCGCCGCCGCGATTCGATCCCGCGACCTTCGGGTCAGCAGTCAGGCACCATAAACACTAGACCACCGTGGCGGGTGCAGTGCATGATAGCGACGAGGCGGAAGCGAGTCCTGCAAATTCACTTCTGTGTAACAACAGAGTACCAAAAAAGGTGCCTTCTTCTACTCTGAGCGTAAATTTCCGCGTGAACCTTCCCAGACAAAATCACTAAATACATGGCTCAGATGGCGGCTATATTTGTCGCGTACGACTATAAAAATTAAGTGCATAAAGAAATCGGAGTTTCCCCCATCACTAGATTAAAAACCAGCAACGGAAAAGCAAACAATTTCCGTATATTTTTGCTTCAGTGCAAGGCACATTTTATTCTCAGTTGCGCGATGCATCGGGGTACGCAGAAGAAAGTAATCTACTCACCTCCGCACACTGTGGATGCGCCTGTTGATGCTCATTTCTCAGCTGAAAACTTACGTTGAAGTCGCTCATGTAAGGGGATCAATTAGGAAGGTCATTTAGGCCTCTGTGTTTCGACTAGTCGATAAGAGAGGTTAGAGAAATGAACTTCCTTTATTCTTAAGCAGCTGGAACAAAAGCCGAGCTTCAGGAAAGATAAACCTTAGACAAAACTTATTATTTGCAATTTATTCGCTGATGCGCGACCCGGAATAATCAAGATCATGTCTGTGGTTAGGCGCTTATATCTTTTTTACCATGCCGGACGTTGTGTAATGCTATCACCAGGGCTGGGCAAAGATACTTTGAAATTGTATCGCGATACGATACAAGATACTCAGACAAGAAGTATTGGAGATACAGATACAAGATACTACCGCAATAATTGTATCCGATACGATACTTGGCAATTGTATCTTAAGATACTTCGATACATTATCAAATTTGTTATTATAGATCCATATAATGTAGCAGCAAACGCCAATGTACGAAAATGTCTGCTTGAAAATTTCTTAACTGTGACCTATCTTGTTTAACTTGAATGAAATGTCTGTTAGTATCTCGAAAGTATTGCCCTTCATCTCAAAGTACATTAGTTTCCTTCCAAAACAACTTATTGGGGTTTGTTTTCGCTTCTTCACAGGACAACTCTTTATACACTTCGCTGACAGCGGTTCTTGCTTGTTATTTTTGCTATTGATGAGAGTCGCTGCTCAGCTTGCCGACCAGCTAGCGGGTTGCCGTATAATCACAATAATTTCAATAAGAAGCCTTCCCACGACGGCGCAAATACTGGTGTGGACTTTTACCTTGTCCGTAAAAGACAGCTTGCACAAAACCGTATATCGTGACAGGTGTACAGCAGCAGCAGCGCTGGTAGCGACATTTTCTCTTTTTTTCTTTTTTTTTGGGGGGGGTGCGGGGTGGAACGCATGGTGTATACTAGAGGTTTGAGACCTTTCGCTAGCGGCGCGGCCCACACACATGACCGTCTTCATCCCATTTGTTTTTATTTTCGAAATGAGTACGTTCGTGAGCTGCACAGACAAGATTGGTCTCAAGCATTCCTTTCGTGAGGAACATGTGGTCACCATGTGCTGAAACATAACCGTGGAACAAAAACTCATTCAGTCCTTGTCTTTCTTGTCTTCGTGGTCCGTCTTCATTTGCGCTGAAGTTCTGTTCCTAAATGCTATGTACCAACTAGGCCCAACAAAAGTTTTACTGAAAAACTCACTCGTTGTGTACATCGGTATCGATGTTTCTCGAATCCTGACTCCAAATCCCCTTCAGAAATGGCCTATATATGAGATATGAGAAAGGCTTCCTTTAAATCGTAATTTTGTTCAAACTCTCTCCCACCATCCTCACTGTACCGGCCCTTGCAACTAAATTTAGTGACTGCGGCCCGCTGGGTATAAGCTGAGTTTGAAACTTTTGTTGTATACGCAGATGACGTAAAACTGCAACGAATATTCATATTCTACTTATCTGCTGGCGTAAAGGATTCTTTGTTGATAGACTCACTAACGTGCAATCTTTTAGCAATTTTTCTTCAACGAGAGAACATGTGCAACACAGAAGCATCTCAGACGTATTGTATAGTTGCATTGAGCGTCGCAGGACGCCGCCGCTATTGGCGCTATTGCCGCTTTTAGCTCACATTACGTAGCGATTAGTAATACGAAAAATATTTAAGAAGGCCTAAAAGAGGAAAACAAATATAAGCAAAATAGAGAGGTGGTTGTGTGTCAAACATTCACATTGAATGAGTACAGAAACACAATACAGAGGGCGCCCGTAATATCTATTAGCATGGAGTATCGTCAACTTACCTGTTGAGACAATAGAAAATTCGGTGCCTATGGAAAATTGCCTGAAACGGCTTGTTGGGGCGCTCATGAGTAAAAGGGAGCATTCAGTAAAACAACTTTTCTCGAATCCCCTTCCTAACATCTTTAAGGTGGCTCCTAATGATTTCCATTATTATAATGCAAACTCAATTTCGCTATTTTCCTAAGCGGTAAGCAGAATGTTTTGTACTGTATACTCAAGCACGCCCACATAATTATACATTTGTTTTCAAAATCGCCTTGGCAACGTGTAAAACAGTGGTAGAAATAAAGCAGACAGAAGAATAAAGCAGAGATCTTATTTCAGGAGCGCGTTACAAAAGACCTACTGCAGTGACCAGACCGGACAAACAGTGCAGAGACCTAGGTAATGTATGGGATGCAAAATGACAGCTAAGAAAGCACTAGTGCAAATAATGACATTATGATTTCATAAATTATTTGAACAAATGTAGCAGGAAGTGAAAAATACGGTACGCCAAGATATTTTCAGTTAGATAAACGCTTGATCTTTTAGATCTAGTTTCAGTACCAGTGGGGCTAAAGTTGTTAGAATATTATTTGCATATAAGTTAATTCACTGCATGCAAGTCAAACTTACATCCACGAGATCCTTCCAATCGCTGATATGCAAAATTCACACGACGCAAACCAACCCCATTCTTGCACACATCACATTTCGTTACGGAGCAAGACGCAAGACGCAAGAGAATCTTCAATAACGACACTGTAGCAATACCAAAATTTGCGCGATAGACGCCGCGCGCAGTGGAGTGCGCGGCGCAGGACAGTTGCTAAGAGCAAGTGTCGCGGCACTGCGCAACTCAAAAGAAAAAGAGATCGAGAAAACAAAAGGTACGTGGGCTAGGCGTAGACGTCCGCGCGCTTGTCGTCCTTATCTTCTGCCCTCACTGGAGGACTCTGGCGGAAAAATAAAATTGCGTCACTGCCCTAAGACATATTCATATGGCTTTGTGGCACCAGTACCAGCTTGAGAAGCGGATATTGGCCAGCGATAATTGTTTCACACGGTTGTGTTGCGAAAGAAGTATCTTGTATCTTAAGATACACGACATATTATCGAATGTATCGGAAATACAGATACAGATACTCGTCTTTCAAGACGTATCGCGATACAGATACAAGATACTCATAGAGTATCTAAGATAGTATCTAAGATACATGTATCTTCGATACTGCCCAGCACTGGCTATCACAAACATAGCGTATACGGTGTACTTACCGAAACCTTGTTTATTCGGTTATACCAACCGAAAAATGTGCACGCGTCCGGCGCATCTTTTCAGTTCGCTTTGGTAATTTTGTCCGGCATCTTTGATGCTTCACTGGCTCGTTGATTTGAAATCTCGCTAGCATACCTAGCGAATGCGATGTGTGAAGATGGCGCACCGCGCCATGTGAGAAGCCACTTTTGCGGAACGGAAAACTAGCTTACCCATAATTTACCCATAAATGTGACCCGATCTCCTTCATATGCCAAACACGCTTCGCTTTTAACTCTGTTTTTTCTAATGAGCATCCCTGATGACCATACTTTTCCCATCCCTTATATTATTAGGCAAAAGAAGTGAAAATAAGCAATAAAAGCACGTCTCTCTGGAAAGGCATATTTTTTTATTGGAGATAGGTTGCCTTGGCGTCGATGAATACGCTTCGGTGTAGTTTCTGGAGGAGGTTTCCCGGTGTGCAGTTCAATGAAAATTGTAGTCTAAACTCGTACGCGCGATGCCCCATTTTCTTTCCTTTCTTTTCCATGTCGAAGATAGAAAGAGTTGAATATTTGTTGGCTCCATGTCCAGCCCAACGTTCCTTCGCTTGCCATGATTTTTTATTCGCAAGGGGCGCTGACCAATATGCACAGGAGAGCGCCGCATACACAGGGTCAAGCGCTCCCGAAGTGCCTTTAGTCGCATTTCTTAGTAATTAATTGGTTACAATACGCGCCTACCTTTCATTGTCTTCATTTTAGTGAGGCCCATTGGAAACTCGGGCGACGCATTATGCACAAAGGACGCCTCTATACTTTAACTTTGTAGACATATAATTGAACGGCACTCGAGGATACACGTTCGAGTGGTCGGCTGCAAAGTATCTATTACGCCCTTCTGGCTTTCGCGCTCTGCCGTTTCCGTCGACAGTTAGGTTGATGGCCGCATAGCGCTGATATCGTGCAGCGGCGATGCTGACAGTGCGCCGAAAACCACGAAGAGTACCGCACGGGAAGCCAGAGAGGGTAATCTCTCGGCACGAAGCGTGTCTGTTAAGTTGGCCGTGCCTTTACGACAGCGTACACATATATGATGATGCTTCGCACTCGACCTGAGTCGGCAAAGCACCGGTTCTCTTTACTCCGCAGACCCCGCGAGAGGGTGGTGCTCACAGTTTAGCAGCTTTCATGAGATGGGTGCTCAACCGCAACATAAATAGCGCCGACATTTTTTTTTAAACAGCGCAGACATTTTTGCTACTCTGACGCAGCAGGCGCTACGGTAGAATGAAAAGAACAGGCGCGCGTCTCCCGCCGGAAAAATTACATGCGCAGTTTCTGTTTAGAATAATGCCCCTATCGGTGGTATGTGCACGGGTGCGTAAAAGTATGTTCATTGTATTCACGCAGCTGCCATAATGCCGGTACGTTCTAATTGCTTCCCGCAGATGAAGTGTGCCAAAGTATTAAATTAGGGTTGTCTTCGGTTACACCGTACAAAATGAGGTGGGAACTTTATGGTGTGTTTCTTTTCTTTTTTTTTTATTTAAAACAGATATTCAAGACGAAGAAGAATGAATGACACCACGATTACGTAAATGTTTCAGCACGGGGCCTTCGCATTGAATGAAGCTGCGAATTCGTAACAGCAGAAGAATGACAGGGCCTACGGCTTCTTTGCCACTTGTACTGAATCGTCTGGAGTGCCTGGGAAGCGCTTCCCTCTTTCCTCGTAAATATTTTGCGGTTGCTCGACGCTATCGCGCTGCTTTCGTTTGTTATATTTCTGTCCATGTTGCCTTTGTTCCCTGACGAGGCGTTACCTGCAAGTTATAATAGTATTTAGCTCTTAAGTTCTCCAAAGCGTCGCTAGCGAGCCTCGTTAGTTGTTCTGACTGAGTGAAGATTGAATGTAGAGGTTTAGCCTCCAGAACCAACCCTGGAGCTATAAGAAATTACGTACTAGACGGGTTTCTTTTTTACAGTTCATTTAGCACTTTTAACGACTGCACACAATCGCAGAGAAAAGAAACGATGCTGAAAGTAGCCGTCATGCACGCACAAACCGATTAAAGATCTAATTTCAAAGTAAAGAGCGGCCAAGCGAAGAGAGAACGAACTCCTCAGTCTCCGGTTTCAAAACCCAAGACAACTGTCTGTCGATTTCACTGTGCTCCTTGGAGGATTAAAAATCATTAAGAGACGCCCTGGGCTGTTCTAGTCGGTAGGATTGATTTTATTTCGTGCCTGTGCGCCAGCACTGTCCCCGTGGTGGGGCGTCGTCCAGGGCGGGCAGAAAACGATTTGTCCCCCCGGGCCGATTGCCGGCGCACCGCGGAGGGGGGGCAGCAAGAATACGAGCAAGTCTTGGCAGCGAGGGGACGAGGGTGATGGGGGTCAAGGAGAAGAGGGGGAGTGTGGCCCGAGTCGGTACAGATGCAGCTGGTTCCGCGTGTGCACTTCATCGGCAGCGGCTCGGGCGGGGACACACCCCGGTTTTCCGCAGTTCCTGGGTCGTTACGAAGAAATTAGAGGCGCATATTCAAGCGAACCAGCATGCAGATGTTTCAAATGGCCGCAAGTGCGACAGCAGGAAGAGAACACAACGAGGAAAATAATAAAAGAAGGCCGCCGACACAAAACCAGCACGCGCTCACTGGCGGACTAATTATACTTACCTTTCGCTAATGAAGGATCCAGAACCATAAGCAGCAGCTGGCTGCCTCTGGAGCAAAGTGCTCTGACCAGGCTGTCATCATACGCTGTGGCAAATGACTGGGGTACCTCGATTTGCAGAGACCGATCTCCAGAAGTGAGTCAGCCATTAATTAACTTTAAGAGTCTGTTTATCAAAGAGGCACCGCGTTGCACTGAGTCGGTCTTCTGCGATGTGACGACGATCATGAAGGCATTATAAAATACTAGGAGTAAACATGTAGTATGCGGCATGTCTGAACATTATGAAGTTGCGGTCTTCTTCGACCCTCTTTGACGTTACGATTACTATCAATACCCCAGTTCTTTCATACGAGTCCATGTGCTTGCATTACTCACGAACGCATAAACACTTCACGACTAGCATGTATAAATAACCAGACGTTTCAAATGACCAGACACAGCCAACGTTACAAACAAAAGTACGACAAAGCAAAATGCATTTCAAGTGTACTAATTAATGGTTTCAGCACAGAGTACTCACTAAAGGATTTCTCCAATTATTTTAAAGCGACCAGGACAAAAAATGTCATAAATATGGACCGATGGCTCTGTGCCAGAGCCATGAGGTCCATATATGTACAGTTGCGCATACTGTCTTACAATAACCATGTGCGTGAAAAGAAAAGTAAAAAAAGAAAAGATCAGCCGAATTGCGTAAGAGTCTACGAAAAAAGCTTCAAGTACGATATTCCTAGATATTCGTTGATATTTGCTTCCTTGCTGCAATACTTCGGCGAAAGCTGTCCCCATGTATCTACACGCGATTCTTCAGTCGTAAGGAATTACTCAAAATTTCTTCCGGCATTGCAACAGACTATAGTAGTCAGAGCTTTCGCGGCTGCCGGAGCCTTCTCAGTAGGTCGAGAGACAAATTACAACTTGACTTGCTATCATAAACGAGCATCCAGAACTGTAGATGCATATTACAGTACTAAACATGCCATTTATTACTGGCCAAAATATTTTTTAGCTTGTCTTTTTTCTCTTAAAGCTTGCAATAGTTAACTGAGTTTTCTTACGTACCCCCTTGATGTTCCTTGCCAGAAGAAAGGTACGGCCCAACGATCGCGAACACTTTATAGTGTGCTGGCACGCCCCACGCTATATTGACACGGAAACCATCGTAAGTAGCGCGCAACTAGACAGGACACACAGGACACACTGTGTGTCCTGTCTTGTCGCACTACCGACGATGGTTTCTATGTCAAAACACCAACTCGCCCAACAGTCAACTCTTTTAAACGTTATATTGAATTGTAGATGACGCGGTCGAAATGTTCGTGATTTTTTTTTTCAGTACATAGAACGCACGCCGCCACCCCAACAGTGCAGTATAACTTCAACTTCAGGGAGTGGTTCATTGCGTGGAAGATCCAGCACGCACGGCAAGAATCGCTGTACGCTCGCGCATCGGCCAACGAGACGCCGAAAGTTCACAACCACGAGGACCACAGAATCAAACTTGAATTTATTGTCCATGTCTATAAACATTGTACATAAGCAGACACTCGGGCAAGGAGGGATGCGTACATCGTCAAATGCAAACAACACGTATACAGGATAAACAGCAGAAGCTGACGCTACACAGTTAACGCTGCACAGGAATGTCTCCGAAGCGCAGGAATCAGGCAAAGGAAAGAGGAACGTCCTCACCGCTACTCTCCTCTTTCCACACAGAGGGCGTAGCTCTACTTGCATATCAATAAAAGTGAACGATGTCGATGTGGTGCCATCTGTATGTACAGTTGCGCATACTGTCTTTGTTGCGTGTATACGCGTATCTCACACAAACGACAATGATGCACACCATCTAGGTATAGCGTAACTTTCCTGGTACTCCGTCGTTCTTTTTTTTCTGTCTTATTATTTTTACATGATGTCGCACGAACACACTTCCGCGTCAATTTGAAGCTGTTGTCACTCCTGGAGTGAATTAGGACGAATTATTTGGGGATCGTACCTGGATGCAACGGCAGATTCCTGCTTGTGTTGACCTATTTTCTATAATACTCAGCTTTCTTTCTCCGGTAAATGAAGTTATAGAATAGAAGCTCAAAACAAGCTTTCCGTGCAGAGCCGACAACCGACCATTCGTAGCCAGATTACAGAATTTCGTGATCTTAGAATATTTTTTTGGTTCGTGCGCAATACTCCTCTTGAAGGAAATATTTCATCGCAGCTAACGCTGGAACATTTTCGATGCTTCCATTTTTAATAGTATCGGCTAAGAAACGCGGAATAAATGCAGTCAGGTTAATTCATGGATATGTTGGACTACAAAAATACTTTTCAAAGTTACCAGCGACTTTGCCTATAGAAACTGTTAGACTTATTTTAATTGTTGTTTTCCCATGCGCATTGTAATAAGCTGCTTACGTGCAATATGACAAGCAGGTAGATATACTTACAAACTACAGACAATCAGAGAAATATCCGTGCTCTCATTACAGACAGACACGCGCGTCACAAAAACTGTCGCTACTGCGTAATGTATTAGGGAACCTGCCGTCACGGGTTATTTGTTGTCTCATACTTCTATATTTACGTCTCTAGCTGGCTGCGTAAACTAGGTAATCTGCCAAATAAATATATGAAGCTGTGAGCTGATAAATATTGTGGTCGTGCGGATTTATACAAAAGTTTGCAGTAATGAAGAACGAGCCATACATCAATAGCAAGACAAAAAAACAAAAAGCGCTAAAAGAACACTTACCCACCGAAATAATAAAACATATTTTTTTCTTATTCTTGCTGTCCAAGCCTATATAAGGTACGATGTCGGGTTAATAGGAACGAAGAGAACCTTGACGTTCGACAAACCTTGACAACACTACGTTTTTATATGTAGGTAAGAATGCGATACTTTGAATACGCGTTTTTTTTTTTTTTTTACTATTGCATCATTTTCAGCGTCCACCGGTGGAGCAGAGTGCCCATTCTTGAGACGGGAAGTAACCTACGTCAGCGAGTGATGTAACAATTGGCCTTGAACACCACTATCGTGCAGGGCTCAAGCTGTCACTAATAATGCAGCCCCGTAATTTAATACCAGTTTTAGCGAAGTATTGGTGAACCGTCGTTCGGAACCGACGCCTGGTGGAGAGACGCATTAATGTCGACGCTGCACAGCCACCCTTTACGTGTGTTCCGTTTTGGAGCGACTGGGACCTCCACAGATTAACCGACACGTCGAACTAGAACGGATTTGTAGGTCATTGAAATGACTGTGCTTCAAAGTTTTAATAAAAGGTCCCTGACAGTAGCCGTGCAAACCGGAAGGAGAGTAATGCAAGCTCAGATAGTTGAGGCGCCTTTAGCATCGGTAAATCAACGCGACAGCTCGTCCTGCACGCACGAATAAAAGAAAAAAATGACCACGTTCTTCTAGACGTGGCCAGCATTTTCAGTAGTGCGGAAAGCATTTCCATTTCAGATCGTTCTACATGGTCGAACAAATTAACGTACTGCGACAGCAACAGATCGATCTAGGCCTACTGGATTATCTCTCGGAGGTATAACCTCATATCTAAACGCTATAAGTTTACAAAAGTTACTTCACGCGTTCGGCTACGAAAGTTATCGCGTGTGGTTATTATTGTTTTGTTTTCTCTCACGTCCTCCCCTACCGGTAGAGTTTATACATCGCGTCAATCGTTGAGGTATACACGATCGCGATTCTTGCAGCTATGAAGACAACGCAGGAAAAAAAAAATCCTGGAGTCGGAGGGCGCATGCGGTGCGCGCGATCGCGTCGGATGTGAACGCTCGCTCGTCGCAGGACCGTCAGAATTCGACGACTGCTGCGGGGAAGCAGCGAAACAAAATTGCTTCCTGGCACGCATGGCACGTTCCTTTGCTCCTAGATGGTGTTGCAAGTAGCAGGCAGTTTGTGCTTTTCATTCGCTCAAACTTGAATCAGTGGCGTCGCGCGACAACTTGCTCGATACGTTGCATCAATTTGTATCGTTTACCACGGGAGTTTTCGAATATCAGCTGATCTCATGAAAAATAACTATTATACTGGCCTCACATTTATATAAAGTGAAAAGGCGTGCGGCCTGATTAACTCAAGAGACGGTCGGTCCAGTACGATGCCCGCGTTGCATGGAGTGTATTACGGGCAGTTTTTCGATTATCATTTTTTTTCTCGTATTCGAAAACACTTTAGCAAGAAAACATATTTAATAACCGAAAGCCCGCCATAGGCCGCTAATAAGGTCGATGAATAACTATCGCCAACACTCGCTATACACTCTGATTTTGCCTTAGCAAATAAGTTGCCCGATCGTTTTTGTCACGACCATCTCGTTAATGGGTATTACGTGCAGATTGCCCGCGGTTGCCAGTAACTCAAGAGTTCATTGCGCCGCACGTGTAATCAGTTTTGCACTCGTGTAACATTTCATAGAAAAAGACATTGCACTCAGTCGGTGGCAGTGCGGTATGCACGACACGTCGTATTGTAAGCTGTGTAAAGGAGCCTTCCCTTTCTGGACGATGGGCAGCAGAGGACAGTGAAAGTTAGGTAAAGGCCAACGCTGCCAGAATGGTCGCACCGTTCTCTCAATATCATTTCACTTGGCGGAAAGAAAGGTTTAATTCTTTTGATAAATGCGCATTGTTTGCTTTCCGTAAAATGTACACTTACCATACCAGCTGCGAGGAAATGCAAACAAACGGTTCTAGCAAAGCTGTTGGATTCTGGCACACACTCGCAAAACTCTAAATGAAGTTTCTGAACATCCCTGCCTGTGAATACTATGGAATTTAAATATCACTTTGAGCTGAATACGTCTTGTCGAGTAAGGTGCTTACGTCTTGAGACAATTTAGTTTGACATGGCGCTGTGATTTCGAGACACTGCAAGACAACTAGCGGTACTGAATGCCTTTTGAACACGCAAGCTTCGTCTTTACGTTGTGGACATAGGAAGCAACGATCAGATTCTTCGGCTGATTTGCAAGGTGGGCATAGTAAAGCCTCACAATCAGAGTTCAGAAACGTTTATTCTCTCTAGCTGACAGGCATTGTCTCAAAGCGTACCCTGACATCATAATGTCACACGAGGTAGGTATCTTCTCATTGCAGCGATAACAGTTTAGGACTTTTTGCTCGGCCTATGGCGCCCAGACGTGCGAGAGCGTTATAGGAGTGTGTGGTGACCAGTCTGGCAGTGCTGACGGGCAGGCGCGGCAAGCGCACACCTAACAGCGCGCCCGCCGCTTACGCCCAGAGGGGAAAACTGCGCGTGCGTTCAAGGGCTCGGCTTTATCCAACTGGCCTCGCCAACCACGGAGGGGCTCGGATGGCACTCACCGCTGCCGCCGTCTTTGCGGAAACGCTCGCGGAGCAGCCCGGAAATATGGGCTCCAGTATCAGCAGCCGGACGTTACCTTCAGCGGAAGGGGGCGGGAGGGGAGCTTTCCCCGACCTTTTTTTAATTACCTACACGCCCCTCAGCCTTCCCCGTCTTCCCACGAACTCCAGAGCTAAACTTCCTTCGGGATGCTTCTTGCGTGACAGTCATCATCGGCCATCTCTCCGCGCCCCAAGGCGGTGCTGCACACGGGCAGTGTATGTGTGTGTGCGGTGCGCTCATGCATGCAAGTGGCGACAAAGTGTGCACCTGCTCTTATGATGACACAACAGGCCAAGCGAGCGGATAACGTTGCTGCAACGAAAGTGCTTCGAAGAGAAAGACACGGATGGATCACCGGTGACAAGTCAACCATCAAATTTTAACGATGTATATTTTGCTACGGCATCCTATGGCGGCGTCTTACCTGAGGCGCGGGTGCTGCCGTATTTTTACCGGAACTCGTTGCTAGAGTTCAAGGTAAATTATTTTGGCCTGAACGTATGAACAATGAAAAATAATTTTTGCAATCTATGTCGCGGCATTTGCATTCGTTTCAGCTTCCTGAACGAACACAGCTGTGTTAGCGTGAATGTGAAACTGTTTAAGTTACCATCTCAAAATACTGTGGGGTTGCTTCAGACTTATTAAACGAAAGCCTTATGTTAATGGTCCTTATGGATAGTGGAGCCTTTTAGTTCTCTTAACAGTGCTTTTTGTCTCTGCTTGAAATGCATTGCATCGCATTAACAAATGTTGCCAGCCATATTACGCATTTTTATTCGTCGAAAAGCTCCACATCCTGTTCAGCGAAATATAAAGGACCAAGTTTTTCGCGGTCCTTTGCTTGACTTGATTTTATATTTTCGCTCACATCATTCGACAGCAGACCTGTACGTTTGTTACAACTTCTTCATTTAATTTCCATTGTAACTCGACGTTTTAATTCATTCAATAAGAAGGTGACGAATTGTAATCGGTATAAAGTGCATCGCAAGCTATCTCAGCTTTTGCATCTAGAAACACGCCCGCATGCATTAAAACATGATTTTTTTTAGCAATGAAGCATGCGGGCGTCGCGCCCTAAATTTTTCAACTGGGCAACGAAGAGATCTCTGAAAACAAATGTGGTTTCCGCCAGCACCACCGAAAAACAACTTCCGCTCACATAACCTGCGCCATGTGAACACATGAGAGCGAATGCATATAACTGCCCGTATAAATGCCCGTAAACAATCAACAGATCACGCACACTTTAACAGCATGTTTCGTCATGTAACAACATGTCTCTCTTCGTCAAACAATGTGTACCAACGTGCTTCCCTGTAACTTTTCTTTCAAGCACACGTGCAGCAACAACAGCGTAACAAACGTCGGTGCACTGCTCCCCACACTCGCTGGGAGGATACAAGTGGCGGGCACCTCAGGCCCGACCTTTTATAGCCGCCATCAGTAGGCTATACGAACCGGTTCGACGCGTTGACAAAGCTCTCCCTCTCGGTCGATTCGAACGAACGCCGGGACCACTACGGGTCCGCATCCATGGCGCGGTGCTTCTTCTTGTCAGGCATGAAGCAGGCGAGGAAATCTATGGGCAGCGGGAAGATGATGGTGGAATTCTTCTCGGCGGAAATGGTATTCAGTGTCTGAAGGTAGCGCAGCTGCAGGGCTGCCGGGCTTAGGGACATCACGTCCGCGGCCTCTTTCAGAGCTCGAGACGACTTCTGCTCTCCTTCGGCGGCAATCAACTGCGCACACAGAAAAGGCAGGACGCTTTGTGAGCCTCTTCTTTGTCCCCCCCCCCCTTTATTTGGCAACCGACCGCTACAAGCAGCCGACAAGAGGCTGCATTCGGAGGGCTGTCCTTTTGTAAGAACTGTTTGCCATTAGCCGGCCGCCACCACTATCAACTCGTCCATCATAAAGAGTGGACGGTGCGCCTGCTCCTATACTAGGCCTTCTTGCGTATTACCGATACGGGTCGAGAGTGCATGCTACTGCTTTGCCAAGGCGTCGAACTAATCTGTCAATAAATACGGAAGGCCAGCTGTTACCTATGTTATTTCGCAAAGCCTGTCGCGCTTCCTTCTTTATTTTATTTTTGTTAGAACCAAGAATAAGAAGCAGGCTGGTTCTAATGAAACGAATCCGATACATCAGAAAAAGACGATGTGCCTACTCGCTACAACCGGCGGCCGTTAGGTAAACGACATTACGTAATTTGCATGATTCACTTAATTTTCATTCTTGCGAACTTCCGCCATATTTCACCAGAAAGAAAAACCAGTGATCCGTTCTTTTGGCCACTGCCAGTACACACTTTCTGGTTTTCAAAACACCGAACACACAAGCGGAAGAACACACGAATCACAAATAAATAAACATAAATTATTTCTGAGTTCGTCGATCTAAGAGTAGCCCCACAAGCCCAGCTCTATGATATTGTTCTTACACAGTGCCCATGCAAACTTTGTAGGAAGCATTATCTTGAAAAAAAAAAAACCGCTTTAACCTGAAAGCCCCCTGTAGACGCTGAAAATATATCGTCACAGGAATTACCATGAATCAAGAATTGTCAAACAGTGGCTTTGAATGTTATACAGTTATAAACGCCTCATTAGGAGGGCGGCTATGCTATGCACTTTCTCCAGTCATGCATCGAGTGCAGCAAAATTTGTAGAACGCTATGCATAATTAGGCTGCATGTGCATCAATGACGTAATTGAAAACCAAGAAGATTTTTTCTTGTATTCCTGCATCGTTAAGTGTAAATTCTTAGTACAAACAAGAGTCAATGTGAGCATGCGCAAAAGAGATGACTACTGCTATGGTTCCAGCGTGTTCCTCAACCTACACGTTCTTCAACATGAAGTGACGCCTCAGCTATCCTTCATGACTTTTGGTGGGGGAGTCATTAAGAATAGCGCTGCAAAGCCCCAAAAATAATGGATAAGAAATGCCAGCTGTGGCAGGTGGCGTAGGTTGCTCTTGCTCACACATTCATTTTTTCCAGTCGAAAGCTTTAATAGATTGGCGTTATATGTACCAAGGATTGACACGTGTCATTAAGCAGACATAGAACTGTATTACTTTTCGTGTAGCAAACACGACTGTCATGATTTATACGCATTTACGCTCTCATAAAGAGCATAGGTCATGAGACTACATTCATTCGCTAACTGTCATCAAGTAAACTAATGTGGCTGTGGAAAGCTTGTGTAAAGCACTTGAGAAATGCACCGATGCCAGAACGACTATAGCTCGCACGGGATTAAAAATAAATCACTGAACATTTTCGGCATACACAGAAGTCCTAAGGTACACAAGGTGCCGCCAAAAGGCGCCGAATGGCCAAAGGACGGGTTTAATCGCACTTTAGAGAAACCGTTAATCTTGGCGTCAAGCAGGGCGTACACACCTGCAGAATAGACAGACCCGACATTGAGAACGCTGCGAAGACTAAACTATTATTGATTTTTTAATCAATGGCTGAAAAATAATATTAATTGCACTAATCTACTGAGTCTCTGTAGGGGCTTTAGTGATAAGTGTCTAGCAGTATATCACAGCAGGAGAGAAAAAGAAAAAAGAAGACTCGGAGGTGCGCGGCCGGTTGGGCTAATAAATAAAGGAGTGCCACGTGGCCTGGCAAAGGAGCTCAGTTGCGCAGGCCGTTGAGGGGTGCCGGCAACGGCTTCTCTCCGGTTGGCAGCGACCACGCCGTTCAGGGCGGATCAGGCAAAAGTAAACGGGCGCATATAAAAGGGTGAGGCGGAGGAGAGCGGCCACGTGTTACCCCGCCGTCTTTCCGGCGGCGAGGCGATAACAGTGGGCCATTTGTTTCTGTTATGAATTCCGAACGGCAACAAGCACTCGGTGAAGCAATTTGTCGGACCAGCCGTCCCTCCGGCGGCCGTTCCCAGCTCGAAAGAAATGCGACAGGCCCATTCCCGCGCTGCGAAGCTTGTTAGGCCTCTCCGAAAGCAGTTACGAAGCGCGCTGATTGCCCGGGCGGCAGCCAGCCGCATTAGCACGTTCGGAAGTAGCTCCTCGGCGCGCTATTTTGCCGTATCAACCGAAGGAGGAGGAAACGCCGAAATGGAAACCAATAATAGCATTCTAGAGGCTGCAAGCCGCTAACAGCCGGCGGACAACTTCATTAGGCCTAACGATGGACAAATCTCGACTGCTGCGAAGGGTGTGTGTGCGTGTGCGGGAGGGGGAGGTGTCGCGCGGGTCCAAGGCGTGTGCGCGACCATCCGCGGCAGCGGACGGCACGTTCGCGCGCGCCGGCCCGGAGCTTTGCGGCGCTCCGAAGAAAACCATTAGGAAGCGCAGTCACGTTAAGAAAAAGCCGTTCAAATGGTCGCCCCCGAGAGGGCCAGGCGTTTTGCATGGGAATGGGCGCCTTCCGGGGTGGGCCCTGTCGTCGAGTTTGTCAGGTCGGACGGGAACGAGGCCCAGTCGCGATGGCGCAAAAGAGAATCCCCAGACTCCTCTTGTCTGGAGAGGATTCCCAAAGCAGATCGAGCGGGAACACCGTCATAAACCTTTGTCGTCACGTCAGCGTCATTTCAGGGAGCTATACGGAGCGCCTATAGGGATGTTGAAAGCGTGCGTGCGACGACCGGCCCGAAGCGCAGGCAAAAAGCTCCGTCCCCGCTTGACCTTGTTGCACGTGGGAAACTTTCGAGACCCTTTTCGTGCTGGCTGTGCTCGCTAGGACACGTATATATGATCGTTTGGACGAAAAAAGAAGGGCCTTTACCTTTGCTCGTGCTTCTCTGGCAGCCTCAGCTTCGGCGGCCATGGCTCTCTGCAGTTGAACCGGTAAACGCACGTCCTTGCTGCAGATTTGCAAAACAAAGCATAAGTACATTGAGTGGAGAAAGAAAGACTAAATAACGAACAGTGTAGCGGGACACCAACCGAGTATCAAGACGAAATAATACTCATTCTGCTGCTGAACTGAAGCGCCCAATCAAAAGCATTAGGGGCATACATCTTATGCCGTTTACTACATACTATCGAGCTTACTGTGAGCTACAACGCGCTCTAGCTCGCACTGAGCGCTATACAGCACTTATATTCGCCTACCTTCTGCTGCATTTAGAAATGCAAGCTGGAAAGCAAAAAGTGGCACAAGGGAATCCTACCTTTTTTCTCGTGTCTACCGACATATGAAGCGCGCAATAAAAAAATAGCAAAGTGAATTAAAATACGCAAAACCGCCGCTTTATTCCGTCGCAATAGACTTCTCAAAATTGCTTTCAGTTTTAAAATTATTATGCATTATGTTCACACGAGAAAAGGTGACAGCATAAAAAAGCAGTATAGACGAGACGGCACGTATTGCGCTATTATTAGACCAGAACTCGAGAGAAAGATATTGTATACACGAGTGCAACACATAACAAAAACGACACATGAGAATTCGGCACTTATCGAGTTCCGCTGTGAAGGCGTAAATTGACCTGCGCTGCGTTGTGGCGCACGCCACCTTATATTTCACGATGCTACGCCACTGGCTCACACTAAAGCTCAGTAGCGTAACCAGAAATGTTATTCGGGGAGGGGGGGGGGGGGGGCTTAATTATACTTTACGTATGTTCGTGCGTGCGTTTGTATGTGTGCCTGTATATATACACATGCAAAATTGAAAATTTTCGAGGGGGGGGGATTAATTGAACCTCCCCCCCTCCCCTCCTCTCTACGCCGGTGCCAAAGCTGCACATAAAGTGACTGCATATAGGTGCGCAACGCACTAAGCCTTGACGGTCATCACTTAACACAAAGAAAGGTACAAAAAAAAAGAACTGGACACTACAGCCATGCCAACAGCCGGCAAAAAGCATTTCACTGATCGCACGTAGAAAATAGAATAGTTCGGCTTTCGAAGAAACGACTCACATTTCCACCCGCTCTACCTTTATGCCCCAAGCATCGGTGCATTCGTCCAGGGCGCTCTGCACAAGAGAACAAAATGATGGTTTCAGGAGGAGGAAAAGTCTCAGCCTCGCCAACGCGACATCATGTTTCGTTAATTACAAGACAGGGAGATGATGGCTAACAGTACATGTCAGAATGATCCTGCAGTGGCCAAGAACGATGCGGCTTTCCGCACGCAGAAGCAGAAGCTACGGAAATATGAATGCGTTATTTGATTATTAGTGCCCTTGCTTGCAATGCTTGCAAGGTTTTCTATTGTTGATTAATAGCATAAGCAACATGTGCAGAATGGGCGACGGCCTTTGTTTGTGTGTGTCCTTGTGCGCGCATCATTTCATCAAATATTAAAGTCAATACAATCATTATTGTCGCGTTTTGTACATGGTAGATGACGAGAGCAAAACCTGCTCTATAAAGCTGCTTGACCAGCTCTCACTAGCTAAATAAGGCTGCAAAGAAGTGGCAGCTAAAAAAAAAAATCAAGCGTGGTGCTCACTGTGAAACCGATGAGCACACCCAAAACGCAACATTAGCTTGTCTGTTTTCAGGCCAACGTGGCAAGAATTTCACGTTAAGTTTAAAGCAATAAAGAGTCCTGCACTCTCTTCAAAGACTAGTCTTAGAGCATGTTATTCTGCAGACGTTTAAAAAGCCATGGCGTGCATTATGGGCATTCCCCCCCCCCCCCCCCCCCCTTGCAACGTAGCTTCGAAGTGACAGCGTGAATGCGCTTGAACTTACGTTTATCTAGAGCTGCTCAACCCCACACGAATGAGTCCACGAACGGTGCTAATGATATGCACACCATCGCACAGTAACGTGAAACTGACGGCTGCGTTTGATGTGAGGGCCGACGCTAAGTCGGAGCTTTAGACGTTATACAGTGTAGTCGACGTGTCTGGCGAACTCCCGGTATGCAAACAAGTACTCAATTTACGCAAAGACGTCGATCCACCTATTAACGCTAGCTTGCCGAAAAGCCAAACAATGTGGCACCGGCAGCTCCTCGCTCAGCGCTTCGCATGACATCGATTCCTACAATGCGTGGCGTCCGCCGAAAATTTCTTCGATGTCACGCCTGAGTGTTACATTGTGACCCGATATTTGATATTGTTACTTTTCCCATCTTAATCACGCGCTTTAAGACAATTTTCATCACTCATAGACCTAGAGTCCACACACTGAGAAAACCCTGCACCCAACGATGCTTAACTTGGTCACATACAAGAACTGTATCCATATTGCGTGTCTGCCCTTTCTTTACCGCTGCGCGCTGTGTGCATTCGGGTCAAGAACGGCATGAGCGTTATCAGCGTGGCATAGCATTTGTCACATGAAAGCTACGAGTGCGGCGTTTTAACGAAAGGGAGCGGAAACACGACAGATAACGATTATCATTTGGGAACGCGTAGACAGTAATACCGTGCAAACTTCTCTTGGAGTTCACAGCAGTGAAAACAGAGTAGCACAAAGCGCACGTTGCACCCACTTCGCGCGACCACCCGGCGAAATCTGTATCTACATCCTCGAGGCTCGAGCCTTGCCTGCATTGCATTGGATATCTGCTCCCTGTCGGCGAGAATCTCGTGCAGGTTCCGGGTGCCCAGAATATTGCGCAGCGTGGTCTGTGCGAGCAGGCGGGTGCTGTGGTGGGCGTTCTCCACGTTGGCGACGGACACCGCCGCATTGTGCACCCGGTAGTACACGACTGCGTCCACCGACACGGTCACAGAGTCCTTGGTCAGCACCTGCAACGAATGGGACATGGGTTTTCAGGCTGCAGTGCAGGTCATCGAGTGAACATAAAGCTTTCTCGAACAATTGAATGATCATATGGAGTGCCTATCATTCGAGAGGCACCGTTCGGAGTTCGATCAATGTTTACATGGACCAAAGGGGACACGGGGGACTATAATTTGATCAAATCATTGTTTCTTGCTTGAGAGCCCCTTGAGGCGGCTACATTTACAGCGCAAGATAGGTGTGGCATTTCCTTTGTGTAAAAGAGCCAAATTTAGAAACCGAAACTGGACCAAATTTAATGGGAACGTGAAGCACGCTTAAGTTTCTTTCACATTTAAAGTGTTTGTAATCAAGGTGGGGTAACTCCTGACTCTAACGTGGACTAAAAACAGCAGTTTCCAATCGAAAATGAGCCAAATCTTGCCCCTGTTTGAATCAAACTGAGCCACATCTGCTAAACCAGCACTGCGCCAACAATCGCGACCAAAACAACCAACATGGCCGCATCCAATCTATTTCACTTCTGACCTAGTTATTCTGTTATTGTGTTTTCGCTCCAGAGTTGCTTTTTCTTGGGCGAATTATAGTACTTACTGAAAGACGTTATACTGTAGGGCAAAACTCGAATGGAAAGAGTGAGAGGCCGACTTTCCTATACTCCTGCATGTCTGATAGTGTTTCTTTTCAAGTTTTGCGTCAAAATATCGTGCCCTTCTTTCGCTCTAAGGCGGTATACTTGAACTGGAAGACAATAGAACTTAATTTATTGGGCACCTATCTATTTGCTGAAGAAGAAGACCAAAAAACCAGCTAAGAAGGAGAAGAAGAAGAGGAAGAAGAGCTCAAGCATTTTAGGAGGTCTTCAATAGATGCCAGGAACAAGAAAACGCTACCGACAGTCCAGGACAGTGCACCTGTTGCCAGGAAGGGTCACTCACTCTGCAACTCAAGTCATCGCCATTACGCTCATGCAAGAAAGGATGACAGCGATGAAAGCACAAGTAATAATAATATTATCTGGGGTTTTACGTCCCAAAACCGCGATAGGATTATGAGAGACGCCGTAGTGGAGGGCTCCGGAAATTTTGACCATCTGGTTTTCTTTAACGTGCAATGACATCGTGAAAGCACAAGGAGTAGGTTAATTTTGTCATAAAATATTGCTATATCATACATTCGCTGCCACTGAGACTGCTGCTGCGTAGCCAATTCAAGTCCAAATGAAATGTTCCAATCTATAAGAGGCAAATCCAAATTTTACTCCTGTATACCGACGATAGTAGGCTACATAGATTTTAGGTGCAATATAGGTTGGAAGTATTTTGGTGATAGGAGCACACTGGCAAAAAATTGCTGGAGTAGGCACGACCATATTGACAGTACCAAACAATTCGTTTTTCTCAGTGTCACTTAGAGAGGACTTGACTCTTTTAGAAAAAACAAACGCTACATATGTTTCAGTATTCTCAAACTTGCTGAGCTTCCTCATAACGGTCAATTTTGGCCTCTCGTTCCATGACGCTTTCAGTATATGACAGTTCTGTGCACTGGGTTCAATATATAGATATATAAAATCGACGCCAAGCAATGCTCTTCGGCGAACAGAAAGACTCGCGCTCAAATGCGCCATTATTCGTCAAAATATAAACAGCGCATAATGGCGATGACGTTTCTTTAGCTGGTTTAGATGGAGGTAGTTGGCTATGATGGCAACTGCATTGTCTCCAGAATTGAAGATGGTTCAATGGTCGAATAATTATGATAAAAAGTGAAACAAATGCGCCGCTGAGATGACGAACTCAGGCGAATTTGCGTCCAAGGTCAAGTGTATGTTTCGGAGCTTTTGCAATAGGACGCAAGCAATTGAAGGCACTGAGACACATGCAAGGTGATTCTTATAGAGCTGGCCTATTTCATTGGCCTGTAATTTTGTTACAAAGTATTCGAGTTTAATGCAGTTTGCGGCAAAAGGTTCAGGAAGGATGAAATGTTATTGGCCTTTCCCATTTTTTGTTGTGCGACGCCTAAAATAAGTATTAAGAAAATTGCAAACATCACTGCCGACACATTACGGAGTGTTGCAGCCAAAATGTAGCGGCGAGTTCGGTTATGCCTACGCTAGGAGGGTGGCCATTTTCAACACCTGCTGTAGGGTAAGTGATTATAGCCCTTTATAACCTTTATAACCTTTACGAATCTTTAGTTGTCACGTTTGGTATGCCGCATGGCATGGAGTTTTTAACACCGTTTTATAGGCGCAAGCCATCCCTCCTTGTATAGCCTTTCGCGGTTTTCGTTATTTCTTACTTATTCTTTTTTTCTCAGCGTTGCACATCAAAAAACAAGACGGGCCATTATTTTAATCTTTTCTTAATGTTTTGCCGTGAACCGCATTAAAATCGGATGCTTTGTAATAAAACTACGGCCCAATAAAAAAGGTCAGTTCTAAAAGAATCACCCTGAAGTATTCTTACGGAGGTATGGTATATCGTACAGTCTAGCCAGTTATAATATTATTATACAGTAATTACACATTGTACGGACGACGAAAGCGCCTTCAGCATTTTTTAGTGGTTGGGGCTCTCAGTTTGCTCATGCAGTTTAAAAAATGCGAGTGAATGTAAAGCGTATAGATTTACGCTGAGTATCTGTAAATTGAGTACTGCAGTGACGGCGTTCGGGCAAGCTAACCTCCCGCTTTATTAAAGCATTTATATCTCTTTCGTCGTGTCTGCGCTTGTCTTTTTAGTATTATTGGCGTCTAATATCTTCTGCGCGAAGTTCGCAACATTATTATAATTCTATCGATCAGAATTACTGTAACACTGCCGTTGTCGTATAATTGTGTATAAATATGGGTGCTACGTCTCTCTAAGTAATCTATTTAAGAGTATTAGGTGCATGCAAAACTAGACCCCTTTTATTTTCTGAGACGGGGCATGCGGGCGTCACAAGCCGCCGTACTGACGAAACCCAACGAAGCGATAATTCGGATATAAGATTGTCTCACGGGGAAGACATCTGTCTGCCATTTAATCTATTAAAATGAGCGCACGGTTCATAGCGTAACAGGCTGAAGACGGTGCTGGTGTGGTATCTCCAATGTTGCGCCAGAGCCAGCCCTAAACCTTGCGCTGCGTTCTTAGAGGATTAACCATCTGTTGCACACCTCGGATGGTGTGGCTGCACTGCTGTTCTTTGTATTCCCGAAAGAGTTGCAGTGGTCGACTTTTCCTGCTTTCTCGCGACTGTTCTGTTATCTCTTTCCACGAGTCGTATTTTCTTTGGCACGTTCGCGTGCCCTAGCCCCGTCAGGAAGACCCATCATCCGAGGGACAATGCCGCTACGGGACTGCGCGATTAGGAAGCTGCGTGGGATTATTATAGCCTTGTCGCCCGTACGGACACCCTCCCCGTTTCTTGCGCTTCTTCTGCATCCGCTTCTTAGAGCAAGAGCACCTACACCGACCGTCGGATGGAACCGCAGACGTCGCAAGGGAAGCCCCCCAAAAAGCGAGCGGCCATCGCAAGAACAAAGGTTTGCCCCTTCCAATCAGTCAGAGAAACTGGGCTCCCCGTTCCACTCAGATGGAGACCGCACTGGCGCGAATAAAGCCTCGCTTTTGCAGCAGCGGCACCGGAGGGATTGGACCAGTCGCCTGGTCTCCCCATTTGCTTTGTCTTCACAACGGAGCAACGACGCTGCAGTCATTCGACCAGGCGTTAAGAACAAGGTCGCCGAACCCTGCACCATTCCAGGAGAGTTCCGCTTCGCCATCCAGAACTTTTGCGCGGCCTTCGTGAGCCCCGGCGCCTTTGTTGTTTTCTCGTCCGCCCCACCACGCAGCGCCCCGCGTATATACGTATAGCTGACTGCCGAACGGCCTTTCTGGTCCCAGTGTTGCGCCGTATCAAGCCTCGCCTTCGCAGTACATTAATCCCCATTCATCTTGATCGACCGCTTGTTCCAGAGAACAAAAATTAACGGCGAAAAGAAAAAGGAGAAAAAAAAGAAAGGAGGTCCCGAGTAGGCGCCTCGGCGCAGAGCGAGGAAAACCAGGCTTTACTGGTGGCCGGTCATAGTAGAGTACATTAGCACGCCCTCCCCCGCAGCCACGCCGGGAAAGCAACTGTCGCCCGCGGTGACCATGCTGTGGGCACGGGGTGTACGCGCCATAAAGTCGTATCAGCGGTTTGCAACGCCTCCTCCATATCGCGCCACGATAAAACAGGATTTGAAAGACCCCCTGGGCAGCCGCGGCGCATTAAAAAAGCGCCGTTCGGAGAAGAGAATAAAGCAAACTGTCGCCACCTTTCTAGGTCAACGCTGCCTTATTCGGCCAAGGTTTAGGAGTGAGAGAGCCGCGTTATAAACAACGTTCTCGTCCGGCGCTTAGCCAGAGACAAACTGCCAGCGGATCCCATAAACATACCTGTGTTTGCCGTGCCGTTAGTTCCGCGTATAGCTTTCCCATATATTTATCCTTGCGCTGACGCCGTGGTTTTCCTATTCCCCGTTGAATACAGCATCCATTCTTGCATGTTTTATCTTTCCTCGTTTCTTTTGGGATGAGCAGAGCTCGTGCGACCTTGAGGCGTTTATTTGCGCCCGCCTTTGATTCTGGTGTTTTATGGTTATACTATAGACAAGCATTATCGGTTCTCTTTGCATAGCTCAGCAATTATATTGAACAGTTTTGTTTACCTGCGTCGATTAGCTGGCCATAAGTTGTAGTTCTTCCGTTGTGCTTGCGCAGCTGTTTCGGATCAGCAACAGCTAACCGCAATCAAAACTTACGGACCTTGCCTTCAGGGAGCGTTTTTAATCATTTGAGCATGGCTTTAACTAGACCCTGCAGCTATTCTAGTGTGCAAGGGCCACCAGGATGAAATTACTTTGAAAATATATTCTCTCGGCTGTACTGTGAAGTCCTGCATTGCATTAGCGAGAAAGGTTATTGCCTCAGAGGAGGCTCAATCTTGAACAGATCTGCATAAGATATATACGTTCCTGTATATTCCACAATACGTTAAAAGTTATTCCATTTGCATTGTAGAATAGACTCATCTGAACTTTTCCTGTCATTGATTCGGTGTATTGTTTCCACTCGTGACTGCGTGGCGTATACGCGGCCTGATCGCCGGGCATCCTTCAGGGAAGTTTAATATAATTGTTGGGATTTTACGTCCCACTTCAGGGAAGTTACGCCGCCTTTAAAGTTTATGGGCCAAGTGTCGACTTTCTGCGTGGATGCACACAATCGGCGTATACTGCGATTTCAAGCTGTGTGATCAATTTCGGCTAGTATAACACGTTTTACTTTGACTAGAACACATCACTACTCTAACGCGGCACATGTCGATTATAGAGCAACGGTCTCTGCACTGACGCTGCTTTTATTAACATTTTTTCGCTGTGTTGCAGCGGCTTCTTACGACAAACTATTCTGGCACGTGCTGCTTTGAAAGGTAAGAATAATATATCGGACACAGGTTTTGCACTGAACTTTTGCCAAAGACGGTTTGTTACCGGGTCAATCACTGAAAATAATAGCCAGACAGATTGGAGACTAAGCGTTTTTGTGAAATGTTTTTCCAAGGAGAAAGAACTCGCTCTTGTCGCTGCATCAACCCACGACTGGAACTGTGATAACCTGAGCTCCCGTGCATGTAAAAGAAAAAGTTATTACGTTAAAGCAGCTGGTAAGAGCAGATGTCACCCATTCGTGGTGTCGGAAATATCGGTAGCAAACACGATCGGGCAATGGCAGACAGCACTTACGAACGACAAGCTTGGCGCGTATCACCCTTGAGCTACTGACAAAGCGTCGCACGGTGCGCAAGTTGTGGCAAAAACCAGTCAAAAAGACGCCGGACAAGGGGAAGAAGTGACACACACAAGGACTGGACTAGCAACTGTGCTTTATTAGCTGACAGCACCTCCCAGAAGAACCACGGCGCATGCGCTAATCACGTAAAACCATGAAGTCAAAACCCAAAACAAGAAAAAGCAGGAGCAGAAATTGGCCTACATAACGGCCAAGAATCTACCGCCAGAGTGACAGGAACTCGCATTCCTTCTGCAGTAATGAAATAGACGTACTGCTTACACAATCATCACGGTGCGTGTTTATATGATAAGCCTCAAGGATTTCGCGCTCCTCCTTGCCCCCCCCCCCCTCTACCTAAAATCTTAACACTGGAAAACAGCGGCACACAACCACAGATCTGGCAGTGGCGGGGAAGATTAGCCCCGTCTGACGTGTTCAACGAATTGTGGTGCTCGCGCAGTCATTCATTCAAGCATCGGCCAGTTTGGCCGATGAATACTTTTTCGCATGTTAGCGGAATCGCATACACAACATGTTTCGCGCAGGTAGTGTACTTGGTTTTATGCCGAATAGAACACACCGGAGTGCTAGTGTTTCCG
Organism: Rhipicephalus sanguineus; assembly: GCF_013339695.2. Classification (NCBI taxonomy): domain Eukaryota; kingdom Metazoa; phylum Arthropoda; class Arachnida; order Ixodida; family Ixodidae; genus Rhipicephalus; species Rhipicephalus sanguineus. Next base: position 202,724,597 of record NC_051176.1, on the reverse strand, counting down.
CGAGCAACACGTGCACACAGCGCAGAAAGTTTGCAAGGCGCCGAAAAGACAACATCTACGCCCTGTCTCAAAGCGACTTTTTTCACATTGTGGGAAACCTTATGTATGTAAGACATCACTACAACACTCTTGCGCTGGGAATCAATTGGTTCTGGACGTCTATTCGCCGACCTTTTCACCTTTTGCAGCAGCGTTTCTGCTAACAGCTGTCAAGACCTGCCTGGGAAAACCCGCTGCTTCCAAGCGCTCAACCTGACAGTCAAAACTCGACTTAACGCTTAACGCAGTGGTGGCAACTCTTCTGCAGTGCATTACGGAAGCAGTTACTCGCGATCCCTCTCTTAACAATTTTTGAGTGCGCGGACGAGTAGGGTAACAAGGATTTCTTGCTTCTGGGAGAAAAGCACCAGCACAAATGTCCATCATCCCTAAAAGTAAGCAAAAGGTCCAAAAACCTAATGGAATTGTCAACCGGAAGTTCATGAGTAAAAGATAGGGCGTTGGAGCAACCTCGGAAGTAACTCAGAACTTGTTTTGCCGCCAGTGTGACGGTGTCATTAGATGAAAGCTTTAAAATGATCAAGAAATCATCAACATATCTAAAGATATGACAAACACGTGAATCATGAAGAGAGCCCTGAAGCAGGTTGTCAAACTTGGCTAAAAATATCTGGCAAAGAATCGGTGCTACGCACGCCCCAATACAAATTCCTTTTTTCTGTAAGAACTGCGAGCCATTGAATTCCACGACCGTGGAAGAAAGATACATAGTTAACAGTTCAAGGAACGCGTCAACGGACAACCCACAGGCATTTTGAAAGGAAACAGGACCATTCTGATCAATCAGTTCACGCACAGCTAAAAACAGTTCACCATGGGGGATGCTATAAAACAAGTCCTTTATATCAACAGAGAACGCACCATTGGCGCCTGGGAATCCTTTCCTGAGCAGCTCAACAACACCAGAGGAGTTCGCTACACTGTAAGGATCCTGCAAGGTCAAGGATCGCAGATAGCGCTGCAGAAACTGGCCCACAACTTTCTGCCACGTGTCCGCCTCTGTCACAATAGCCCTCAACGGGCAATCCGGCTTATGGGTTTTTGCGGTGAAAAACACCCGAAGTAATTTGCCTTTGCAAGAACTCACCTTCTGTGACAAGGCAACCAGATTGTGCTCCTTTAGGAAGCTGACCACAGAGGACTTCAGTTTTGAAGGCTTGTGTTGTGAAGGCAAGAAATTCTTAGCAATGGCTTCCGAGGCTTTTTTTTACCAAAGCTTCCCGTGGGAAGAACCACGAACCCCCCTTCCTTGTCCGCTTCAAGTAGCGTGAGGTCGTTGTCAACGAAATGATTCACAACGCGGTGAAGCGCCCCCGAGCTCTTCTTGGGTCGACAGTCGACGCCTTTGCAGAGAGCATCGACTCCTTCGGACAAAACACGCTGCTGCTCATCCTTCTTAGCCTTCTGAGCTACACGACGTACACTCGCGAGAAGTTCATGCCCGCTGATTCTTGGCTCCAAGCTGAACTTGGGGCCCTTCTGAAGAAGGTCATTCACAACTGATGGTACCGAGGCTCCCTCCAGAAAGGTAACGCTGTCACTGTGGACCTGTGGCCGAATTTTCCTAGGTAAAGACCGCCGCAATTGATGCCATAACACCTCAGTAGCTTGGCTTGCCATGCGACGATGTTCTTGCAGGGAACGGACGCCAGCGGAGTCGCTATGCCCAGAAAGGCACAAAATTCGAAGACAATCATGCAAGAACCGCACCTGTCTCCAGCACTCTGATTTCCAGATCTTGGTCATACGCTTCCAGTGGCCCGAAGAAGGCTCCAATAACCCGAAGAAAGCAACAAGCTCCTTTGGGGCCGAGTTCACCTTGATGCAATGGGACAGAACGCGGGCTCGGCAGGTGATGAACGCAATGGTGCTAACACACTTAATGGCCTGGCTTCCGGAAGAATGCACATTTAGAAAGGTACCCAGCGAAGAAGAAATATAATGCAATAAGGTCGAAGTCTGGGTCAGTTGGTACATGACGCTGAGGCAAAAACCAGTCAAAAAGACGCCGGACAAGGGGAAGAAGTGACACACACAAGGACTGGACTAGCAACTGTGCTTTATTAGCTGACAGCACCTCCCAGAAGAACCACGGCGCATGCGCTAATCACGTAAAACCATGAAGTCACTGCAGAAGAGTTGCCACCACTGCGTTAAGTCGAGTTTTGACTGTCAGGTTGAGCGCTTGGAAGCAGCGGGTTTTCCCAGGCAGGTCTTGACAGTTGTAGCAGAAACGCTGCTGCAAAAGGTGAAAAGGTCGGCGAATAGACGTCCAGAACCAATTGATTCCCAGCGCAAGAGTGTTGTAGTGATGCCTTACATACATAAGGTTTCCCACAATGTGAAAAAAGTCGCTTTGAGACAGGGCGTAGATGTTGTCTTTTCGGCGCCTTGCAAACTTTCTGCGCTGTGTGCACGTGTTGCTCGCGGAAACACTAGCACTCCGGTGTGTTCTATTCGGCATAAAACCAAGTACACTACCTGCGCGAAACATGTTGTGTATGCGATTCCGCTAACATGCGAAAAAGTATACATCGGCCAAACTGGCCGATGCTTGAATGAACGACTGCGCGAGCACCACAATTCGTTGAACACGTCAGACGGGGCTAATCTTCCCCGCCACTGCCAGATCTGTGGTTGTGTGCCGCTGTTTTCCAGTGTTAAGATTTTAGGTAGAGGGGGGGGGGGGCAAGGAGGAGCGCGAAATCCTTGAAGCTTATCATATAAACACGCACCGTGATGATTGTGTAAGCAGTACGTCTATTTCATTGCTGCAGAAGGAATGCGAGTTTCTGTCACTCTGGCGGTAGATTCTTGGCCGTTATGTAGGCCAATTTCTGCTCCTGCTTTTTCTTGTTTTGGGTTTTGACTTCATGGTTTTACGTGATTAGCGCGTGCGCCGTGGTTCTTCTGGGAGGTGCTGTCAGCTAATAAAGCACAGTTGCTAGTCCAGTCCTTGTGTGTGTCACTTCTTCCCCTTGTCCGGCGTCTTTTTGACTGGTTTTTGCCTCAGCGTCATGTACCAACTGACCCAGACTTCGACCTTATTGCGCAAGTTGTATTTCTATAGGAAAAGAATAATCAGGGCCCGTATGCACAAAAACTTCCTGCGCTATAATTTTTCGTTAGATAAATTTTCTGCCAGAACCCTGCAGGAAAATGCAATAAAGTTACAACAAAGCAACCAAATCATGATGCTGAACGTATTATTAGAGAAGCCTGCCGATCAATAGCAATGAGCACCTACAAACGAAAAGCATCGTGAATTCGGCCCCAGACGTGGACTCAACTAGTGCGGGAAAGCTAATACACGTCCTTGGCATCTTTGCCGCGTTGCAGTGCCATACGAAGTACTTTTTTAGAGGTTAGGGTGTTCCACCTGTCACTTCTCGATGCCAGCAATGCCGCGGCCAAACCGCACTCGAACCACGAAAAGTCGAACAGAGATAACTTCACGGCACCGCAGCAATGCTGTGCCCCGTTCATTATGAGAAAAAAGGAAGCGCTGTCAACTTGTGCGTGTGCGTGTGCGTGCGTGTGTGCGTGCGTGCGTGTGCGTGCGTGTGTGTGTGCGTGTGTGTGTATGCGTGTGTGTGTGTGTGTGTGTGAGAGAGTTCTTTTTTTTTCAGTTGTTCGTAATTGCTCTTTGCTACTGACCAGCTGGGGCCCGGCAGCATGATTAGCTGAAAGTTTCTGTTACAAACAATTCTAGCGTATTACGTCTTTCTTTCTTTCTTTCTTTCTTTCTTTCTTTCTTTCTTTCTTTCTTTCTTTCTTTCTTTCTTTCTTTCTTTCTTTCTTTCTTTCTTTCTTTCTTTCTTTCTTTCTTTCTTTATGAATACGGTTTCTATATCCGCATGCCTTGGTCTTTCATAAGTAATTTTACCGTTAATTCACCGGTTTCTGAAATCATATGTCCTGCATCAGGATTGGTCGAAATATTCTATTGCGAACATCTTGAGCGTGATACGGTCATGTGAATACGGACTCTTTTGACTGCGAGGTTCCGGAAAAAGACGTTCCAGCCTTCACTGCTACATGCAGCGCCTCAAAATGAATATTTTGCGCCCGTTTATGACCCCACCCTCCCTTCCCCCGTCACGCCTTCAAGTCACGGCCATCGTGACGTCTCGCGTCCGTCAACGATCGCCATATTGCAAAGCCGAACAGAACCTTGACCTTCGTCACCCTGAAGTGAGCCTGTGTCCTTGAGGCGATGTGCGATTGCAAGGCAGATGCGCTAAAGGTATCAATCAATCAATCAATCAATCAATCAATCAATCAATCAATCAATCAATCAATCAATCAATCAATCAATCAATCAATCAATCAATCAATCAATCAATCACTTTTATTTTTTCTTCACATTGAAAAAGAGGAGACAGGACTAAAAGCTACAGAAGCTTGACAGGGGTCCTGCCCCCTTTAACAAATGACAACTGCACATTGCAGAAATGTCATGAATAAATACAACACTTGAAACAAAATAATACGCGAGATGAAGATACAATTTCAAATCAGAAAGAAAAAGTATGTATACATACATATTTATGCATACACAAATGAAAATGTGCACCTACAAAAAAGTGCACACTATGCATACACACATTTCCTTACCCCATGCACAAGTATGCTATGTACACTGGTCTATATACACGCATGTACACGGTCTTTGCTAACACGGTGCACGTGATTTTAACACAAGTGACAAAAAAAAATTTCATATAGAACATCAGCCATCTCTTTGGTACGACTGGCAGAATATTCTTATTGCATGATTAGAATTTCGCAGAGGATCAAACTCTTCCTTTGCGAGTTTATTAAGTAAGATAGGCACAGTGCGTGTTAAGGATTGTTTGTCATGGTTACTTCGAGGCGTAGACACATGCCATTTTTCCTTATGCCTACTATAACGGATGCTACGGTTTACATTAAGATCAGCCAGCTAAAATACAGTAGAATTGATTTACTTTAAGTGTGACTTGTAGGCTAAAATTAAGCGTTAATCGTATAGAAAAAAAGCCGGCAGATCCCACGCATTGTGGGAATCGATGTAATGCGAAGCAGCCAGCAAAGAGCTGCATACATCGTCTTGTATGTCATTGAGGAAAACGCGCGTGTCCTTGGTTTTCATGTTAACTCCTACTTATTTATGTTCGTCAAACAGTAACGTCGCGCAATACCAACTTCGGGGTTCGATCAAGCTAGAGAAACGGCCGCCAGTCGCCCCATGAGCGTGGCACGTAAGACATGCTGTACATGACATACGTGTCATGACTTCATGTTAACTCGTGTTATTTATGTTCCCTCACACGGTCACGTCGCAAGATACCAATTTTGGTGTATATCAAGCTAGCGAAACGGCCGCCAGCACCCCATGAGCGTGGCACGTAAGCCATGCTGTACATGACATGCGCTGTCATGATTTTCATCTTAACTCGTGTTTTTATGTTCGTCACATAGTCACTTCGCGCAAAACCAATTCCCGGATAGTCAAGCTAGCGAAACGGCCGCCAGCGCCCCATGAGCGTGGCACGTAAGTCATGCTGTACGTGACATGCGTGTCATGATTTTCATGTTAAATCGTGTTTTTATGTTCGCCACACAGTCACGTCGCGCAATAACAATTTAGGGGGTACGTCAAGCTAGCGAAACCGGCCCCCAGCGCCCATGAGCGTGGCACGTAAGTCATGCTGTACATGACATGCGTGTCACGATTTTCATGTTGACTCGTGTTATTTATGTTCGTCACATAGTCACTTCGCGCAAAACCAATTCCCGGATAGATCAAGCTAGCGAAACGGCCGCCAGCGCTCCATGATCGTGGCACGTATGTCATGCTGTACATGACATGCGTGTCATTATTTTCATGTTAACTCGTGTTATTATGTTCGTCACATAGTCACGTCGCGCAATACCAATTTCGGTGTAGATCAAGCTAGCGAAACGGCCGCCAGCGCCCCATGAGCGTGGCACGTAAGTCATGCTGTACATGACATGCGTGTCACGATTTTCATGTTGACTCGTGTTATTTATGTTCGTTACACAGTCACGTCACAAGATACCAATTTCGGGGTACGTCAAGCTAGCGAAACCGCCGCCAGCGCCCCATGAGCGTGGCACGTAAGTCATGCTGTACATGACATGCGTGTCACGATTTTCATGTTGGCTCGTGTTATTTATGTTCGTTACACAGTCACGTCACAAGATACCAATTTTGGTGTATATAAATCTAGCGAAACCGCCGCCAGCGCCCCATGAGCGTGGCACGTAAGTCATGCTGTACATGACATGCGTGTCATGACTTTCATGTTAACTCGTGTTATTTATGTTCCTCACACGGTCACGTCGCAAGATACCAATTTTGGTGTATATCAAGCTAGCGAAACGGCCGCCAGCACCCCATGAACGTGGCACGTAAGTCATGCTGTACATGACATGCGTGTCATGATATTCGTGTTAACTCGTGTTATTTGTGTTCGTTACACAGTCACGTCACGCAATACCAATTTCGGGGTAGGTCAAGCTAGCGAAACCGCCGCCAGCGCCCCATGAGAGTGGCACGTAAGTCATGCTGTACATGACATGCGTGTCATGATTTTCATGTTGACTCGTGTTATTTATGTTCGTTACACAGTCACGTCACAAGATACCAATTTTGGTGTATATAAATCTAGCGAAACCGCCGCCAGCGCCCCATGAGCGTGGCACGTAAGACATGCTGTGCATGACATACGTGTCATGACTTTCATGTTAACTCGTGTTATTTATGTTCCTCACACGGTCACGTCGCAAGATACCAATTTTGGTGTATATCAAGCTAGCGAAACGGCCGCCAGCACCCCATGAGCGTGGCACGTAAGTCATGCTGTACATGACATGCGTGTCATGATTTTCATCTTAACTCGTGTTTTTATGTTCGTCACACAGTCACGTCGCGCAAAACCAATTCCCGGGTAGATCAAGCTAGCGAAACGGCCGCCAGCGCTCCATGATCGTGGCACGTATGTCATGCTGTACATGACATGCGTGTCATTATTTTCATGTTAACTCGTGTTATTATGTTCGTCACATAGTCACGTCGCGCAATACCAATTTCGGGGTAGATCAAGCTAGCGAAACGGCCGCCAGCGCCCCATGAGCGTGGCACGTAAGTCATGCTGTACGTGACATGCGTGTCATGATTTTCATGTTAACTCGTGTTTTTATGTTCGCCACACAGTCACGTCGCGAAATACCAATTTCGGGGTAGAGCAAGCTAGCGAAATGGCCGTCAGCGCTCCATGAGCGTGGCACGTAAGTCATGCTGTACATGACATGCGTGTCATGATATTCATGTTAACTCGTGTTTTTATGTTCGCCACACAGTCACGTCGCGCAATACCAATTTCGGGGTAGAGCAAGCTAGCGAAATGGCCGTCAGCGCTCCATGAGCTTGGCACGTAAGTCATGCTGTACATGACATGCGTGTCATGATTTTCATGTTAACTCGTGTTTTTATGTTCGCCACACAGTCACGTCGCGCAATACCAATTTCGGGGTAGAGCAAGCTAGCGAAATGGCCGTCAGCGCTTCATGAGCGTGGCACGTAAGTCATGCTGTACATGACATGCGTGTCATGATATTCATGTTAACTCGTGTTATTTGTGTTCGTTACACAGTCACGTCACGCAATACCAATTTCGGGGTAGGTCAAGCTAGCGAAACCGCCGCCAGCGCCCCATGAGCGTGGCATGTAAGTCATGCTGTACATGACATGCGTGTCATGATATTCATGTTAACTCGTGTTATTTGTGTTCGTTACACAGTCACGTCACGCAATACCAATTTCGGGGTAGGTCAAGCTAGCGAAACCGCCGCCAGCGCCCCATGAGCGTGGCACGTAAGTCATGCTGTACATGACATGCGTGTCATGATTTTCATGTTGACTCGTGTTATTTATGTTCGTTACACAGTCACGTCACAAGATACCAATTTTGGTGTATATAAATCTAGCGAAACCGCCGCCAGCGCCCCATGAGCGTGGCACGTAAGTCATGCTGTACATGACATGCGTGTCATGACTTTCATGTTAACTCGTGTTATTTATGTTCCTCACACGGTCACGTCGCAAGATACCAATTTTGGTGTATATCAAGCTAGCGAAATGGCCGCCAGCGCTCCATGAGCGTGGTACGTAAGTCATGCTGTACATGACATGCGTGTCATGATTTTCATGTTAACTCGTGTTATTTATGTTCGTCACACAGTCACGTCGCAAGATACCAATTTTGGTGTATATCAAACTAGCGAAACTGCCGCCAGCGCTCCATGAGCATGGCATGTCAGTCATACTGCACATGACATGCGTGTCATGATTTTCATGTTATGACTTGTCATTTATGTTCGTCATACAGTCATGTTACGCCATACCAATTTTGGTGCACATTCGATGAACCAAGCGACCAGGAGAGCACAAAGTCGTAGGCGACTAGATAGATAGATAGATAGATAGATAGATAGATAGATAGATAGATAGATAGATAGATAGATAGATAGATAGATAGATAGATAGATAGATAGATAGATAGATAGATAGATAGATAGATAGATAGATAGATACGCTCAAAGTCGCAGAAGTTCGCTAAGAAATGCTTCGCATTTAAAATACAGGTAGAATATCAAACTTTACGAACAGATCTTTTGTAGAGAATGCTGCGTCATCGCGCAGTTCTGGTTTTCGACAATTTGTGAGAGGTCTAGTGCACCACGCAGGTTGTAAGAGTGCATATGCTGGCATCGCTTCACGTATTTTTTTAGAGTTCGCAGCAGGCAAGACTGCAGTGGGCTAGGACAGCGTGGTTCTGTGCCTCAAAAAGTCGGCAAATGTAAACGTTTGAATTCTGGGTCTCTTTTTTTTTATATAAAATCAAAAGCCCCCTTCACAACACAGACGTGCCATAGCTTCTCTGTCAAGGCGATCGCTGGCAGACAGTGTGGAAGCGACAGCAGTGTATACGCGAACATTTCATTCCTGTGGTTACCTCGAGCGCTTGCTCTCATTTTGTGTTTTCTGTCTTCCCTTTACTATTTTTAGGGGGACTCTCATTTGTACCAGAATTTACGTGCAAGGTGCAGAGGCGTGTGGTGCCTGTTTAACACCTGAGCGTAGCAATCAGAGTGTAACGCTCGCGTACGTGCGGGATTCCGCGCTGCCAAACGAGGCAATGAAATCTTGTTCTTCGTTCGCGGCAAGCACATTTTTCCTCCCCGCTTTTCCTTTCGGAATTTATGCCTCTTCCACCGCAGTTGTGGACGCGATTCTCGCAAGGATAATAACGCCGCCGGCGTCTGCTTTCGAACATCGCCGACAACATCCTAATTAATGGACGCACTCGTGCTCGCGCGAGGATTGCGCCGGCGAAATGAGTTCCTACAAAAGCAATCGACGCCGACACGCCTTCTCTCAACGTTCCTCCCTTCGATTTCTGCCCCGGATTGGGCTGACGCTCTCCTGTTCTAGCCACTCCGGTTTCCGACGCGAAGAAGGAAAACGAAGCAGCAGAGAACCGACGCGTATGCTGACACGCTCCTCTTTGTATAAGCAAAGCCGCGATACAGACTTCGCCGCACCGATCGGGCACTTACATTCAACGGCACCTGCGAAATCCCGGAAATGAACTCAATAATGACCGCTTTATCAGCGTTCACAAATGCTCGCGCCCTTTCAGCGTCATAGCCCTAAATTCCGGCGTACGTTCGAGTTACTTCGATTGTGGCTTCGTGGGATGACGCAGGCTTTGATTTCGCTTCGTGGTGTTTGTCTTTCTTTTGCCAGTGCGATTCCGGACTTCATCCGATTACGATATTCGACGTTGCTCATCGTTTTTTTTTTTCTCTTGAGCGAGTCTGAGCCACCGCGAGTTTCGAAAGTATATATAAGGACTTAAGCTACGTAATAGGGCAAGGGGAGGGGAGGCGGTACAGGTTAATGAACAGCGAGCCATTCACAAGCGTTTATGGAATGTCAAAGCGTGAAAGCTGGCAAAAGCTAAGCTAATTTGTCGTCTGTACATGCCGACTGGAGTTACAGATAAAGTGCGCTAGCGTGCCGACGTGAGGTACAGATTGAGCACTTTAATGGGATGCTGCGTGCTCTTAAGCCACGCAGCATTTCAGGGGCCGAATTCGCAAATTTTTTTAAGACGACAGTCTTTCTCGGGGACCTTAAACGCAGAAATTTTGGTCTGTCTGTCTGTCTTTCTGTTTGTCGGCACGTCACTCGATTCAGCCACCTGGCCAAAGTTGAACCACTTGCCCAAGGGCCAGCCATCTTGAACGGCTGACTAGGCTCATACTTGTGTACATTGTTGATCAAAAAGCAAACATTACGCATATCTGAGGCGCAACATCACTAGGTAAGTATTAGGTGGTGTGTTCCTTTAATAGAAAATACACAGATACGTAATTCTAGAGACCCTAGTTTCTTAAGCTGCGCTGAAAATGCGACTGCGCTGAAACTTCCCTTCCTCCATGCCCTCTGCACGAGCTCATTGTTGTGTTTGGGTTTCGGTTCAGGATTGCCATGGGGCGCCGCTCTGGCATTCCTGTTTTACCCAGGCGACGTGTAAATAAAAGAGTGTGTGGAGAGTACTCGTTGAGTGCAGACGTTTCTTCTGCTTCGGCGCTTCGCACCAAACCGCGTGTTCGGGCTGGCTGGCGTCCCCGCCGGTCGCGTTGGTCACCGCCGGTCTTCGCCTGCTGCTGCGCCGGGACTACCAGCCCGTAACACAGCACTCAAGTTTCCCGACGTACTGCCGGATGGCGTCCATAGCTCACGCAGCGCCTCTTCTATCGTCTTTAGACGACATTTGCAGCGAAGCACGCAGATACGCGGCCAATTTTTTTTCTGTCGTAAGTGATATTTGGTATGAGCCAACCGCTTTCGCTGATTACATGTCTAGTGTCAGCATTGGTTGAAAAGTTCTCTTAAGAACGATTTTAAGCGCAATACCCTTTTTTCCGGGGACACATACACAAAATTTTCTTGTTTACAGCGAAAAGTTTCGCAGACAGGGGCTGTTGGCATACAGGCTACGTATATGAAAGCGGTGTCGTAAGCAACGGATGCGAAATCGAATACACTGGTACCAATATCATGGCGAAAAAGGAAATCTGCCAAGACAAACTATCCTATATGGGGGAGTGAAAGCAAGCGCACCCACGTAAATACAAAACTGCAGAGCATTTAGCGGCTGTTCTTTTGCACCGGTGAATAGACTCTTCAACCTTCCGGCGGTATATTACAGAATGTTTTTAAAAAATCCTCCCTAATGAGAACAACCGGGAGATGGCGATTTCCATAAGTTCTAACTGTTTACTATCAGTAGTGGCCAGGCTCATCTTTTGGGCATTAGACATTGGAGGATACCGGCAGAGTAAATACATAATACATACATACATATATATAAATATTTATATATATATATATATATATATATATATATATATATATACAAACGCATTGGCATTGGGAGATTGCCGCGAGCATTTAAAACACTACTTCCGTTATTTCACACACTGCAGGTGAGATGAGCGAGTTAATCCAACAACCTGAGCGCGCAGAGGATGCTATGTGACTGTTTTCTTTCAATGCTCATCACGATGTGACTGCCGTGACAAGAAATTTAACTCCGACCCACGTACTTATTTCATTGCTCAATAAAAGGACACCACAGTAACTGAGAACCCGTAGGGGTAACACATTTTTTTATTGAAGCAACGCAAGGGTTAAATACATTGCAGTTACCGCTTGTTATTATTTTTTGTATTTTCACACCATTTATTATTGAATCAATTTAATTAATGTCTGGTTGGACGCCTAGAGATAGGGTAACTTTAGACGATTGTTTGCTCTTAGCGCGAGAAAGTGTTTCGGAGATTTTTCTTTTTTCCTGAAGCCTTCGTATTCGCGCTCGGAAATGTCCACCACTGCCTCAGTAACTCTGCGGATTTCTTCCTCCCTTAAACACAGGAATTTAGCAATCACTCGGTGTCTATAATGTACTACGTGAAACTCTTGCATGCGTGTTGCTTGAAATAATAAAAAAAACAATCAAAAAAGAAAAGAAAACCAGTTTTATTCATTTGTTAAATTCACTGAAATAGACTTTGCGATAAAACGCGAGATAAGAAACTCAAATGTCTCTCTAATCCTGTCATTGCTTATTTGCAGTTTGATTCGCTACATCATTCGCTACAGCAGCACGAGCAGCAGCAGAAGCGCTGCCAGAGAGAGAAGGCGGCGTTTTTATTCGTCCGTCCCTCCAGAGAAACAGATTTCACGCCTCAGGTACTGACAAGATTTTGCCCAGCGATCCTTCTTCGCCAAAGGAGAAAGCTGTGAAGCTGGAAAGACGGGATGGGGGGAGTACAACTGGGAAACAACGTCGTATCAGAGAAAAAAACAATACCGAAACCTACAGAACGAAGCATGCCTTCGAGATACAGCAGAAAAAGAGGCAGGCTTCAAGAAATTCTGCTTGACCGAGCGGACAAGTCGATATAGAAATAAGGGCATTAGCTAAACGCCCAAAGCCAATAGGGGCTCACGTGGCAGCACGCCGCCGCGGGAATCGCATCGAGGCCAATATGCATGCATCGAGAAAGCGGAAGGATTCGGCGAAAAAAGAAAAAATAATGGGAAAAACGGAGAAGTCGCCTCTCTATAACACTTCAGCCCCCTTCTTCATTTCTTTTGGTGTCCCTTGGTTTTCAGACTGCCGGACTTCCACTTCATATCGTCGATAGACTGACAAAAAGCTGTCGAATACGCACGTTGCCCGAGCTCAAGTGCGACCTCGAACACGTCGTCAACGCCATCGAGATAGTCTGTATTAGGATGGCATCGGGTGTGATCACACAACGTGTTCGGCGCACTCATAATCCGGAATGACTTGGGCACCGGTCTCGTGGTTGTATGTTTTCGAGCAACGAAACTCGCTAGGCTGTACTACTACACCCTCGGCTTAGACGCGTAATCTTCGAACACCGCACCTCGTGGGATCTGTGATGAGGGTTTCATTGTGGGGAGCAACGTGTAAGTTGAGTCGTATTATACACGCCACGAAACACAGGACATTTGGATGCTTGAAGGACTTGAGATCCAGCAATCGGAAGACAAAGGAGCGACGACGTTGTTGCAGGACCCTACAGCGCGCGTACTGTTGATCCCTCAGAATCGAAGGCACGATTTGGGAAGAAATGTAAGCGTGTGCGCTTGCGCGAGATAAGCGGAGGCTTATGTTTTTGCGCTCCTCAGCGTTGAGAAATCAACTGTGCATGATTAATTGGTGCGGATGTTCGTACGTACTATGCATAGGATGTACGCCTCTCGAGTATACGTGAAGTTTTTATCCCCCAACTGATGTTTCGAGGTATACAGTGAGCTTTGCCGCACTTTAATTTATTTTATATTCCTGTAATCTTTTTGTCAATAGGAAATGAACGAGGGAGCCTTTCTCGTAAACCTGTCAGAGAAATAGATTTGCCATCACGCCCAGAAAACATAAGGCTTCTTTCGCTACAAACCGAAGCAAAAACTTGGAGGACGCTTGAGCTTCGTCTTCAAGAGTAGAACGCGACAGCGTTATCGGGCCACGCGTGCGCATCGCCTTCTCAATTGCTAGCCTGGCTTCGGTTCTCGGTGCATGCCTCAACCGTGCCGCAAGGAGACAAACGTCTGTGCGCGTAACATTGGCCATTTCAAACTATCCTAGAATGCCTACTGCAAGTACAGTTGCGCAGTGCCAACTACGTCATAATTCTTCCATTTGCAAATCAGCGAAGGGCCCACCCACTACGCGTCCCTAAAGCAACACGCGAACCTACGCAGCTGCTCACTTCGTTGATGCTTTTGCTGATGATGATAATTAAATGTGTCTGAGAGTTTTGTTTTGGGTGGGCCTTTAAAACACTCACTCATTGCGCAATTCCCATGCTTTGACGCCTGGCGCGATTCTACGCTTCTGCCACGAAATATTAGATGCGTTAGGGAGACTTCTTCCACTACATAACATTCATATAGTGTTTCTTTCCGAAGCAGTTTTAAGCAATGGCGTCGCTCTGTGGTAGAAGGCCTGCTTCCCACGCAGAAGGCCTGGGTTCGATACTCGCTAGAACCGAAGATATTTATTTTATTTGCATCTTCCTCGATTTCTCGGTCACGGAAAACGCTGATTTTTCGCTCACAACCAACGATGGCGACACCGACGCCGAAATTTCTGCGAAACGAGCTCTTTAACGCTATCGCGTTTATATATAAAAATTCAACTTGCTGATCGCAGGTTCCTCATACTTACAATAATTAAGATTACTTTGCAAAATTTGAGTAATTAATTAGTGTGTTTGTTATTGCCACATGATAACTGTCGTTCGCTGCCGCGATCATCTACACGAAGACAACTGCAGCCTAATCCATCTTCTGTTGCATTCAATGATATATAATAATTTGTGGGGTGTTACGTGCCAAACCCACGATATGATTATGGAGACGCCGTAGTGGAGGGCTCCGGAACTTTCGGCCAACTGGGGCTCTTTAACGTGCACCTAAATCTAGGCACACGGGCCTCAAGCATTTCGCCTGATACTGGGCATATTAGCAAATGGGGTAGCAATGGTAATAGAGCACTTACGAATAAAAACCATTGGGAATTCACTCTTAAATAACATGCACGATCGAGGAGAATATATGTCGAGCAATTTATCGCTAACTGCCCTTTTGGATCATATTTAATGTATTGTAGATTATTATGAAGCAGCGTGCGTTGTATGTAATGTACCAAGAGTATTAACAGAATACGCAAAAACGTTGAAACCGCGAGATGTCGCCGAAGAAAATGAGCCCAAGCTTCTTGGAATGAAGCTTTATTTTGCTTGCATAAAGCCATGATCATGCTTGCGTTTGCGTCGAAAGGAGCGCTGGAAAGTTATAGCAGCACGGTTCGGAGCAGCGTTGATAAGCAGCTGAAGAAATTTTAAGACTTCGCTGCGAGTGGAACCTCATTTTCGCTATCAATCGGCGCAATATTTATTCTGCTGCGCGTGCGATATGCATTCACATATGGAAGGGACTGGCAATGTAAAGGAAACCGCAATCACCGGAGGCACGCCAAAGCCCGCGCAATGGAAAGTAACACATACACACACGCACAAATAAACCAAGTAAGCGAAAATGCGCAACAAAGCAGCTACAAATGCTTTTTTTTTTTTCATTTCTGATGCGGTTCCACCACTGGACGACCTCGATATGAAGCAACAGCCATCGGAAACTTGAAGACCACCTTGTTGGGAACAAGTCTGAAGAAGGAAGGGGAGAGATTAAGTAAAAGTAGAAGAAACTACAGTGCGTACCCATAAACGCGTGCGCCCCAAGCAGCTAAAGGCTGGTGGGAAGAACTCACTGACAACGTCTTCCCTTTCTTTTCTTCTCCGTCCTCCTAGACCATCCTTTTTTTTTTCGGAAGAAAAAAAATAAAGCGAGAGATAAAGAGACAGATACAAGGAAGGCAGAAACGCTCATCTCGCTGCGCCTTTGTTATCTATACCACTTTCGAAAACTCATACTCCTCAGAGATTTGAAAGCCACTCTCTCGCATCGAGACAAACGTGAATGGGACCGAGCGCGCCGTCTGCAAAAACTCGCAGGAGAAAACTTAGATGGCAAGATTAAACCGGGAAACCACCTTCAAGTTGGTCGACAAGACGTCTATCAAACCTTCGAGTCGCCAATATACCCTGCCATCGAAAAAAGAAGAGAAAAAAAACTTCAAAAGGGAAAGTAACGCTGCGTACGCGATCTGACGAGAGGAGAGCGAACAGGGATAAGGGAATTGTGTCTCGAAATAAAAATGGGTGCTCTGGTGACGAAGGTAAGCATAGACGACAAACTGGCAAAACGTCACGCTGTCGTGACTAGAAGTTTTTCTCTTTTTTTTTTTGCTCCGCCGCGCCACTTTAATCCGAAATTGAAAAAAATAAACAAGTTTGCAAATGCTGTCATCTATACAGCCAATGGCAAGCAGAGCAGCTAGAACACTGCAGCGCGATAAAGGCAAGAGGAATAAAGCAGCGAGCCATCGCACGCTCCGCATAGACACGGTGACAGCATCTATTTTCAAAGATTTTTCGAGGGAAACCCGCATTTACTGGTGGCCCTTCCTTACACGGAGCGCGCAATAACAGTGCACGGCCGCGCGGTCCCCCGAACGCCGTCAGCCTCGCCAAATACCACGCGAAAACAAAACGAAACCGCTCAGTGCGGACGGAAACGCGACGACAGCGCGTGGCACCCGGCAAGGAAAACAACGGTGATGAATTGCCGAACGCCACTGTTTGGTACAAGAGGGACTGGTCCATATAAGAAATTAATCTGCCAGCATTTCTCAAAACAGGCTTCGCATTCGGCCGCGTCCTATTCCGTCACCGTCAGAAACGGACATTGCCTAGCCGCACTTACGCGACGAGCCACGTTTTAGGAATAGCGCTGCCGCGTGACTATAGCGCTCATGATAATGCGATGCCAGTTAGGATGCAAGACGTCAACCCTCCCATTACGCATCCGATTCATGGGTGAAAAAAAAAAGTTCATGCCACACTGTTAAAAAAAGGTAATAAAAAGTTCGTAACTGCAGCATTCACTACTCCCGTCCCCCATGTCAAGTTTACTACGCGTTGCTAACGTTTTAGTGCTATAGAAATATATGAGAGGTAGTAAACGTTGTCATTACTTCTCAGAGTGTCAGGGTTAGTAATGACACAACTAATGAAACCAACACACAATTAAGCCAAGGAAAACGTAGAGGACACTAAATAAGGAATTAAAGTGGACGAAAAATCTCCCTTTCCGTCGGTGGGATCTGATGCGTTAGTAAAAGTTACTACCTCTACTTGCCGTAGTACGTTATGCTGAAATGGTCACAGTCTTACGGGAAATTTAGGCAAACTATAATGTTCTTGATTATGTTGGAATAACATTTTCGTACTTCGTCATTGCACACGTGTATGCAAATAGCAAAGTATAAGAATTTGGGCCAAAAACATCGATTCTGTGTCCAAGTTCACAGCTGCTTACCTGTAAAACACCCCGAAAAAGGGCCATAAATATCCTTGAAGTTGCTGTTAGAGTATGAGTCGTGCAGATGTCTTGATATTCTGTGTGTGCGTGTGTTCTCGTTTATGTCTCATTCATACCTCTGTGTACGCACTGTTGCCTGAAGATGCCATGGCGGTGTGCACTTACAAGGGTAATTATGTGGAATAGTTAGCGATTGATATTTAGTATAACAAGACAATGTCGTACTGTTTTACATTGTTTATTTGAGTTTATGCTTTCGTAATAGATTCAACTTGATTAAAAAATAACAACGTTTCACATAAATCGAATAGGTGTAAACCTGTTGTTAGGTAATTGTAGTTCACTAATGTTAGTAACCGTACTAACCAGGCAGTGACTTTCATAGTAGTAAAGTAACTAACTTTGTATTACTACATCCCTATAGGTAGTACTGTAAGTAGAAAATGTCATCGCAGTAAAGTTATCACCTTGGCAGTTGCTACATGCATAGGCAGCGAATGTTGTGACAAGCATTTACTACCTCAATGTGAGTAATTATTACTTACTACTATATTTAAGAGTGTATAAGAAGCTTCCTGAACAATACATGACCGAAGAAATAACAAGAAATACGTATATTAAGCACACACACTCGCACAACACACACACACGCACGCACGCACACACACACACACACACACACACACACACACACACACACACACACACACACACACACACACACACACACACACACACGAGCACACACACACACACACACACACACACACACACACACACACACACACACACACACACACACACACACACACACACACACACACACACACACACACACACACACACACACACACACACACACACACACACACACACACACACACACACACACACACACACACACACACACACACACAAGAAACCATTCGCGTTGAAACAGCGAGAATGAATTGACTCAGGCCTAAAATGGCTGCCAGTTCGCAGGTGACTTAAACACCATGCGCTCGGCGTTGAAAAGCCACAGGTGCTCTGTTACCTCTTCATACGTATCATAATAAAATTGTCCGCTATTTTGCCGAAACATGGTAAGCAACTACAGGACTAGCTTACGAAATATTACCACGCAGTGATCTCACAGAACATTCGAAATGGTGTTCGAGACGCCCGCGCATCCCGGAAGTCGACCACAGTATATATACATTCATAGACGACCCCGTCCTTTTGCCTCTCTCCGCTTCATATCCGGTAGTGCATCCTTGTTTTGTTTTCAGTCGTTTGTAACCTACGTTGCGCTTTGTCTCACCAGCTTCGTTCAAGTTCTTTCTTCTCTGTCACGAACTGCCACCTGCCAACATGATACGTCTCGCTGTTTCGCGTTCTTGCCCCGATGAATGTCACGCCCTAAGCAGTTTACGTCAAGGCTTAATGACTGTGACACGAAACTCATGGTCACAGTTACCTTTAAATAGACAGCCTTTTCTTTTCACTTTACATGTTCTAGTTCTGCAGCATAGATCCAATCACGTCCCTCAGAGTTCGAAATTTCCTGTTTGAAACGTGCAAGGACTACTCGGTGCAATTCACTTAATCCTCCTCCATACCCTTCCTATAGTTTGGCGTCTAGGTATCTCTTATGGAAATGGAACCACTATCGTCGAAAGCAGTGAGTCATCTTGTTCGACGAAGTAATAAATCCAATTTGGATACGCGATAGCACATTTGATACTGCTTCGTGTGCGCGCCATTCGATGCTTCGCTGAGTCTTCCAACTCACGTCTGTACGATAGCCTTTGATGGCAACTACACATTTCCTTCTGCAACGGCGCGTTTGTACATTGCGAGGGCTGACGGCGCTCATGACCGATGACAGTGAAGGTGCTTGTTTTATGCCGCCGGGAGGGACTGTCAATTTGTGCTACTCTGAGACTTTCTTCTGTGGTTCCATTTTATTTCGGAACATAATACGAAAAAATATTGCATACAAGCACATCTGGGCCCTTGGACGTGCTGCTAGTCTCGGACTTATGCAAACGAAGTTACAACATGCAAGGCAATTCAGGCAGACCGGCAAAAACAGCCAGATAAAGCGAAAGGAACCAAGAACGACAAATAATTCGCGCAGGGAAGAAGACACAGGACGGGCGCTGTCCTGTGTCTTCTTCCCTATGTCTAGTTTTCTCCGCGCTACGTCTCACTATGAACCTATACCAGCTCTCCCAGTACACCACGTTCATTCACACCGGAACAATAGCTCTGACTTTACTTTTCCTGGCGCAACACTTACGAGTTGTTTTCTGGAGTAATTGGGAGCTTTTCAATTTAAAAAAAAAATTCAACATGCCCCAAATTGCTAGATTATGTGAGAGAGAACACATCTTCGTTTGTAATAGCCGGCCTGTGTTGTGTACAGGCTATCCCGTTCCTCTAAATATGAACCAGGTACAGCTTGAATCTATTCGAGGCCTGCCTCACAAGACGCAAGCCGCGAGGAATTTCTCCATTTTTCTCCTTCACATTTGGCACATATGGTGGATCCAACTTATTGTCCTGCATGGTCACGGCCGCACCAACAGAAACACGCGCAAAAGCACCGCCCTGCGAATTTATTGTCGTCATTAGCGGAATTATAAGCCTTGCTCTCATCACTGGAACGCGATAATCGCCACCCACCGAAGGCGCACTTGCGAGAACCCACGTCGCAGTTTTCCTACTTTTAAGTCACGGCGTTACGCGCCGCAGTTTTCTTCGCACGGCGTTCAAATAGGAAGCCGGAGCAGCGAGTAAAACTGATAGCCAGTACTTTGGGACAATATTTACTCGGAACATTTTGCTCCCTCCGTCGGTTCTCTTGGCGGGGCCGTTTTCTAGAGTTTGTCGCGGGGACGCAGTGGTGGTAATCCGCAGCGCACACAGGCGGTGCGCGCACACCGCGACTCCGCCAAGGAGCGGAGCAAGGCTGAGCAGACAGAAGGGATCAAATTTTGATAAGCAGCCAGGTCGGTATGGGGGGGCAGCCTTCCTCGACACAGGCTCCTCCCCCCCCCCCCTCCCCCCCGCAGACCGGCGAAACGACCTGCCGTGAGCGCGCCCGTCGCGTACGCACGCGCGCCACGCACATGCGGGCACTCCCGACCGGGACCGTAACCCGCGGGCGACCTCTCCTCCCCCATCGCCTCCATCCAGAGGAACATCTGCGCTGGGCGATAAGACCGCGTGGCGCCCCCGACGACGTGCACCATCCTCGCCCTACTGGAAGGCTCACGTGACACATCTAGAGTGCCTCCTCTCCGGATGTTTTTTGTTCTTTTTTGTTCTATTTTCGCTCGGAGCTTCTCGTCCGTTACTTGCCGCAGATTAATATTGACGTGTCTTGTCGTTTCCATTTCTCTTTAATCTCGCGTTTCTCTTGCTGTTTCGTGTTCACTCACCTCTTTGTCGGCAACTGTCGTGGGCGCTTCGTTGCCTACACTTAACGCGGCTGTAACTTCTGCGATCCTGCACCTCTGACGCGCATGTGATATAGATCCGGCTACCTGGCCGCCGACGCTTTCCTCGCATGTCTTCTATTGCGCTAAATGAAGCAAGTGCCTGGAAACGTGGTGATTCCGGTATTTCACGCTCAAGAAGAAATGTGCAAGATCGGCTGGGCGGCCTGTTTTTCTTTAAGTTTAATTCTTCCCCTTGTCGGGCAAACACCCCTATCTGCTCTCACCGATGCTATCGTGGATCTTGTGCGCCGCTCGGGAGGAAACTACTGTTCGTGAGCAGCACCGTATTCCACAAAACCTAACGACGCGTATACGCACGGCACTCCGCATTTTGTGTGTTTGTTGCATTTTAATTAAGAGGTAGACTATACGCGTTATAGCGTAATGGAGCTGACGCGACACTCGGCGCGCGTTCGGAATATTATTATTATTATTATTATTATTATTATTATTATTATTATTATTATTATTATTATTATTATTATTATTATTATTATTATTATTATTATTATTATTATCACGAGAAATCTCAGTATTTTTTGGACTGAATGAAAGAGGGTGAGTCCCTGTGTAATTTACTACACAAAAGTGCTGTACGCAACGTATGCTCGTCAATTGTTTCTTTAGCTTTGCACCCGCAGGGTAATGCGAATTACGCAGAAAAGTCTCATCACTGGTAAAACTTCTCAGAAGGATTTACATCTGCAGGTGCTGCACGCGTTATACGCGTACGCCCTACCTGTAGGCATTGTACAACCGCTTGCTCTCAGTTCTGCGCCGTGTATAGGTCACACAATACCGCTATTCACGAAAAGCTCTTACGATAGAACTGTTCGTAGAAGAAAATCCCATCGATACATTATTAACGAAGGCGGCCGACCAATAGGATAGGAGCAGTTAAATTGCTTGTGAATTCGACCCCAAGGCTTGCATCACAAAGACTCTTACGCTATAATTGTTCGTAAGGCAAAACTTTAAGCCATTTGTGATGATGGCCATCGACAACGAGCGCCTATAGGAACAAAAAGCATTGAGAATTCGGCGCCGGTTCAACCTTCACCATGCATAATTACTCTGCACCTTTGTTAGTTTTTACTTTCCCATGTGTGAGTGTCACATTCTCACATTGAAGGAAACTGGTTTCTCGGTGTGTGCGCATGTGTGAGTGCGCGAACGTGTGAGCGCGCATGAGTGCGTGTGAGCATTCCTGCGTGCGTTTCTCTCCCTCCCTCTCTGTCTCTATGTGTGTGAGTGCGCGAGAGAAGGTAATGGAGAGATTACTGACTCTGCGCCATATTCACCGGGACCTCTTGCATAGCAAGGAACCCTTAGGAATAAATTTCCTTTCAAAGGACTCAGTATATAGGCCCTTATTTCTTCCTATATGAGAGAGTAAAAAAAAAAAAAGAGCGGCAGATCCAACTTGCCTTGTTGCAATCGACATTCAGCGAAGCTCCTAGCCGCATTTTGTTTTTGTTTTTTCTCACCAAACACTGTTTTGGCTACTGTCGAACAAAGCTGCTTACTTTCAACGCACCGATGCGCGCGGCGCGACGTCTGCTCGTCCTTTCGGCGTCTTTTAGTTCAGTTTCTCGACCGCAGCAGCGCTCACTGTCGGCGCTCGTTAGCGCTCACGACAAACTACTTCGCTGCACCGCTCTTAGACGGCGACGCCGCCATCCCTATCAAGATAATGAAGAGCACAGAAGGAAATATAGCTGGCCTTGGCAGTAAATAATCGTGCGTGCGTCGGTGACCTAATGGCTACAGCATCGGGCTGCTTATTTGGAAGACAGAGGTTCGATTCCTCGATCAGCCACCAAGGTAGAGATTCACTTAAAATAAGGACCTCTTTAGAAAGAAAGCAGCAGTATAGCCACGCTAAAGAAAACTCGGAGAGCTTGAAAAAGAAAGATTCTCTTTAATAAGATTTAATGTCGACAACAGAGGAAAACGCTTATTTTTTTACGTTTACAGAAGCCCTTTACAGCGCGCTTATGCTATTTGCTATGCGTTGACGCCATAGCGCAATATTCAGAGCCGGCATGGTCACGGAACTTTTAAATGACTAATCTGGAAGTACGAATAAAGAAATCCGAAATGTCATTGTCGTGCACATTATATATCCCACTGCTTGCAATGAGTTTTCTTCATCGCAAAAAGTTGCGCTGCTGGTTTAAACTGCTGGTTCACGCTGAAATAACTTAAGGAAACGTAAATTTAAAATGGCAATTATTTTTCTCTGATTCTCCGCTGTAAGTACGTGCTATGTCACCAAGCGTTATCAATGTTATCACCATAACCATAACGCATAACGTGTTTTTAATTGCTCCTTCACCTACCTCGCTCAAGAATTTTGAAGAACGCAAGCGAAGCTTGCTTGGTGCAAAATACCCGCGACCAACAGGTTTGCCGTTGGTGGCTACTTTGAGCCAAATTGGCTACATTGCGACCTCGTCTGGCGACGAAGACTTCAGGTTGGCTCCATGGCTACTTTACTGCTACTTTTTAACGTATAGTTTTGAACCATTTTTCTTATTATTTGCAGATAAAATACACTTTTTCTGAGCTTTTCTGCGTGTCAGCTGCCGTGTAACATCTACTAAGAGAACTTGGTCTGCGGCTTCAAGGAAAGATGTTTCAACGTTTAAAAGTTACTACTGACTTGGAATGTTCCAAAATCACTCTGTATCTGGCAAGAACCTTATCTATTCTACATAAACTATATACAGGCGCACTGAGTTTATTATAATTTGTTCATTTATTTGCAACTTCCTTGGGGCTTGAAGACCGGACAAGAAGATAAAAAATTGTGCTCTCATTTTAATGGTCTTGCTTATTCAAAATGTTATTATTTAGTGTTAAGTAATAAAAAGTGTACTTCTAATACTGCTTCCGTTCTGTTTGGCAACAAATTTGGTGATAAAATATAATGGCATGGCTACTTTGGCTACTCTTAGCTTGCATTCTGGCTATTCTTCAAATCCATCTAACAGGAACCCTGTCGCTACCTCGTAACTTAAATAAGCATAATCTTCATTGTAATAATTGTAATAACCACCATAATACATAAAATATCCCCATCAATTAACAATTACACACTCCTCGTAAGAGAGATCGCTAGTCGCAATAACGTCGCCAGTTATATTTAAAGGATGGAGGTGCTGCCATTTTTGTTTTCGTGACCTTTCAAAAGTCCTCCCTATTTTCCGTTTGTGATTAAGTTTGCTGGATATTGTCGCTTTGAAGGAAAAAAAAAAAAGATGTCGCCATACAGCGATTGAGGAGGAACGGTGAGCCCGCCATGGCGCTAATACCAATTTAAAGCTCCAATCCGTACTCAGATGTGAGTTTGATTGTATTAGTACAACCCGTTTTGGAAAACCAGCGCAGCAACGTGGAGGACCCCGCGTAATTAGACTAGTGTTTCCTGATATGCATTTAATCGAATTCATATCTGGGCATGGGAATGGTTTCAAACAATGCAGGGTGATTCCCCTTGTAACGAAACGTGCACCAAATTTGGGTTAAGATAGCACCAATGAGAACGCTGGAGGTGACCGTTCCTACACGGCAAAGGGTCGAAGCCGGTTTCTACAGCGCTGCCGCTGGGCTAAGTCATTAGCGAAGTGCTACTCGCGAGGAAGGCGTACCTTGCCATTGCCATGAGCGTCAACTTTGCGTCAGCCTTCTTCAAAATTAAGAGAATTGTAGGACCTTCAATGGGGCCCTAAAGCGTCTTTCGTGGACGCTGCAACCTATCTGCCTCAATCGAAAGGGCTACGACAGCTAGTGCAAGGGTGGGCCGACATCGTCCACGCTCGGTCGGGCGGGCGTAACCGTGCCGTCACTATTGTGGTGTGCCCGAACTCGACAAAAACACAAGATAGATGTTTAATTGGGGCACTTAACCACATTTACCGCATATGAATGGATATCCTCTACACTCCCAACGAATCGCGAGTGAACGCCGCTGAGTCGGGAAACTGAGGTGAGAAGGAATGAAATTTGCAGTAGTATATTCGCAAGCAGGTAATATCAGCGCTATGCAGGCTTATAAGGTGAAATCAGTTTCGTGTAAACACCGGTTGGTGGCGTATCGCTTGATTCGATATCTCACTCGACTCGTGCCGAGTAGTTCATGCATTCGCTTCGTGCTATATTTAGCTTTGAAATAACGTACGCTGTGAAATACGACTTGAGTAAGAGTCTAACGCACGTTCCTGGGCACATATCGGGAAAGAAGTAGCATAAACGTCTCGATTATTTCGCCCAGCGTGGAGCCCCAGGTTCCCAAAACCGCCGGCCGAGATTCGGCCGGCGTGCGCTCGTTCATACGCGTGACGCTCCCGCAGTCGGCGCCGGTCTATCTTCTCGAGGTCTCTCACGATGAGTGTGCGCGCGAAAGATGCTCCACCCCGCGAGGGAACTCATTTGCATTAATGGCGGTAACGAGATTAGGCTCGGTTGCCCACACTAGAGCCCAAATTATCGCGCCCAAAACACCGTCGCGCCCCCTTGCGCCGACTTGCTTTCCTGCTTCTTTTCGCTGCCCCGCTCTCTTTTCTACTTTTGAGGCAAGGGGGCTCCCTGAAGGGGTCCCGGGCGACAGAAGGGGGAAGCCCCCGCGACGGTGCACGCCGTGATTTGGCCTGCATTAAAATTGAAGCGTGCAGAAAGGAGGGCTGACCATTTGCCCTCTTGACCGCCAGCTGCACGCTACACGGAGCGTCTCGTGCTGCTGTAACCGAATCAATAGCGCGACGAAGCGGCTAACGAATGTGCGGCTCCGCGAACCGGTGCCGGGCGCGCGCTGTCCCATCCCGCCGGTGCGTGTTCTTCAGCTACGCTGTGCCGCCGCGGACCAGAGACCGCGCCGGTGATGTTCGACAGGAAAAATAAATAGCGCGTTCCCGTCGCTGTGCTAAAAATATAAGAGGAAGGGCGAAGCATCGGGAAGCATATATGTGTAGTACATGCTCCTCAACTGATGGTCTGGCACCTTCTATATGTCTCGTAATCAATTCGCTTTCTTTTGCCACACTTGACAGGGAGGAGAAAGCTATCAGCCTTCGTAATATTTCTGGGGTGCAGTGTTCGCCGTTTCTCGGGTTTTGTTCGTGGTTGTAGGTAATGACCCATGGTGAACGCACAGCATCATTCTGTGACGACATCTTTTTTTTTTAGGAAGTTCATTCCGCTAAATGATCATTTAACATTGAAGCAACTGTTCAAATTCTGCAGTATTTATTTTCTTCTTTGAGGTTATCCGAAATGAAATTAGATTTACTTATTGATAATAATGCATGTTGTAAGAAATTTGCAATATTCATTAAAGTATACTGTCACCTCGCTGCTGAATATTTCTGGCCTGTAGTCATCAAGTGGGATAATGGCAAACATCGCGGTCATGAGACATGCGAAAATCCTAGAAATGCATAAATTTTCTCCTTCCCTGCGCTTATGTCTTTCGGCAATCTTTTCCAAGACGCCCCGAAAGACCAGCCTATTCGGAGCCCGACATGCTGTGGAAAGTTTGCTTGTGTGCCCACCATTCACCTGCAAACCATTCACGATTGGGTGCTTACCATTCACCTGCAAATGCCGTTGCCCGGTTCATAGTTTAAAGAAAGCACATGTCTATTTAGGAAGTAAGCAGTTGAACTGATTACAACGCGCTTGACCAATTCTGCATTAAGAAGCCGCCGTTAACTTTTTTTAACGGACGAAATATTTCCAACGCGGGAAACCTTACCTCTTGGGGTGGAACATCAAAGGTTAGCGTCCTGAGATCAACCTTGGTGTAGTTTTCGATGCAGGGGAGAATGAAAAAGATACCTGCAAAACGAACGGCCAGTCAGGACACTTATAGCATCTGGGAAACGCAAAACCAGTCGCACGCATAATAACTGTACAAAGAAGCAAAAAAAAAAAAAGACTGCAGCATCGACGGCTGTCCTAAGCGAAGTGGAAGCGTCTGTTTGCAATGGCGCATCTATTCCTGGCGCGGGCCTGGCTTTCTTTCTTCAAGAAGGGCAGGTGCGCGCCCGAAAACCGAGTACTCGATTCATAATTGCTTCTTGTTTCATACATAGCTGTGCGCGTTACATTAAGCTGCGAAGTGAGACATGAGAAGCGGAAGTTTGCTTACCGGGCCCTTTCGATCCCCCTTGCAGGAGTCTTCCCAAACGGAAAATAACAGCGCGTTCGTACTCCTGGACGACCTGCGATATAAAACCAAGCATCAACATTATTCACTGCGCAGGACGCACGTACGCCCTGTTGAAACACTACACGACGCAACGCTGCGCACGTTCCCGTGGCATCTTTCACGCGGGCATTTGATATAGTAAGGGTATCCCAAGTGACCGAGGAATTAGGAGTGATGATTAGTGCATAACGTGTACCAAATGTTGTAGAAAATCAGACGTGAATTAACAGTCAATCGAATGTTACAGTGAATTAACTCGAATTAAGTATGAATAAACAGTGAATCAAATGCTAAGGTGATTTAGTGAGCGTCCCGTGACAGAACAAGCTTTCGCCTGTGGACACCTTAGCGTAAGCTAAGGGGCTGCAAATTTTTCCTTTCGGTTTGCGATAAACTATTCACTTGTTATCTCAGCCTGTCCTGTAGTCATCTTTGTCTCGTGCCGCCGTTTTCTGCACCGCTTTTAAGATGAACCTTAACCAAATGGCCCATTCACACATTCTATTGCGTACGAATATTTAAGCGCAATGCGGCCAGCTGCGTGCGCGCCACATATGTCCCATCGGCAGCACGGCTGTCAAGCCATGTCGCGGTGGGTCCAATATCAAATTCATGGCTTCTGCAACTTTTTTTTTTTCTTTAACGAGTGGTGCTTATGGTGGTTACCAAGAAATTTGCCTCGGTAGGTAGACGTTCAGGTCACAAAGTCAAAAGCGCAAACAGGAAATAAAAGAAAATCAAATACGAGCTTACCTTGATGCAAAAAAGCAATGAGAAGGGAAAGGTGACCACGACAATCACGAACGACAGAACGGTGAGGATCCAACCACAGAGTCCGAGTCCAGTTTCCGCGGATTCTCCTGAAATTGAGAACATCAGTGTATTAGTATCCATAACAGTTATCTACGACGGGCATTCCGCGCAAGGGTAAAAGAGTACAAGTACAAAAGAGACAATTTAATAGCTATCTTAATGTACGTGCTCTCATGGCTGAATGTTGCGCCCCACACTCGGCACTGGGCCTCAGTTAACAGTGACGGTTAAGGGACGCTCACAAGAGAACAATTCTTGCACTTTGACTCAAGTGACATGCACTGAAAAAAAAGTGGGGGAGTGGGGGGCTGGGCATTTCTGGCTATGTCGTATGCATAGTTTATACAGATTATAATGATACATAGTATACAAATTTATAGTAATATCGCCGCCGGTATTCAAACAAGCGGATTCTAGGCTTGGAAGCCAGAGGGTGCATTCTCAAAAACGTTTTACGCTGGGATTGTTCGTAACCGAAAAATGTAGTTAATCCGGATACTGGACGTATTAGCGAAGGCCCACTACTTATGGTAAAAAACACTATGGGAGCGAAAAGCTTTTGTGAATTTGGCCACAAATCCCTTTTACCTTTCAAGATTCGCCCCTTAAATATATACACCCAGGTGTTTGTTGCTTGCTTTGAAGTTTGCAGTTTTTGGTTTAAGTTTATCCCAAAGGTTTACCTTACTTTTAAAGCGACGCTTTTTTTTTTCGAACCTTGCCAGATTTTTCTGACGGTGGGTGCTGCTGCTGCTGTCTTGCCGAATAGGTGCACATTAAAAAAAAAGGGAATTGCGTGACCGAACCTCTGACTCCTTTAACAACAGCGCTACACTTTAGTCATTTGTCCACAATCGCGCGTTGTGTCAACTAGCTATTTGAGATGATCGACACGTGTGTCGCACTGCGTATAGCACTGGGTGCACGAGAGCGCATGATCGCTTTATCTATTTACACGCCAAGAACCCCGGAACTAAAGTGGTGAATGTTAGCCAGCCCATCATCCCCATATTCCTAATAACAGCAATCTTCTAATAACATCTTCCTAATAACCTCATAGCAAACGTTGGCGCTGTGGCGCATTTTTACAAGATCTAGCATGCAGGCCGTCAAACGAGATTCAACACATCTGTAATGACGAATAAGACTCGTGTCCGCTCTGTAATGTTTACCACGGTGGCAGAGAGACGGGTTCGTCGTTGAAATCTGTAGCGTGTCTCTTGTCGTAATGCGTCACATTGCCTTGCTGGCTCATCGGTGTACACTACAGGGTAAAAACCTTAGCGCAAACCGAGTACAACAGTGCGTGGGACCTGCATAACTTTTTTTTCTTGCGTTCTTTCTTTCTTTTTCTTCTTGTAATGTTGGTAACCTATAACGAATCATCAAAGACAAGCGATAATACATTTCAGCAGCTGTAACCTTGGCCATTCCTTGTGATTCCTGCAGAATAGATACTGCTATCGAGTGTTTACTTTGGCATCCCATTTGCTGCTTTAAAGGGGCCCTGCAACACCTTTCTTAGTTATATTGGAATAGTCTCATTATTGACGTATGACTCTTCACGAGTCATATGCCGCAAAATTTTTTCGAATCCGTCAAGTCTAAGTGGTGTTACCAAATTATAGAGATCACGTTCCGCAGCTTTCTCCCTCAACTCAACGCCGCGAGCGCGCGGAGAGCTAGGCAGCGACTCGAGGGAGGGAACGCAGACGAGCGACGCTCCGCCCAAGAGCGCCGGCGGAAATTTTTTCTTCATTTTTTTCTCTCTGACGTCTGGGCGCAACCACGTGGTCTGTGCCGCCACTTCCGGTCGGCTTGCGTCGTTCTCATCGAGCGGAGCCGATGTGTATCGCGCGTGCTTGAAAACTGCGCGTCGGTTTGGTAATGTTGGGTGTGCACCTCGAACGCCGTAGTGTTTTCATCGCTCTGCCAACCATGGAAGCAAACCTGCGCGCTCGTTTGGAACGAATGACAGCTGAGATCGGTTTCGGCCCATACTCCGATACACCGCCTCGTAAGACGGCACTGGCAGACGACCCCGAAGCGCCGCCATTACCGGACGCCAGCATTGTTATCGGAGACATGCTGCACGGCTGCCTCGGTCGGTCGTGAGAACGTGCCGACGATGCAGTTCCCAGCTGACGAGGCAACACGCGAACGGCTGCCACTCTCAACGGCAACCGGCGATGGTCAAAAGCACAGAAATGTTCACGTTTTGGGCACTGCGCATGGCGAAGAAAACGGAACCACGCAACTACGAGCAGACGAGCTGTCGGTGAGACCGGAAGTGCTAATATTAATGTTTGTTCGGTGTTTTTAACGCGATAACATAATATAAACATACCTATTATCTACTTATTGAACTCAAAATTAACAACGAAAGTAATAATGAGGGTGTTATCGTGATTATAACATCAGCCAATGGTGGAACTGCCGACAATCGCGTCATATTTTGCGGACTAATACATCATTTGTCGAGAGAAAAGGGAGCGATTTTCAGCTGACTTTGAGAATTTATTGTAAATTCCAGGCCGTGCGCATCGCTATAACATTTGGCTCGCGTGTTCTCGGGAGCCTCGACTACCGATCGGCAGCGCTTTTTGAGCATGCTCGAAAAGTGTTGCAGGGCCCCTTAAAAAAAAAAAAAAAAACAGAACAACGAAGAGGCTACATTTACAACTTGTTTCGTCGTGAGTGTTCTTTACCGTTGCTGGTCACCGGCAGTGATGGTACGTAGAGCTTCACGATTCAGTTAAACTCCCTTTTACGAAGAAGGTTAACGCAATAGGTTTTTATGAATACTGGCCTAGAACGTGTAAACCCACAGAGCTGTTTACCTTTATTTAAGGCGCCAAGATGGCTGTTACACTTCAGTGCCGGAGTGGGTGCTGTTACACAGATTACCGTTTTAAGAGCGGGTTTTGCGGAGCATACAAGGTCGAGGCATGAAATCAACGATAGCTTCGCTGTGGTAAGCGCTCCTTTAACTTCAGGGCTTCTCACAGTAGGTAGTAATGAAGGGGTGCCCTAAGTACAGCTCGTAATCAAAGGAAACGTACCGGAGCATTCCCGCGTACGAGTTTACCTAGTCTTTCTGGCATTTCTCAGGATTCCACGCTAATAAGCCAGCGAGTTTGGCAGTTGTGAAACTCGAGAACTTATAAATCACTGTACGAGAGGGCAGCTGCGCGATAGCGACGGCATCTCTATGGGTGTCATATTGCGCTCACCAGTAATAGGCTTCTCCGCAGCCATATAAGACGCCTATATATCACTGATTGCGGCCCCGTTATTTGTGAAAAGCGGGCAGAAACGGGAAATAAGCAAAAACAAAGAGCGCGCATCGGTCCGAGATGACCCGCACCGCCCGCGATGAGCGTAAGGGACGAGATTAAGCAACCAACGCCGTCGTTCGTCCACCGGCGAGATAAGGCGAGCTTGCCAGGAGGAAACGGGAAACAAAAGCAGCAGCAGCAGCAGCAGCAGCAGCGGAATGGAGCGATGGCCGAGGAGTTTTGGCCGCACGGGCCAACTCCTATTCAGCGTGATGAATGTCACAGAAGAGTCGTCGGCGCCGGCGGCATTATTGGAGACCGCCGCTCTCCTGTCCTCGGGCGGCGCGCGGCAGCAGGAGAGCTCCCCGCCGGACGCACTTTTACTCGCGCGGAACTAAGCACGCCACCGCGGCGGTGCATCTCTCGATCTTGCTCGCTTGTGGTATTCGCGCTACACCATTCATCTCGGCTGCTGCGGAGCCCGGCCGCCAATGGTCGGCGGCCGAGCAGTCTGAAAGGCCGCGCACTCGGACGGACCTCCGATGCGTCATCCCCCCACCCTGCTGTCATCCCTCCTCCGGCCACCGCGATGCACGGGAAGCGCGGGCGCACGCGCGCGAGCTGTTCGCGGCGCAATATCAGCGTGATATATCAGCGGCCACGAGTGGCCTCAATGGCTGCGGCGTATGAAGACGTCCCAAGAGTGATCGGCCGCGGCAGCGCAACAGGGCCCGGGATTTTGCCTCCTCGTCGCTGTCCCTCTTTGCCCTGTCTGCACGCTCCTATAGCGCGTCGTTATGCTTACGGGTTAAACATCGTTCGCACGACTCTGTGCACCGTACACGCTGCGGCACGCCTTCAACGACGCTCGCGCGGACTGCATTTGGCGTTGAATTTTGCTAACCAAAGCGTCGCGATTGCGGCAACGTCCGGGAACAATTTGGTGATGCCCGACAGAAAGAAATACCCGCAGCAAAGAAAGCCTACTACTGTAGCATTTTTCAATCGCTATGGAGGCGGGTTGTGCCGCCTCCATAGCGACTAAAAAACGAGAGCAGTTGACATCGCTTTATGATCGAACAACTTGTTGGAATCTCTGAGTATAGCTTGAAACCATACGGATTAGCACATCGACAGAGTGTGTAGCCCGAGACAACAATATGCTGATGTGTTTGCGTTGGTTGACTTCGATATATAGGAGCGTTATAAATTTAACTCCAAGGTTCCTGCAACGCTAGCGCTCAGCACAGTCTGCATCTGCCCCTAAGAATCGCCTTGCGTTGAAAAAAATCGCATTTTATTTTACTTTCTTGTAATTAAAAACAAAAAAACGCAAATGCAAAAACTTTTCAGGAGCGAAAGCGGAATGATGGTATTCCTCGCAGCCGCAAAACCAATTTATAACATTCACTGACATAACCTCCTTCATATTCTTGCTTTTCACACTCATATCCGCTAACTATCATGTAGAACTTCCTTTTCTAATAGAGTGAGAGAGAGAGATGAATGGTGGAAGACAAAAAAAAAAAAAACACGAAATTAAGTTTAAATTCCTGTGGAGTTCGTGACTCTGACCAATAGAGAGCTTTGGGTTCCTGACGCTGAAGATCAGAATAACAGGCTGCGTGCCTTAGTTGTGGGAATACTCAACTTTTTCGCCCATCAGTCAATTCGTGGCCAGATGGCACAGTTTGTACATCTATTCCGATGTAATATATGCTTGTAGAAAAGAAACAGGCACCACAAAACTTTACAAACCGCGATTTTCCACCACGCGAGAAACGAAGCAGGTACAGTCAATTGTTCTTGAAAGCGTAGGCAAACTGTTAAAAGAGTCCAGGTACAAACCGTCCCCTATTTGTCCTCTGCTGCGAAAATACAGGAGGAAAAATAGGCATAATCCGCCAGTTTGGGGAATCGATGCTAAAAACGAGAAGCATTTTGCAGCCAAATGGCTATCCAACATCGCTTGGGGGGCTGCAAGGCGCTCCGCAAAGCGCACAAACGTGTTTGTGAAAGGCGCGCAGTTGGAAGTGTGACGCGAGCGTGTATGTAACGACAGCATCAAGACAATGACGATTATCACGTGACAGCGAAGGTATAACTTGTACTCCGGTTGCCCGACGCTATAGTAAATTTCGACCCAATTGCTGCATTTCACGCTAAGGTTTGTGGCCTTACCAGAATTCCTAACAAATTACGCAAAACGAACAAGTGGCCGAGAATAAGGCGGTGGAACGAGATTAGAAAGCTTGCAGGCGTAATGCGGAACGAGCTCGCGCTGCAGTTAGAGATCAGAAGCCTTCGCCCTGCAGTAGACATTATCAGGCTGATGATGATGGACATGACGACGGTGGACTGTCAACATAAATATGCTGATGATGATGAGCAGTGGACATACATACATTGATAGCAATGTTAGACGATCTGAACAAACCTCTGCGTATCAAGAAACGCAAAAAGAGACTCCCCTTGAAAGGCTAAATCATTCGTATTGATCATATATGAATTACTTGGCTCGATTCCAACAGGCGCAACAATTTATTCCTTTTCTGTTTTCACGTTGCGTTTTGCGTGTACATTTACAGCGTGCGCGTTTCAACAGGGCCATCAACACCGGGCCACTGTGTGTGTAGTCCCAACCGTTGAATACTAACGGAACGAAGGCGCTTCCTTGCCGTGTGCGGCCGTCAGAAATGCTGACGCACTGGGAAGCCGACGCCTAGAGCCGCGGCCGCTCATTGCGCCATGGTCCGCGCGCCGGTTGTTTCACTTGAAGTACGTCTGAGGGCGCTACAGTACGGTAGCGCACGAGCGCCGTAACGCGGTTTCATTTCATATTTAGCGGGCTTTCTTTAAAGGCTGCAAAAAATCCGCTTTCCCTTAATTCCAGAATAGGATGCGCTAGTGCCGTTGATTTTCCTGCCTTCTCCTTGGTATTTTTTTTCTTTCTTTCTCTATTTTGCGGAGATGATTCTGCACATTTCCGAAGAAAAAAACAAAGGGAGAGAGATTTAAAGTTCTCGTGTATGGTCTCAGGGCAAGGTTCGGAAAAAACACATTTGCGCATTGCGCTGCTTAATGTTGCAAGATAAGGTCATTAGCAGGCTTAGAACTTGAAGCGCTGAACTAACTTTCTAGTTGCATGAGGACACCTTGCAAGGAGACGTCAGTCGAATGAGCGCCTGCTTTTGCAACAAATGGAAGCGAGCTTACGCCACTCCACATTTTCGAAGACAGAAAATACGCCTGTGCGCCGTTCTTCCATGACACCATGCATGTATATTACGACGCAAGCGTAGATAGGAAACTAAGCAATACCTCACTTCTTCACTATGTCATCGAGGCTTTGGGCAATAGGGTACGAAAATCTTACAATGACCGAATACGCTTTGCATGTATAGGCGTGCGCACGCACTGCTTCTCGCGTTCGCTTTGGCCTTCTTTGAGCGCTGCGAAGGCTGAAGGCGCTTCCGAGTCAGAAGCAGAAAAATTAGACGCCTGACGGTACAATTCATTTTGTGCAGATGCAAAGTAAACGCGCTTTGTGACTTGCAGGACTGAATTCGGAGAGCGTTCGACTGAAAGTGAGAGAGAACAACTGGCGAGTTTTTAAAAGGATGCGCATCAAGTAGCGAAACGAGGTTCAAACAAAAATTTTTTAAAAATCCACTAGCGTATGCTAACAATGTTGCTATACGGTGCTGGAATATGCTAAGTCCTGCGCTTTTTTTTCTTCTTAAACGAGCGTGTATTCTGCGATACATAAGAGTCCGAACGTTAGGCCCGACTACACGAAAACACACAGGTCGCGATTCACGGCAACAAATTTCGACAGCAACACATCAAGAAAACATCTTCAGCCTCCCTCCCTGTCCAAGGGCGGGCCTCGAGAGATGCAGCGAGCAAATACTGCTTTTTACTTCCTTTCCCTTTCTGATCTCCCAGGGCCGTTTACGTGATGTATGTGCCCTTTTGTTTAGTCCAGGTGGGATTTGAAAAGCGCTTCGCTTCGCGCTGGGTCTCCTGACATTTCGTTCACTGGCGTCGCATTTTTGTTCGTCTTTCGCTTCCTTGCCAAATAAAGGCGACCAGTTTCGCGGCAAAGACATTTGGCAACCAAATTTCCGATTTGTTATCATTCAATGCACTCGTTCGCTTTCTTTTATCGCTATTTTCTTCGGCGCATACCTGCACTCGCTTCACTCTTGCTTTCTGGGACGAATGCTGTTTTACGACGGCGGGCATGCGAGCGAGGCAGGGAAGTAAAACGAAGAATGCATGCTGGGAAACCCAAATTGCCGGGATCAGGGGCGAATGGCAGGTAAAGATATTGTGCCGTTTGCGGCCGAAGAGTATGGGAAAAGTGCTCCGGAGACGTTCAAATAGCGCTCGGTTTGATCACTTAAAAAGTGCAGCTCAAGAAGGTGTTGTTAGGAGGCAGAAAACCCCGGAGGAAACGTTGTTCAAGATTTATAGGCCTTAAGCGATGTCTCCTGCCATCACTCTTTAGCCTATAAACTGTTCGCGAGCGCTTAATAGAAAAATTTTGACGGGCAAAAAAAGAAAAAAAAAAGCTCGACGCACTTCCTAAAAAAAATCAAAAGCGAAGTGCGCCTCGACAAACAAATCACTCTTGTGTAGTATAGGCAAGGAACCTAGTATATTCTATAATGTTATATTAAATACAGCTGCGGATAAAGTCAGATAACAGAAAGAAAAGAGGTTTCAAACGAATCCCTAGTGTTGGTGACGGTGTGTTGTTGAGTTGTTTTTTTTTCTTGGTGCTTTTAAAATTTTCTGTAGTCCCTAGGCTCCCGTCCTTCAACGCGTCGTCAGTCAGGCTTGCTCATATTCTTTCAAACTTTAATGCCGTTTTATTAGTAGAGTAGGTCTTGCATCACCATAATTCCTGCACGGCTGCTCTTACGTCTATGCACTGCAGAGTTCGTAAGCGTCACGTCCACGCATTACCGAAAAGTGGTTGCGCTGGGAACGTTCGTAAGAAGAAAAAAAAGAAAAGAAAAACCAATAGTGACAGTGATTATTGTATTCAGCGAAGGCCGACGACGAATCAGAAAAAAAAATTGCGAACAAGAAGTAGTGTTTCATTTCTCTAAAAATTGCCTGTGTTCAATTTTACCTATACTCTTGTGTGCTTCCAATGTCGTTGTGAAACGCACTGACCGCCGTTTGCCAGCTACAAAAAAGAAAACGCAAAAACCTATGACTTACTTCTCCGGGGAAGGGACAGCTTGTCAAAGCCATTTCAAGACTTCTCTCTTTCACTCCCTTCACTATTTTAGGGCAGAAAGACGTCACGTATTACCTTTGTGAAGTAAGCCCTAGCAGTCTCTAGCTACAAGTTCGTGGATAAAAATGGAGCGTACACCGCCACTTCCCAGAAAAGAAAAAAAATAAACAAGACAAAGCAAGCCGTATGCGCACACGGTCGTGTTTCAGCAAACACTGCGTTGCCTACCTGTTCTAAACTGCAATCACTTTCTAGGAACCTACGACCCGAAGGTACGAACCTACGAAGGTACGACGCACGTGTCCGCTGGCCGTAGATTGTATGACTAACGGGGTTGTGTGAATTCAGCGTGGATTGACAGCTGCTCCGCTGCTAATTTACGCTTAGTAATTGAGATCACCGTAACTGGTCGACCTGGCAACGAAAACATACCAATATATAAGTAAAATTACCGTACCTTCTTGAGACAAACGAGTAGACCGTAGAAGTGAAAATAACATAGTATTATTTAATAAGAAATGGGAGACAGGGAGCTGGTGTAAAAGTACTCTGCGCAAGCTCAATGGACCGACATCTATCCTGGCTGTCTGGTGATGTTCGCCAACGATTATTGTTGGAAGCTGAAGTAATTGAATCGATGGAGAAAAAAGAATTGTCGGTGATTTTTTTTTCTCCAGAAAGGAACTACGAAAAGGAGGCTGGGGGAACACGAGAAAAAGAAAACAACGGCTTCACTACCAAAAGTGCTTGCCGCTGCGAAGAGGCGCTAACGAGCATTTGCGCCGTAAAGACGAGACATTGCGTGGAAAAAGCGATACGCCTGAAATGGAACAGTTCGAACTGGGTTTTCTGCTTTTGTTTCTTCCAACGGACTGGTCAGGATGAACGTTACCAGAGTCCGCACCTCCACTGGTGGATGACTTTCGAGGAAAATAATCGCCCAAAGTAATAAATGAAAAATAAATAAATAAAAAAAAGAAGCACGGCTGGGGCAAAGCGCAGGGCGCGGAGTAAATTGAGAGCATGGCGGGGAAGGTGAGGGTCGCCCAGCCCCGGCGCGAGTTACAAAGCACCTGGCAGGGCAGCGATCCCTGGGAACCCGTTTCCATCATAAACGCGCGAGGCAGCGGCGGCAAAAGGGGCTTCCCATTCTCCTGAGAGGTATTTGCGCCAACACAAATATACGGCGGCCGCTACCGCGGAAGGTGGAAGGGAGAGAAAACAGCCTCGCCGTCCTCCGACACTGAAGAGGACCGCGAGGAAAAATTCGTTTAAGTCATACGCGAAGTGCAAAAATGGAGCCAAGATACACCGCTAAAGGCTTGAAGAGCACGGCACAAACGCGCCGGGGCTCAAACGACGACGCCCACATAAGGCGGGAGCAGTAAGTAAGAAAGAAATACGAAGAAGGGGGTGGAGGGGATCGCGTGGTGGCGGCTGGCTGCTGCTCCGAGGCAGAGAAGAAGAGATGGCGAGTCTTAAGTTACGATACCGAGGCGCTTCCTAATGTCTCCGGCGAGACGATATCCCGACCTCCTGCCTCTGCACTCGTTCGGTGGGGACCAACGTGTTTTTCTTTGGGCCCCGTCCGCGTTTTGAGTCACGTGGCGCGGCGGAGGCTGTTCTTTTACGCTTCGGAGCCGAGTTTTCGCGTGCGTCAGCCCTGAAATATCGCAGCCGTGAATCAAAGCGATGAGGGCGACCTGTTCCAATGAGTTATGTCTGCAAGCCACAGAAAAGAGCGGGCCGCCTCACCCGCCCCCCGCGACCGGCGGCCCGGTCTACGCTGCGGCGCGACTTGGTCTTCGGGTCTTCCTCTTGCGTGTTGCGACGCCTCTTTCTCTCTCTTTCTGACCTGCGCCCTCTGTCCTGCCTTTTGCCCATATGTCTCCAGCTCGAATTTCGCGAGAAAGACACCAAAGACGCTGCCTTTTTTTTGTTCTGCGCTCATTCGTGAGGACGACAAGCCAAACACATTTTTGTTGAATCTAATGTAGTGTTTAGTGCAACAATCAATGATAATATCTTGACGTGAGTGTTTGCTAACCGAAGTTCAAGTGTCGTAGAACGAAGTGCAGTCGTCACGCTATTATAATTATGCAAATTAATTCAACATTCTTTTTTTTTTTATGTACCTGTTTTAGAGGCGTTTTGAGGTCACAAGCTTAGGCCATATTGAGTGCGCTGCCATTGGAGGCACACGGAAAAGCGCAAGGAGACGGTAGCCAGGTCTACAGATTCGGATACGTTCGTGGGCTGCAGTATCGGTTGCTGTGGGATTGCAATTGAAGTTAATGAGCTGCGTGTTCCTCGACCAACGGCGACACTTGAACTGGCACACAGCTATTTATTAAAACCCTTAAACATTTGTCAATTGTATGGTGGTGTGAATGTCGAAAGACAGCAGAATTCGGCAAACGTGGCTCTCGCGCCATTGATCCTATCCGAAAAAAAACGAAGTCTATGATTGTACCAGTCAACGTACAAAATACACTAAACGATATTGCAACGTCCTGCAACCTGCGCATGCAAGGAAAGGTACCAGCGCCGCTGAAATTTTTCATGTACGAGGAGCAGACTTCCTATAACAGTGTGAAGCAGCCATTGTGTAGTATGCGTGCTATTACGCGGATAACTACGACACGTGTGACTCCAAAGCATAAAATATAGGGTGTTACGGACGCAGAAAAGAATGGAGAATCAGGGAGCACGCAGCTTCATTTCGAAAGTGGCGACACTTGTTATAACTGCCAGAGTGCAGAGACCACAAAGCGCTGCTCAAGCAGTTGTTTAGATGTGGCTGTAGAACATCCTGAGCCGTTTGTTACCTAACTCGTACGTGTGTCATTTTCGAGGAAGCCCAAGGGTGGAAGGGAGGGAAGTAAAAAAGCTCGTCACTCGCTGGAGCTATATATAAGCCTATCCTCTTCAGAAAAATATAGCGTAGAAATGGAACATTGGAAGAAGGGGCAGAAAGAGAATAGAAATACGGAGCTAACACATCGCAAAGGACGTCTCATGTTTTTCACGCCCTGTATCTGATTTTCAGCTCCGAAGAGCTCATTGAGGCGCCTCTCCCGTCATCGGCCGGACAATACAAAACATTGTGCCGTATCACTCTTACGGGTACTGAAATGCGCTACTGTACATATTCAATGTATCTTGGCTGGATGGCAAACTTCCTCGAGATGAAAGGCCCACAGCTTTGAACCAACTCCTAAATCTTTCAAGCCTCCTGTGGAGCTCACACCATACCGCGCAGTTGTTTTGGGTAGTTGTGCATGAAACGCGACAGAAAGAATGACCTCTTCATTCACGGTGTCACCTATTTGTTACTTGAATAAGATATCCAAATATTTCTCGCCAAGTACCTTGACGTAAGAGAGGCGCACGCTGCTCTTGACGCAATGCTTGATGCTCTTTGACCGCCAGTTGTATTGTTGGATGCACAGTTGCTTACTATGACGTCGATCTTCGTCCCGATAAAAGGCACGTACGTGCGACCTCTCAACGCATCTGCAGTGATGTTCTTCATTCATCCCTGCAATCATCAACTTAAGTGTGTCCCAAGAGCAATATTTTTCAAAGATAGATTTCGCCATTTCGCCAACGGGTACTCGCAAATTTTCATGTCAGATGAGTCTAAGCCCATCACGGCATTCGCAACGCCATAATGTCTATGCCGGTTTAGATACATGCCCTTTGGATAGAAGGCAGCACCAGCAGTTTTCACAAAGCTCACCGGGAAGGCAATAGATGACTGCTAAACACATTTCGTTACTTTGAAAACTCAGCGGTCGCGTAATAAATGACCTATACGATATGCTATGGAATTATCAATGGAGACCGATAATACAGTGAAACCTCGGTAATACGATCACAGCTCATACGAATTTCGGGCTGGTACGAATTTTTCGTTGGTCCCGGCCAAGGCCCATTGGCCTGCAATATAATAAAGTACGGTTGTTGCGAACCGATTTTCACCCAGCGACGTTTGATACGAACGTACGCTACCGCCCAGGTACGAAGAGGTGCTGTCCGCACTGTCGCGGAGGACGCGCCTAACACGTGCAGCGCGGGAACGCAAGCGTGGGTATGCGCGCCGCACCACCAAATCGCCAGAATCGCGGTGTAAGAAAAACGCTCTTCTAAAGGTGGACAATGACCGAAAGGGCGGTCTTGGCGAAAGAGCCTCACAACGTCAACATGCGCGACCGTTGAGGTCGCACTTGTGCGGGCACGGCCGTAAATCTCCCAAAAACATCCCCAACACCTACGCGATAAAATCATAACACAGGACCGTGGTTCCAAAGGCTCCGGTGTCATGCAAAAAGAGATACTAAAAATTTGGAAGGGGCTACTGCTGTCGCGGGTCACAACGCACCTGGTTCATTAATTAAATACGCGAGTACGTGCCGTATATTTACGAGTGCTGGTATGATTACCGACATCTAAAAACTTAACTAAAAATCATTCAGGATTCTTTCTGACGTTTGCTGCAGCCCTGAAAAACAATAAATAAAAATTTACACCAGCTTTCTTTTGTCGCATGCTAATTTTCCATGCTTTCTGGTGATACGAATTTCGGATGATACGAATATTTTTTGTGGTCCCGTGAGATTTGTATCACCGAGGTTTCACTGTATTGAGTCTCGGTGTCAGGTATAACAGGTCCACGTGAGCGAACAAGGCTTCAAAAAGCTGTGCCCTAAGCATCAATGTACCTTAGCCTATAAAGCCTCGAGATCACACCATATACAAATATGAACTGGTCATGTTTACAGAAAAGCTAATGTCGTTGCGTGTTTTACGTTATCGCGTGAAAATTCTTAAAGGTTAGAATTGGCAGAAACCTCTGCTGGTTATTCCCCACGTGCCCTGTAGAAGGCGCTTACATGGAAGTTATGGTAGTCCCCGTGTGCCCTATGGAACCAGTGGCAGAGAAGCGCCCATATAATATATATCAACGTCTCTTGCCACAATTTGGATTCGTTTCCAAAGGATTCACAAATGACAGCTACTTATGGCCGTCTGCTTTCCATCCGTTTATACGCTTTTGATAAAACCTCTGGTTCTTGCTTGGTGCATGATTCAACATTGACATCAAGCTTCAAGGTTTCAAGCAATTATAAAGAAAGGAGAAATATTTTCACCGGCCGTGTATCCAATCAGCTTCGCAAGGTAAAGAAAGGTCGTGTTCGCGTATCCACTGATCGTTAGACCAACACGGCACCGGTGAACTCCTTCGCAAAACCCACCTCATGGTGGGAAAGATTCTGCAACATCGGCCTAAGCGGTCTTCGCACAAGAAAGCGACGAAGGTGCCCCTCTTCTTCCTATGTACGCTCAGGTGACCTATGTAAATGACTGTGACCCCTCCCCCTTCCACCCGCGCTTTCTTCCTCCGTGTTTAGTTCCATAGCTCTACTAATGCGCATATGGGATAGCCAACCGGATGTTTCTCTTCCGGTTGAACTCCCTGCCTTCTCCACTTCATTTCTTTCTCTCGTATTCCAGCGGCGGCGGCGTCTTTTCCCGTGTTCTCAGGCGTATGTTCTCGGGCAGTATTACAGGCGTACAAACCATGTGAGCTTTCTCAATAACAAGCGCACGTTCACTCCAGCACGTGAACAACACGGACTTCGGTTAACGTATACCCGTAAGGCTCTTTGGCCGCACATCTGCCAAGCCTGCTCACAGATTCGCAACAGCTTTGGCTGGAGCTTAGGAGAAAAATACTGGCGCGACATTACGCCGCATAACACGAACAAATGCAAGGATCCCCGTGCGAGTACATGAAGAGGGAGGCGGTGAAAATAAGGTAAACGGCTCAGACGGTATCGCGCCTATCGCCCCAGGCGCGGCGCCCAGTGCTGAGCGGATGACAGAAAAGGCGCGAGGCACTGACTTGAGACTCTACGCAGAACACAATAACCAAGCCATTGCGTGCGGCGCGAATTTCTCGCTTTTTTTATGGGGACGTCCTTTGTCGCACTCGCTTGACGGTCGTCCTTTCCTTTATTTTATTATTTTTTTAAGAGGACGAAACAGGCGCCTCGTTTCTGCACTTTGTTGGCTGTGCTCTTATCTCTTTTTAACCACACAACAAGAAATAAAGTGAAACTGGCGCCAGAAGAACAGGCTGCTTTAGATGGAAACGAGCTCGCATGCAAGCTATTTGCATGCATGATCAGATATTCTCTGATAGGACCCAGAGGGCGCTGAGGGCAGGTAGCCGCTCTCTTCCATATTTTCTCCCCCTGCTCAATCTTTCGCTATCTCTAAGAACCTTTCTCTTTGCCGAGAGCCATTTCTGTTTATTTTTCCCATTTACTCCTCTCCTTCGTGCGCCTACCGTATAAAGACATACAGGCAGAGACAAAAAAGAATGCGAACCTGCCGACGTGTAAAGGAACCTAATACGCCGAGTAACCGCCTTCCTAGTGAACAAAGGGCATCAGTGCAAATTCTGTTGCATACAAAGCAGGTTTCAGCATACTAAAAAAAAAGTGATGTGAAATCAGTTTCAAATCTCTTTTCCTGGAATGTGCCTCCGGTTTACAAACGTTAGTTGTTGTTACTGCTGTTGTTTTGTCTCGTGAAATGTTCTTTCTCGCCGTGTTTTTTTTTTCTTTCGTTGTTTTGTTTTCAGGTATCGTCTTTCGAAAATGAAAGGGCTCGTTGAGCATTGTTGAAATGACTTTTCCAAGTTGTTAGAAAGTTGCTCAGGCATCCTTGCACTATAGTGAATGGCAGTTTTTTTTTTTTTTCGTAGTTACTTCTACCAAAGAACGACAACATCAAGTTTTGCTTGGATCTACCAGATACAAAGGTGTATACAAAATTAAAAAATTAAAAATAAAACAATAATGGCGCTTGCATTCGTATACTTTCAATATCATTCTTCAAGTAAAAACACCAAAAGATAATCCCGACTATACACGCTGTCAGCGGTTCGTTTCCGCAGTGCAGTAGCCTGAAATATACATTACAAGACCGCGGAAATTCGTCCGACATGACTGCGATACTCGGCTAGACTGAGAAGTCGAATTACCGTATGAATACCGGCTGTTTTCCTTAACGCAAAACGAGTCCGTTTTCCTATTATATATGTTTCTTTTTTCTGCAAATGTATCATCAGATTTACCAGAGCTCAAAGAAATGTCAGATAAAACCTTTGTTCGTTCTTGTCAAAGCATTTTCTTTAGCTGTACAAGGGTTGCGACAACAGCGATTGTTCTGATTATTAAATTGTCTTACCATTCCATTGCTCCAGGAATTGGCTGGAGCACTCATATCCTACTGGAAAATCCTCACAGGTCGCAGTGAACGCGCGATACTCGAAGCATAAACAGGACACAGCTGTCATTACACACGTTTTATCCAAAGTTGCCACACTCCCTCGGCCGTGTAGGGGTTGTCTCCCCAAACGC
This sequence comes from Rhipicephalus sanguineus, assembly GCF_013339695.2. NCBI lineage: Eukaryota > Metazoa > Arthropoda > Arachnida > Ixodida > Ixodidae > Rhipicephalus > Rhipicephalus sanguineus. The sequence continues at coordinate 202,680,947 of NC_051176.1, read as the reverse complement.
AAGAATAAATAAATAAATAAATAAATAAATAAATAAATAAATAAATAAATAAATAAATAAATGTGCAGTGGCTTAGCTCGGCTGTGCCAGGATATACGTAGCGTTAGCTAAGGTTCAGCTGATCATTCTTAGCTTTCTTGGTTGTCAAGCTTCTCCGCTTTTCTGCGCCGCTTAGCAGAATTTGCGCTCTCCTTCTCCATGGCTATACCACACTGGCAAACGCCAGCCAGCCGGTTTGACAAGTGGCTAACCTCCCTGTCCTTCCGTTTTTCTTTTCCTCCTCCTCCTCCTCCCCGCTATATGTATACCCCCACTGATACGTCTGCATATGCGCGCGAAATTCAGGGGCTGATATTCTCCAGCGTAACGTCGACGCGCGCGCACGCTCGGCACAGCGACGCTACGCTAACAAACGCGCAGCACTCTATAGTCCGACGCGCGGCGCGACCGGTCCGGCGTCCGCCAGCGCACACCGGCAGCAGCCGGCACGAGATGCGACATGCTGCATTCCGCGCCGGCGACGTTACCCAGACTGCACTGCGTCTGCGTCTCTTCGGGAAGAAGGGGCGCCGAGTGCGCTCAAATGCGCATGCGTCAAGGCGACGTAGTGCGTCGCGCAAGTGGGAGTATATATAAAGTGCTCTGTTTTCGCGTCAACGTAACGTTATGAACCTGGCGTCGCGAACTCCGGCCGCCGCGGGCTGACGCCAATGCACGTCGAAGTATAACAGAGCTTTTAGAGGCGCTATCAAGCGGCTCCGGCGCAGCGTCAGACGGCCACTGCGCAACGGAGACGCACAGCTGGGCCCGCGCCGGCGCCAGTGCGTCTGCCACGGCTATGACGTCGCTCCTCTGGAATGCGCAGACCAGCGAGGCGCGCGCGGCGGCGGCGGCTCCGGTGCGCCAGCTGTGCGCCGTGTGACGTCACTTCTCCTCGCGCATGCGCAGCACGGCTCTCATACTGCCACGCGAAACTGCTCCGCCTCGGCAAGTGTAGCTAGCGCCACAAAACTGCCTGTACACCATCACTCGCCAAGCCAAGATTAATCTCTGAACCTGTTGTTTAGGTGCTCCATACCGAACAGGCCACTTGGGCCTGCGAGCAGTCGTAGAGAACGTTACTTGCGACATGGAGGTGTTATAGACGGGCCAAGACATCGAAACGCAAGACTGCTGAAGAAGCCAAGCGCGAAGCGTCAGTGACTGTTTCTTACGACATGGTGCACAAAACATGACGAGTTGTCACACTTGTACCTCGAAAAACAGTGACGAAAAAAAAACAACAGCAAAGCCCTGAGCGGAGGAAGCCACAGCGAGTGCATTTCTGGTTTATTTTACTTTTAATCTGCCGAGTTTGCTCAATTTCTTCAAGCGGCATTATCGTTGTGGCTTCTTCACAGCAACAGCTTTTTTGTTGTTATTGTCAGTTTAGTATTGCTGGCAGACTGCTTCTATAGTCATTGCAAGAGATAGCAGCGATTCGTTCATTTCCATTGCCGTGATTTTGCTTTCCTCTCACATACATGCCTTCGATTCTGTGAAACCTTCACGTGAAAGAAAAAGCAAGAAGCGTCGCCAGACTTTCTCCATTTCAATATAAGGATTCCTCGATTATTAGCTTGCCGTCTTGTGGGCACTTCTCAACTTTCCTCATTACTTGAAAGCGCTCGAAAAACAGTCAATTACGGAAATATAAGTTATCTTAAAAAATAAAGGCGACTGACAACAGGTGACAAATACTAACACAGCAAGCATTCTTTTTGTATATAAAAAAAAACCAGAGATAGATGTGCAACTAAGCCGTCGATCGCATTAATTGACAAGGAGTCTCCAACTTGTGCAACCGCCTTTGATTCACTCGTCTTTTCCCTATCATTCTATATTGCGCATGCGTGACAAGGTTATATATAAGAAGCACTTGTCTTGTATTCGTCTCCTTTTTTGCGTCAGTTGTCATCATGCTTCGCGCTAATTTATCTCTGCCGCAATACGAGACCAATGAGCCCCAGAATTAATTATTCTAAAGTAATACGAGGCGCACCGGACTGCTCGCTCACAGTTGATATGTTGGCGTTATGGAGAACCGTTCAATAACAGAGCCGACAGTGTTGAGTTGCGCTGCCGAAACCGATCAGAAAGTGATGGGAATTGTTACTGTCACCATTTAAAGGGACGCAAAAGAAAAATCAAGCTCGGCTATTGAATAAGACAACTATTACACTTTGGCTAGCATTCGTAAAGCACAAACGCGCGCGCACACACACACACGCACGCACGAACACACGCATTACAAACGCACGCACATCAAACACACACACGATCCCTCACACACCTACAATATCTCGCGCAGCATCCCCGTGACATTTTGATTGCGTCTAACGTCTTGATCGACTTAGTTAACCAAGACGTTAGTTTATTAATTCTAAATGCTCAAAATTAAGAAACCTTTTATTTCAGACTAGAAAAAACCTTATTAGTAAAATTGTTTCCCGCCGTTAGAATGCATATTTTCAAATTTCCATTTCTCCTAATTACACAGTGGCGCTGGTGTTCCAATGCAATTTTTTGGATAAATTTTGGTTTTTACTTATCTACTAAAAGTCAGAATAAAACAAGTAGATATTAAGGAAAGTATTGCAATGAGCCAAAGTAATTTAGTGCGGTGATTTGTCGCTTTTTAAACACTTAGGCAGCAAATGGAGACGTATTAAGTGTGAACAAAAATGTATTTGCGACTCAGAAATGTGATTAAAAGCGCAGTGCGTTATAAAACCACGCAAAGGGGACAGCCATTGTGGAAACAGCTTAGGCCCTCAGAATACGCCACGCTTAGCGGTGATGGCGGCAAAAGTGAAAGATTGTTCCTGTGAATATGAAACAAATAAAGTAGCTGAGTATTTCAGGCTACTTACGTTTCGTTACAAAACATGGACTCCTAATCGATAACTAACCTAGTCGTTCATTTTAAAGCGACATGCTGCACTGCAAGGGTATCAAAAAGTATTCTATAAGTGTGCTGAAGCAGGGGTAAGCCAAGTTGCTTGCGCATTCCATCAACAGAGACATATCTTGGATAATTCAACAGTGAAGAATGGCATACTAATTTAACGATTGGTGAATACTCAAAAATATTGTGTTTGTGCGTAAGGTGCGTGGGCGAAGTAGGGGGTTGAGGTGATGCGCATATATATTCATAGAGAGAGAAAGAGAGGTTGGTTTAACCAGTGTGAGCAGTGGCTATCTTACGGAGGTAGGCGTCGTTCCACGCTTCAGCGCGCTGCACGTCCAGCACTCGGTGACCCACCATGCCACGGCTGTTACCGGAATCCGTCCGTCCCTGAGATGGACTCAGCCTCACGACACTCTGCAAATTTGCCGTTCCTGTTTACGACTTATTTTTTCTTCTTCTTCTTTTTTTTTCATTTAACCGATACGATGGACTGAGATATATTCACTCAGTGTCAACCAGCTCTCCCCATTATCCATAGAGCAGTTTAAGCCCCTTTCACACCGGGAAGTTTTCTGTATCGTGAAAAGGCGCGATCGCATCCGCGAGAAAAACCACAGTGTTCACACTGCATCTCTCGTTCGCCCGACGATATGCTCATTGCGGCCGCCAACACACCCGAGACGCGTTGTATCATGGTCGGAGAGGAAGGGAGACGCACGCGCGCGCGTCGCTTCTTCCCTCTTGTCCAGTCATGGTTGTATGGAACGCCAGCAGCGTTTCAACGCTGCCGTTATGCATGACAGCCACGGCAACGCTGGTGGCGTTCCACTTCCACACCCTTCTTGGCTCTACACGCGTTCCCCTCCGTTCTCTCGTAACCTCCCATTCTGATCGGCTTGCGACAAGCGATTCTTTTCTCCCGGCGACGTAAATTGGTCTCGGACCGATCGGCGCAACGAAGGCTTTTCCCGGTCGCTCGACATGTCGAGCGATTCGTCGAGCGACCGGAAATTCTTCATTGTGAACGAGGCTTTATGGCGGCGCGTAAGGTACGCTGTAAAAAAATAGTTTGATTGTTTCTTTAATTAACTTACTTACATTCCGGCATTCTCACAAGGAATGGGAGACGCCGCAGTCTCGTGTACGGTATGCGAATGTCATAAGTGCTCGGCTATCACGGCGCTTGCTGAAATCCGATTTCAGGATTTGCACAGGTTCATAATCTATCGAGCTCTGCTCTCAATGACCACTGAAAATGGTGCATTTGTCGATGGTGAATCAGCGCGACCTGTTCAGAGTGAGCAACTGGTTGCGCAGTATGCGCTGTGGACAATACACAAGCAATCGGCGATGTTTCTCGAAGACACTTGGTACGAAATATTTTTCAGTAAAACATAATACAAATCCAGTGAGCGAAGCTACCATTGGAAGACCTCAATGTCAGAGGTTTCATGAAAGCGAGCACGCAAGTTACACTTGTAACAAATTTGCAGACTGGCGCAATATTGTATGGAGGTATTGTAAGACTCTAGCGAAGACGAAAATTTACGTCAAACAAAACATCCAAATAGATATCTTTTTTTTTTTTTAATAGCAGTATGTCATGCATAGTTTAAATATCGACAGATAAGTTTTAGCAGTATCTCTGTATATGTTGTAAACAGGGGTGACAGTTACATGGTGATTCGTTGACATCGCTGACGATATTTTTGTGCAAATGTAAGCGATGACATTCCGGCTCGCAGTGCGGAGATAAATTCGCACAGTGAACGCGAGACTTTAAGGCTGGCCAAGTTTCCCCAATGTCTTTTTCAACATTTGAAAAAAAAAACAATGCAGCCAGATTTCAAGTTTCCGAAAAAAAATTAAATTTTTACGCACCGTGGGAATCATCTAGACAAAATTTTTCCGATGAAATCATGCTTCATAAAAGAAAGCAATATTGTATTATGCGCATCTCCCGTCACCTCTCAGAGTCGCGCGTGTCTGTACGGGCCACCACCAGCACGTCATATTGACTCTGCGGAGTGCCAGCGACTTGCATGTTCGCTTTCAAATGTTTCCGAAGGGTACGAGTATGCGCGTCGAGCAAAGTGGCGGCGACCCTCTCTTACCTGACGCGTCATGAATGCGAAGAGCGCCCGCGCGCAGTTCGCTCCGACCAGCCGCCGCGGCGTGTGGGGCTGTTCTTACGACACCGGGGGCGTGCTCCTTTCGCACTCAGTGTGGCGCTGACGCAGCCGCGTCTTAAAGTTCATAGCCAAACGGCTCCCGGCACCGTCGTCATCAATGGCCAGGCCCTGGCAACGAACAAACAAGCCGTCGCCGTCGCGCGGCAACCAGGACTCCGATTTCTACGCTTTTTCCGTGTCAACAGCTGGGCGCATTTCAAGGGTGATCCGCCATTGATCACAGAACACGATTTTCCCGGCCTTAGCGGCTTCCGTTGATCGGGCCGCCCTACTTCGGAGGCACGCAAGAAACCGATCGGCTTCCAAGCGGAAGCTCGCCGACGGGACCGTGTACAGGCGCGCCGCACGCTTGCATGAAGCAACTGAAAGTACGTGGGCGCGAGCGTCCATGTGGGATCGCACAACTTGCCGCGAAAAGTACACGCTACCGTTTTTCTCACAGACAGAGCGCTCTAAGGGCCGACGTAAAGACGCGATAATGTATGTACCGTTGATTTCGTATACTATAGAAATAGACGTCATCATTGTTTTTCGTTTGTTGTTTTAAGCTAGGGGTCGTTACAGATGGCGCATATCATCGCGCGATACCCTGCATCGCGGATAAACATCGTAAAGTGTGTCTATTCTTTTGTATTGTGACCATCTCACCACGCTCTTTATGGCTAGAGCTGCGAAAAGCAAATAGTAAGGAGGGAGTAATAAAGCAGGGGGTAATAATTGCAGCCAAGTTAGTCGTTTGAGATATAATTTTCAATATTTTTCTGGTGTACTGAGCTTTGTCACCTGCTTCATTTGAATTAAAAGCTTTCGAAGATGTCGCAAAGCACATCAACGGTCTAATGCCCACCGGTTTCGGAGAGAGCAACGGCCGCACGTTCCCAAAGGAACGGCAGACGAGTCTCACATGTTTGTTTTAGTGTTGCAAAGCCGGTACACCGAAAGAACAAACGTTTCAAATGCTCAGCGTTTGCCGAATCGATGGTTGAAGAACAAAGTCAGGGCGCATAAACACAAAAAAAATGACGAGAGCGAAAATTCAGCAGTTGCCGATCCGAGCGAGAAGAGCTGGCAAACAGCACTGGCTTGTCAGCTAGCAGAAAACATCGGCGCAAGTAATCGTACACCAATCTTTGGATCAATGAAGGGGGGTATCGCTTTCGAAAAGTGAACTGAAATCACTGCAATCCCGCGAAATCCTTTTCCTGTCGCTGTGCGTTCCGCCATTTCTCTCTGTTTCAGGTTTGGCGCCTGCTCCATGGGAAGAAAGCAAAGAAGAGAGCGCCAAACCGTCCACAAGACGAGGGAAAGGTAAAGATGCAGGCAAGGAGCGGAGGCACAAACATCGGGGAAACACGAAAACTGAGAAACAGAGAGCTGCCTCACGTTTATCGAAAAATCTTTTTTTTTTTTTTGTCTATCCCTGACTTGCAACAAAAGAAAGCCTTCAGCGTGAAAAGATCCAAGTGCGCAAATTGGGAGCTATAAGAAAAAATAAGCACGCAAGCAGTTGCGCGTTTGGTCGATTCCGCTGTCTATCGTGGTCGTTGGGCCTCACTAAATCGCTTTTAGCTCTGGTCAAATATAAAATACTCCGCCACACCGAAGTTTGGCATAACGCTGCCACCTCGGCAGCTCCCAAAGACGTGGCAAATGGTCTCCAGTAACCGATGTAACTTATGGTCTCCCGGTGCTTCTCTGTAGACAAGCAAATTTGGGACTGGGCTAAAGAGGAATGCGGAATTCATTGGGGGTGGCGCAGTTGCACACAGGTGAAAAGGCTAAACACGCATGTGCCTTTTGCCTTCATTTAGCGTGAGCTACCCAATTAGAGCGCACGCACACGCCATAGGCCAATTAAAGATTTTCGCTGTTAATAGCACGTTGGTACAGCAGCCACACTGACACGTCATCGGGTAACTTGCACGTTCAGTACACCTGGGCTCACATTCACGAGGAGATCTTACACTAGAAATGATCGTAAGGAAAAAATTCAGTGAATCCTGATGCTGGGCGTTTCATAAGGGAAGCTGGCTCTATCGACAATAGTAAATTGCACTTACAAACGAGAGGCTTTGTCATTTTCGCCCCTGACTTCAAAGTGCATGTTGTTTGGCGAACTCTTGGTTTGGCATGTGCTGCATGAGTGCGCGCACGAGGCATGTTCCTCACTTCAACGAGGAACTTTTAGTTCTGAAGCTCCAGAGTGAGGAATTAAAGCTCTCAAATGAACACACATTTTATAAAGTGAGCAATTGAATTCCTCAGTTCAGTGAGGAACGTAAGTACGGCGAGATATTGAATGCTTGAAGTAAGGTCATTTGATCTCACGGAATATTTGAACGGACTTTTAGGCATCACTTTATCCGCGTTCGTGCCAACGACGACATTTAGTAATAATCGTTGGGGTTTAACGTCCCAAAACCACGATATGATTATGAGAGACGCCGTAGTGGAGGGCTCCGGAAATTTCGACCACCTGGGGTTCTTTAACGTGCACCTAAATATAAGTACACGGGCCACAAACATTTTCGCCTCCATCGAAAATGCAGCCACCGCGACCGGGATTCGATCCCGCGACCTTCGGGTCAGCAGTCGAGTGCCATATCTACTCGACCACCGTGGCGGGGCTGTGTGTAGCATTGGCTGCTTGCGCATTGTACCAGCTACGCTAGCCAACGGTAGTCAACAACCGCCAACATTATGTAACAATTAGCAAAGCTGGTCAGTGCTGGTATTTTACTTCCAAGGACCTCTCACTCCTCCCACCAATTTTGTAACGACCTCCTACTGGGATTCTGTTTCAAAATTACTTAATCAACTGTTTTACATTGCATATTGATTATAATTTTGTATGATAGTTTCTGTGTCCTAATTATCTACTTCGTTAGGCTTTCCCCCGAATTTTAGTGATGATAATGCTGTTTTTTTTTAACACGAAAGTGTTTTATGCCGGGGTCCACCAAGACTTCAGCGACGTGTTTCCGTCACGGAAATGACGTCGAAAAAATATACACGATCAGATGGCAAAGAAAAAAAGTTCCGTCAACGGGCATCGAACCCATGCCCGCTCGGTCCGCAACAGCACATGCCGGGCACGCTATCCACTGCGCCACGGTCACAGACTCCAGAGGCCTTACAAACGCGCCTTTTATATTTACCACTCTCCTGGTCAGCCGGGTGGTGTTGCCCTCTGGGAGCGTTAAGGTAAAGTAATTCGTCATTACTGTGACCTCCGCGATTCGCACCTGCACCGCGTTACACGTCCCTCCCATTCGACGTGTTTTCATTAGAAGTTCAATTTTGTCAATGCCTTAACACACCGCGAAGTGGCGACCTTAGCCAAGGGTCGTAACAGCGTCGGCCTCGCTCATAGCTCTGCGACGCGCGCTGCCTCACCTGGCTGTAACACCGCGTTCCCCGCTCACGTGGTCGCCCCTACAAAAATCGCGGCCGGGCTACCGGGGCGGCTCGACGCGCTTTGAGTTTCCCTCTAGTCCGGCCGTGGTGTTCAATCACATTTTAACATGCCGCGGGGTGGCGACCAAGTTCTGCGTCCAAAATGCGACGCTCTTCTGGCTATCATACCTAGTTCTCTGATTACGCTTTCACCGTTAACTGCTACAGCTACCACAAAGTTTTGTTTAATCATTTAGCAGAGACGTTAGTTAGTCGTCGGGATGGAGATGTACCACCGATGATCGAAGTGGGTACATCCACGTTAAACGGTGCTATAGTTGCCAGGCATCAATATACATTGTGTAAACTCTCTCATATGAATGTGCAGTAAACATTCAGTTACTTCTGTAAGGGCACGCTTTACTTTCGTGTTATTCCGATTCCTACGACGGAGGGATCAACCATGTTTTTTTTTTAAGTGAGCCCATGACCTGCTTCGGTTAATATCCCACAGAGTGATCCGCATTAAAACGGAGAAGATAACGGAACGCGTGTGCATGCTGATGTTGTATCTTGAGTGTGAATTCGCGTATCACTGGTAAAACTCAATCTTTTCAGCTTTCCCAGCACGAATCAATCAGCATAGGGTACAGCCTTGATGTTTTTAAGCCACGGGTGCTTTAACATTATGGATAAGAATGGGTAACCTCAAAGATGAAACAACACATTCCAACGTTATAACATTCTTCAAAGCATCGATATACTATACACTGAGCACGTCGTCCACGGCAGTGCGCATTTCGCATCCCGTTGAGTTTTTGCAGTCGACAGGGCTCCATGACTGCTTGTAGGCTGGGCGTTAACCTTCATGTGTTGGCGCGACTAATTATCTCTCTCTCTCTCTCTCTTATTTTCATTCCTTTATCTTCTTCTCCCAGTGCAGGGTAGCAGACCGTACGGGCACCTGTTTATCTTCGCTGCCTTGCCTTGCTCTCTCTTCGTACCCCGGTACATAGACATATGAAAAAAAAAAGAGCTCTTAGCGTCTGTGACGAAATATTTTTAGAACGAAGCGATAACACATAAGCCTCACAAACTTCTACATTTTTTTCGCGTTGCCCCGCCACGGTGGTCAAGTAGTTATGGCACTCGACTGCTGACCCGAAGGTCGCGGGATCGAATCGCGGCCGCGGCGGCTGCATTTTCGTAGGAGGTGAAAATGTTTGAGGCCCGTGTACCTGAAAACCTCGCGCTACAGCTACACCGGCGGCAAGTTACAGCCTAAGTATACATCAACGTCAATAAGCGCGACAAAAGAGGCGGCCGAAATAATTTATTTCAAACGCGTCATGCGATATAGAATTCGGCGCCGATTGTTTTTTATAATTAACAATGAGCATTACATTTCTAAGCTTTTCCGACATGCACTGCAAGTGCGCGCACAAGCGTTTCTCAATTATGCTGATAGAAGTCCAGCAAAACGAGCGTCGTTTCATTTTACAGCCAGGCTTAGCAGCACAACTCGCTTAGCAACACAAGACGAGACAACGTCCCGCGATGACGAATGAATCGCAATAAATATTTTAAACTGTCTGCAGTTATCCTATACCGAAAGTGAACCTCATGGGGCTAGAATGTTCAAGAAATATGTGAAGACTTGTCTCACAAAGGCGGCGTGTGCGCCATTGGGACGAGCGATAAAGCGCATGCCTGCAGTGAGAGCACGCTTTGCACGTGTGCCCTGCTTCAAAAACTGATAATAGGAGCTAGGTGTGGGATCGGGCTAGTTGGTTATTATGTGAATAATATAATAATAATATCTGTGGTTTAACGTCCCAAAACCACGATGATTATGAGAGATGCCATAGTGGAGGGCTCCGGAAATTTCGACCACCTAGGGTTCTTTAGCGTGCGCCTAAATCTAAGTACACGGGCCTCAAGCATTTTCGCCTCCATCGAAAATGCAGCCGCCGCGGCCGGGATTCGATCCCGCGACCTTCGGGTCAGCAGTCGAGTGCCATAACCACTAGACCACCGCGGCGGGGCTTGGTTATTATGTGTGCCATGGTGATATGCGCAGCGCAAGGGAAGACAAATGCAGGAGAAAAGTGAGAGAGACAATCACTTGCCCCTGTCGCAACTTTCCGTCCTTTGTCCGCTATCGCGCTCTGCACGATAGGATGACAACAAAAGCCCCGATTACGCCATTTTCGTTCCCTCTAATTCAAGGATTGATCTATCTAGAGAGCCTTATCGAGATAGAGATTACAAGGACACTCTTGGCGAACTTTTTTGTCGCCGTCGTCATGATGCACCGTATATAAGTTCCCGGTGTGACATTGTTCCCCGCGAGCCATACGTTGTTAGTGTGAGGAAGGAAACTTGGGAAGGTGAGCCGAGAAGAATGGAGGCTTGATGCACATCGTGTTCCCACAGACCCAGCAAGAGTACCGGACGTGGAGGTGGTGAGCGAGACACGTGACGGGGGAAAGGATAGCGCGTGTCTACTCCTCTAGCAAGGGCGGCCGTGGTGGCTGTCCTCTATAGTTAACTTTCCGTGTGCCCAAGAGCATAGAAGGCTCATGCGCCCCCCCCCCCCCCCACACACACAAACGCACACGCACACACACAGAAGAGGGAGCCTCATACGAGTATTTGTTATAGTTTTCTCAATGATTGCGAAGTGAGGTATAGAGGGACGTTGACGATTATAAACGGCAGAGAATTTGTCCAAAGTAGCGCCGCTCTAACCGGATACTTTGAGCCGGCGTTTAAGGAGCGTGTGAAGAATCAGGTGCGCGAGTGAGACGGAGGGCTCAAAGCCAAGGACAGAAAGCAGATAAAAATACAAAAACCCGACAATGGGCTAAACAGGCCAGATTTTCCTATTTTGCTTTCCTTCCGCAACGCAGTGGCGATCTTCCGAGTGAAGCGTGAAAACCAAGCTGGCATGTGCTTAACTCAGCAGGAAAGCGGCTGCCGACGCGTCGGCCCTTCCATCACGGGAGGAGGCCGCCTCGCGTCGCCTCTGAGACCCTGGGTTCTCCCTTTTCGAGCCAGCTCGCGCGACGAGATACGAGCCGTGCAAGAGCGTCGACGCACGCCATTCAACAGAGCACAGGCGAACGATGGCGTTGGGAAAAGACGCGTAAATGGAAAGATTCGTAGCGCCTGCAAAGAAAAGGCGTGACGCCGGCGGCCACTATACTTTCGTTACAGGCGCACGTGAAGCTGCCGACGTGAAATGAGATTGTGATAGACAGCGAGAGATTAATTAAAGAAAGAAGAAAGGCAGGGTGGTCAATTCAACGAAATAAATAATATCAGAAAATTCGGTTTTCTATCCTGGTGTACACTGGGAAACAAGGGATGCAGAAACATGGACACGCAGTGGGGTGATCTTGACCTGAGTTGACACATATAACACTGGTCAGTGTTAAAGCTCTTTGTAAAGCTTTGTTTGACTTAGAAATCATAACAATGCCTCCTTCGTCCTCTATAGGATGGCTCGTGAAGTCAACATTTCGAAAGTTTGTGGTTTCTCGAACGCACTCTCCAATAAACACGAGTCAGCATCGTCGTGAGCGATCACCGCAGTTTCACGAGGGTTGCCAAAAAATGCATTCGAGGGTTTTCTCGCGATCACAGTCCTCACGTCCGGAGTTGTTGGCCATCCCAAATACAGAATGCAAGAGGCCTCGCAGAGGCTTCTAAATAGGCAAAGCCTCCTAAAGCATGTTTGCCTCGTGTCGGCTGAGCCCAGATGGGATTACGTAAGGACATCAAATGACAGTGCTGACGTGTTTTATTCTTTACTGCTAATGCTTACGTAAGAAATGCTTAAATGGTGTTTCCTCAGATGGTCTGCTTGTTGGCTAGTTGTTCTGACATTATTACAACTAGCACAAAAAATTACACATACAAAAGAAAGGAACGCAGGTTCTTGTCTGTTTTGTTTCTTTCTTGTGTATGTGCAATTAACTGCGCTAGTTACTTGTAGTAACGGTGTTTCCTCAAAGATGCACTACATCTGTCCAAGTAATTACAGCAATAATTTAAAAGGGGTGCTCCTTTCTTGTACACCGTCACCTACTAAAATTTCAAAAGAAAATCGCTAACCGACACATCTATTTTTAATCATTACATTTCTTAATCATTACATTTCGCTGTATACAGCGAAAATAAAATTGTAAATTTGTCTGAGGGCAACGATATTGGTCACGTGTGCCCTCACGTCGGTCGCCGTATTTTTCGTCTCTACTCCTGAAAGGCAACTAAATGCTCCGGTAAGCGAGGAGTACGAATGCATGACATTAAATTACTTTCATTAACACATAGCAGAGCCCGAGCTACCACATTTTTAGGTAAATTATTTGCATGCAACGCAATGCCTCTCAATGTGCTGACTTGCGCGATGGCATGCCCATATGTATACCCCAGTTCCTCGGGCTTGCTGTGTACGCGCAGCATCTCGGAGGTATTTATAGCGTCAAGGGTAGAGTGTCGGGATGAAAATGCCTCCGAAACCCACCATCGAACGTGAAATTTTATCTTGCTTTATAAAGCAGCTTCTACACACCGAGAGAGTTGACAATTGTGACCATATAAATTCCGGGGAAGAGCGTAAAGGAAGCTTTGCTTTGAAACGTGATTCATGTTTGTGCATACCGTTTGCGTTAAAGAAATGGCGAATAGAGCCTAGCGAAAATTTCCACTCTCCCTAGTCCGTCTAGAGCCTTAATTTTCAATATACCGCGAGCCGAGTGCACATCCGTACCGTCTTTAGGTCATCCTGCTTGCGGTCGAGAGACAGTGTAATTGTTTGCGCAATTTGTTGACGCTTGAGAACAATGTAATGGTGGGCTCCGTAGGTATAAGCGCGGTGTTTAGGAATTTCACTTTCGTACTATGGTGACGAAGAAAAGCGAGATAAAGTTTATCTCCTAGCGAGTATTTTTGTTTTAAACGCGAATAGTGTTCGACACGTATATATATTCTACTCACAAGGTTAGGTGATTAGTGCTGTTCACTTGCGGTCGCCTAAACTTTGCGCGTTTTCGCAACCTTTATAACCGCCTCCCCAGCGACGCACTAATAACAGCGATTGCGCAACTTGCGCGCTTTGCAGCTGGGACAAATTTCGTTCAGCGCGCCCGGCGCAAGCTTGGGGAGTGGTGACATCTGCGCTTGCAATTTCGAAGGCAAAAGCAAATAACCTACTTACGCAACGCAGCTAGAACCCTATGTACAGTGTTGCGATGCAGTGGCTGACATGTCCACTCTGGCATATCAGGCAATGTAACAGCTGATTGTGCCAATGAAACGGCTTGCACTGATTCCCTGGAGGCAACCACATCATGTTCAAGAAACTCTGCAGCGCCCTTTGCGTCAGCCGTTAGGCATTTCTCAGTGCATAGCCTGTGGTGCAGGCTGGAGAGGCCCAATAAATCCCAATAAATCGTTTTGACCCCAACAATGACTTCTATATGTCGCGTCCACGTGAAATGCCGATAGAACTGTCAAAATAGGAGAGTCAAAGTGTTCCGTCTTTTTTCAACACGGAAGTGTTTTATGCCGGGGTCCACCGCGGTTCCACTGACGTATTTCCGTCAGGGATATGACATTGCAAAACATAAAGACTAACAGATGGCAAACGAAAAAACTAGAAGGTCCGTCACCGGGAGTCGAACTTACGACCCGTCGATCCGCCGCGCGCGGCGCGATACGATTCGGCCACAGACGGCACGTTCTTTGCCATGCTAACGGCGAGCTATTTATATACACCATTTGCCGGTGGCGGTACACAGAGATCGGTGGTACATCATCGTGTTTTCGTTATCACTAGTGAGATGGCGCGAAGGGCTCGAAGAGCGCGCTTTAAACGTCGTTGCCCCACGCGGATGAGTGCGCGCCTCTACAGGGCGTGGTCCCTCGCATGCGCGCTTATCTGGTGATGGCGGTGGTTTGTACGTCTCGTGCTCTCACCACAAGTTTGCGTTGAGAGCACGAAGGTCACTTCGCTCATTGCAGCGGCCGCTTTTGCAATAGGAGCGCGCTGCTCACACAGAAATAAGTTACAACTGTGACAGTTAGTTCGCGCTCATCCTGTGTATGTTCGTTCCGTGCGTCCTTTATGCTTGAGCAAATAAAAGTTGTTTTCATTCTGCTTGAGTAGCGCGTTGCAAGTTTCGAACTGCTTGCCGTTCTTCGCGTGACTTTACAATTTGTTGCTGTAGCATTCATTCCTTCGCGCTTGGGGTCTTCACGTCTGTGAAGACACGTTTCGCTTTCGTGTTATACCGATTCCTATGACAGAGGGATCAGCCATGTTTTTTTCTCTCTCTCCCCAACACGCACACATTAGAGAGTGAACATTATCGGCTGCAAACAGGCTAAACAACGGCTAAGGCAATTTTTTGGGGAATAACAGTCTCGCGTGTAGTGCATTTCTTATTACGCATCCCCCGTTCCTACAGCGAGGAATGTGTTTCGGGTCTTGCAGCGATGCGCCCCAACAGACGAAGCGCGGCAACCGCACTACGCATTGTTAGTTACTGTTCTCCGTGGCGTGAGTCGGACACTTTTGTGCCTTACGTACTATCCCTGCGGAGGAGGCTGCCGCTGGACACTTTCCGCCAAAACAAGTTGCAGCTTGCACCAATGTAGCATCGTCTCCGTTGGCTTTGCGGTCCCACGCTGCATCAGTTAGGCAGGGTATGGCACAGCAGCCTCTTGGCATGATTTCTCCAGGAATGGAAAACGTTTGGGAAGACTTTACACCCGTGCACACAACCCACGCATACACTATTTGATCCTATTTTGAATCGCGTTGCGGCGGCGATGTGCATGCAAAACAGCCCGAGCTGCACCGACAGAGCACGCAACGCCGAGAACAGCGGTACACTTAGTCGAGTGCGTCCGCGATTTGTTCTTCGTTAACGTAGAGCTATAACCATCGATTCGCCCGCAAGTGTGCTATAACTGCCACAGTAGTACCGCGACCTCAATTGAAGCCACTGTTCAAAGAGCGAAATTTTTCGGAGATCGACTGACGGTACGTCGTAGTTATTCTGGTTGCTCGCACACCGAAAAACAAAGGTCGTCGGCTTCTCGTATATAATTCTTTCTTTATTCATCGTTTCAATAAGAGAATGGAAAAGGTTAAGGGCAAAAAAAGCCGCAGAGAGAACTTGAAAGAACCATAACCCCCGACAATATGGCGTTGACAACAATGCAGCAAGTTATATTCTTCTCATACACAAGCTTTACGACTGAGGCGACACATTATCAGGCAACAGCAAAGTTAAATAAAGTGCTCTATGTACTTTAGGTGAGACTAACAAAAAATGCCTCATGACATGCAATCTACAAAACGTAAGACACAATATTAATGAGAACTAACAGACAATAACGGCAAGGAAAGTATAGGGGGTGTTATCTCTGGTATTTAGAATATAAATGTGAAGAAAGTAAAGTGGACGAAAAGATAACTTGCCGCCGGCAGGGACCGAATATACTTTCCTTGGCGTTATTGTCTGTTAGTTCTCATTAATATTGTGTCTAACAAAGAAAACGAGCCCTTAAGAGTCATCTTCTTTCCTTCATTCATAGCAAGGGTCTCGTTCTGGCAGACTTGATGCCTTCAGGTAGTATGCGAGGGATTATTGGTCAGCTGCCAACTCGTAAAAAGATCACGTGCTACGTGACGCCAGAAAGGCCGAAAAAGAGTGTTCCACACTCGCCGCCATGGCTGCGAATGGCGCTGACTAACACTCCAAGGTTTAAATGCACATATATACTCCATAAAGTGGACGGGACGATGACCGCCGCCGTAGCTCAGTGGTAGAGCATCGGACGCGTTATTCGAAGGTCGCAGGTTCGGTCCCTGCCGGCGGCAAGTTATCTTTTCGTCCACTTTACTTTCTTCACATTTATATTCTAAATACTACAGATAACATCCCCTATACTTTCCTTGGCGTTATTGTCTGTTAGTTCTCATTAATATTGTGTTTAACAAAGAAAACGAGCCCTTAAGAGTCATCTTCTTTCCTACAAAAAGTAAAACACTCGTGAACCACAGTACACTGTGCACACAATATGCCAATTAAAATTGTAATCCCAGTAACCTCTTCAAAAACTCTATTCTTCTAGAGAGAGAGAAGCGAAACGGAAAGGCAGGGAGGTTAATCAAGCACTTGCTTGTCAGGCAACCATACAGATGCGGAGGGGGAAAGGGGGATTAATAGATAAGGGATAATAGACGAAAAAAAAGAGGAGTAATCAAAAATAAAATATGAACAGTTAGCTTGAACGCACAAAACACGAACACGCGCTAGTAGTTCACAAACGTTCGAGAAGTCCGGTCGACTTCAAGAAGAATAGGCCTTTTGTGACCTTGTGCATGTACAAAACCGTAGGCCAAGGTCCCAGCATCTTGGATTGCGAAAGCGGTCTTGCATCGAGAAGGCGTTCTTCGAAAAATGCGTGAAACTCATGAGGCTCTGCCCACACCACTATTGAAAAGTAGAATCGATGGCGCAGAACTTGAACTCGGAACTTTAGAACTCTGTTTCTAGGTTTGTAGCGACGGCAGCTTACCTTTTTTTTTTACCAATAAATAACTATACGGCAGCAAAAGCACAGTTCTCATTCAGTTCGTATTTCGATATACAAGGAACCACACCATTTCGGATAACAACATATTTATCTCAGATTTCTACATAATCAGGGCCGGATATACGTATAATCAAGGCGTGTAATTCCAAACTGCAAGTTTCGGGTATCTTTCTCTCGGTGTATTAATGCAGCAGGTCGTCTTTTTAATCTTTAATTTTGCCGTCCGGAAACCGCAGCACCGAGCGGAGTTCTAGCCCTGGCGAGGTTTTCGCGAGCCTCCCAGCGGACCCTAATGCCCCCATACTCCGGCAAGAGCGCGTCCCTGACACAATCAAGAGGAGCGCGTCTCTCTTGTTCCTTCCTATACACAGACGTTTGGTGGAGGACACCGATATATCTCCTGAGAAATCGCACAAAAAGTCGCCGGCCAAGCTCAGCCACAAGACTAAAAAGAGAAAGAGCTAAGAAGAAAACGTCGATGCCGAGGGCCACCCTCCGAAGGTACACGGGCCCGCACGCTCTCTGTGAACCAAAAAGCAAACAAGCTCTTCCACGACGTCCATGTGCCGATGTAGGGTTATTGGGAAGATGCCGGCCTTTCCCGTGTACGGTCTCCTATTGAAAACGTTTGTAGGTAACTCTGTTGTTTTCCGTTCGCAGGACTTACAAGCGGATCGTGTCATATTTCACTTCGGTGCGCACAGCCGTCCCTCCCACCCTCCCCCCTTTTCTGTGCTCCCTCCCGATTCCTTGGCTCGGAGAGCCCGGATTCTCGCCCGTCTCCCCGGCGCGTGTTCCCGTCCGATCAGGAGGCCGCCCGTCCCCCTCCCCTTGCCGCGTTCTTGCCTATTTTGAAGTGGAAGGCTGGATTCTTCGTGGCGAAATGCCAGCGCCGCACACACACGCACACCGCGCAGACACTCGGGTGAAGCGAAAAAAAAAAACGGTGCGGTGGGCCTCACCCGCGCGTGCCTGTACCGGCTACCCGCAGCACTGGAGAGGCAGCTTCTCTTGTCTAAATTCGCTGCGCCGCGGCACGCTGGCTTGTCAGCTTCAAAGTGAAAACGCAATGAGATTCGGGCAATAAGTCGTCCTCTTCGGCGCATGTTTCTCGCCGGATGAGGTTTTGTAAAGCGGAACTCTCACCCGCCTCTCTCCGAGTTGCCCTTTGCTTCGCTTCTCGGCTCACTTAGATATAGAGAGACGACCCTATGATTTAAAGCTTCGCTCAAACGTAGACACCGGTAGCGCGAGAGGGGCATTCTGAAGGACGAAAAGCTCGCCCGAGAATGGCTACACGGAGCTCGGTATAACGGAAAAATAGGCTGTGTGCATTGTTCTTACCTCGATCGATTCTTCAAGATGCAAATGTGCTCAGGAGATGTGCAATTCGAAATTCAATAAAAGTGTTCCTGTCGGACCGCTTCTATTCAGCGTATCCAACACACGCATCCTACTTGTTCTTTTTCTTCAACAGAGCGCGGTATAAATGGAGCCATGTGCGAGGTTTGCTTTCGTATAGAATTCACAGAGTGATCAATTTTACGCATAACCTACGGAAGCGAATTGTAACGTGGAGTTGCGGTAACCTTTTGTCTTTCTTAAACGTGTGAACTACCTACCACGATAGCTTAGTGGCTGTTGAGCTGAGCTGCTAAGCTCCATATTCGGTGGTTCAATCCCGATTGAGCGGCGACATATCGATGGGGGCAAAATGCACAAACATTTGTGTATCTGATGCGCGATAGAGAATCCCAGGAGGTCAATTATTGCGGATTGCCCCTAATGGCATGACACATATCGTGGTTTTGCCCCGTAAAACCTCGAAATTTAGTAGTATGCATGTGCAAATAACCGAATTCTGTTCTTTTTTTTTCTTTTTTTTTAAAGCGCAGCCTGCACTAGTGGCGCAAGGCTGGAACCATCAGTGGAGCTATAGTGTTCGACCTAGCCAAGTTTTGCTAGTATTGCCAAGCTTTCGCTGAGAGGCTAAGTTTTTGCAAGTAGTATTAAGTATGCCTAGACTTGGCTAGACTCGGCTACACTCTTATACCCTTGTCACACGGGTAGTCTAACCACAGTTAAGTACGACGGCCGTTAAGTCTAACGGCTGTTGTACCTTGTCACACGACAACCCTAACCGCAGTTAATCCGCCAGCGACCGTTTTCGTAAACGGAGGTAGGCAACCCCTGTTAGCGCCGTAAGCTGACAACATGGCGGCCCTCATGTCGGACGCGAGCAGCTCGGCTCCCAGCGAAATATCGAGCCAAAAGCGTGTCAACTGGACCATTGCGACGACGGAGGCGTTGATACGCATTTGGGAAGATGAATTACCGGCTTTGAGGTACAAGTTTGTCCGTGCTGCAAAAATCTCTTGTGCACTTCACGAGATTGATACACGGCTGCGTTCCTTCATTGAACAGGGCTTCACGCTATTTGACAGACGCGCATCAAAACACGCTGCTGACGCGTCCATAATCGAGCGTGAAGCCCTGTACAAGGCGGTGTTGCACGCCGTGTATCAACTAAAGAACGCTTGGAAGCGCTGCAAACATGTGACAGCGCCTCTGTCTGCTTTACGGTAACTGTGGTCACGTCCGCTAACTGCAGTTGGGTAAAAACAGCGCTTGAGCTTACCCGCGTGACAAGAGTAATAATCAGGTCCTGGTTAAATGCTGGCTATATCGAGGAAACTAACGGAAAAATGTCCGGTTTCCTGGCTATATCTAGCACTTTAAGCGGGACATGATTAAGAGCGTAGACATGTCACGTGACTACCTGTTACGTGATGTAATTTTAGTCAAGTGACTAGCTGTTACATGGTTTTTGGTGGGAACGTGTGACGTGGCTAGCTGTTACGCTGTTTACGGCGGGGACGTGTCATGTGACTAGCTATTACACGATGTTGCGCGATTTTAGCCGCGGGACAAAATGTAACGTGATAGTTCCTTGATCTTACATGATTCTTGTCACGTTGCTAATTACGTCATGTTACGTGATTTTAGTCACGTGACCAGATGTTACGTGATTTTTTCACGTGACTGGTTATTACGTGATGCTTCGCACTAGTGGTGCCAAGCCTGAAGGGAGGGCGGAGCTGAACGGCCTTCTTTGTTTCTCTTTATTTTTCTATTCCTTTCTTCCTCTCTCTCTCTCTCTTTATTTTTCTTCCATCTCTCTGTTTATTCTGTTTTCTTTTTGTCTCTGTTTATTTATATTGTTTTTTCCTCTCTCTATCTATTTCCTTGGCTTCTCGCTCTTTCTACCTTTCTCCTTCTTGTCCTTCTTTCTTTCTCTCTATCTATTTATCGCTTCCTTTTTCTTTTTCTCTCTTTATATCTGTCTCTATCTTACTTTCTCTGTCGGTCTTTTTCCCTTTCTCTCTTTCTCTCTATGCTATGCTTTACTCTCTCCCCCTCCTCATCACCCTCACTTCCCTTTCCCGCCACCTTGATATACTATACTACCCCAGTCTACGCTATGCTCTGCTAGCGTGCCTGGATAGCCGAAAGGTTGCCTTCGGATAATGGGCGAATACCGCCGCCTGATAAATTTTTCTTCGCCATGATCTTCTCTTTCTTTATATTTTTCTTTCTGCCTCTCTGTTTCTTTATGTCTTTCTTTTCTCACTATCTCTCTGTGCTCGTTCTCTCCTCTCAGCCACCGGGGTTATTACCGGCCACGCCGGAGAAATCGGCGCACGTGTTTTGAGAGCGAAGCAGAAGATGAAGAAGAGGATGAAGAGAGCGCGTACCGGTTCATGATGGTGATAATTACTGTTCGCACTACCCGGCGCAACGAAAAGCTTAAAGAGCTCCGCTCAAATAACAGCCTTAGCTTGATTGGCTTTCGTCTCACAAAAGCTTTCCATTGGTCGATGCGGGATATATGTGACCTGTAAACAGACAGCATACCCGACCGCGGCTGTCGTTGAAGATCCTGCTAGCGTAGTTGAAGGTCACGTGACCCAGTGACCCTTCGAAAAATTATTTCTATAAGAGCGCATGTATGTTTCGTTGTTATCCTACGTTTCTTTGTCAAAGCTTGTGAGTACTTGCTTCAAATAAATTGTCGTGGAATTAATAATAATATCTGGGGTTTAACGTCCCAAAACCACGATATGATTATGAGAGACGCCGTAGTGGAGGGCTCCGGAAATTTCGACCACCTGGGGTTCTTTAACGTGCACCTAAATCTAAGTACGCGGGCCTCAAACATTTTCGCCTCCATCGAAAATGCAGCCGCCGCGGCCGGGATTCGATCCCGCGACCTTCGGGTCAGCAGTCGAGCGCCATAACCACTAGACCACCGTGGCGGGGCAAAATGACGTGGAATTCTTGGGCTGTTCCGAAAATGGTTACGTTACCATTCTAGGACTACTTTGAAAATGGCTGCCTTACTACTCGAAAACTATTCGAGTAGTGTTCGATTCGTATTCGATTCGTATTCGATTTCGTTCAAAAATTCACTATTCGCACACCCCTACTATCTATCTATCTATCTATCTATCTATCTATCTATCTATCTATCTATCTATCTATCTATCTATCTATCTATCTATCTATCTATCTATCTATCTATCTATCTATCTATCTATCTATCTATCTATCTATCTATCTTTATTTATTTATTTATTTATTTATTTCTCTCAAGCTGTTCAACTCTTGCTCACGAATGCTATCTTGATCCGCCCCGTTTAATTGCAAAGAAAAACTTCAGCAAAACTTTGGTGCCACTGCCACCGCAACTTATAGGTAATCATTAACACGAGTCAGCCGCTGTAGTGTTAGTGTAGATCAGTAAAATAAATACAGTTTTCATAAAAGAACTAGTGGACTAATTAAACAGAGGCAATGCGGCGCGGATTTGAAGAACGGGAACGGAAAAAAAAAATCATAAGACCTTGGGTAGCATCCTACCACGTCATTTCTGAGTGGAAAGAATTAGCAGGCCTATTATTTCAAACGGCGTTGACCGCCTTTTAGTGGTGTAGATATTAACGCACATGCCGCGGCAGCCTGATGTAGCTGTGTCGCGCTGTGTTCGCTGGCTCTACCATATAAGTGTTTCAACGTTCAGTGTACTACTGTTTGGACTTGAGAAGGCCCCAGTTTATACTTTGGATGGGCGCTTCATATTATTATTATTATTATTATTATTATTATTATTATTATTATTATTATTATTATTATTATTATTATTATTATTATTATTATTATTATTATTATTATGCTAGGCTAGGGAAGCGCCTTTCAGAAAGGTCTATCTGGCGACGGCAAAAGAAAAGTAACCCACCAGAAGACGATGCTCAGTTTCGTTTTTTTTTTTTATTTTGTGGCCGATCTCCGAAGCCTGGCTGTCAAATGAATGGATGGCTGGACCGCCTCATGCTCCCGTCACCGGCGATTTTCCGACGCAATGACCGCCGTTGTGACAAGCAAGGAACCGGCCATTCCTCGAGTCAGCGAAGCGGTCGCAGCCCCGTGACTGTAGCTGCCACGGGGCGTCGCTCGATCCGCCTCGACGCTTCGTTTCATCCGGTAAGATTTTAGGTTCGGACGCCGCCGGGAACTAAACCGTCGTAACGGGCCGCCACTGCGGCTGAAAATTGGAGCGATGAGTGAACGTAACGCCGCGGCAAGCATCATTAGGCTTCCGGAGCTGGCAACAATCATAACTGCGTTCCCGAAGCAGTTCGTTGATTACCAATTGCAGATCGAATGAGGAGGACTTTTTCAGTCTCAGTCAGCGTCGCTCGCTTTGGACACCGCGCCGGCAGCTCGATATTGTCGAAAACGACCGTGGACAGCCAGCTTTCTTTCTTTCTTTCTTTCTTTCTTTCTTTCTTTCTTTCTTTCTTTCTTTCCATTGGCCGGTTGTAGCAGAACGGTGCGACATCGACTGGCCGTAAGGCCGGGGTCACACCGCCATGCGCGCAGCCCTTTGCGGCCAGCCCAAGAGGAGCGGAGCGCAAGTGCTGGGAGAACGTGGAATGCGCTGGAAAAAGGCAATTGAAGAGCAGCCAACCTTTCAACAGCTCTCCGGGATTAAAAATCAATGAAAGGCTCCGGCGATCCCGTCAAGGCGCTCGCTTTTTTGTTACCTCTCGAGGCCCCTAAGCCCAGGCCGAGGGAGCTGATCTAGGCTTAATGACCCTGCATCGGCAGTCTTAGACCGTTCGTGCGAACCGAGGAGAACATTTCTGACACAGACTCGTCCCAACGTTTAGGTTCACCGAAAATGTGGGTGCCGAAACGACGAAGCCTTGCGCCACCCAGCTTGTTTCCTGTTCACTTTTCCCAAAGACAATCAAAGCTGGAAGATTGAAGTCAGCGCTCCAGCTGAAGCACATGTGCTCGACGCGAGGTGAGTGAAATTAAAGGAAAGAGTTTCGTTGCTCTCTCCGTTATCTTCGTTTCCTTTTTTCTTTTTTGGTAAGAGATTAAACATTTTGTCTAGAAGAGATAATGGCCAAGTGCAGCAGTGAACTATAGCCGACTCAGTTTTCGCCGCATTCAAGCGGCACCTTTCGTCAGCGAATGGTACGGCGGTTATTTGTCCAATCAGATGGAGCCTCCTTGACCTACAAACAGCACAAATGTTCACCACACATTTACAGACAAAAAAAAAAATCTTGCTCACCTTTTGCTGTTCTACTTGCTGAACCAGGCTGCTATATGCACCGCGGTTCATCAAATACACATATACATAAAGCAAGTTCCCTCTCCACCCACCTCCTCCCCCCACACTCTTCCAGGTATATTCTCAAGCGTCCTCGTTTTGTCGCAGGCAAAGTATATTGCACTTTCATCAGTTATCTTCATTCCAAGGCAGTCTACTTGTGGTACTTAAACCCCCCTGAACATGAGACAGGGTAGCTATAAAACACACTTCGTCATAAAGATGTTCGATGCGCTTAAAACAATGCCGAAGGGCTGCAGTAAGGATATTGTGAACAGTAGCATTTGGTCGTGACCATTTACCTTTCTGTATGTTTTATTCGGCTTAATGAAGATAATAATGTGATGGCAGTTGCGTTTTAAAAGCAGGAATCAGTATAAGAATGCAAGACTAAGGGGCACGACCACGCAAACATAAGAAAAGCTTTGACTCATGTACTCTTCTCAGTTTCATTATGCTTTCAAAGCCAGTAGCCGGTAACGGAGAGTACATCTGCATCCAAAGTACTCTGCTCGAAGGTTCGAAGAAGGAATGAAACAAGAAGTGTCCTGCTGCCTCCGCTGCAAAATTACAGCAGAAAGGCCTAGATAGATTTCAATAATAAAAAAAAAATCTTCACAATAACCAAACGAGGGAAAGAATCTGTATCAATGAAAGAAATGCCCGAAAAGCTCCTCTTCTTTTTGCTTTCTTTTCACACGCCTCTATAGCTGACGTAATAAAGCGCAGTCTCGG
Source organism: Rhipicephalus sanguineus (assembly GCF_013339695.2). NCBI lineage: Eukaryota > Metazoa > Arthropoda > Arachnida > Ixodida > Ixodidae > Rhipicephalus > Rhipicephalus sanguineus. The sequence goes on along the minus strand of NC_051176.1, from coordinate 202,656,376 downwards.
GTCGTAAACACTTGTCGTAAAGTGAGAGCCGGCGCTGCAGACCTCGTGCGCGCTCCGTGACCGGTATTGGCGTTAGCTGCTCCTTTTCAATGGTACGCGCGTGTGCGCACACACTCGTGTGTGCCTCAAACCCGTGTAGCTATCTCTACTTGCTCGGGTAATTGGTGCTCACTGCGCGTGCGCACTATAACCGCTGTCACATCGCAGCCAGGTGTGTACACTCGCCGCTCTGTCTCTCTCTTTTTTAACTCGGAAGCGAGCACACGCTCGAGAGACGGCAGGCCGCCACCGCGGGCTGTCGGCGGCCTGCCGCTGAACTTCTTCGCTACTACTGCCGCTGCCACGCGACGGCCGTCAGCGCGTGCCCGGCGGCGGCTGATGCGCCGTGTTCAGGCTCTGCGTGGCAGCACGCATCGCACCCTTCTCCCCCTCTGCACTCGCACTGCCGCTTCGCGGCCGGCTCCAATTTCACCTATCGCGCCCGTCGCTATTCGCGTGAGCCTCTTTTTGTCAGCGCAAGAGCCAGACTTGTCTCGCTCTTTTGCTCTTTCATCTCCTTCCCTGTACTGCGTTGCTCCTCGCAACACCCATGGCGCAGCCGACTCGTACGGAAACTCCTCAGTGAGTAGCGCCACTGATTTCGCTCTCTTTCACTGTCATTATTATTACCGCTTTGCTTTCCTTTTTTTTTTTTTTCGCCGCCGTAAAGACGCGTTCGGTTTCTGCAACGATTTCGCACGTACGTGCCCGCTGGAAGATCCTCGCGTCGACCTGCACGGATATTCGGGCGGGATGTAAAGGGTATGGTTGGGCTACTGGACGGTGTGTGTGCGTTTGTTTGGAGGGGGGGGGGGGGGACATACAGGGGAGGGGGGGCAGTCATCTGGCTTCATTCGTTCCTCGGTCTCGTGCACTCGTTAGATAGGTTTTGATTTCTCTTTTTTCCTTGACATTTATTTCTTTCATCCGTTACGTAAGATCGGTGGACGACGTACTGTCATTACCGGCGCACACGTCCGACGTGTGAGTTCGGCCCGTACCTGGCGCTTCTATAGCTCCGCCAATTCTGGCTCCCTATAATGATAAAAAGATGGGAAAGAAATACAAGAAGGAAGAAAGAAAATGTGTTTGAGGACGAATCGGAGGAGCAGAAAAAGCTAACAGTCTAAAGAGCTCCATGTTTTCTTTCGTCTGCCTTTCTTTTTCTTTATTTTTGCTGCAAACTATTTGCTTTCAAGGAGCATTTAAATCAAGGTGACCCTACGTTTACCTTTGCTGCGTCGAGATAGGTTACCTTTGATTTATGCGATTATGCTCGTAACTGACAGAGTAGACTTAACTGGCCTTTTAATTATTTACCTCAGGAGTCTTTAAAGCGCACTTACAAGCAGTTTGAATTATTCCTTTGTGAACGGACATTACTTGGCCACGAATAAAACCACGAATAAAAAGGCGTTCTCGACGGAACAGCGGAGAAAACGATCACCATGTGGCGCAATGTACTTACCTAAAATAAAAAAATGTCTGAAAAAAAAAAGGAGGAGATATATATGACGTCAACCTCGCCACCCCCACCATTCGTGGCGCTACCTGTTATATCCCAGTCGTGCAACTATCATGGCGGGCCTCATTGTTTCATTATTTTTTTCTAAGGACTGCATCCGGCCCATAGGATATTGATGCTGGTGACAGCGAGTGCTTACTATCGCGAACCTTTCGGCGTCTCACGCGCGGAATACTGGATAAGGGCCATTTTCATGGCAATCCCGGGGCGCTGCCGTTGCTTGCCTTAACTTCTCCGTGTTTGAAATGAATGTGCCGTTACGGCTTAGCAAACTTATGTTGAGCCGGATATCGTCCACAGGGAATGAGCGGATGACACGAATCTGTGACCGCACCTTCAGATGATACTTTCGATGCTCATTACACGTTGAGTAGTTAATACCTATACAGGGCGCACGGATCTCGCACTAGAAGCGAGGCTAGCAATGTATTGTGAGCCATCCAAGCTTGCCGCTCTCAGTAACATCGGGAATTGCTGTATTTGGATCGCCGTTGTTCATTTGTCAACGACCTTGAAGTAGCAGCTTGTCTTGTTTGTGACTCGCATTCCTTAGTGCATCGCGACTTGATTGTCTAATCGCTCGCAGATGTGCTCAGTGCAGACTTTTTCTAGTCGCACACAGTGTTTGAATGCATATAAACACGTGCTAAAAGCTAAAATCACGGTTCCGGTCGGACGCGACGAGATATCATCAGTAGGCGGCAATTCCCTTGGTCACTGTGTATAAGCGCTTGCCAACCATATGTTCTTTCTTTATGCAGGTTAGAAATCCATCGCTGATGTATGACTCGATTCATGTTTGTTTTTTTTAATTCTCGAGAAAAGCCGTTCATGGTGAATGGCTAGCAACACAGCCAGTCATTGTGTAATAGTGGTCATTTATCCCGTTCTTTATTATGCCAGTCACGTGCAGGCGACTACTGCACACGTCTTCTCTACTGTTCCACAGTTTGCAGCGTGAATGGACCAGCGCGTTGGCGATTACCAAGTTGAACATCCAACAGCTGATCGTACGATAGCAGCGGTATCGTTTCGCATTCATGCAGTTCATCATGAGACAACGTACGGCACCTAAGCTATAAAGGCGGTGGTGTGCTCGACTGCTGACCCAACATTCGCGGGATCGAATCCCGGCCGCGGAGGCCGCAATTTCGGTGGAGGCGAAAATACTTGAGGCCCGTCTACTTAAATTTAGGTGCACGTTAAAGAACGCCAGGTGGCAGAAATTTCCGGAGCCCACCACTACGCCGTCCCTCATAATCATATCATGGTTTCGGGACGTAAAATCCCAACAATTATTTAAAGTTAACGCTGCTTCGGTGTCGAGACGCTACACTGCCACCAACAGCAAACGCAAAGGAGAAAGAAAGTTAGGAACAAAAAAGTTTTGGCCGTGGCGCAAGCATGACGAAAACTCAAAGCTGTGAAGACGACGTCACGCAGAGCCGCTCTTTTTTCCGCTCCGTTTCGATGTAGGCGAGCCTTGCAAAGGCGAAACTAATTATTCGCATAACTCCTACGAGAGCTTTTTTTTTTTATTTGCAAGTTTTAGAAATTTAATTGTTCGGCTGAATAATGTCGAGGATGAGTTTCTCGCTGCCCGAATGTCTTCCAAGATTAGCAATTTAGAAGTTAATAAGAAACATTCCTTTAATTACCTGGATAAGGTCAAAAGTACCTCTCATGTATATACCGGTAATCTGGACAAGCGTCGGATAGTAAACTTAGAGTCACTGTGATGTAATTGTTTTGATCTTCTAATTGCTGCTGACAATGAAGGCAAATAAATAAATAAATAAATAAATAAATAAATAAATAAATAAATAAATAAATAAACATAAAAAGCACGGCACAGGTTAGCGGAAAAGGCAGAAAGTGCGTGATGCTGATACTAATCTGAAAAAAAAAAAGCTGCAAGGTGCTTTTTCAAAAGCTGAGAGTGTTTTGCAAGCTTTAACTCGAAAATATAGCTAGAGTACAGTAGCGTAGCGAGAAATGTTTTGCAGGAAGAAAGGTTTGACCCCCCCCCCCCCCCCCCCCCCCCCCCCGCCAACGCCAGTGCTAGAGTATGTTGTTCCCTTGTGGCTTTTTTTCACAACAAAAACGTAATTGATGCCACACAGCCTAAAATTATGTGCTGCATCCACTCTAAGAAAAACCACGATTGAAAGAGAAATTATTCCCCGCGAGGTGCCGGAAACGTTTTTAAAGGAACTTAAAAAAAGAAACAAAAATTTTGATAAAAAAAACATGCTGCCAGATCTTTTTAACAATCATTCTTGCCATTTTTCACATCGTTTCTCTTTCCCAACTGCACGAATAAATTGGAAAACAAATGAAGTTCCCATTATTCGGAGCCGAACCTAACAACGCTGTACAAATGACCTCACGGGGACTACTTACAATATCCGCTTTCCAGATGCAACCAGACATTCCGGAAGAAATGTATGCGCGATTTCGGTCCGAATGGGCTCGCAGGGTATTACCAGGCCACTACGGACAAATAAAGAAATGTACCGCGTATTGTGCAAGCGCGCAATTTAAGTTGTAGTGCCGGAAATGATCACGGCGTCGAAAATTCTTTAGGAGAGGGCGAAAGGAGGCGGGTGAATAGAAACATGTCCCCGCAGGACGTCTGTCGAGTGTAACGCACCGCGCTGACCGAGTCCGACCTGGTCGCCTTCCTTCTCTCACGCGCTCCCGAGCCCATTTGCCGGTTTTGGCATTAAATCTCCCGCTGCATATGCGGGATTGTCTGGCGCAGACGCAACACGAGGAAATCGCTAGCTTTCAGTTTGCCATCAACTCAAGTTTTCCAGCGCGCGTTTCTTTCTCTTTCTTCTTGCGTTTTTTCTTCTTTTCATTTTCCGTTCATATATGCTTCCCTACCCTCACGGAAACCACAAAAGCCTTATGAAACGGGGCCCCGATAGCGGAAAGCCAGCAGGTAGCGAGCGCGAAAGCAAATGACGAGCGTTCCTCCCGCACAATCTGGACTTAAAGGGGGAGGGGGGAGAGAGGTCGCCGAGGATAGGAGAGACAGCGAAATCTTTCACGGGGTACAAGTGTTAATCAAAGAAAGTCCGTGTAAGGCAGCCGCCCGCTCCTCCTCTTCCACGCCCTCTCCGCTGCTTTTCACTTGGCCGCACACGCGCGCGAACAGCCAGCAGCACGGACCGCCGACACGCAAGAGACAGAGAAAAGAAGAGAAAAGGCGCGACACTCTTGCGCCGGCGAATATACACACGCTGGCATTACGGCGGCGGAGGTACAGCGGCAAGCCAAATACGTTATCCCATTTCCCTTTTCACGGCGGGGCGTCGTCCATTAACTATTGTTGTGGCTGTTATCGTTTGCTCCGCGCGATGAAGAGGAGGAGGAGGCGTTCATTCTCCTCTCGGAAGGAAGAGACTGCAGCCACGCGTCGTCTCGGCTTACTGCTCTCCCGCGGCGGCGCGCGCCTTGAATAGGGGCCCGGACGCAACGCGCGCCCAGGGCCGACACCCCAGCCGGCTCGCTGCCGTACTACAGCTTCCCTTGCCAGAAGCTACGCACTCGAGGCGGAAATGGAAAGCAATTTATTAGTTCAATCTCCGGTCGTGTTATTCTTATTCCGCCACACTTACTGCTGTTGCTTCTTTTCCGTTATGGCTCTGCTACCTTGGTGGTCCCCTTTCTCTCGATCCCTCTTTCACCTTGACGCAAAACATTTACAGAGACAGGGGAAAAAAACTACGGGAATAGATTATACTGAAGAGCGAACAGGTATGGTGTTAATAGGATGAAACTCGGAACGCCACGGCAATGAAAATGGCAAGCATGAAAGGGTGGCTGAAACTCGTGCTTTTGTGCCTGATCTCAATTCTTTCTTTTTTTTTTCCTAGTTGGCTCGAGTCCATTTGAAACACGTGGAGGAGGCTGAATTAAAAGCCACTGTGACTATAGCTAGAATGGTGTTCGGTCCCCTGTTGTAATTGTATCGTGGGGCAAAGTGTGCGACAGACATCGCCAACACAGTACAACGTCTTAGTTGTTTAAGTAAAGCAGGAAGTCATGACAGAACGAAGAACCGGAATCAAATACCGGCCGCAGCTGTCGCATTTTGCCCCCACGAGAAAGCACCCGATTATCGTGCAGTGCGTGCACGTAAGAAAACATCAGGTGGTCGAATTTAGTCCGGAGTACCCCACCACACGGCGTCACTCATGATGGAATCTTGGTTCTGGCGTGAAGCACCGAATGATTTAATCTTCAGGGACTGATTACTTTCATGGACGCATACATTTACTAATAGAAGCGGTAAATACCTGGTAGAAAACTAAACGACGTATACAACAAGCGGCGTGAGCTCCGATGGCCCCATTTCTTGCTCCCCAAGATCACATACAAGCTATGAGTTTCTAATTATTTGGTGCCCGTGTGCGGTTTTTGAGAGCTAAGTAAGCATCATAAGTATTCGTGCGTTTTGCTAAACTTGAGGCGTTTCAATCAACACTATATTCGTTCGTTTAAGGGAAGGATAACAGCTACGTAATAAAAATTTCCACGTGTATATATATATATATATATATATATATATATATATATTATATATATATATATATATATATATATATATATATATATATATATATATATATATATATATGTTAATGAGAACTAACAGACAATAATGCCAAGGAAAGTATAGGGGATGTTTTTAGTAGTAAATGTAAGGTAATTGTGAAGAAAGAAAAGTGGAGTAGCTTGCCGCGGGCAGGGGCCGAACCTGCGACCTTCGAATAACGCGTCCGATGCTCTACCAACTGAGCTACCGCGGCGGCCATCCCCCCGTCCACTTATATATATATATAGGCTGTACATTCAAAAGTAGTGATCAGCATTACACACCGTAACTGTAATTAATCCTGGTGTGCTGTGGTGCGAACCGGCCGCTTTTGCTTGTCACCTACGAACGCAAGGTATGAAACAGACATATGGGAACGGAGAGCAGAACGTGAAACGTGAGACTGTCAGTCTTTGACGCCTTTGATCCGACGCGGGGTCCGGGCAGGTAAGTGTGGTCGAGTGTCATTTTGTGCTCTGTATACCATGGCAGAAAAAAAATTCGGGGGGGAGGGAGGGGGCACGGGCCGCTGTGCCCCCCCCCTCGCTACGCCATTGGGACCAGCTTTTCAGTGGCTGCGTTCTCACTCACCGCAGAGCGTATACAAGCAGACTGTACTGCCGGTTCAGCACACAGCGCTGAACACAGTCAGTACTTTTCTCTATAGAGGAGTGATGGATCAGTTCTCGTGTGCTGTGTTTTTTGGGGTGCGCGCAGCGTGCTATCTGGGCTGATTCAGGAACAGCACTACAAAACTGTGAGCCCTTGCGATCCTATGGGCGAGTTCGAATCCTATGAAGTGGGAATATATGGGCGGGATCAGTCACACTTCGTTAAATATGGCTGACCCCTCTTAGAAGTATGCAAATATGCTAAATGTCGCAAACACCCCCAGCCCCATCCCTGACGATGGCGCAGGCCTCAGACTCGGACTGCCCCATACCCTACACTACTAAACGCAGACCAGTTCCCTTCCTCATGCAAACACTGCGGCAAACCAGGAGATTTCTTACACATCCTCTTGCCGTGCCCCACCTTCCCTCATCGCCCATCACCGGCTGTGACGGTGTCTTACTGAGAGACCATCAGGACCAGCACTTCTGCTTTCGATCAGCGCCGGATGATCTCCTGCGCGATGAAGAGGATTGCGCTTCAGGGTTTTTCCCTCGCTTTGTAAGGGCGCCTCCTTACAGTGAGGGAGCACCCACGTGCCATGTAGAGGGCTCGGCCCCCACGTTCACACATTGGCAGTAAATGTTTTTACCGCCACCACCGCTGAAAACTTCCTACTCAAAATCTAACGAATGAGGTCACCAGTACACCCTGCGTGCCACGTACGAAAAGTGCCTACTTTTCGCTTGTTGTCTGTTTACTGGTTTGAGAAGAGCCTTAGTTCCCGCGCTGAACATTTATCACATACATTAATCGATTGCGCTAGGGGGCGCTCTCAATACAAGGGCTCTCGGTACGTCTTCCGATACGAAGGCACATTTGCACTAATAGAGAGACAATGATCTTAATGACATTCCTTAATTTGTGAAGTCTTTTGGTGTGTTTCCGTGGGTTGTGTATCTTTTATGCACCGTGCATATCATTTCACTTTTCCCTCTGTACCTATTTGGCGTTGGACGCGAGTAGGCTCGCCGTCACGCAAACCTTTCCCAGATTCATTAAGGAGTCTCTCCGTCTCTCAAGCTGGCGACTCAAATTGCCGACCGTTTATTATGACCAAATCAATCGCTCAAGCAATTAGCGAAGGGCCAGGGTTGTTTTCTCACTCGGTCCTTTTCTCACGCTTGTGTTTCGCGGAAGAACTTCGTTGTCTCGTCGCACTTAAAAGATGGACACTCGCAACCGTTTTGCTGTAGCGAAAACGACACAAGCCTCTCGTTTCTCTCTGTTCATCTTTCCGGACGTAGCGACATTTTTGTTTTTTTTTTCAGCACTCTTGGACTGGGTTTCCCGCTGCACCAACTAAAGCGATAACGCAAAATTTTCTCCACGTAGAGGAAGAAGCATAGTCGGTAGAGAGCTGACTCCGATCCTTCTGGAAATAGTTCACTTTTCTTTTCAGCGCCATTGATATCAAGACAAGAAAAAATTGCACGGCCATAGCCATTTCTGTTGAGTGTCGTTAGCGTTTCTCTCTCAAGCTGTTGCCGCGCAAAAGAGGAGAAGCCGGTATAGTTCGAAGGAGCAGTATAGTAGAAGGGAACAGCGTAAAGAGCAAGATAGAGTAACCGAGGCACCGAACACAGGCTCTCTGCCACTTTTTCGTCTTTTCGTGGCCCACTTTGCGTGTGCGCATCAAGCCTGACTCAATGCTTGCTCCCTTTGCTTTTGTTTTCATTATTATTTTTTTTATCGACGCGACCTTGCGTCGCTCCAACTCGAGCTTCAAATGACCCTAAACCGATCGTTAGAGGCAAAGAGGATCAATGAAGACAGGTCTCGTTACGGCGGCTCCAAATTAAGCAATTATAACGACATTATCCGCGTTACACCAGCTTCGGATAAAGCGATAACAAAAGGAATAAGGCGAGGCAGAACGAAATTTTGGAAAATTCCAATACTTCCACGAGAGAGGGGGAAGAGGGAGAAAGAAAACGCAGCATAAAACACGTGTTCCCGTCCTTTCAGCCGGTGAAATGCGCCAGCTAAGCAGCGAAGAAGGATCGTTCAATTGAAATATTTTGGTGGCAGCAAGAATTATTTTGTTACGCCGAGAAAACGAAGGGAAGGGGTATTATTTACCCCGCGTTTCACACATATTTTTCTTTTTCGTTTAGACTGTGAATTACTCTATATAAGGTGCGTTACAATAACTTTTAACACAAATGGAACCTTGCGCCAGTACGAGTGCCTGCGAGAATCGACAGCAGGAACTTAGCTAAATTGCGTGGAAACTTCTTGAGCAATACGCAACTGCTCAGGCCGTTCGCGACAAGTCAAGTTTCTGTGTTAATTGGGTAATTACGAATTCACCTTTATGGATGTGTTAATTAGCAGACCGAACTGGCCTGTCAAGTTTCGCGTAGACATTTGAACTAGACAGGTGGTTCACTTCTTGGTCCTACGGAGGACTACCTGGTGCACGTCGACATTCTAAGCGAGCGCACTGTTATATCAAGCACAACAGCCAAATTTGTGTCGTTAAGGTAGAAAGTATGCTCAAGCAGTCGAAGAAGAAGACGACTGAATCAGTGCCAAAGAAACTGGCGGAGGTGACAGGATGGGAATAAATAGGAAGTTAGGAATGGTGACATGATGAGCACTGTGTCTCTTTACTTTGTGCGGGCTTGTTACGAGTATTCTGCTTTCATTCGCACGCGGTTGTACTTGACTTACAACTAGCGCTGCAAACACGTTTGCACTATGCGGGAACATGTTGCTTATACCAAACTCGAATAATTTATTCAGCCCGCGAAAATAGTGATATCGGTTTTCATTGCTCTATAGGGATGCGCACCAAAAGAAAATAGGAGCATTCTCAGCCATCCGAAGTAGCCATATGTATTGACTTTTTTTTTGTGTATCGAGCAGTGAGTGTGTAAGGGAATTTCTGCACCCGTTAGCAGCCTCAGGTAGTGGTCACGGCTCAGAATGACCGGAGATGGCCATTTCTGCCAACAAACTGCATGCGTGCACGAATGCACGTACAAAGTCACGTACACACACATAAACGTACACTTAAGAGGCTGACCACCAGCTCTACAAACACCCTTACAAACCTCGCCCGAAGCTCCGACAACAATCGTATTAAAAGTTCTGACATCGCTGTTGAAATTTGCGCTTGTGTTCTCGAGTACCCGGATGCGCGAACCATAACCTGGCAGCGTAAAAGGTTGGCGCTAGGCGAATTAGGGGAAAATATGCGCTCTTCGCTGCTCTTAATTCGTGATCCAGCGAGATGCCTTAGATCGGTGGCCGCATTTTTGATCGAGCACTGTGTATCACACTTTCGTCTATGCTTCATCCGTAAAACGTGCTCCGGAGGCCACTAGGAAAGAGCCGCCCTCTAATCGCGCGCCACACCTCTTCAATTTAGCCTTCAAGAACTCTGAATTCGATTAACCTCTGCTTTGATACGGCGAAAGGTGGTGAAGGCGCTTACCTTTAAGGCAAGCACTTGGGAGCGAAAGAAACGTGAACGCAATAAAGAAAAAAATGCGTGCAAAAATAAAGAAGACGTTTCGCACTTCTTTTCTGCCTATAAGCGGTGGGAGACCGCTCGCGTGCGAAGGGAAACGTGACGTTTATGCTCATATAAAATTCATGCCAAAGAAGCGAACAAACAAAACGGTTGAAGCCGCGAAGCGCGCATTTCCTTGGCGGGATTCTCCATCCCGCTTCGCACACCTTGGCGCTCCCTGCCTGAGCACAGCTGGGCGGACGCGACCCGCCGAAAACCATTTACAGGGCGAACTTGCTCGTCCCCTTCTCCGTGCCTTGTAGAGGAAGAGAACGATCTACAAGAAAAGCAGGTGGGCAAAAAAAAAAAAAAAAGACCTCTGGGAAAGCGGAGGTGGGCAGAGGCGACCCCGGAGCATACTTCTAGAAGCCCAGCTCTCAGGATGCAACCTATGCGGAGCACTCCTAACACGGTTTGCATACGGTAGTGCTTCTGGTGGCTTCATAAACGTTCGAGATTAGGCTGTCGTAAATGCGTACGCTGCATCTTGGAGAAAGTCCTTAGCGCGCGGGGGTTGAAAGTTTTGCGGCGGGAGAGTACTCTGCTGCCGCCCTCGCCACGTGTTCTCTCGCTCTATTTAGCCTCCTCAAAAATGTGTATACGTGAATGAGCGCGTAGTTATAACGTAACTATTACCGTCGGTAAATTACCTGAGGGGCTTCTAAGACACAGGGAGAAAAGGAACTGCAGAAGCCTTAAAAGGGGAGCGTCATTTACTTAGTCCCGTATAAAAGGCCTGTGCCACGAATTTCGGCAAAAGTGATGGCCTTTGCAGTTCCAGTACATCTCTCCCGGTGGGTTTACCTTGATTTCTTTCAGCTGGATACGAAGGGATATTGTTCGCTTAATAAGCACCTAATGTTCATTAGAACAGCATGCTTTATGGTTTTATGGGTTTTATTTTATTGCAGAAAGGCCTGCGTTTAAAAAAGCGACGACGACAACAACTACAACGACAGAGCTAAAGAAAAGGATGTACCTAAACGTACACGTACTACTCTGTATTGAAAATTAAAGCTCCGAGAGCCTGCTCACGACCTTCAGAACCTTGTTTTTTTTTCTATACTTCAGGCGCCTGTCAGCGTGAGCCAAAAAAAGAAAAAAAGAAAATATCGGTAAGAAATTGCAGACGAGATGAGTGCACAGACTTAGAGTTAGTACTGCAGAGTAACTTTTTTTCTGCCATTTGCTTTCGCTTGGCGCTAAGAAAGTGAAAGTTTTATAGAAGGTCTTCGCCGCTAACAAATGATGCAGCAGCGGACGGTATATACAGGGAACCCCGACAGCCTTAACCTCATCCAGGCAACGTGAAGCGCGCCCTTCCACTCTCGGGCAGGACGGGATCGCTGGTGTGCCCAGGGCTTAGGGCAGGGAAAAGCCCGCTGACTGCCGAGAGCCAGTGGCGCCTGGCGAAAAACGCAACAAAAGACGGAGTCCGCAGGCAGGGACGGGGGCGCTAACCGAAGACAGCCCTGCCTGCTGCCGCGCTGTCCCGCTGCGCGAGCACGAGCAAAGTCCGCCTAAGGTATCTAAGGCCTGGCACTGCCGGCAAAGACGGAATAACGTAACGGCTGGCGGAAATCCATTTAGAGCGTCTCTCTGGCGTAGGGCATGCGGAGGGGAGGGGGCGCTAGTGGTTTCCGTTCACGCCCCGTCTCACGAGATCCGACGAGATATCGTTCCGTGGCGTCCACCTAAGGCGCGGGCTCGGTGGCCGGAGACGGTTTCTGCTCCGTCAGGCTTGCTCTGTGGATTCGCACGTCTTCCCTTTTGTTATCGCGATTCTTTCCCGAGGGATCGATAGGCGCTCATCGGCAACTCTCTCTCGGCTTCCAAAATGAAGTGTCAACCACCGCGGTCCGCGGGCTGACGCGCGCCCACGGTGCACGCCGGTAACAGCCAGCGTGCTTCTTCCGATGTAGCTGCCCCGCTGCCCGACGAGAACGCCTACCCGTACGATGATGAGCGACGCAATACATACCGGAAAGCTAGATCGCTGGAATTGCCAGAGGGTATGTGCGGGACAAGCGTCATATGATTGAATCGCAAGGCTGAGTGGTAATTGATTTTTGCGCAAGGACAATACCGCGAAATGAACAACAGTCCGTCTATGCGTCCCGTCTAAACCATTATGCGATAATAACTTGTCAGAGTATCTTCGAATCACGCGTTGGTTGGTAGGGGAGACAAAGCCATCAGCCGCAGGCGTCCATCGCGCTTCTGTGTTTGCAATTTCTACTTGCGATCTTGCGCTGATGACTTAGTTATGGAGTAGCGGGTCCGAGAGAGAGGCGCTGGGCAGACACGTTGACGACGGCGCGAACTATAACCACCAGATACGCAATGTCGCTGACGCTGCCGTACTTCAATAGCAACGTAAAAGCAGCTCCCCTATCTAACGGATGAAAAGGTGTGCAGAATAAAACGCTTCCCTGAGCAATAGTACCAACAAGTGCATGCACTTACAATTTCCCCGAAACGTTAATAATAATAATTGCTGAGGTTTAACGACCCAACACCAGGATATGATTATGAGGGACGCCGTAGTGGAGGGCTCCGGAAATTTCGACCACCCAGGGTTCTTCAACGTGCACCTAAATCTAAGTGCACGAGCCCCAAGCATTTTCGCCTCTATCGAAAGCGGCAGGGATTCGATCCCGCTACCTTCGTGTCCCCGAAAAGTTGTGTCAAAAGTACAAGTTGTTACCGCTAACCTTGGTTTAAGTATTGTTATACCATTGTGAAGTGTCAGTCCTAAATAAAAAGCAAATATTTTGGCCACTCTGTGTTCTTTTCTCTCTTTATGTGGCTCGAAAACAGCCTGCGCTATCCTGTGATGCATTAAAGCAAAACAAAAAATCCAGTCTTTACCAACGGACGGTGGTGAATAGTATACTTCCTTGTCGATTCCATCTTAAAATAGAAATGCCAGAAAGGATGTGAGAATTTTGCTTCATTATAATTACACATAACGAGGGCTATTCGCAGAAAACGCGACGTGCGTCAGTACAATGAGAGCTGCCAGGCGGCGCTAGTGTGTCTTCGCGTGTTAAAAAAAAGAAGAAAGGAAACGAGGTGGCATATATTTTCTTTCATTTTCATCTTCATTTTAATGATACTGCTACTGCTATTAGCGCTGTCTAAAGGGGCCTCGATACCGCAACATTAACCACGTTGTTCTTCTACGGCGACAATCTCAATGTCCTCATGGACTGGCGTGTCACCCTTAAGGTTCAATCTAAACGAATTATTAAACGCAAGCCGTTAGAAGCTCCTATACACATGTTCGTGACGGAGCGGCGTCGTGTTCTCAATCTCCTTCTCACTATTCCCGTTATGGGTAACACTGCGTCGATAAGCGTGAAGAACCCCACTTTCACGATTACCGTTATCAGAACCCAGCGACTGCCCTTTCCTGTTTTTTTATCTCCCGAAGTTGAAGGGGTGCAAAATGTTAATGAAAACGAAAATGAGGAAGCAAAATAAAAACAATCAGTTGCCATCTGCCACCCTTCGATAGAACAGTACGCGTACAAAAAAAAGTAAAATAAAAAGAAAGTGAAGCAATCTTAGGGTTGCAGGAAGAACACGCTGCCCCATCCCCCCATTATGCACGGAGTAACCTTCGGCAGTTAGGGCTAAAGTGATTCCGTCGCCAAGGGGCGCGTCTTCGATGAAAATGTCGTTTCTCCTCAGGTGTCACCCGTGACCGCGTGTCAGTGTATTATCGCGAAACAAACGATTCTGCGGGAATGGCCGCGACACCCCTTACCGTAGCCGGCGCCCTCGCGGGCGCAACGAGCGCCGCCTGCCCCGCTATCTTCAGTATGAAAATGACCGAGAATGGGCGCACGAAACAAGCAAAAAGAGGCACGAGTGCCCTAGCAATTAAATTCAGCAACGCTGTTTCGTGCTATCTACTACCTCTCCTGAAACAGTTTCATTAGGCTCTCGGCCTTGTAAGAGATTTCTCGAAATTTTGCTGTCATTTTTTTCTTTCTTCAGCTTTCTCCTCTCTCTCTCTCTTTCCCTCTCTCTCTCTCTCTATATATATATATATATATATATATATATATATATAGAGAGAGAGAGAGAGAGAGAGAGAGAGAGGGGGGGGAGGAGGACGTTTGCTTCCTAGTCAGCCTGTTATTGCCTCATTTGAGCCATTCTTTTATCTTGAGTATTCTTCGGGCAGGGACGTGGAAAGTAGAACTGAAGATAAGCGCACGTGGAGTGACAGCGATGCTGGAAGGGTTCTCAGGGGCCATTAAAGCAAACTTTTATGAGATAATACAAGAAAATAAATACGAGAGGTAGAAGCCTTGCTTTAAAAATAAAAGAAGGGAACGAACATTAACAACCAAGAAAAAGAGAGATGTGAGAAAGTACGTACAAGAACGCAAGCAATGCTCCGAGGGTGGTTACGGTGAGCGAAGGAAGGCTGTAGCTGTAGGAACGCCTAAAAGCAAAGGACGCGCCCACTCCGCGTGTTAAGAGCAACGTTAAATAATAATAATAGCAGCAGGGGACGTGTGCAATCAAATGCCACGGCGTTAAGAGAAAGGAAAAACTAAATAAAAAAAAGATGTGGGCGTGACAGATGATGATAAAATGGCCCGGGGGATTGGCCGGCATTAAATGCGACGTTAATGTACGGCGTGGAACGAACGCACGTGAAGGAAGGAAAAAAAATATGTTTGTAACCACCTAGCGCAACCACACGCACGCACGCGATGCTGCGACAAAAACAGGAGGGAATAGGTGTTTGAAAGGATCTCTTTGGCGCCTCCTGTGCCGCACTTATTTGTTCTGCACTGCGTTGGCTTCTTTCTCATCCTCATCCTCTCGCGGCATTCTTGTTGCCGCTGTTCAGCCGTTGTGAGCGTTGCTGCTCTGCCACACAAGAAACGACGGAAAGGAAAGAAGGGGAGAAAAAGAGCTCCCTGAAATACGAAGCCCCTGCTGTGATAAGAAATTAGGCGTAAAGAAAGGGGAATGACCCAGAAGCGTTACATTAAGAAGAATGGCGGAGCCTGCTCTCGCTCTGAGACGTAATGCCGCTCCAAGTCAAAAGTCAGCGCCCCTGCTGTTTCTGTCTTGATTTTTTTTTTATTACTCAGCCGTTATATTACCCGGCTTCTTCCGCTAGTATATCAGAGACATGTCGCGCAATAAAGTCATTCTACAGTTTTTGTTTTATATAACGGAAGCCCGTACAACTGGCAAAAACATCGTCCATAAGTTGGTTGTGTTTTTCGCAAATATGAAGTTATAGCCATTGTACGTGCAGCTCATAATGAGACGCTGCTTTGTAATAATAACGCCTGGCTGATCATTGACTTCGCACTGCACTCGTCGAGGTGTCATTACCTGTCCTGCACACAAACACCCCATAACGTGGACGAGGGAGCGCCCTGCGTCGTAGCTCAATTAGTAGAGCATCGGACGAGTAATTAGAAGGTTGTGGGTTCGGATCCCACTGACGGAAAGGGTGCTTATTCGTCCACTTTAATTTTTTTCAATTTAGGTTCTAATCCTTACACTGTCGTTAAAAACAACAAAAAAATGTCCCCTATGTTTTCCTTGGTGCCTGTTGGTCTCATTGGGAGGGTCCTATAAGCAACGTTTACTTCACTGGCAAAAGCACGAGACCCCCCCCCCTCCCTTATTCACCTCTCTCCCTTTAACGGGGTCCCTAACGTGGACAGCTGTGGCCACCTAGTTCGGCTGATCATCCAGCACTATTCAGCCCACTCTATTCCCAATTGCAGAGTTTCAGTTGGAGAACGCAAGTGGAGAGTGTGTTCCAGTTCGCACCGCGGCCACCAGTATCGCCATTTTTTAAATGGGGATTTGAGTTAAATTTCCTGGCTTCTGGAAGTATCAAGAATTGAAGGATCAATCTAAGGCTGATAGCCCAAAAATCCAGGACCTTTTTGCGTAACTTCTGCTTTTTGCATATTCTTACTGGTGTGAGAACATTTTGTGTTCCCGATAGGTTTCCTTGACGTCACAAATATGGCAAGCTTGCTGGCCGCTTAAAAAAAATATGTATTGGCTTACTCTCATCGTTATTTGCTAATAACAAGAATCATGGGAATTAAAGAAACAAAGCAACAAATGCGGATTGCTGAAGGGAATACAAATTAAAATGTCGCGCTGTCTCTTATGCATTTGCCTGAGACGACTGGCAGGCGAAATTGGTCTTCTCCTTCTCCGTCGATTGTATTTCCCGAAAGCTTTACTCACTCAACGTGGTTTTGCACTGCCTCCGGAATCCGAGAAAATCGAAGCTTTCTGCACTTCACGTGGTGTTGCGGTGCCTCCGTGATCGGCCCGCCTTGAATAAGCGATGATGTCGTGATGACGTCACCATGTGACATCCCGTGATGTGACATCATAATGACGTTAAAATTTTGACAATCTGTGACGTCGTAATGGCGTCATAGAGTGACATTATCACGTGGTTTTTTTCATCGCTCGTGTTGACGCCGCCGACGCCGACGGTCACTTTTCGCGTTTGGTGAGGCATCTAAGGCTTTCTCCTTAATAACAAACCTCACTTGTGCATTAAAAGGCCGAAGACGGAGAAGTTGAAATTTATAAGGTGACCTCACACAAACCATGCCATGTCTGATGCGAAGTACTGTTTGTTTGCGTGATACATTATGATACCGTTAAATGGCTGGTCGAGATGAGGCGTCATCTTACATGGAAAATGGCAAAGAAGGCGTCCTAGGCTAACATATTTTCTGATCCGCACACGAACGAGAAACTAAATTTTTTGGCTTTGCCACATAGTTTGTGCTACTGAGGCAGAGTACCCTTTACAGGGCTAGTACAACGTTATCTAGATTGATATAATAAGAATGCAGTTCCAAGTAGATTTGTTTCATCCCAAAAGAAATTTTCGTAAGCGAGAAATTATGCGAGAACATTCGGTGGAGCGATGAGCAGTTTGACATTCACGTACGGGCTCCGCGCGACTTAAAGCTTGTTTCACATGACAGCGATTTTGCTCCAAAAGCGGAGCGGCTGCCGCCGCGCGTGCCTAAAACCAGTTTTTAGAGCGTCCACGCGCCGCTGCGATCGAGATCGCTTGGGGTGGGAAAAATTCGCTCGCGGTAGAGCATCTGCCAATGGTGGAGCAGTGACGGGAGGAGCACGTGACTGCAGGCGTGGAGTCGAGGAGCGGGCGCGTCGACCGGGAGGAATTCGCTTTCCTACAAGACGACATCCGCTGCCCGGCTCAGCAATGTCTCGGTGTAGAAGTGCCGTTTTTTTTTTCTTTTGTTGTTCCCGACGGCGCTTCTGTCCGAAGCAGACAAATCGTTTGCATGTGCCATTTTGTTCTTTTGCATTTGTTTTTCGTATCGTGGAACCCGCATGGGTCAGGACTGGGGGACCTTACGGCACTCCGTACTTGCTCGCAGCACATGTTGCTGTTT
This sequence comes from Rhipicephalus sanguineus, assembly GCF_013339695.2. Taxonomy (NCBI): domain Eukaryota; kingdom Metazoa; phylum Arthropoda; class Arachnida; order Ixodida; family Ixodidae; genus Rhipicephalus; species Rhipicephalus sanguineus. The sequence goes on along the minus strand of NC_051176.1, from coordinate 202,638,566 downwards.
GTTTTCTTGTTTGCAACCCCGACCCAGCGCGTTTGAATAGTTTGGTGTTTTATCGCGTTAAATGGTCACGTACACCAAACGACAACAAATACCACCGTCTTTTTGCTGGAGTGGATGGATGGATGAAACATCTTTATTGAGGTCCAATAGGGCGCGCTAGTTTCCTAGCCCGAAGGGGGCCGCTCCCACGTTACCCATAGACAAAAAGAGAAGCGAGCTCCTTCAGAAACCCGCCAAATCGTCGACTGGGCCTCTTGCATTCGGTAGCCGGCCCAGACTACGCACAAACGCCTTTCGGCAATTCAAGAACGAAGCCGTTGAAAGAGCTCTACAAGATTCAAGCCATACCTCTTTCTCTTGCTTCTCTATGATCAATTAGTGCTCAACAAGACATGTGTGTTAAAAAGAAAGCTAAAAGAGAAATAAACTTGACTGCAAAAGTAGTTTACTTGCACTCAGACACGCCGCATATTTTTTATTCAAGGTTTAGACGTGTGAAAGTCGAGCACCGAAATAGAAAGCTGTTGTAACCTGCAATTCAAGCGCACCAAGACAAGCGAATTCGGAGCAAGGAAACCTGCGGGTAAACGGGCGCTTTCCACAAACGACAGTGCGCTTCGCAGCGGTGCATCGCGCAAAGGAGGTGCATGTTAAATGAAGCCGCGTCCCGCTCGACCGCCGCTATCGCTCAGTGAAACAGCCTTTTAGAGAGCGTCTGTATGCGGCCTCTTAATCGCTTCCGAATTACCAGTAATAATAATAATAATAATAATAATAATAATAATAATAATAATAATAATAATAATAATAATAATAATAATAATAATAATAATAATAATAATAATAAAAGATAGAGGACGCCCGGGAATTTTAGCCAACTTAAATATGTCAGAGTGGTTTGAAAACGCTGAAATACAATAAACCAATCTGCGTCATCGCACTCATGGCACAGGAGCTTCAGTTTCTCGCGTGAAATTCTAAGGTGAAACTTCAAAAATTTACTCGATTCTAGGACATACCCGATTGTTGTTAAAAGACGTGAAGATTTTCTATAAATTTTTCTTAGCGGGCATCAATGAGTTATCTAAAATCAAGGGTACCTGGTCAGCTCCATACGTTTTCATCCGTACTGCGATGATTTTCCACTACACTCATTAGTGTCGAATCACCTTCGGTGCGCTCTGATAAGAGGAAGGATGCAAAATAACAAAGTTCCCTTATTTTTACAGCCACAGTTCCTCAGTGATGTCGGTGCTGTTGTTGCAAACACTGTAATGCAAGCACGACAGTAAAAAAGAAAAACTTTTTTTTAAAAGTAGAGGGCTGGGCTGTCGTGGGCTGTGATCGTATGCTGTCGTCGTAGCTTGGCGTGACGCAGGCAAAGCATAGCCATTTCTGTGTGTGTTTGTACCTCTCGTTTCAGCGATGGTTGATATGAGCCCGAAACCTGCTTCGTGAAGTTGTACGGAATCGTTGTCGTCGTACCTTTAATACGTTTGATGCGCGCAGATTCGCACTACTTCATATGGTTACTATACAGGGAAGCTTCTAGACTTAGTGAGCTGCGTACCTTTACGTAAAGTATCAAGAACATCAAACGGAAAGAATGAACCCTGAATCATTAAGACATATACATAACAGATGTATATGTTTTTGCTCCTCTGCGCTTACTAAAGGGCAAGTAAGCTCATGGGGGTTGTTACTCACGCGCAAAATAAATGGCAGGCATTGGTAAACGCCAGCGCGCGGGCTCCGCGGATTATCACGACGCGTCACATCTCGTATGACTCAACCCCACATACAGCGCGCCGGTCCAGTAACGAAGGTAGGCAGCTGCGTACTAGGATATTGCTTCGGCGCATCGACGCTGCAACGAAGTTGAATAGTCACATTGGCTAACGATAGTAAGACCTCAAGAAGACGTGGACAAAAAAAAAATGGGGGGGGGGGGGGGGGGGCATTCCACTCTGTGAAGGTGGATGACCAGCGAAGCTGTTCAGCACACGACAAAGAGGACGCACAGAACTTTCAACCAAGGTACGAAGTCATTTAAAGGGGTCATGAACCACTTTTTTAAGTAATGATCTAATGACCTTAGTATCGGAGTTTACTGCCTCTCGAATCGATTGCCGCAAAAATTTCTCGAATCCGTCAAGAATCAGCGGAGTTAAGGGGGTTTGGCGCACGCTCCCAGCGCTTTCTCTCTTTTCTCGTGCCGACGAGCGCACTCGAAGCTAGACAGGGAGGGATGACACGGGGGAAAGAAGTTACGTCAGTGCGCGTCATGAAACGCGATCGCTCTCCCGCTGTGATTCGCTTGCGCGAGTGCGGCTACCATGTACTGAGGAATGCGGCGCCGGCAAGTGGCGGCAGCCCGCGGCAAGAAGCGCATCTGATCCGAACGCCGCTCTCGATTTACGTCGGCTATCGGCCAATAAGCATGCTATGTCTCTTGCGACGTAAACTGACAGATCCGCGACGTAAACTGACAGACGCCCCGCCCACCGACGAGAGTGAGAACCGGCCTCTGTTTGAAAAGAGGGCGCCTGGGGAAACGGCAACTTCGCGCTCCGCTTGTGGCCTTTACGCGGCGCGCACGACTGTAATATTTTGCAGAGCAGTTCATAGCCGTGTCAGCTTTCCGCAGGATGTGTTTTTTCAACAAGCCCAAGGGGTGCTTCATGAACCCTTTAACGTCTGGATCGCCATTCGCCGACCAGAGAAACGCATGCTTGGCATCGAAATTTCGCAAGGCCGGAATACTTCTTATTTGTAGGGTTCTCCGTGTCAACTTTACATCTTGTTCTGCAGGTGACTTTTGTACCAATACCGTGAAAGTCTGTGAAGCCTTCATAGAAAGTGTTCTCTTTGTGCGTTTGTTTTGCGCTGCGCGTACAGCGCATCATATGGTTCAGATGTATTCACTTTCTGCCAGCATGCATGCTTGCACGTGTAGCCCAGTGGAGTGTAGCCCAGTGGTAAACACACTCGACATCGGAGCGTGGGGTCCCGGATTCAAATTCAGCCCCGCCAGAAAATTTTATTATCTTTTATTCATTTATTTCTATGAGATTCCTGTCGGCGGACACGGAGAAATCCCACCGACGGGTCATACACAGTTTTGCTGTAAAAAAAGGGAAGCTATACTGAGACTTGAAATGAAACTGAAATCAATAAAGGGAAACTTTGCAAAGTTGCGTTTTCGCGGATACACGTGTTAGCACTCCACATTTCGGGAAAAATTGAAAAATATTTATGCTTCCGCAAAATCGTTTCCTTCTAGCATAACTTTCAGTGTCTGGCAATTTCTCGTACGAAAAACACATCGTTAAATATGCATTTAGAAAGAGCTGCGACACTCGTCTTCATGCAGTTGATTTGATGCGTAGATGGAAACGACCTCTGTCACCCGATCTCACTTTTCTTTTCTTCTCGAAAGAGAGTAACAAAAGAACCGAGGCTTACAGGACGAGCTGGCACAACAGCGCAAACAACGCATGGCAACATGGTGTTCAGTGGCGCGGGCTACGTGATGCAACTCAGTTTCCGCGCCGTGTCAAGACTGAGGCGCCGACAGAAATCTCCTTCGAGCGGCTGCTGAGAAATTCCCTTCTCTCAAGTTTGCATTATTCCAAGCCGGCCGAAATTCCTGGCGTTTTCTCGTTGGGGATTGCTTCTCCCACCACACGCCGCGCGCGGGGACAAGGGCGGATGCCGGGGTGTCACAGCATGCCTGTGCCGAAATAAAACACTCTTCCCTTCGCCCCAACGACAAGCGATCCTGTAATGCACACACTCACTGTATATGTGTTGGACGCCAGAAGCCGAACTGACGGGCACGGGGACGGGGTGCTTTAGCGCTCGCGCCGTTCGCGATGAAGAAAGCCGGACCAGTATAGCGACGGTGGAGATCGCGATTGAGGAAGGCGAAGAATGTGATAGGCGAAAATTGCTGTAGGCGCGGAAGGGCAGACCAACGGCCGGAGACAGAGCCGTCCCGAGAGTCAACGGTATGCACACAGCACGGCACAACGCTACACGCCTGATACCGGGCCACAGAGAATGCCACGCGCTCACTCGCACACCGACTATTGCTGGGCTGCGTCGTCATCTCCTATGTTCGAAGCGCGTTTCTCCTAGCCCCTTCGCGACCTTCAGTCGCTGCTCAAACGCACGAAAAAGAAAAAAAAGGAAGTGTACTGGCACCCAAATTTTCCCTTGCGAACGGGGACCACTCATTTGTTCTAGAATTTCGCTTAAGTTCGTAGGGTAGAAAGAGAGGCTAAGGAGCATCATTCGAAGTAGATAATACAATACCTACCCAAGAGCCTTGGAAATTCACACTTCTGTTCTCAGCAAGGATGGACGCTGAGCGCCGTCGCACGAGTTAATCGTTCGCGTCATGACGGTTTCGTGTTGGTCCTGCGCTTAATTCAAACAAAGCAAGGAAGCATTTTAATGTCCTCACCCCCTTTATTCATTTCCTTTCACGAGCGAAACGAATCCCGGTTTGATCTGCGCAGTATTGGCTGGCGGCCGTTTGCTTTCTTGTTTGACAACACTTACAGTTTTCCCTTTTTTTGCCAGGCAACAGCAATGCATAAGCCAGCGTGCAAACGAAAGTTTAAAACGGAGTTAATAACGTCTTAATCATATAAAAAACCGTCCTTTCGAGCTTCTTCTCAAGCTACAATTATTCATTCAAAATACAGAATGCACGTATGCAGCTGAATGAAACGGTTTTTGCCCATCAAAGCCGGTGTGTGTTCTAATTCATTCATGCGGTCATTGTTCGCGTGCCCTATAAATCATTTCATAAAGGACTGTAAGCAGCGGTCGCAGTCAAGCTACTTCAAAAAAAAAAATCAGGGGCTTTCGCTAAACATAAAAGGTAATACCTCGTGCGAATAAGCAGATATTCGTGCCGCCCAGAACAAGTATGTTTCACGGTGCCTGCTCAGTCAACGGAACATGCGTTCCTTCCCTACTCTCCGGGGAGCGAGCCGGGACTCCGTTCACTCAGTGAAGTGCGTTGGCCCCGCAAAGCGAGTAGGCACGAGCAAATAGCGCGCGTCATTGGTTGTGACCGTGCCCGGTTGACGATCCGGTGGCTCCGGCAGCGGCCAGCTGCTCGGGGAACCGCGCCGCCTCGGGGTGAAGCGCGGCGTCCGGTTTCCGCGCCGCTTCCGTGACGACGCATGCGGCGCGCGCTTGTTTTGCTTGGTACAGACTGCTTCGGATCCGTCCCGGCAGCGACCGGATCGATGACACACCTCCCCCTAACAGGGCCGCGAGAGGAACCCTATCTGGGCCCCTCCTGGAGCATGGCTCGAGGGGCCCGACAGCACCGATCCCAGCCCGGAGGCCATCGATTGCCCGCCACAGCCCGAAAACAAAACTTTCCAATGAGGAACAGGCGCACAGACAGCAGGTTCCCTCAGCAGCAGGAGCAGCAGCAACAACAACACAACAACAACAACAACAACAACAACAACAACAACAACAACAACAACAGGGAAGGAGGCAACAAAAAAGAACAGGTCTGGGTAGCGAGAAAGGCAAAGAGCAAGCAGTCCCGAAGGACTCAACAAGGCACCCTCCCAGGTGCGATGCCAGGTGAAGTGATCTTCGTCTCCGCCGACGAAGAGGTCGCCGGAGCTAAGCTCCTCTCGGCCAGTGTCCAAAGCCCTTTCCTGGTCTCCCTGTTTCCATTTAGGCGCCCTAATTAAAGACGCCGTGAGTTTCCTTTCCTCCTGTTTATCCCGGCTGCCCAGCTGCATTTCGTTTGGGAGCAAGCTTTCATAATGAAGTATCCCCGCAGATTACCACGAAAGAGATGCCTCTTAAATTTGAAGACCTCTGTGATAATAAGTGCAACATTACATTACTAGTGCGTCGTGGACTATTCTTTCTCATTTTATTTTATTTGGTTCCGTCGACGAGGAGACAGCTTGCTAACCACATCAGTCCTGTTGACTTGGCATCGGAGTCGTTGCCTTAGTTGTACTTATTTACATTCCGCGACGTTTGCTGGATGTTCTAGTAACGAAAAGACCGACTCGCGACCCTGAAGTATTGATGGTCTGTACAAATTACCTTAACTGGCCAGAATAAAATTGTAACATTGCTTGATTTGAGTTTATTTCTCCTTTGTACTAAACAGAATAGAATACGTGCATTCCATGACTTTAGTTGGCCTTAGCCTACGCAACACCGTTGAGATTTATCAATAAACGTATTAGCACCGTATATTAAGAAATAAATGCTTCCTAAATCAACTGTGCTTAATTTGGAAGAAGATCAACGGTTCAACAATGGTCAATGGAATCCGCTTTGCTCCAACGGAAGTGATTCGCAAACCAAACTAGAGAAACGTATTCGCTTTCGGGCAATATCCAGGTGTTCGATCTGGTTTACTAGGGCCCTTCCAAAATAATAATGGCGTCCTCGGGAGATCGAGTGGCTGGTGATCCGACCCGACATCGGTACGAAGCATCTAAACCCTGTCGTCGTCAATACTAGCCAGCATACGCGCAAACTAAAATATATGCGGTCACTGAATCGGTATGGAAATCCGGTTTGTTCTCGGCCTTAAAATCATAACGCTGAGAGTCGCATATGCCGCATGATTGCAGCGCTGTGCCTCCTATTCTCGCTTTCTTTAGGTGTAAGCCCAAACTGGAGACCGAAGCCTTAACACGTACGCACAGTGTATAGCGATATGCATAAAAATCTGCCAACATGAAATTCTTGAACTGTGCGTTGACATTTATGATGTTGCTTACCGTCATTATTTGTACACGCTATACTCGACTACTCTTCTCGTCCGGTGGGTGGAAAGCTGCGGGCACTCATTTAAGGAACCGTCTCTGCTATCAGTGTCCTCTGGTAGACTCCCACCGTTTTCTGAGACCATACTATCTCTGGATCATAATGGCGGACTTTTCGAGTGAGACACCGTTTTTCAGTATAGGCGAGGGATGATCCGTGGTGCTGCTGCGCCCTCGCTTTGCTGGCAATCTAGGGCGCACCTCTCTCGCAGCACTCCTTTGTGTTCCCGTGACTCCGGAGAAAAGTGCTGCGCACGGCGACGCCGGTTCCCACCCTGAATTCACGTGCGCGACCCCTAAAGCATTCTTCCTTCCCCCCCGTTCCTGCACGTCTTCCAGCAACGGTGGTCAGGACACCACGGAACGCCCCGGTTGATCGCCGATCATTGCGGAGAGCCTTTCAAAATGGAGATGTCCGGAGCATAATACAACAGCACTAGCGGCTGTCGAGTCCCGTAGTTTGGGCGACGGTAACGCCAACGATTCTTCGTCACGTACGCCGCCCTCTTCCCTGTGGAGCGTCCCCTCCCCGCGTCCGCCTGTAGACCTGCGTTCGGGACGATGGACCGGAGCAGCACTCCGCCTGTGGGAGGGGAGAAGCTCTCGATTCCACCTGCTCGCAAGAGGGAAGGGGCTAATGTTCCGCTGGCGTGCGCGCCACTGATCCATCTTGTCTGCGTTCTTGTGGCGCGCGCAGCCCGTGCGCGGCCCTTCATTGCGCGCCTTTTCTTTCCCACCATGGTTCTCCCCCCGCCCTCACTAACGCGCTCTCCGATCTTGTCCCTTTGCTTGACAGAGCCGACCCGCATTCCGAGGTCCGGGCGAGGGCGGGGCCCCCATTTTGCTTTACGCGCCCGCACGCACACACATGGGCTCGTCGGCCGCGCTGTCATTTAATTAAGAGCCGCGCATTAAGAGCCCAGCACTCGGTACTCGTGCAGCAAGCAAGTGCGCCGTGCACAATCGCAGCAGTCAGCGGGACCCGTTCAAGGAATCGTTGCTCATTAGGAGTGATGGCCGCCCTGTGTCTTTTCACAAATATTTCTTCCAAGTGTCTAACGAAAGCAATTTTCTCTGTGAATTGTGAAAGCCGTTGTCGACAGGCGCATCGGACACTAAGTGTATGCCATGGCCACGAAAAGAAGAAGCTAATGAATGGACGATGCTTGTTATTCATTATAGCATTACAAACTCACTTTGTTCGTATAGCATTGTTCTCTCGAATCATATTTATTCGACGGCATTCAGAATAGCAGGCTTTGATTATTGCCTCACTCGGCCGTTTCAAACTTGCTATTTACTTACATAATCACCCGGGGATACCCCAAGTCCAATGATATACGAAGAGACATCCTAAGTCCAATAATATCGCCCTAACTAGCTCTACAGCCCGTATCATGAGGGAATCCGGTAACTCACTCATGAAGATATACATGCCACATTACAAGAAACGGGGCATCAGAAAACGTTGAGGATATACGGAAATGTATAGGGCAACATACTGCGGAAACGGGGGCTCACACTGGTACGTCGAGATAAGAGGATGGCAAGAAATGAAGCTCTTTCGTGTATTATCATAACTGCTCACGTGGGTGCTGATGCAGAAGGAGAGAACAGTGCGTAATAAGGCACGGGAGCTAGCCAAATGGGCACTATAGTTTGCCATTCTGCATCGTCGCCGGAGCTTACCGCGTTGCCCAGAACATTGCGAGCAAAGGAGGCTCACAGACTAGCACAACGAGCGCCTTCCTTGCAATGTCAAGCCATGCACGAAGGCAGGGAGGCGCGAGGAATGACACAAATAACAGCAAAAACGAAAGACTTGGCAGACTCGACCGCTCGCGAGTGCCCTCACCACCATAACCACGATGCAACGAGACGCAGACGAAAGCACCGCTCGGGATCGCGACCGGACTCGGACCCGGGCTCAGGCCGCGACGCAGGCAGACAGCTGTTGCGAGCGCGGCGGAAAACGCGCTCAGGCGTGACCTTCGCCGGCGGGGCGCCGAGAGGGCGATCCTTTGATCCACTTCGTGTCGCCGCTCAGGCAAGAGCGGCAGACACGCCCAACCACAGTTGACGCCAGGCCGGGTCGCGAATCTATCGGATCGTCTCAATCGTTCCAATTGTTGCCGCCGAGGGCAGCGAGCCAAGCTTGCGAACTTGTGTCTGCGCTTGCCGTCAGCGAGCCGAATAAACGCTCCGCAAACACAGCGCCGTCCGTGCGTTTCTTCCCAGGCGACGGCACGAAGCAGCCAGCGGGGCTGCAGTTGTTCAGTATTGCTTTTCTAGACGGAGCGAGAAACCGCCGTTTTCGAAAGCTACGTCGGCCGCGTTTTATTTGTGCGTTCGCGGCAACACTGAATAAGCTTATCGGTGTTTCGCAATGAGAGGCAGTTTCTGTGCACGCTTTGTGTTTGGCTTATCTTTGCGACAGCCATTGGCGTGCCTGTTTCCTTCGGTAGCGAATCCTCCGGCACGGACTCTTCAAGTTGATCTATGGCGCCTTAGACGCGGCGAATGAGAGGATCAAGCTCTTCTATAAAAGCGTCGCCGGAGTCTAGTTCCAATTCACTTTCATTTATTTATTTATTTATTTATTTATTTATTTATTTATTTATTTATTTATTTATTTATTTGCAAAGCGCTTATGTTACGAAACACAAACGTCTAGGCGATTTGCGGTGTGTCGCGCCAGCGTATCCGACAACTAGTTATCACCAATTGGCTCATCGAGGTTTATCGCCATAACAAGCGGTGCTTTCAGCATTCACGTACGATGTTCCCTTAGACAGCTTGAAGTGAAAGCAGCAGGCTATGCTTTTTCTGTCATTTTCTATCAATCTATCAATTTGCCGTTTATAAACTTTTTTTTCTTTTCGGTGTTTTTACTAATTTCCGTCCGAGACCTCGTCATTTTTATTTTTTTACTTTCCTATCTTCTTTCCTCTTTCTCTCCTCCTGTCTTCCCTTCATCTACCTCTTCCCTCGTCCGGAAAGATTACGCGTCCATGTGCCAGTTGTCAGCCTGCTCTCTCCTTTTTTCCTCTGTGCCCTTGTGTATTTGTGTACGCATATCAAATAATAATAATAATAATAATAATAATCAATCATCAATCAATCAATCAATCATTTATTTAACGTGCCCAGGAACAACCGTAAGGTCTTTGTGCAGGCGCACGCAAAAAAAACAATAAAAATAAACTACAATACAGACAGTCTTCAGAAATAAAAAGAGCAAATACACGTAGACAAAGAGAAATGAACACAAAAGGGGAGGAGTAAAATAAGACAACACGAGAAATATTGAAGGGGAATGAAAAATTAGATTGCATATATACAACTATGCGGAAAGACGGAGAAGGGAAGACTTTGTACATTGTGCCATACTATGTCAAAACAGTGCAAAGCTCGGATAAAAACAATGATTGTGGACTATGAAAAATGTCAAGATCAAGAAAATTAACATTATAGAGACTTTGTATTCTGTGAACGGTAGAGTGTTGGAAGAAGCAGGCGGGTACATGAAACGGTCTGTTCTCTCTGGTTAACTTACGCGGAATTCGAAAATTAACACAATTGAGAAGTACAGGGCAGGATATGATACCGTGGACTAGCTTGTAAAGAAACAAGAGATCAGAACGATTTCGTCGGCAGTGAAGTGATGGCAATGATAATAATTCAGCAGTATTTGAACGAGATTTTTTAGCAAAGCGATGGTTATATATGCTAAGGAATTTTTTCTGGACTCGTTCAATGGTGTTACCGCTGGATTGAGCAATGCCATTCCATATCACGGACGCATACTCCAGTTGAGGAAGACATAGCGCGGTGTACAATTTTCGGAAGGGCATAGGAGAACGGAATTCTCTAGACAATCTGCAAACACAGCCTAGGGTGCGAAGACCCCGCAAAGCAACACGCTTAGCGTGAGCAGAAAAGTTTAACGTGCTATCAACAACAACACCAAGATCACTGATCTCATAAACCTTGCATAAGGACACAGAATTGACAGAGTATTGAAATGACACGCTAGATGTTTTGCGAGTGATAGACATGAATTTTGTCTTCGAGGCATTCAGAGAAAGGTTATTAGCGTTGCACCATTCGGAAAAAGAGCGCAAATCTGACTGCAGCAAGCGACAGTCGTTAACTGAATGAATTTCCTTAAAAATCTTGATGTCATCGGCATACAAGAGGAAAGAAGAATTACGAATGGCAAAAGAAACATCATTAACGTAAATTAAAAATAGGAGTGGGCCTAATACTGACCCTTGAGGGACCCCACTAGTCACTTTATACAAAGAAGACGTTTGGCCATTTACCGCTACATAACAATATCTATTGAGCAGATAGCTCTGCAGGAGATTCACAACCGACAAGTCAACATCAAATTGCGCAAGTTTAACCATAAGCAGTGTGTGGCTGACTACGTCAAAAGCCTTGCTCAGGTCACAGTAGAGTACGTCAACCTGTCCTCTCTGAGAAATAGGTGTGGAGATCTGCGTCATGAAACTAGCAAGATTTGTGGTAGTTGAGCGGCCAGCGAGAAAACCATGTTGATTAGGAATCAATGAGCTTTTAACACTAAAGGACAATATTTTGTGAAGAGCCAGCTCGAAGATCTTTGATGTGGCACATAGTAGAGAAATCGGGCGATAATTAGAAACATCTGTTTTAGAGCCCGACTTAAATACTGGGAAAACACGAGCAGTTTTCCACATGCTAGGAAATGTGGAAGTGTCCAGGCAGTTATTAAATATCGTAGTCAGTACTGGGACAAATATACTACTATAAGCTTTTAGTATGGCGGAGGGGATGCCATCTGGGCCACATGATAAGGATGGTTTTAAGCACTTAATGCATTCGCAGATAAGATTTTCATCCAGCGACAAAGCACTGGGTGAGCAAACTGCCTTAGGCTGTCTGATATCAGTGCTAGAGTCTGAGGCCTTATAAACGGATGAGAAATGTGCGGCAAAACAGTCAGCGACGGCATGCACTTCTACCCCATTTATAATAATAATAATAATAATAAATTATTATTATTATTATTATTATTATTATTATTATTATTATTATTATTATTATTATTATTATTATTATTATTATTATTATTATTAAGAACGATCCCTGGGACCTGCGCTTACCTTGGATAGATTAGGTCTGTACCACATTGCTGCTGCAGCTTCCATTCATTTGCCCTCAGTTATTTTTGCACAATTAGAGCGTCCACGAGTGCCGACAGTTGCGGCACTCGTGTACAATACGTAGAGAGAAAAAAGACATTGGGGCAGCTACGCACTATAGGGAACCCAAGCTCAAGTTTGCGGCGCGACGACAGCGCCGCGCCAGCCGCGCTGCGGCTCTGTCGGACAACACTGAACCGTCGCGCGGCCGACTCAGCCCCTTTCACGGTAGCGGTAGCGCACGTGCGCTCGCGTTCTTCTCTCGGTGCGGGTAACTGTGGGGCCGTCAGCTCGGCACGTTGAACCGAGAGGCTTGCTGTGCGAAGCTGCGCATTTCCACGATGGCAGAAGCGACCCCGCGGAAGCGCAAGCGTGGTCCGAAGTATTGCGGTTTAGTAGCCAGCCACAACAGTGCAGACAAGGCACACGATTCACGTGTTAAACTGTATCGGTTCCCGGGCGTGTCGCACGAGAAATAAAGGCGGCAAGCGTGGATAGCTGACAGCGCTGTCTCGCCTTCTATTTTGGCTGTCTGAGTTCATCGCTTTCGTTCGTTCCGACTACCTGAATTGGTAAGTAACGGGGCGCATGCACGCAGCGACTACAGTAATGATTACTCGCTGTCTTCTCGCATTGTTAAAGTCCAGTTACGGTTGTAGGTGAAGCAACTTTGTGTTTTGATTCCCCGTGCTCGTGAGACCTACCCGTCGTTGTTGAACGTTCACATTCGCGTTATACCGTTAGCGTTGCGCGGTTGGTTGAATTCAACTGAACTCCGCACATTGTCAGAAGTTCGGCGCCTGCATTTCACGCGTCGGGAAGGCTGCTTTATCACGCCGGAACGGATGTCTGTGCATTTTCAGCAAGCATTGACATCGTTCTGCAGGTTTGCTTTGTCTTTGTCACTTTATTGGGGTGATATATATTTAAGCCGCTAAATATAACTGGCACTTCATACATGCTTTGCAATTGCAACCTTGAATGCACCTTCTGACTTTGTGCGATTTTCTAGCCGCGTTCACGCAACAGGTTTTATACGCCTGTCAAGTCGGTATCATAAAAAGAGACTGCAAGCATGACGCGAGAGCCGAAAAAACGAGGCGAGCAGTTCATCTTGCTTCACAGTGGTTGAAGCTCAGCTAGGTGCCTCGCGTCTTAATCGGCGGGTGATTCTCCAGCGGCACGGAGGACTTGACTCTAACCTTCTCAGGAAGCAGTGCCATGGCCGTATAATCTTTTTTTCGCACGCCGCAAACGTTTGTTCACGAAAGTACACGGCTGCTACTGTAAGCATGCCATATCAAAACAACAATCATATGATTCGTAGTCCACGCCGCAGAACATCGATAGCGTGTACGGCTTCATTTCGGAGTGCATGTGGACCATTATTCATCTTTAACGTGACAGAATGAGACTTACCTCGAGGTATACGTCCTACACGGTGTAATCGCGACTTGGGAAATGCATTTCGCTTTGAGTCGGGCGTGGTTGTCGTCGATCGTCTGCTCTTCACCGTTAACGTGATTGACGAGCTTTCCTCATTTTATCAAGTTCGCTTTGCGGAAGTGCCAGTCAAGCTTGAAGATCCTTTTGAAGCCGCACTGCACGCGGTACATTGTGAGACGCCGCAAGTGCACCGCGAGAGCTCTGCACGTGCACGGAAGCGAGCCGCAACGCGGTGGCGAGAAGGGAAAGCGCTCGCTGATCACGCCCCAGTTTCTCTTTTTCTGCCAGAGATGGCGCTGCCTGTCAAGAGCAGCAGCGCCGCTAAGCGTTGCTTGGGAAGCCTATAGCGATGCAATGACTGAGGCATCAGTGGGGCTGGTAGCGTTCCTTCCTCCTCACCTTCACTTCCCTTTCCCGCCCCTTGCTATACTGTACTATACAAGACTACGCTATGTGCCTCACGATTTCCTCTCCTCCTTTCCCTTCTCCTCACCATCATTTCCCTTTCCCACACATACTTATGCCATAATATACATGGCTATGCTACGCTTCACCCTTTCCCGTGCTCCTCATCCTCGCATCTCTCCTAGTCACCCTCTCTTCTATTCCCCACCCATTCATACAGTATACTGCCCATAGCTATTCCATGCCTCACCCTCTCCCCTCCTTCTCTCCCTACTCTTCACCCTCACATCCCTTTGCCACCTTCTTGCTATGCTATACTGTACGTGGCTATGGTATCCTTTCTCTCTCTCTCTTTCTTTCCTTCATTCTTTCTCTTTTTATCTTTCTTTCTCTTTCTGTCTTGCTCTCTGTTTTTTTTTCCTTTTTCAATCTCTTTTTTGCGTATGCTTCTTTGTATCTCTTTGTCGATCTTTCTCTGTCTTTCTATCTTTTTATGTCTTTCTTCCATTTCTTTCTCTAGCTTTCTCTCTCTGTACTCGTTCTCTGTCCCATCAGAGTTATTGCATCCCACGCCGGACAAATAGGCGCACGTGTTGTGGGAGCGAAGCAGATGGTTAAGAGAACGAAGAGAGCAAGTGCCGCATGATGATGATGATAATTTGTGTTCGCACTATCCGGAGCAACGAAAAGCTTACGCAGCTCAATCGGAGTATCGTTACCGATCTCGCTTTTCCAGAGTTGTTTGAAGAACCGAACACCTTCGTGTACACGTGACGCGACGATTTTCTTGCGCACTTATCGGAAAGGCAGAGGACGCGTTTACTGTCACTGAGAACTGCCTCCGCAACAATCAGGTTTGCACGACGGCAACACCTGCGATGAATGAATAAGCGAGTTAGAACGCGGTTCAAATGCAGTTCGTGTGTAGCATGCAAGACCTGTCAATTCTAGAAGGCTTCCTGACGAAAAAATGCATGCATGAGCTGCTCGAATGAAACGCAGCAGCAATACTCCGTGAACATGGGAACCGTTTGCATATATATATATATATATATATATATATATATATATATATATATATATATATATATATATATATATATATATATATATATATATATATATATATATATATATATATATATATATTGAAATAGTTCGTATGAGTGCCTCCGAGCACACATACCAACGCGGTGCAGTCTTTCAATAGAGTCCGCTCAGTACCCATCACAAATATTGGTATATATATATATATATATATATATATATATATATATATATATATATATATATATGTATATATATATATATATATATATATATATATATATATATATATATATATATATATATATATATATATATATATATAAAGATACGCCGCGCTTCTGAATACTGGCTCTTCTTCTGTGACTCTGTGGCTCTTCTGTGAATTGCTTAAGGCGTCGCGGACGTCCTCAGCAATATTTTTCTGGCCTGGAATACTCGTCGCACAGTTATTTCTCTTTAGTTTCGGATGCGAGGCATTGGAAATGTACGAAATGTCACGACTTCGCAACGAAAATGCGGCGACAGCTATGAAGAGAGCAAACTGCGATTCGTGAACAGTCAACAGAAAAGCCCAGCGATGTCGCAAGAGTGTGTCTGGCCGCGAAAATGAGAAGCCGCTGGCGCCCGGCGTTCCTGTGGCGACGCTGCCGGATTGCCCCGCGAGTGTCCGACTCGCAGGTTCCCGCGTCCTTCTCTCCCGACGCAAGGGAAAACACAAAGGGAGCGCCTCATTAATTTTGCATTAGGACGACTCTGGTTCCACCTGCCGCCTCGTGCGGGGCCGCCCGCGAATGGTTTTTCCCACCCGAGACAAGCGACTCAGTCGACTGGTCGCGACCACGTGGCTAATCGCGCGGGGATAACCATCGGGTGTCTTGGTTCACCACGACGGCTTGAACCGTGAAAAGACGCAAGCTGCAACAAGCACCCTGGCTGATGGACATCTTAGAAGCGAACACATGGCAACACCTTTTTGATGGCCCTGACTGTATAACGAATGAGCGAAAGGTGCAGCTTTAAACGATAAAATGCCACTGCACGAAATTACATATAGTTTACTTACTTTCATATAGTTGACCGGCGGTATGCATATGTCAGTGGGCTTTAGACGCTCTGTGGCTTACGCAGCGGGAGGTCGTCACACAGGCTTATTGTCACGCAAGAATAGAGATACCAAGACACATCAAGCACGCTGCTCATATTCACAGCCTCAAGTCCGAACAGCAACGTCACCCTAAAGGGAATGTCACTAGGCACGACATGTCAAAACTTACAGTTAGAGGAAAAATTTAACCCAAATAGAGTTGGGGCATAGCTATTCGAGCTGGCGTCATACTCGAAAAAGTGTGCCCGTCACGATGTCCTTCACTAAAGACGTCAAAAACATGCTGTATTACGTGCCCGAAAAATGAAGAAGTCACCATTCTCAGATGACGTAATGAATAAAATAGAAATAACAGAAATAACGATAAAATCGCAATGTAGAGTTCACTTACGCCCTCAACACACTAAGTGTTAGGTATAAACACAAACTCCCTTTCGAGTTCTATCCACAGCAAAAAGCATAAGCGTGTCAATTCATAAACAGTATAACTGCGCAGGACTACTTATCATGAACGCTTGTCTGACTGTGTCCACTAAAAAAATTTAAGGGTATATTTGTCTTTTGTTGGAGGCGGCTTTCTAAACATGGGCGAAGCAATTGTCGCAATGCAACGTTTCTTGAAGCTTACTTGGGTTTATTCGCTAATGCTCTTCATTCCTGGGCGTACATTAAGCGCCCAGAAGAACGTACGTGGTGAATGTTCTCAATTTCATGACCACAGCAGCATTCAGGTGAACTGGAGCGGCGTATATTCTACAGATAGCTATCTGTATGTGCCACTTGCACTCGATCCTTGTGAATTCGTGCATCTGTGCGTCTACATAGCAAGATAAAAGTTTTGCTACGCATGATTCGAATTCTGCTTCATTTCCCCTAACAGTGATTGTTTTCCTTCATGTCTGTCTAACCATTTTATCTATTTCTTCGAAGAACACTGGGTACACACTTGTCTTATCACATTTCGGATATCCGACTTTGACATAGGGATTGCACAATGATTTTCAAGGCATTTATGGCTCGTCTATTGATCTCCTTCATTGCCCTCTATTGGGGTATGGCAGGGCACTGACCGAAATAAAATATTATGACCATGAGCTAATGCATCTTCCACTGTTTTTGCAGTGCAATTAACTAGTTCCCCTTTTTGAAAAGTGTGGGGTGGCTATCATACATCACTAGAATTTAAATTTCTTGAATAACAAATAATGTGAACGAATCGGTTACATATTTAAAGAGTCTATAGAGAAGATTACAAATTGCCAGCACATGGGGTAATTAAGCGAGTACACGGCATAAACACTTCATGTATCACGCGGTGGACTTCGTTCTATAATCCCATGAAGATATATAAGAACAACCCTGGGATTATCCAGCGAACGGCATAAGAACAGGCATATATTCCATGCTACACCAGTTGCTATGCGATATCTATGGCATAAGAACATTCAAGAAACTACAACATAAATAAGGCATATATAGCCACAAGACGTGATAATGCAGGCGCCTCCACACGACACCTTCCAAAGGGAAAGTACTGAATACTGGGCACAAAACCCGCAACGAGCCAGCTGTTCACCGAGCCAGAACAAAACACCTGGACAAAGGCTCGAGCTGCTTTGCAGTCACGTGAACGTAAGTGCGTTATGGTGTACTTGTTGATGCTGCTAGGTTTAGTGAGGAAGCTGCGACTCTATGCGTGTAAGCCGACTTATGCCAGCAAAAAGCAGGCACTGAGCTTGGAATCAAGACTTGGCATTTTGTTCTGTCTCTCTCTTTCTTGGATCCACAACAGACAACACACCATCCGGTGCGCGAAGTGCATAGTTCTATGGTGATGTCATGTATGCATCACGAAAAAATGTTGCGTAGGAGAACCATAGTGACACGCCTTCACTGTACGTACAAACAGAGGCGCTCCGGCGGACCAGTGGCTCGCCCTGTTTGCCAGGCCAGCCTCGTTTGTAGCAACATCACCACCACATCAATCTCACAAGTTAACTAAAGAGGGAGTGACAGAGGAGAATAACGAACTTTATTAGATAAACATATTTTTTTTACTTCCTAACTTGAAAAGGTGTAAGCATAAAGCGCAAGGCAGTCACCCCAGCACAATCGATTATATTTAGCTTTTCTTCTTTTTTTAACCAGCGTTATCGAAGGAGCTACTAATCACAGAACGAATGCTCTCTTCTTTTTCACATAAAACCATGCATTCCTAGCATGAGAACGCAAGAAGCGGGCCCCGGATAAGTTCATTCATGGAGCCAGGAGCCCATGCGATATTCGCGCGCCCTGCCCGATGAGCGAACCTCAGTTCGTTCGTCTTTCGAGAAGCTGGCGTGGCGCTCTTCGCTAAGACGCGCTTTCAAGCGAGACGCCAACAAATGCCCAGCGGCGGCAGCGGTGGTGGGGAGGGACGTCGTTCGTCGGCAGCTGCGGGAAGCGCCGCGCGCGCACCGCCGGCGCCGCCAATGACGCGCGGCCGTCAATTCCCGGACATGAAAAGTGCCCGTGTTCAACAGCCGGACATAATTCTCCGCTAAGGGTGGCTCGTAAGGATGGGGGAGTGCAATCGCCCGTGCGAAATCCCCGCACCCAAGAGCCGGTCGCGCGGGGGCCCCGGCCGCGACCCGCCACCAACATTCACGGCGGGCGGTTACGTCCAGCAGCGGAGACTCCGTCCGCTGAAACGACGGCGATATTTTCTCCACTATTTTCCATCTCTGCTGACTCGCTTCCGACAGGGAGGCGCGACCCACCGTCGAAGCGGCCGCATCGTAAAGAACTCTCGCGAATATTATTTTCGCACGAGAAATGGACGTTCGCCATGCATGCGACCCGGAGGCCCCCTGAGCGTGTGGCCGGCCACGCGTCGGCTGCAGTCGTTGACTGAGGCTAGACGCACGCTGTTGTCAATACAAGCGGCGTTCTCCTGTAAAGGTGGGGAGCCGTATACTTGGGGGACGTATGAAAGCACAGTCAGCCGTGTTTTCTGGTTGCCCGCGCTTGCTAGAGGCGACGATGCTCGATTTGCTCGCGTCGTTGGTCACCGATCGGCTGGTGGACTGATGTATGCCGGATCAATCAGTCACGCGGCTGGCTTGGCGGCCAAAGTGGGGTGACACTGTATTCTAATGAGACATCGGGTGGTGCATACATATATATGCAGCGTCCGAATGCACGGACACGTTGGCACCCGTCATGCAGCGGCAACCGTTAAGCGACCACGTTTCTTCCTCTCGCTGACGCGACGTTTAACATTACACCAGTCGAAGAAAAATACACGCCACCGTTCGTCGCATTTCTGTGACAAAGTTGGTCTTTCCCTCTCTCTCTCTCTCCTTCCCTCCTTCTTTCTCTCTGAAGCACGCTCGTTCACGGTTCACTGTGCGTTAGTACGCGTGTAGTATAAAAACCATGTCAAAACGCCTTCGGCTGCCATCTTTGTGTAAGGGAGTAGACATTACCGCAGTAGCTGGTATGTGACTGCAGACTTCGTCCCATGGCGCAAATGGCCGCATACATGTTGTTAACGCGCCGCACATTTCTCTCGGGTTTCTTACGCGCTGAAGTGTCGCATGTCGTTTTTCTAAGGCGCTTGCGCTCGTAGACCATTATTTGCTACAATGAAGTTTGCTAGCACGAACGCACCAGCGATATCACGAAATTAAGGCGGTTGATAAATGTCAGCTTTTCACGCCGAGCTGACTCGATTCCTACTCTTGTAGATGAACGGAATAGCGGCTGACATTCGGCGTTTAAGGTAATAACAAGGTCCGTTTTCATTGCAACTCTGTTGTCGTCGTGATATGATGACGTGTCCTGCGGGACAAAGCTTAGGATGTCCGAAAAGCTATGTGCAGGCAACTCTATCGTAAGCACAAATTCACAGTACGTCCTTAGCCTAATAATGGGTTAACTACTGTAGCGATGTATACCATCCTTTAGCAACTTTCCGAGATAGTTGTCTACATTCGCAATCTTCCGCTTTTATATCTCACTCTCGCTTTTACCTCACTGCCAGCATTTGCACAGAAAATTGTGCCGTGTTAAGACGTAATGATTATAAGTGTATACAACATCCTGACGGCCTTGCGTGATGCCATCGCTGTTCTACTTCTACCCAGTTCAATTAACAAAGCTTGGGTCAAGGTATGGAATTAACCCGCATAATACTTGCGACAACAGTGCTTTTTTCTCTCTCTCTTCACCGGTGAGGCGTGTGCCTGGACATTGCACGTTTTAATAGAGCCCTCTTGTTTTGAGAGATAACCACCTAAGCGATTTTTTTCGTCGCCTCTATTCATTTCATTGTTATTTCATGACGGCCCTGCATGAAAGCGTGCTCCCACCTTTTTTGCGCGTGTATGCGTATTGCGTTCACGAAGGGTTCAAAAGGAGGGTATAGCCCTTAGTTTAACCCATTATTACCCTCCACTATCTCACTACTCTTCCGCGAAACACCGAACAGGATCGCTGTGAGGAATGAGAGCATAGTAAAAACGGGCCAGCTGCAGCATCTCGGTGTAAAGACAGAAAGCCATCCTGTATTCTTTTCATTGTCTGCTCCCACCTGCTGCGTTCTCTCCCATCTACTCTCGGTTCCTTTGTCAGTTCTCATCCGTCTTCTCTCGCACTGGTTTTCTTTTCGTGCGGGAAACTCAGCACGCGCGTGCGACGAAAAAAAAAAAAAACGCGAGAAAAAAGAAACACCCGCCAAATTTTGGGATCTCCTTTTCTCTTCTATGCGCGATTTTCGCCACGACACGCAAACGCATAATGTTACGCCACTACCTGAATTCCTACGCATACAGGTGCCCCGAAAGTAGCTCCTCAGAGCCTTTGCTAAGCTAAGCGCAGCATAAGAGCACGCTACGTTAGTCTATTACATCCGGCCCTCTCACGAGCTGAAAAGCACCCGCGAACGTGACAAAGACAGATAAAACTTAAAAAGAAGGCAGAAGAAAAATGAATCTAGGATGCGACGTCAGAACCGTGCAAGAAGGCGAAGCAAGCGAACAGAGACCCGCGGCATCATCAGGTGCCTCTCGGCAAACTCCTACTCTTCCTCGCCGCTATCCACGAACGCAAGTGTCCCAAACTTTTTTTTTACCGCTACTGGGCTGCTGCTGTTGCTGCTACTGACGGTGCTGCAGCGTAAACACAAACAAATGACGCGCCTCCGGGCAAAATAAATTGGGCGATTCACGGACGCCGCAGACGCGGGCCGAGTTAAAAAGTCGCGCAGCCGTCGTAAGAGTGATGGTGCTCCTTCTCGGACGAGTGCCTCTCCTGCGCGACTGGCCGTGAACTTTCATGGCCGCCTCTAGCTGGCCGATGGGCCGGTGGCAGCGCCAAAGTGCGCGCAGCCTCTTCGCACGCCGCACCGACGAAAATGACTCACGGTGCGTGAAGGACCCGGGACCGCAGCGTCTCCGCGCAGCCGCTGAGAGGCCTCTCCCGCCTTCGCCACTGTAAATGTGTGTGCGTGTTTTTCAACTTCCCTTCCGGGCTTCTGCCGCAATCATATTTCTGGAGACATTTCTGAATCTACAGTGTAGCCCACTCACTCAAATAAAGTAACTCAATAAACACCGCATACGTTTCTTTTTGTGATTTGGTTCTGGCAGTCACGCCCCAAAGTGCAAGGCAGCGATATACATTATTTCGCGGAAGCAGTCGTACGGGTACACTTGTCGCTAAAGTCTTACTTCTCGTTCTTCTACCGCGAAGGCGTTAATGGGAGTTCCGCAAAGTTTATCGCGTGGTGTTGAAGGCGGGTGTGCGACCGCGTGATCGATATCAAATGTAACGCAACTTGTCGGACCCCCATTTTCCCCTGAAACGCAATAATAAATTAACATAATAAAAAAGCCGCCTTGCATATATGTCATTACAGTACACTATTCATTAGTGCTGCTTGTTTTTTTAATACTCACTAATTCCCTATCGTTGCTTCTCGCGTCCTACTTTAACGTCTTCGTGTTGTATGTCAGCTTGGAGATTGTATGCGGCTGTAGCAGTGACAAGTGTTCACGTTGTCCAACGAAACCACTTCCGTGGTATGTCCGAAAGCACCGCATGACGCCGGTATTAGCATGAGTCTGTGAGGACTCATGCTAATAACCGCCACACGCTTAGTCCTTCCTAAGAGTGCGAGATTACGTTTATACAGATTCTTTGTTTCGAAGAAAATAATCTGTATAAACATTTGCAAAGAAACTTTTCGAAATCATTTTTCTTCGTTTGCGATTATGGCCGCTTCGAGGCAGTTTTCCCTTGCGAAGGCTCACGCACGTCGTTCGCGAAGGGCCACCTTAAAGCTTAGCGACGCCTTTGAGTGCGTCTCTGGGAGCCACTTCTTGCAATTAATGCAATTTCTGGGATTGGGGGTTTAATTAATACGTCAAGACGAGGCCAGTCCCACGGGCTGGCTTAACTGTCTGCGAGCACAATTAAGGCTCGGCATGATGGTATGAGACATAAAAAACTCAACCGGAGAGAGTGAGAAACGCAATCGCGTTTTACACTCATTTTCAGTAGAAATGTTTGAAAACAATATCGTCGCCACCTCGACACCGTTTCGAATGTCCTAGAGTTTATTAGTGAAACGGTGCACCAGTGAACGCACCTCAATGCTTCCATCCGTCTAACACCCGGAGACAGAGACCGGCGTAGAGCGACTGGAATTCGACTCACGAGTCATGCAGCTTGCGCTGAAACGTTTACTCTCGTCCGGTTGTTTGTAAAATACTGTGATAAAAATACTGTGTCACTAAAGAGCTAATCAAAGACGCCTGAGTTGCCGCAAAACAGCCCGAACAAGGCACGCGCCGTTGCGTGTCTTCTAGATCCGAGTATTCCACCCATTTGCTATCGTCGCCACGAACATTCACAGCAAAGCATCGCGTGAGTCTGATAGCGCCTGTGTGACTTTCTCCTTTTGCCAGGGCTGTCAACAGAACGACAGCGACCACTGCATAGTGCGTAATAAAAAAAAAAGCAATATAAACTGTGGTTACAGGAGGAAGCATGAAATTGGGTCTGATGGGAAGACCATGCAAACATTTCGATAGCAAACAAAGCTAACCGCGTCGAAGCATAGTACTTCGCTTAGATCGGAAAGACGCAGTCACGCACACTTACTCATTGACGCGCGCACGCAGGCACGCAAGCAAGCACGCAAGCAAGCACGCACTCACACCACAAAGAAGGAGAGAGAAAGAAAGAAAGCAAACTTCCGAGGTTAGCTTCGCTGATACAACACATTGCGGAGCATGACAGAGTTGCTCCCAAAATGCAGGGGAGTGTCCAGTCGTGTACATATTGAAATACACATATAAAGGCCCTGTAGGTGACGATTCACTTACATATATCTATATGCTTTTAAGCTTAAGTGTGTTTACTTTGCTTGGAGCCATCTGGATCCGGGTTCCTTCTTTACTTCTGGCTCTGTGTTTTTTGCGGATTCAATTACGAATTTCAGGACGACACTTGTCAAATTCTATCGCATGTCCCTTCTTTGCGAATGAGTATTATAGCTCCCGTTGGACATGCCATATATCTCGCGTTTCATTAGCCAGCACAGCTGGATAAGGAGTTAATTATTTAGGCCTGAAAGTGCTTCGGTCGTGTCTGTCCGTCCGTGCACACACACACACACACACACACACACACACACACACACACACACACACACACACACACACAGATCTATCTATCTATCTATCTATCTATCTATCTATCTATCTATCTATCTATCTATCTATCTATCTATCTATCTATCTATCTATCTATCTATCTATCTATCTATCTATCTATCTATCTATCTATCTATCTATCAAACACTGAGAGCGAGAGCGGTTCGTGTTTGAGCACGGCGGTTTACTGCGCATGCGTGCTCCACGTGCGCACGCGCCGCGGCTCGACATGTTCCACTGGCTGCCGCGAAGGCGGCGCCGCTTCTCACCGTGCCTTTTACCTAGTAGGTAGCACAGGATAGAGCGGGGTTGGATAATAATGTACACACTCTAATTTTGAGGACTAATTATGGCACGCATGACAGCATCAGACTACGTGACTACGTACAGCAAAGTGATCGACTCCGTAATTCAGCTTCAAGGCTCCTCCGCTAGTCTGCGCGGCATACCGGTTTGCTGTTACTTTTAAACACGATTTAAAAATATAAATCCTACGCACAATGCGAAAAGCAGGCTGGAATCTGTAACTATATTTCACGGTCTTTTCATTTCTACCAGGACCATATCACGCGTTCTGGCCAGTTGTCGGTCCCTTTAAGGTCTCCATTAAACCCGTAAACAACAGAAAACACACCAAATGCTGCTATCCTCAGCGCTTAGCTCAACATATACCTTTTTAACCCAAGATGACGACCACTCGGGTTTGTTCTGTACATAATCTGAGTTTTATTTTACTTTTATTTAGGCAAATTCATGAAATCCGCGAGAGATTCGTAAACAGATGACGCTTGCAAAAGTGTGTTTTAATTCAGACAAGTCATAGTAAAGCCATATCATTCAAATATTCTGATTTTTCCCTAATCCTTGAACAAGTAGTGCCACATCCTTTGGCATGTTTTGGAACCTTGAGCACGCGCTGCTAATATGAGTATGGCTAGATTGCTCAATGGCTTTTCAGAACTGTGAAGAGTTGACAGGAATAGCTGAGAAATCAAGCAGAGTCTTTGACAACACCCCGCTTTCAGTCACACCATTTAACTTTTGGGTGCGTAAGAAGGTTCACAAAGTAGCGGCCCGTTACATATGCCGGTGTTGAAGCGACGGTCTCAGTATGTTCCGCGCCACCGAAGCGTTTCTGAAACCAATAGGAATGCGCATGTATTCTCTCAATCCGTCTCGTGCACCAGCCAGACCTTCCTGACGTCACTTTTTAGTGAATTAAGTTCGTAATGATAGCTCTTAGCTCGGCCACAAAGAGTTATTGGCATGGACCCAAGGCCCGACACACGAGTGTAATCGAGGTTCATCGTGATCGCAGAGCGACCACAGCAATCGGGCAGCGAAACCGCGACATCGTGCTCAAGAACTACCTTTTGTCACATCACGGGCTGTCCCGATAGGGCACACTGCATTATATCCTTGTTTACGGTGTGCACGTCTCAACAGACTCCGCTGCCGTGCTGTTTTGTTTCGCTCCAATGGTTTCCTTCATCAGATAAGAGGGGTGAGCTATACAACGCTTCGCTGTGTGAGCGAGTTCGGCGGTATATATATTGCGCGCATATGGCTACGCCTATATTGCATACCTTACAGAAATAGAGAAAGAATCGCACGGTTGTTACTCTGCTTCTGGCTTCAGCAATACATGCCAAGGCAATAAATTATAATTGATCGTCGGCAATCGCAAATGAAGCCAGCATTCGATGACCGCTTTGAAGAGAAGCGAAACAAGTGACTCTTCCAGGGGAGCACATGACACTCCTCAACGCAGCAGCTTCCACGCCCGAAGCTGCTTTTCACAAAACTTTTCTCGCAGGCGCTTCGACCCACGAGGCAAAAACAATACGCAATAGTCATTTTAACCCTTCCTGTCTCTTGCATTGCAACGCATGAATTTTACGGGCACGCCCACTTTACTCATACCCGCGAGGACATTCTCATTGAAATAATCTATTTACAGCACGAACGCGCATGACCATTATCTAAAGCTTATTTGGATGTAACCCTCGGGTGGAAACAAAGGTAAGCGCACTGTCATCTTAAGATATTATACGAAAGTACCTGTCCAGGCTGAATTTAACGCAGTAAGCTTTAAGCGCCTTCTTCAGTAACATGAAGACACGAGCTCAGTGTAACCGATTCTAAGGGTTGCGGCCCTTTGCAGACATTGTTGAACAGAGCCTGCACAAGAAAGAAAGAAAGAAAGAAAGAAAGAAAGAAAGAAAGAAAGAAAGAAAGAAAGAAAGAAAGAAAGAAAGAAAGAAAGAAAGAAAGAAAGAAAGAAAGAAAGAAAGAAAGAAAGAAAGAAAGAAAGAAAGAAAGAAAGAAAGAAAGAAAGAAAGAAAGAAAGAAACGAAGCAGCCCATACCTGTAAGAACCTTAACAGCTTTGTTCGAACGTTCGGCCTTTTCTCCGCGTACGCTTTGCACTCCCAGTCGTGTTCCGTTTCGTCGCCGTTGGCAAGCTCACATACCCCTCCCCCCACCCTCCCGTTTCTCTAACTGTAACCATTTCCCTCGCCTCCACACAAAATATTCATACAAGCTAAAGTTTGATTGACCCAAGTCCGAAAACTGCTGCTCTGGGAACAAAATGAACACCTCTGCCGTGGATCTCTTTTGTTCTGCGCCGTACAGTTTGAAGATTTCGCAAAAAAATTGCAGAGAAAAGTAAAGTAAGAAAAGAAAGAGAGAAATTAAAAGAACGGGCACTGTCTCTTTCGTTTCTGAAAGCTGCTTGACCTGCGCTTCGAACGAAAGTAAACCGTTTCGCAGGTAAGTGGGGATGATGGATTCCGGGACACGCTGTTCCGGTTTCTGTCTGTCTCTCTATCTCTTTGTACGTGTTTTTTTTTCTTATTAGTCTTTTTGTTTTAAACATTAGCTCTCGCCTGTAACTCTTTTGAATCTCACAAACTTCTCTGTTCTAATCGAATGGTGAAGGATGTGATTCAAGCAGCGAACATATTCACAGTGGCATGCACTCTGAATACACTAGATGCTACACTGCCGCATGCATCTTTGTCCTTGGTTTCGTTTGTGAAGTGACAGTGACCTAGAACACGATGGCTGCCAGAAGCGTGCATCGACTTTCCCCGTCGTGCGGGCGTTGCGTATCGTGCAGCGGGCGCGATGCTTCAATAAGCTTAGTAAGGAGTGGGTGGCGGAAATGGCTTTTATCGCCATCTTCCGCTCCTTGTGAAGCAGTAAAAACCGCACTGTTACTCCTAAACCCGATGGTCGCCGGAAGCCCGAAGAGTTTCCCGCCTTGTGTGTAGCTTTATACTGGTATAACCCTGCGTCTCTTTTGAAAAACTGGGTTAAAGGTGGACTTACCTAGTGCCCAAGGCGGCAATAAAAAGGAATATGTGAGAAAAAATTACATGGACGTTTTCAACCTTACGTCTTTTTTACTTCGCGCCGTGACTCGCATACTTCTAAAGCTAATTTACACCTGATCTTTCTGTGTATGCAGCGTTATTACATTCCCGAACAGTCATGAAATAAGCATTATTTTTATTTTAAACCGGTAGGCTGATTAAATGGATAAAGCTAAGCATATGTTAGCGATTCGGCGCCGGATAACGCTCTCCTTTTTTTAGCACGCATTGAATGTCTCGCGTATACACAAAGCGATGAACAGCACAACACGGCAGGTGCCTATACATAGCAGAGAATCAACTTCAAAAAGAGAAAAGCGCCCAGCACGAAAAATTCGCAGAAGAAATGTCTAGGTGTATTTTCAATTCCGCAATACGGGATTCTGGGGCATCAAGCAACAATGACTGTGAGAGAAAGGAAAAGTTAGAAAAGGAAAAGCTGAGAAATTTATTACCGGATGGTGATTACGGATAGCGATTGCGGATAGCAGGTAACAAGCATTCCGAAGCGGGCACGAAATCGGAACGAGTCAAGATTAGTGGTCTTGCTTTTACACCAAGGGAGAGGCGTGGAAATGATGGCTGCCGCCTCTTTTTTTCCCCTCGTCAGGCTCGAGCGCGCCGGGTTTAATCTTGTCAAAACAGGAAACTATAACGAAGGCAGTCGCCAGGTGCGCTGCGGCGCTTCGCTGCAGCTACGTATATTCTCCGCACCGGAGAGAGACTGCGGCGGCCAGATGTGTCACTCGGCTCGTCGCGGGCGGCGGCGCACAGTGCGCGTGCAGGAATAACGGCCACTCGCGGAGTCGTTTGCAAATTAATGCGCTCTAAGCTGGTGCCCAAGTAAGACACCAATCAATGCCGTCGTGACGAATGATGATGTCTCCTCAGCGAAATAAGTTTTGTTCCCACCGCAGCGAGCGGGCGCAAAAGTGGAAGGGAGCGGGCCGAGGACGACAAATGAAAGCGCCAAAGGAAAAGAAAGAACAGCGCAGAAGAAGAAAAAAAAGAAAGGCTCAGCGAAGAATTGTTCCTTGGGTTGTTGCGCCTGTTCTTGTCAATTTTCTTATCCTTCCACATTTCGCTTTCGGAAAAGAATGGCGACGAAACGGAGCAGCGTCGCAGTTTCTTTGTGACCACATTTTGGAGCCCTATAGATTCTGCTGCACTCAGTTCTGCGCTCTCTCCTCCGCCACTGCGCGGCCGCTGATCTCATCACCGGAAGCGCGCTTCCACGGGCTGGCCTCTCGAAGCCTGCACCTTGCTCCGGAGAACCATTAGATACCGGCACGCTGCTGCCGAACGAGAGAGCGCGGACTCTTTCTGTCACCGCTCGGAGAAAAGACGACACGTCTCCAGTCCGTGAATACATGTGCTGGGACGTCCGAGAGAGGAGGACGGGAGAAGGAGATTAATAGTGGATGGTGAATAGTCGCCGGGCTCTTTTATTTTTGCCTGCCTTTGTCCTTCCCGGAGCGCGACCAAATAGTCGGTTTGCGTGCCGCAAGTCTGCGCTCCAGGCATACGCGGCGAATCCCCGATGAGAAACATTTTATTCCTCGAATTGCGGCCGCCAGAAAGACATCTTATTACGATGATAGCCGTGGTACCACAGTGGTTGTGATTACCTCCTGTTCCATCGTAACATTGAAACGGCTGTTATGAGCTTGATATGGGCGGCCACTTGCAGTCCTCGCGTGCATGCCTCAGCGGTATGCACGCAAGGACCGGATTGCTGATTCAGTCAATGGACGGAGTGGGACAGAGTTCGGTCGTAGCGCGTCGCGAGAAGCTCCTCTGCATAGCCCTCATGCACGGCGTGATTCAGTGTTGCTGAGCTAGGTCACACACAGCCAAAGGAATGAACCCAAGAATGAATTTGTCACCGTCCGTTTGCGTCTGAAAGAACGCTTTTTGCGGTCTTCTGTCAGAAAGAGAACGCCATCCTGTGATACGGTGAATGCGAGGCGCCGCATTGCACCGTAAAACTAATCCTGCAAAGCCCGCCGCATACTGGCATTTTAACTTTCGCGAAACAGCCCCTCTAACAAGTCAAAAAAGAGAACCACAAATCCTGTCTACGAGACTCACTACACACAACGGATGTACGACAGAAGGTGAACAGTGCTGTGTGAAGTACGCGATGGAGAGGTAGTTAAGCCATTTTTCCGGAGACTTTCAAGACGCTGACGCAGTGTAAGTGTGCTGCGCTTCAGAGATGAACCTTTCATGCCACAGGCATTCATGTGCTTAATTAAAAATGTAAATCAATTCATCACAGACGTTCCGAACACGATTTTTTCAATAATAATAATTTTTCATTCAACTTTTTTTTCAGTTGTAAACCATTTTTCAATTATAATGACAGCAGGGACGCTCAATTCCTTTAGTGAAATGCTTGTATAGAAATTCACCTAAAGACAATCTGCCTGGTTCTTTCGTTAAACAAATGAAAAGAAATTTCGGCCGATCCCACATGCCGTGGGAATCGATGTTGTGCGAAGCATGCGGCCGGAGCGCGGAGCAATTGCCGGCCAGGTCTGCCATGCTAACCCCGCCTATGGCAACATCATCACCACCACCAGGTGACTGTGGCGTAATTTTTTACATTGAGCGAAACGTTACGAAATGCCGCTAAAGATACGTGCAAATGATATACGCACACACATATGTTGAAGAGTCGCACATGTGTTTCATAATCATGCATTTTACAGTTGCGTAACGATGGCAGCAGCAACATGAGTATTAACAACAGCAGACGCGGTAATTACAACGCTTATATGTAGTGCTTATACTTGTCCGTCATGATGGAGAACGCACGCACGTTTCACGAAACCATGTGCATATGTAGAAGGGGTTCTTGAGAGTTCTCGGGTAGATGGCGGCGAGCGGAATGTCTCTGTCCTTGTAAGTGATGTGTGCAACGCAGACCTCGCCCATTCCGCTGCTTGTATGTGTGTGTTCTGTGTCTGGTGGCCGGCGAAGTGGGATGCGGCCTACGTGGAAGTTGCGCACTGCCGTGTTCTTGAAGGTGGTAGCCCGATACAAGACAATGTCTAGAGGCCTGTTTGCTAGCCGCGCGATGTCGTCGACAGACCGTCCGTCGATAGAGCCGACGACATGTCGGAACCTGACGTCACCTTTTGCGTTGGTGAGGTATAAGCCGTCGAGGCTAGTGCTACACAAACCAATTTCAGTGGTTGGCGCTTATCGCATCCGTAGACTACCTGGGCGTATGTTGCCCTTTGTGACTTATATATACTTATGGCGTTTGCTTGCGCAAGGGGAAACTGTATCCTCTTGCACGAGATATTTTTCCGGCGTATATCGTGGTTGTGGTGGTTCGCATTACCACGGGCAACCATTTCAATTCTATTGAAGGGTGTGCGGTAGTGACGTGCTTCGTCCTGGCTTGGACAACAATGCCTACCGTGTACGTTGGAAATTCAAGCCACAGTCGCACGAGCCTACGGGGTTCGTCCCGCTCGATTCCATTAACGAGGCCGTCGCTTACATCGATGTTGACCGTGATCATGTACGGCTTGCCGATGCTCTGGCGAATTGAGGCCTGCAGGCCACCCATGTCACTTGCGTTCATCTTGGCCACCTTGGTCAGGACATCCCTGTGTACCTAGCTATTCGTTCTCATAGCCAGTTATGTTATCGCATGCGGCATGACCTAACACGTTGTCCGCAGCGTCGAGGCAACGTGCGTTACAGCGGTCGACGTACGCATTGCTGTAGGATAACCGTATGTCATCAGGCCACTTAGCGGCGGCTTCTTCACGTGTCACAAAGCGGCGCTCAATGAATGTGACGTCATACTCGGTCAGCATGTGGCTATCGCCAAGAAATGAAGAGAACACTGAGTCATTCTGCCGGACCACGTGGACGAGTGGATGGCAGTCGAGCGTCTTCCAGGGGAAGTCTGCCTTCAGCTCCCTCATATGCCTTGCGCTTCAATGTGTATGTTCGCGGTTATTGACTTGAATGAGACTGTGAATCGCACATACCCATATAGCATGAACTCTGATATGCGGGTATGTGCCACACGTGACTGATAGAAATGGTTTCATGACGTACGCCACAGGCGTTTTGCGTTATTCATGTCATGACCAGTGAATCTTGTTCGTCGTACATTGATCCCCTGCTATGCCAATTTTGGTATATTACAAGTTATGGAGACAACCAGAAGAGCGCCCAGACGTAAGTGGATAGATAGATAGATAGATAGATAGATAGATAGATAGATAGATAGATAGATAGATAGATAGATAGATAGATAGATAGATAGATAGATAGATAGATAGATAGATAGATAGATAGATAGATAGATAGATAGATAGATAGATAGATAGATAGATAGATAGATAGATAGATAGATAGATAGATAGATAGATAGATAGATAGATCCAAAGTGCCTGAGGTTCGCTAGGAAATGCCTATGGAAACCAAACCTGCAGACGTATTGATTCTCAAAACAATGTTCTACCCACTCTGGTTCTACTCCCTTCTCCACTTCTCTCTCGTACACCGTTTGGTTTTTTACCTTTTTTTCTCTCTCTTCAAATTACAGCATAGACCGCAGGGAACTCGGCCGCGAATTAAGCGGCACCGTCGGGGTTGAGCAGGAGATACTGCTACTAATGGAAAAACGCGGGGTGCGATGCAGAGGAATGGGGAAACTCACGTCCCTATAGCTATAGGTGCAGCAAATACGGGCATCATCGGCGCTGAAATTGCAAGGGAATCACACAAGGATAAGGCAGACAAACTAGCGCCTAACAGATGACGCAAAAGTATAGGCTTACTGGCCAATTTGTACCGCATATTTTATCATTAAAGGTTGTCCCCACAAACAATGGGTTTGTAGGTTCGTGCGAAGAGCAGGTGGATGGCAATGTTGTTGTTTTTTTTCTCTCTTTCATAAAAGCAGGGACATGGATCACTCATATAAAAAAAAGAAAAGAGAGTGCACTTGAACAGAGCACGTGGCACGAGAGATTTCTTGCTTCCCTGTGGAATTCCCTCTGGAATAAACAGCGGCGACCGACGCGCTGATTTTTGCTCTTTCTGCCTGTCTTGCTTAAACAAAGCTGTAGCCAGTTACACGAGGACAACCACGTCTTCTGACTTTACATTAACTTGTCATAGTGGCTAGTTAACTGTAAAAAAAGAAAGTTTAAAACGAAAGTAATGATATTACACATTAGCAAGGTGTATCTGTGCTCAGATTAATATCTTACATTCTTCCTTGTCATGTGTTAGATATAATTCATTGTAGAACACTAGTAGTACGTAACAGTTAACACTGGTCACATTGTCATTCAAAGGACAACGTCATTCAAGCACGGCCCTGTTTGCAGGTTATTCTCCTTACAGAATGCGCCTGAGCACAGACGACATTGGTAATGCACAGGCGTGGTCATAAAAGGTGGTAATGCACAGAGGTGGTTATGAAGCCGAGTGACTACACTGGGTAACAGAACAAAAGGAACATAAAAGATGAACTGTAAGAGAACTTTAGTTCACTTTGATTTCTTTGTAAAAGAACGCGCCGCAAAAAACTGCTGTCCTCGGTAGCTTGTCGAGGCGGTGGCTTCAGTGCGCAGGAGAGAACTGGAAAGGATGGCGAGAGCCAGGTTTTGTCATGGTTATAATTGATTACTCATTTCAACTGCGTAATTAGTTACACTAAGCAATCCACCATATTACAGTGCGTACAACCTTTGGGAGACCGCATGCTCTGTCTGCCATTTTCTGCTTGGGGTCAGTCATTGTTTAGTAATGGTATTAATGGTTGTAGTTCAGGTTGTTCACGCGACGAAAAACAGTCGACACCATTTTCGCACTTCTTCTGCGTCGCCGCTGATGTTGTACGACGTGTAGACCAATCAACGAAGGCGATCCGACCTAGCTGATGTCTCCTGTGAATGAGGGAAGTTATCAAGTGCATCACTTGGTGCACGATGTCAGAGAGCACGAGTTGTCTACGAACGCGTGAATGTATGCTGTCTTTCATCTACAGTGCATCATACTGCTGGTTTCCGTACTTGCATTTTTTACTGTTACGAACGTGGTCTTTTGCCCTATCTCATCGCTATCGTGAGCAGAAAACTCTGCATGCTAGAAGCGCCCGGAATGCATTTTTACGGTACCGCATGAAATGCAAAAAAAAAAGGAACTTTTCGAGTTGCATTACGAGCAATGACCCATTGTTAATATGAAAAAGTGGCATGGCCACGGTTTATCAGATAATTTTAGGAATTGAACGTAGCATTTACGTTTCTTGGGTACCTACTCTATTTTCCAAATATAACTCTTGGACTGGCGGCATGAAAACACAGAGCTCATTTCAATGATAACGAAAAGGCATCGCGAATACATTGTCCTAAGCATGCGATGAGGTTGAACGATGGCAGGTACTTCTATTTGCTTGTTCCTCTCATGACGCACCTTAAGGAGCGGAATTTGGAGTGAAGCCAGCAGTCTGGGTGCTCTCTTGCTGTTATTCACTCACGCTAACCTGCCACAGTAGTCAGTGTTGCAAGGTGCGCATGTGCGATGGACCTTACACATCACGGTTATGTATGTATCATCCAAAGCTAGAAGTCTACAATAAATTTGGGTATTTTACGAGCCAAAACCAGGCCCGCAGCAGTGGTGTACTCTGCATCAATTTGGAAGGCCTGGGTTTTCGTTTTTTATTTTTTATTTTTGACGTGAATAAAAGTTTTTCGATCTCACTCCCATTTCGACCACACAGCCAGGCTCCGTACGACTGTGTTATTCATTGGCAGAGAGCGACCTGCCCATTACTCTAAGCAGGCCAAGACGTTCGTTACAATAGCATCGGTGCCGATACTCTTGTAGACATGCATAAAGTTCTTTTTTGTGCAGAGTATTGACCACATACAGTTCCGTGCCTGTTAGAGAAGATGCTTTCTGTACAGAGTAATATGAAAGAGATACGGAGCATATACAGGGCATGGAATACACAAGTCATTCGCAGTTGTGAAACAAGGTTACTGTCATTGGTCCTCGTTATGCATCGCCTCACATCGAACAGCCTTCAGAGAGAAAGGAGGCGTCGATCTCCCTTAGAAAAATAACAAATAGAAAATGACTTACCTAGGTGTCAAAAACGGCCCCAGAAGCTACGGTTATTTGTAGTTACCGAATACATGTGACGGCATGCAAAGGAAATGAAGAGCTGCCCCAGAAAATAGAAGTCTCACGACTAGTGGGTTAACAATGCTCATATCTTCCGGATCAATTCTTCACTTATTATAATAAAACATGGGATCTCTGCCGTCTGCAAGCCTGTGCTTCCCCTTGCCACTTGAGTGTGAAGTGGCAACACACTGACATCGCATTTTGTCGTAGAAGAGCGGTCCATATATATGTATAATCCATAGAACACTCTCACTTCGTGTCAAACGACTCCACTCATGATTAAGTTTATGCGAGGCCAGCAGAGCTTGCGTCTTGCATTCTTCTTCATGATGCATTCGCTGAGCGCAGGAAGACGCGGTGTCAAATGGCAGAAGTTAGCCTTGTTTCCGGCATCATTCGTCGCTATATGCTTGCTGGGATGAAGCACTAAAATAAAACGGCACACTGCGCGCCTCTCTAAAACTCATCCGCCAGACGAATGACTGCGCATCAAGAAGAAAACGAGAGACAGCGGAGAATGCAGCGCTAAAGAGAAAACAAAAGACGGAGCGAACCGCAATATTCCCGCGCTCTAGAAACGCCAAACCAAGGACGGACACAACTTGGAGCGGAAAGCATGATCGTTGTTCATAAATCGAGGGATTCTCTCTAACGACAGTCCATAAATCGAGAATTCGTGCGGCCAGAGGGACACAACAGAACGCGGTGTCCCCGAGGACCATTCATCACCGGCACGCCGAGTCGTCCCGGCTTGTCGGCCTCGGACAGGAAGCTGCCCCCTCCGCGTGTCAAGCACCGGCCGCGGATAACGCCCATAATGGCCTACTAAAGAGCGGCCCCCCTCTGTCCGGTGCCGCCTGGCCACCCTTTCGTGACGGCCCAAATTGTGCGTGAACTGCGCGCACGCTAGGTCCGCGCGCATGTCACTAAAGGCATGCCGCAACCCACCCCTGACGCCCAAGATCATCGGCACCTATCAGCGTTTTCGGGGCATATGCCTAAGTGAATCGTGCATAATCTCCAACTATTCTCAACTGTTTCTGTGGCCAAGAAACCCACATGCGAAAGATCGAATAAAAGCTCAGAGCGGGCAATGTAGCCGCTGGAAAATTTCCGTTCTTCTTTACTCCAGTCTATCTATATGGAACGTAACAGATACCTCGTGCACCAGTGTGCGCGCACACCTTTGCAACTTTCATCGAAAGTAAGCTCTACACATTGTCAGGTGAAGCGCAGACAGACATTAATTTTTGTTTGTCGTACCTTCTTTCCGCTGCTAGTCGATAAGTAGCAACAGTTATTGAGGGATGTGTGGCGAAAGTGATGAGTGATGTGCAACAGCCACTACGTGTGCTTCATTGCACAAAGTGGCGCACCATGTTGCTTCATAAAACAAGGTGAAGCGTTCCGCCCGGAACGCACCGAAGTGATAGTTTCTTTGCTTGTTTGTTTTTTCTTGTTTTGTTTTTTGTTTTAACGGAAAGAGCATGGACTCCTGGGGAAGTGTACGAAAACATTTTCAGCTGAGTTAGCGATTTGCGCAGGTATTCTAAGAACCACGAGAAAATCACGCCACATTAAATGTACAGGTACAGATCCGTAATAATGTGCCTCCGTGGATGCGCTACTGTTCACCAAAGTTCAACGGTGTGCCCTTGCGTACGTGCTACGCGTCACTGATGTTTAGTCCATCCAGAATTATTGCTGCGTATGTTTAAGAGTTCTATTGAACCTACGGCACCAAAAGCAATTGCACTGAGTGACTGTTTGCCGTTAATAAAGTTGAAAGGCCCGCCTGCATGACGTATCGTGCTGTGCCGTACAACCTGTTTGCTGAGCGTGATGGAGATGGCTGTGATGAAACCTTAAGACGCGTGCCCCATATAGTGCTAGACGTGAGCTTATAAGGGACAACGCAGCTAACTCAGCACCCTATTGCTGAACGAAATATACTTACTTTGAACGAGTGGTGACCCTTATTGATGTGATTTAAATGTCCAAAAATTGGCATTACAATATGAGATTGAACGTCCCAAGCAAGTGAAGAGCTGCACAGTATGAGAAACGCCGTTGTGTGAGGCTCTTGATATTTCGGCCACATGGGGTTCTATAGCGTGCGCTCAAAGCACAGCCCACATGCGTTTATGCATTCTTCCTCCAAAGATATGCAGTCACGGCGCCCGGTAACCGAGCCCGTTGCGGCTGCGTCTCATTGGATCAGTACGGCGTGCAGCATGCAGGACGCCATAGCCACTGAGACGTAGCCGCAGCGGACTCGATGCTATCGGCTGCGAGATCGACCTATAGGTGGCAGCACCGTCGCTGCATTAGTGTGGATACGTCGCCCGTGCGGTGTGTACGGGCTGCTGTTTCGATATCGTCATTCTGCGCTCCATAGCTGTCGAAAACGTTTCAATTTCCAAGGGGAAGTATTGTTCGGTTCCGCTACACCGCTCATATTGCACAGAGCCAGACATAAGCTTTCATTCCCATCCCGGCGACGCGCAACATCGCCGAGAGTGGCTTGTCAGGTGTTGGAACGGGAAGGCGCTTTTCGATGGTGCGCAGCAAGCACTTCGATCACTGTGGGTTGCAGCGTTCGCTGACGAAAAGCGTTGATGCTCAGTCAAATACGCTAACACGTTTCTCACTCTTACTCTGCAATCTGTGCATTCATGCTTGCTGCGTGCGTAGTTTCTGCGCGCTACGTGCGGGAACGCCGTTGCAGTCCGCGAAAGATCGTGGCGGCTTGGTCAGGGCTGTCAGTCATGATATGCTTGCGCTTTTACGTACTTCCGCAAGCAAATGAATCGAGTCTTCAAGTATGCAATTTGTTCTCTATCTTTCGTGCGCCACCTTCGCAGTGAATGCAAGGTTTGTTCGCGCTCGCTAAGAGTCCTTTTAAGCGAGCGTCACAGAGCCTTACTGTAGTTTGCGCGTTTTTAGTCGTGCTTACTCGACTACGAGAAGCGTTCTCAGTGTTCCGAAGTATAATATATATGAGCGCCGAAATTCGCCCAGTTTGTGCATGATCTAGTAGGGTAAAAAATGTTTCGCGAGTCAGAAACGGACGGACCACGTAACAGATTAATGATTATGCGCGAGCGAGTTTATCGCCGTGCTCGTGCGGATATATCAGTTCTCTGAATTTTTCAAATGGATCTTCCGGAAATTATTGAGGCCTGATGTACCACCATAGTTGAAGTTACCATAGCGCATATTTGATTAGCAGAAGCGGCCTCACAAACAAGTTGCGGCACGCGCCGCGATCAACCGTATCCGAACAACTTGAGGTTTCATTAGCATCCTGCAGGGCATGACCAGTTTAATTCTGCTATTGTTTTCTGGTCAGTCAACTTCAAGTAGGCTTTTTTTTCTGGGGGTAGGAGGGTCTTCTGCGAATCCCAGAAGGCTGGAGCACGAATGCCATAACGTGCACGGCATCGTCAGAGCAGCACGTAAAAGAGACAACACTGAATTCAGTGATGCGGTCCGCTGCAGCAACTTTATCGCCATCGACGATAAACGTGCACAGACCCCAACATGAGTCACAGTTGTGCTCCGAGGCAAAGGCACTGCGACACGGAATTATAAATGTTAGTCTCACAACACATTGAAAAGCGGCAAGCGTATGTGGTGCGGTAGCATTGACCAAATGCTTTTCGCATCACTACTAAAAAAAAGAAAAAGAAAAAAAAAGCGACTGACTATACGA
This sequence comes from Rhipicephalus sanguineus, assembly GCF_013339695.2. Lineage (NCBI taxonomy): Eukaryota > Metazoa > Arthropoda > Arachnida > Ixodida > Ixodidae > Rhipicephalus > Rhipicephalus sanguineus. Next base: position 202,600,571 of record NC_051176.1, on the reverse strand, counting down.
ACAGTCATTACGAAACGGAAAGAATGAGTTCACTCAACGTCAACCAAATCGTCCCCGTTGACTTCCATCGTGAATTCTCGAATGACAAACACAACATACATTGCAGCTGGAGCAGGGGCGGGCCCCCGGCATCCACACACGGGGCGTCATCCGTTCGCCGCTCGGTGCCGACTCTGTTCGATCTCGAGGTCAATAGACACTGAGCGATCGCATCGTGTACGATGGGTTACAGTAAAGCGGTAAAACTTGAACGCTGCCGTAAAAGTACAGTCTCAAGCATATTAGAATGAACTCTTCGTTTTCCATCGAGTTCAAATTTATGGATTTCGACTAACTTTGAGTGGTAGTGTGCGCGTGCGCGTATGTCTCCCTGTATAAAGACGCTTCCTAAAGGTATACTTGCAATGACGCGTGAACTACATTTTAGTGAAGCAGGCCTCAGATGCAGTAAAGGTCGGGCGTGGACGAAAAGCTGACAGGTCTCCGCTGTAACGCCTTTCAGTGAGTGCACAGGTGCATGGAACAGTACTCCACGCACCTCGCCGTCCATGAACGATTTCATCTTTCACGGGCAAGCCATGTCACCGGCTCCGAAAGGCGGACAATCCTATTAGTCTCTGGGCCTCGTGCAGTCCTGTTCTAAGTGACGCAACGCCGAGCCACTCGGGAAAAACGGAAGGTACTGCGTTGCTTTTTTTGGTGGTACTCTAACTTCTTAGTAAGCACCGCTTCGTTCGCTCCTTGTCAGCGTGACGCCAGACCTGGAAGGCGCCTGCGCCAGCAGCTTAGTGTTTATTTGAATCTGTCGATACGCGCAGTTGCAGAGGGTCCTTCGCACGCGCGAGCGTCGCGTAATCACTAATCCAATTGGGAAGTAATCCCCAATGTTCCTACAGGAACCACGCCTTATCAGGGAGTCTCAGGCACTGTGTTCCGACGCCTCCTCGAAACAAATGCTCCTCCTTGCCGTTCTGCGCCGGTTCGCCTTAGCGCCTGTGTCGTCTGCGGCCACACAAGATGCGATGCGGAAAACAACGAGACTGGAAGCCGCTACTGAGCAAGCGTCCCCCCGCTCTATCGCCTCGCTTCGCGCCGCTGACTCCGGCCACTGCCGTTTCCTTTATTTTTATTCTTATACCACCCTGGCTTTGGCAGGATTCGCTTTCTTTGCGTCATTCACAAGTAGCTGAGTGCGAAAAGCAGTCCAGCTCGCAAAAGCATCTCTCGTCGCTGCCTATAGCAAGCGCATTCACCCTTAGGCAGCCGCAGCAGCTGCCGGAGACAAAGCGGGGCAGGCAGTTACGTGTGTCTATCGAGACCGCCGATGACAGCCGTGCTTCTTATCCTTTGAGAGACAGCAACAATCAAAGCGCAAAAGCAATCGCTTCTTTTTTCTTCGACAGAAACGTGGAACCAGCGGATAGGAGAACGAACGTCCTTGAGAACATGTGCAGACAAAATCAATCCGTAACCGCGCCAGCCTCGAACAAATTTCAGGTGGCAGCGAGAACGCACCGTGGAGAGGCGAGACAAACAGCTCGGCAACACCACACTAAGCAGAATAGTAAAACAACAGAACGCAGAGGAAACAAGCACGGGAAGGACAGCGACACAAACCGCAGGCCCGAACTAGACAATGCAACGAACGCGAGAGGGTTGGGCCGGCAAGACCCGCGCGGACTCACTCAAGGAGGAAGCCAGAAAACTAGGTAATCATAGAACATGTAGAAGAGCAGCGCACCCTCGAAGGAATCAAGCGCTGCTGTGAACGAGAATGAAAACAGCACGAAGAGAGACCAGGCGGCTCCGAATAACAGGGCGAGAAGCAAAAGCCACGGTTTCCGAAGGTGGCTGCGAGAACCGCGGTGCGACCCTACAGGCCGTTCCTCGCTTCGAAGCGTGCGATAAATCTGCGGGGACGTTCTTTTGTTTCGAGCTTTTGGCACGGTTGGTGAAGTGGGGTGGGGGAACCTCTTGCTTGCCAATGCGCGCTTGATTCGAGGCCCTCTTCTACGGCGGCCGACCCCTCGAGGAAAAACAAGCATCGACGGGCCGGCGGTGGGGAAGCAAGAGAGTAGGGCTCCCGGAACATGGTCATGGCACAAGACAGAATTGCTCAGGCCTGCTCGAGCAGGCGGCAGGCCGGCGAAAGATTACAAATAAAACATGGATGCCCGCGTGTGCGGAGCAACTGCGCGTGAAACAAAGCAAAAGACGCGATATAGACAGGCGCGTGGATATAAATCCATATCGAGCGTTTGCAGACACGCTTAGGCGTGAAAGGAAGGCAAACGGGAGAACGAGGCTCATTGCCATCTGTTGCTGGATGAAGGCACTCGGCGCCTCCGGTCTCTGGGGCCGAACCGGATTCGTTCCTTTCTTTGCCTTTGAAGCGCACGCCGCGCCGCAAAAGCTCCGCATTCGAGGGCCACGCATAAGCAGGCCTGCATATGCCGGTGCTCGAACAGGTCACGGCAGACGGGATCGCTTCTGCGCGTTCCTATAGAACCCTCTATTGCCATCGGGAGTTTCATTTTACCAGCGAATCTGTTAAGCAAATCGTTCCTTGTCCGGCGAACCAAAAACTATCATCATCATAAACGGGTATGTGCCACTGAAATTGGCTAAATCCAACTCCTCACCCCTGGTCCACTAAAAATGAAAAAGGCAACAGTTAGCCCAACAAATGGCTGCGAAGCGACGGTGGCAAGCCGAAGACCCCGAGTACGTACGACGAGAGAATATTAGGGAACGGGAAAGGCAACGGCGGCTGCGAGAAGACCCCGAAGCGATGGAAGGCCTACGCCAATGAATACGTACCCGTAGATCTATGAGAGGAGCAAACGCTTGGTTTGAGCGCGAGCTCCTGTCTCTGCAGTTTGGACATCCGTGTCATGTCTGTGGCTATCAGTGGTTTAACTCGAAGCTCTGTGCGCTCAGAATAAACGTAGAAAGCATCACCTAGCTAAACCCTAGCAACGACCTAGAAGCAACCTAGAAACAACCTGCATTACCTGGCTAAGGCCTAGAAACAACTTAGAAGCAACCAGATTAGTCTACACAATCGTCCCGTTTCGCTGTTTCAAGCCTTGCGCGGCTTAGTGCAAGCTTCGCCATTTTTTCTCCGCGTTCGCGGTCACCATGCACGCTGCCACACTTGTCTAAAGACAAAAATTACTATCTGAATCGCGTGTGCTGTTCCACAGAACATGCAAATCGGATTGTTCAAGAGAGAAGCAGTGTCATCATCAAACATGACTTCTTCCAACAGCAACAATTCGTTTTAGTCAGAAGAAAACATGAAAACACGTGTGTTTTGAGCTTAAGCTGGGCATGGGGCATCAAAGTAGCGTGGTATTAGGAATCTCAGAAAATGGCGCAATTTCGTTTCATGTGACAGGCATTTAACACATCATTTGAATAGTTCTCGACAAACATTTCTGTGTCGCATTATTTGTCAATCATCTGCTCAAACGACAATACCGATAAGTAAAAATGATTCTGTTCAAGATGTCACTTTTTAAGTTTACCATCCCGTTCGGAGATTTATTTTTTTCTTCTCTTTTTCGGGTTGACTGATTTCAACAAGAAGGCATTATCTGTAATGGAGAGGTCTGGGAGCGACCAACGGAGACCACAGACACGCTTCGGACATTCCTCGCTGCCGGGGGCGCAGCAAAGAGAGAAAGACCTCTCGACAACCGGCACAGTGTAAACCCTGTCGTCTCGTGACAACAATTTTCGGGCGTACTTTAAAAATGACTCCCCAGAGAAGCAGTGCGAGTCCCTTCTAAGTCGTCCGCGTACAAAAACCCCAAAACTGCGCTGTGGCCATTCGACGAGCTACCAAAGGTAATAATGGTTTCGACAGCCAGCCAAGCACGGTGCCTAGTGGAGCGTCAAAGCGGTCCGTCTCGTCGCGCGTATACGGCGCGCCGCTTTCCGCTTCTGCGGCCCACCAGTCCTCCTCCAGGGACCGCTCGGCGCCTTTCTTTTTTTTTTTTTGCCTTATTTTCTTCTAGCGTTTCATTTTTCAGCGATGTCCTTTATTTTTCCGTTCTCCTCGCCATGTCCACAAAACTAGGCTGGAAAAACATCTCCAAGCAATCCTGCCAAGCAGGCGGCCATTAGAAGACTGAGGGAACGCTACTGCATCGGTTCGAACTGTCAGCTGAACAGTGTCCGCTATGACTCGGGGATTGCAAAGTGAGAAAGAGAGGACAAAGAAGAAGAAGAAGAAGGAATGAGACGAAGGCGAGCGGGTAAACGGAGGCCGGGAGGGAAAAGAGGCTGACTGTATTGCTGGGGCACGTTTACCCCGGCTCAAATCAGTGGTTTCGCGCATGTCGGATTCGCGGTTGCTTCGTGGAAGAGGGAAACGAAAACGATCGTTTTCGCCGAGCCAGCCATCGAGGCTATTTTTGTTGATTTCAGTTATTTCCGAAGGCTGGTCTTCGCGTTTCGCCGGACAAACTCTTCAGCTCAGGGTGGACAAGCAACGGTTACCGCTAGCTCGTCGTTTTGGTGGGCCTGGAATGTTTCATGCTCTCCAATATTAGAAAATATCGAAAAGACTCGTGGAAATTGCCGACGTCTGGATCAAACTGGCTCTTTCAGAAAAGGTCGGACGGGGCAGCATGAACGTCAAGGCAGCCAAGCCCATTACGTATACGTTTTAATTACATGGCCACAGTTCGAAAATATGACTGGCCGCAACTGCATCAGAGTTAGCCTTACGTGAAACGAAGATTAAAAACAGTGAGCTACCGCACAGCTCTCACTGTGTGGATTCATTACCTGTCATTACGGCATGAATTAATAAACGCCCTTCTATAGCACGTGCGCTGCGGCTTGTGCTTATGAGGCAACTGCCTTGTTCCTGTAAGCACCACCGGTAGTGTACACAGCAGGCCACGCTGCAGTCAGAGCATGTACTTTCATTTCTTCCTCGCGCTCGCACACTATATGCAAAGAGGCACCGCCCGGATGTGTACCGGCTTCGGCATTGTTCAGCAATTGAGGTGCTCGGTCAAGCCCTTTCTGGACTTACCTGTTCTCTAACTTCAGCGAAGACACCTAAACAAAGCAGTATCTGTATTTCACCTTTTTTCCGCAAGCGCTGCTAACATGTGAGGAAATGAAAGGGCGCTAGGCACACTAGCGCGCTTGTTGTCCCCCCCACCCTTCTACAATTTGTCCCTGGCTTTTTTCAGCTCTAAAAATGTTGCTCTTAATGCGTAGCGTAGAGCTTGTTGGTTTCTCACTATGCGATAACCAGCGCTAGGAGATGAGACATGAGACGAAGGCGACAAAACGCCGCCCTATCCTTAGTCGCAGGCTGCCACTTCACCTCAACAAACAAGTGCGCTTGCGCGATAATAGAAATAGTCGTTCATAAATAAAGGCCATATGTCAACTCTAACGAAGGAACGACAAAAACTGGCTTGCTGTAGATCCAACTACCTGAAGCAGGCACCCTGCTTCACGTAGCTGAAACTGTAGCAATTTTATCTTTTTTTCGTTCGACACAAGTTCTCGCTCGTCGCCTAGTGGCACGTGGAAGCAACGAAAATAGTGATGGTTCAAAACGCGCGTCAAAAATCTGGAGAAAGAATAATGCAGCACAGAAGGGCGTTATCAACTCCACGTTTTTTTGTTTAGTTAAGGAAAAAGAAAAGAAACTGAAACAAAGCCACCAGTTAACAATAGCGTTTCTACCCGGTGCTTCTCTAGAGAACCGAGAAATCTGGCCAACTTTATAACAAGGTCCGACGTACACACACGTACATGGAGAGGCACACACGTCGGGCCGGCTTTTGAGAGCGCGTGGCGCCAGCACCGGCGCTTGACCGCACTGTTCACCTTTGCTTTGTCGAGTCAGGCGTTCGTAACGTTTGTCAACGCAGTTGTGCGCAACTCAAAGGGCCCCGGAAGGAAGGTGCCTGTCGGCGAAGAGTTTGCCGCCTGCGGCCAAGTGCGTTCAATTGACAACACAAACAGGCCGACGACTTATTTGAACTCTTAGCTCCCGACGACGAACAGGAAGAGGCTGGGATTCTAGGCCCAAAAACCGCAACTCAATTGCTTTATCAGCAGAAGAACACAAGTACCAGATATTCCCTCAAGCGTAACTCGGTTTTCTCTCTCGCTCTCACTCCTTTTGTGCGAGTTTTTTATGCTCGAGGCCAAAGGGACGCGGGCTCGGGGGCGATGAGTGCACCGAATTTACGAGGGTTCCTGCTTAGGGTACTTAAAGAAAGTCTCATCCAAGCACAGGCGATAGGAAGGGCTCAAGTCACATAGTCGACACTATGTCGAAGGGTTTTAGGCATGCACTTTTCGCACATGGTGAAACGTTGGCGACCTTTCTGGCGATTTAGTCACAGAACAGCAGCTCTATAGGAGCCTCCTGCTTCTATACGGTATTTGCCCTGGAGAAATAGATGCTACCGCTCGAGACTGCATGCCGCAATGCATTCTATCGCTGATGGCGGGGCTTCAAGGCGGCGAGATGCTTTGAACCTGTAAAAATTTTTGTCGAAAACTTCTTGCTTGAAGAGAACGGCTTCAATAGTAGAAAAGACAGATCATGTCTAGTACTTCTCATGTGCACTCTAGTGGGCGCGCAGTGAAGCGCAAGCATGCGGGAACGGCGTTAGTTAGTCGAACTTAATCTTGGTGCTGCCGGAAACCCTGCGGTTTTTCAAACGGAACCTGGTGTTCCGTTTTTCGTATATTTTTTTTTCCCCTCGAAAGTCTCACTATATGGAGGTTTCGAGATCTCTGGGCATCTCCTGTCTCTCGACATTTCTGCGCTCCTCTTCCCTGACTGCGGGACAGTTCATATGTCAGCGCAAACGCCAGACAGTTATGATGCAGGCGGTCTTCTCCTTCTCTTCGATATCCCGAAAACTCGGTAAACACGCGATTACAGGATCAATTCCTGTTCCCGTTGCGGTTACCTTGCGTTAAAGTCTTATTTATATGCGTTATACGCAAGAGCGAAGGCAAATATTTTATTCGGGAGCTTTCAACAACTATAGATTTTTAATGAAAGAGGATTTCCGGAGCGTGAAAGAAAAACTTGGAGGGCGCTTGAACTTCGCTTTCAAGAATAGGACGCGATAGCGTAATCCAACCGTGTTCGTATCGCCTTCCCAATCGCCAGCCTGGCTTCGCTGCTCGGTGGACACCTAAACCGTGCCGCAAGGAAAGCCAAAAAGCGGACGCCCTCGGGCTCCTATATCCATGCATGTGGCGCGACGAAACACGGCGGGGCGATGCCATATAAAGCGCGCGCGTTAGGGTGCCTGAATGGTTTCCCTCGCCACGGAGCGGCGGGCGAGGGAAACCATTCAGGCACCCTAGCACCCGTGGGACATTTGCGCCATCTCGCGGGTGATAGTCAAGCCTCTGCTACGCTTAAGCATCTCCGAAATGTGCGTACCACCAACGGTAAATGGTGTATACAAATAGCTCGCCGTTAGTACGCTAAAGGATGTATGCGTGGTGGCCGCGCGGCCACACGCATGGCGCCGCGGAGCGAGGGGTTGGAGGTTCAAATCCCCGGTCCCACTCGAGTCGAAGATTTCTTTATTTGCATCTGCCTCGAATTTTCGCTCACGGAGAACGCTGATTTTTCGCTCACAACCAACGACGCCGACACCGAAATTTCTGCGAAACGAGCTCTTTAACGCTATCGCGTTAATAACAGTGCAAATTAAAACACAATTTTACTTCATACCAGTAACCGCATCCAAGAAACAAAACCCCTCTAATTCCCCTCATATGTTTAGCCTTTATTCAACAAGGTCTTATTTTTCATGGATTTAAATGTTCTCAACGTTTGGGAGCATGCGTGATGCGCACAAACCAGCTGCGTGAGCATGACAGCTCGAGTGAAGAAACAAAAGGCTGCCGAAACGTAGGTATCACAAATATGTGCGATGTGCCGGCTTGCAGAAAATAAATCACGCTGCTAAATTGAAGCACAGCGACATCATACGATTAATAATAATAATAATAACTTCTGGTATTTTATATGCCGAAACCCCCATATGATTATGAGGCACGCCGTAGTGGAGGGCTCCGGAAATTTCGCCTATCTACAGTGTTCTTTAACGTGCACTGACATCGCACAGTACATGGGCCTCTATCTTGCCTCTATAGAAATGTGACCGCCGCGACCGGGTTCAAACCCGTGACTTTCGGATCAGCAGCCGAGCACCGTGACCCCTTTACCACACAGCGGCGGACTGGCTTCATGCGATTGAGGCCAACAAAATCCGGACCCTCAGTACCCGTTCTTATAAATACTGCAGCGGTTTTCTTAATCATTCGCGTTAAATCTATTAAGGTACACAATTGTAAAGCATCAACTGCGGCTAAATCTGGTCATGTGTGAGTGGTTTATGTATGCTGTCGTTACTGCAAGGAGAGAAAAAAATTAACTCCCCCGCTAGCACCAATTCCGCGTTTGCAATTCGCCATGCAGGGCGCCAGGAACGATAGGCGGCTTCAGATATTGTGCGGCATTCACCATAGATAGAAAGCTTCCTCTGAGTTAAATTTGTTTTATACTCAAGCAATAATACAAAAATCACCGCTAGAAAGTTCATACTGGCTGGCGCGCTCCAAATGAAAAGCCGAAATTAAGCCTAGAATTAGTGGCAGCCAATATTATAAGCTTTTTGTAAGAGATATGAAAACTGTCATGTAATGTTCCTTTTTTAATTTCGTCACAATATACGGACTGAACCCTAGCGTTATATAGGATGCGTACTGCAAACGGCAGTTATTAGCTATAGGAAGTAGAATGAACGTGTCCATTTGTTTGAAAGACTTTGGAATTATTCTCATAAAACGCAAAAAAAAAATGTATGCAATACATCCCGCGCACTGTTCTAATCGACGATATCAAATATATTTTGCACGTAATTCGTTATCCGGCATTAGTAGGCGGTTCTGCAAAGCGCTACCAGATGAACCAAAATGTTCGTCTAAGGAGAGTGATTGATTGTGCGACGCAAGTGTGTGCGTGATAGCAGCAGCAGGGCGACGACAAATGCATGACGGTGATCTGCGGCAATAAAAACAGCAAGAAAACGTTGTCACAACCTGTTCCGTTACGTCCTGGGCATATTCGAAGGTGGTGCGATGCGTAATAGCGTCCGAAACCGCTAACTGCCAAGGAATGTATGGATGAGACTGGCGCACGCTAGCTCTTATAAGCAGCTCGATCGCTTTACGACGTTACTTCCACGTTCAAGACAGGGGTAAAGTTAACTACTCGCATGTTTAACACTTCCGTCGGTGGTCTAACGAAAACTGGCACGTGCGCATGCGCTTTGGTTTTTCTAGCTCCGGCAAACCAAATTCCCGCCGTCGCGAGGTGACTTTTATTGCGCTTGTTTCTTTCGAATCACTTGTTTATGGGGATTCGCGCATCGTATGTCTGCCTCCGCGTACCGGAACAACGAGGCACACAGCTGCAGTATTAAATTTCTGCGCTCAAATGCGTGCGAGGTGCCGCCGTTAACAAAATTAGCTTTATATCGGCGCACTTTCTGAACTCGCAGCACCGTTCCGCCGTGAAAACTAGTATACCCGCTAACCGCTTTGCCGTTTCATCTTTATTCCTTTCGCATTGTCTTTTGGCTGAGATTAAAGAGCAGTTTTCTGTTACCACTTCGGGCGTCCCCCTGTGATTGTAGGCTTTAGTCTCTTGTTACAAATAGCGTACGTGCCTGCTATACTATCGTATATTGCGTCTTCACTCGCTGCCTTCGCGCTGTGTTGTGAAACAGCTGAATATTGGCGTGCATACACAAATTTGAAAACGGACGCTCGTAACTAGAGTGGTTCGGGAAATGTCGGGGCAGAAATCCTTTGGGTTTACTTTTCTGAACATTTCACAAGCGCGTGTCGTGTTCTAAAAATAGTTTTGCTGCTTGTTTTATTAACCGGTTGGCAGGTGGTCTCGCAACTTGCGTACTATAGAGCAATTAAACGCCCGTGTTTCTTGTGAATTCCCCATGGTATACCATGGGGAATTCACGGACCCTCTTACAAAGACAGGTCATTATCGTTATTAATGGCCGTTCACACTAAAATTATGTTTTTTTGCACTGACCTTGTGTGAAAGACGCGCACGCAGATATATACTTATTTTCAATATCCAGTGAGGGAAAACGAAGTTATGTCTCTAAAGAAATGGCGATTTTCTTGGATAATGTGGATTATGATGGAGTAAAATTATAATGTTCTGGGAACCACATGAAATCCTGTACGGACTGGGAGCCTTGCAGAAAGCGCAAGTTATGCATGATGGCTTCGTGCTTTATTTTATTCGCTTCTAAGCTGCATTCCTACCTCATGCAGTTGCTGTATGCGAACGCAACCGTCTTATCGCACAACTAAGCGTGCATGTGCTTCAAAGCTACTGAGCGAGCTTCATCGAAATCGATGTATTATCTATTTGTTTAAAGTGTTTTGTTCATGATGGCTTATTTGTTCAAGTATCATGGAGGTATAGTCCTACGATTAAGTTGTCTTGAAAGGTTGCCTACTAGAGCCTAGGTCTTGCCGACGTCGAGGAATAAGATTTTGTCATTTTACACGAGAACAAGGTATGTTCCACGTACATTCTTGAGGTGATTTCAAATATGTTATTCTGTTTCCACAAATACAGTATGTTTCGGGTTTTTCACATTACTGTGCATTTTCTGCGTGTATACGCAAACTGTTGCTGTTGCGCCAAAACACATGGTACTGAAATTGAAAATCATTTTGTTGTTGATGTTGTTGTTGTTTTCTGTGCCTACAGTTTATTGTTTGTTGGTTTGTCTTCTTACCCATCCTTTTAGGAGGCGTGCTTCGAATCTTATTTTGTCACTCATTGAGCCTTTGTGCTCATATTCCTTAGCTATAGCCCAATTTTGCTCGTGGCTTACAATCGCATTTTCTGTGCCCACTCACAAAGCCTTGTCGGGCTTACCGGAGCATGTAAGTGCTTCCGGCCTTTCCAACTTTACGGCGTGCAGATAACTCAGCAGTGTGTTTGCACAGATGGTTCTGCGAAACTAAGATTTTTCTTTCTCTGGTCTCTCCGAAGTGTGGTAGCCAACTCCTTAGTCCCCCTGTATTTCCTTCAGACTTATTCCCTTCAGAGGAGTCGTGTTAACCCATACATGCCCAAGCTCAGAAAAAAATGACAAAACAAATATTTTTTTCACAAAAGGTGCACTTCTACTCTCAAAAGAAAGCACAAGTTCTTTATTTACTGCCAGGTAAACGCAACACTGTTTTTCAAGCCGTCCTATACATATAGGACATTGGGCATTAGGGGTGCTATGTGCGGATGTGGTAAGCCTTGAAACATTTCACGTGCACACCGACTTTGCACTTCTTCCTCCCCATGACGTATTTCATACAAAGCACGTGTTTGCCCGGAGAAAGCGGCCCGCATTTCACGTGCACTTCTTCCTCTACATGACGTCTTTCACGCAAAGCACGCGTTTACCCGGAGAAAGCGGTCGGCCGTGGCAGCATGAAAAGCAAGCAATTTCTAGGATTGCACACGTTGAGAATGAGGCCTGCTTGATGTGTTGTAGGTGGCGCTAGTCATCAGCTAAAGAAATAGCGATGTTAGAGGGCATCAAAGGAGCATCCTATATGTAGGACACTGGGCATATATGGGTTAAGAGATGTAACATGGCGTGGCAGAAAGGCAGAATCGCACCAGGCGTCACAGCATTAGCACCAGGCCCTCCTATTATAAAGGAGCTCGCCCATAATGCATAATCATCATCAGCAACATCATGAACAAACGTACAGCTACATAGGTACATGCATTGCCTTACATACAGGTAGTGAGTACTTCCTTACTCTGCAATATAATTAATTATGGCGTAGTGGGTATAACAATAATTCACAAGCTCAACTCGGTTTCGGAGCGGCTGACATCTTTCCAGGTAGTAGGTACCGTTTATGCCTATTGTGCGGCTTCTTTAAAATAGCGGCCAATACGGTGCTCGGTGGCCGGGGGTCAACGTTCCCGTGGAAACTGAAAGCCTGCTCCGTGCACTCTCTCGAAATATTGAGGACGACAGCGCCATCCCGGTTAACCCACAGAGACATTCTATGGATAGTACACAAGGAGATAGCACAGATTCGCTTGCGCGTCGCCCGTGTTCGCGGAGTGAAACGTCGCTGTAACTTTTGTAATGCGGATGTCAAGATTCATCGACCTCTTGTAGTATGCTGGCAATATCGGCTGAAGTCAACTTGAACACGTCTTACATTAATGCAGTGACGAGCACAGAATTGCCTTCACTCAGCACTGCGCTTGAACTCGTATGTGAGAAGCCGCCTCAACAAGGGTTCACATTATGCGACTGTAACGTGATATAAGTCGCAACGTGTCGCATAGTTAACGAACTAGTCTTAATTTTTGAATAATCTCACCCCCAATACCTTGATCTATCGAGAATGACCTCAGCAATGAAGCCACCCGATCTGCTCCTGTAAGTGGTCGATCCATCTTGACTTCCTGAAAACTGAAGCTGTGGTGGGGCTTCGCTTAATAGCAAGCATTTGGTTACAGGTTATCTGTGCGTGGAATTTCTCATCGTATCTACGTTAGTTGACCCACGGATCAAACTGTGTATACCAAAGTCACAGTTTCGCCGCAGCGGCGAAGCAATGAATGCGATAGCAACAAATTGGAATGTCACACGAAGAATGGCAAGCAGCTCGAAACTTGCAGTGCGCTGCCCAAGCACAAAGGATGCACGAAAAGAACAGACACAGGGCAAGCGCGAATTAACAACTGTCTCAGTTGTTACTTCTTTGTGTTTGAGCAGCGCGCCGCAAGTGTCGACTATGCACACCCAACTAGCCCCTACTTTGGCTCTTCTAGCTAGCAGTGCGCTCCTTTCGCAAACGCGGCCGCTGCAGCGAGCGAAGTAATCTTCGTGCGGTCTATAGCTTCAACGCAAACTTTGCGGTGACGGCACAAGTCTTACAAACGTCCCCCCTCTCGTGACAAATGCGCGAGCACGGGCGACGACGCTCTGTATACGTAAAGCACACGTAGGAGGCGCGCGCACATCCCAACTCCTACAAAATATCAGCGCGGTGACGACCTTTATAGCGTGCCCTTCGTGTCATCTCGCGGGTGATAGTGAACACGCTGAAGCACCGCCAGCGGCCAATTTTGTATATATATGGCTCGGCGAGTATGCTGGAGGACGTATGCTGCATGGTAGAGTTGTCTAACGTGGCGCGCTGCGGAGCGAGGGGTCGCAGGTTCAAGTCCCCGGTCGTGCGCTTCGGAACATTTTTCTTCATGGCTTTTCTGTCTGTGTGTGTATATATATATATATATATATATATATATATATATATATATATATATATATATATATATATATATATATATATATATATATATATATAACGGTGACGGCAAAAACCCGCGCAGAGTGTCCATATAACAAAGAATGACAGCCACCACCGGTGGTATCTGTCGCCCAGGTTCACGCCATCGCTTCATCTTGAAAAGCCAGGTTGAGGACACGGAACCTTACTCGATGTTAGAGGTGATAATGCTTGATTGATGATGATAGTCAGTAAGAGTGGTCGACGTTTCTAGATTTTTTTTTCCCTCATTTAATTTTTTTCGTATTTCACGCGATAGCGGTTACGGACACCGGCGGCGGCGGCAGACAACTACCCCACTGCCGTTGTGATCTGATAACAGCTTTCGCTGTGAAATACGTATGCCTATAGTATCCCCTTTCATCTAGCCTCTCCTTTCCCTCCTTTTGTGCATTATACGCGCTTCTACGTGCCCACACACTCGCACAACGTCCTCCCGCTGACCGCAGCTGAGCGTGTTACAAATTACTTTATCTTCGAATTAAGCATCAGTTTATAGTGGTGGCTATAGCAATTAGAGAACAAGAAGGATGCGAATGCACTTCTATAAACGATCAAAACCGTGTTAAATGATCTGCAGATGCTTTCGGAATGGCGACGAATACCTGTGCATGCGTGCACAAAATATCTCATGAAACTCAGAGTGCGCGCTTCGTTACCAGAGCGTTTAGCAACAGGTTGGCACCTTAGATTAGAAAATCATGTCAATTTGCAGCGTCAGCAAGCTGTCTTTACTTTGTGTCGCAATAGCCATGCTCAAGTACTCGACAGAGAGGGCAGCGATACCATCTGTGAGATCATTTCTTAAAGGGGCCCTGCTACACAAATTAAGCATGTAGTTTTCAACGGTTGTTCTGGTACTGTGGAGTGCGCCGACATCGTTGCGCAAGTGGCATCGCCGAAAACGAAACCATTATAATTTTATTTATTAGAAGCTACCTTGATTTAGGATTACCGCGACACACATCGGCTACTTTTGTTCTGAGAAGTGACGTTTCGTCATGTGGCAGTGACGACAAAGGCCATGCGTTTTGATTGGCTTGACGCGACAAGTACCATGTAATATTCATATGGTGGTAGCAAGGCCATGTAACTGAGCCCTAAAAAGAATAATACCCCTTGTTAACACGAAAGTGTTTTATGCCGGGGTCCACCACGGCTCCACTGACGTATTTCCGTCACGGATATGACGTTGTAAAATATAAAGACTAACAGTGGGCAAAGAAAAAAACCAGAAGAAAACGTTCCGTCACCGGGAATCGAACTTACGACCCCTCGCTCCGCAGCGCGCGGCGCGAAACGATTCGGCCACGGACGGCACGCTCTTCGCAATGCTAACGGCGAGCTATTTATATACACCATTTGCCGGTGGCAATATTCAGAGATCAGTGTTACAGCGTGTTTTCGTTATCAGTAGCGAGATGGCGCGAAGGGCTCGAAGAGCGTAGAGTTACTGTATATGCTACCTTTGGGTAGCAGAGTTGCGCATCCGTCTTCCAAACACCGCTAGCAACCAAGCGTTGCGTAGAAGCTGACGCTCGGGTCAATTCTTGTATTTCTCGATCGCGCTCCTGCAGCGAACTGGATTGACACTAGTCATTCACAGTAAAGTTAATCACCGGTCTTCGACACGCCAGACTTGCCGATCGGTGACCCAGTAGGCATGTCGCCTTCTAAAACGGAGCGCGTCTTCGGCGCATAGCTGTGGTTGCTAGCCAGACCTATGCGCAACTCTGCTACCTAAAGGTAGCATATACAGTAACTCTAGAATAGCGCGCTTTAAAAGTCGCCGCCGCTGCGACGAGAGCCTGCCTCTACAGGGCGTGGTAGCTCGTGCGTGCGCTTATCTCGTCATCACCGTGGTTTGTACGTCTCGTGTTGAGAGCACGAAGGTCACTTGTCTCACTGCAGCGGCCGCTTTAGCGAAAGGAGCGCTGTGCTTACGCAGAAATAAGTTACAAATGTGACAGTTCGCTCTCATCCTGTGTATGTTCGTTCCGTGCGTGCTTTCTGCTTGAGCAGCGCGTTGCAAGTTTCGAGCTGCTTGCCGTTCTTCGCGTGACATTACAATTTGCTGCTGTAGCATTGATTCCTTCACCCTTGGGGCGAAAGAATGCACAACAAACGCTCAACTACGTCAGTGAAGACACATTTCACTTTCGTGTTATACCGATTCCTATGACAGAGGGATCAGCCATGTTTTTTATGCTTTCTCAAAAACAAATCACTTCTGCTTCTAACTGATGTGTTTTCAAAACAACGGACACGACGCTAGGTGCACTGTGGAACTCGTGGGAATGGTAATCAAATGATACTCTTCCGCGTTTTGCTTTTTGCGGCATCGGGCGATATCGGCCACACCGGCAGCTGCGAAGCACGCACCGCTCAGTTCGGCACAATGCTGTCAACGTAAAAAGAAAAATTATACGCTTACCAACCGACGCCTTTCGCGTCATCGGGCGGTAGCGTTTCGCCCAGGCCCTCGGAGCCATCCTCGCGTTGCGCGGGGCTGAGCGACGCACTTTCAATTTACAATGGCTTCTCCGGATACGGCACTACATAATAATAATATCTGAAGTTTAACGTCCCAAAACCACGATATGATTATGAGAGACGCCGTAGTGGAGGGCTCCGGAAATTTAGACCACCTGAGGTTCTTTAACGTGCACCTAAATCTAAGTACACGAGCCTCAAACATTTTCGCCTCCATCGAAAATGCAGCCGCCGCGGCCGGGATTACAAATACTGCTGGAAAAGTGAAATAAACGTCTGCTGCAAGTTAGCGCTGTGTGTCGTCGTACGTTTCTTTCTGGTGTCCCTGTCCTTTTACGCGCTACAATGAAGCTTAAGAAAAACCAACAAGCCCACGTATCCACCCTTATCGTCTATGAGATGCGATCACCTGTGACAGCCGGTATCACTGTTAAATGTCCAATCCGAAATCGATATCAGTCTATAGGTATCACAGAAAAAAAACGTAAAAAAAATAAGGAAAAGAAGACGCTAACGACGATCCGAAGAAGGCGCCTGTCTCGCCTACCCCTATAGCACAAAATCTGTCTCTCTTTCGGGGAGCGCCACCATTCTGCGCGCAGTGTTACGTAAGCAGGGACAAAAAAGCCTGAACTAATGAATAAGAAATAAATGAATAAATGACTTGACACAAACACTCCCGCCCACCGGTCTGGCTTCCTGATAACGCCATTATAAAGTCATCAGCGCTAGTTTCAAAGTACCTTTGCGAGGAAAAGAAACTAGACGAATCTGAGTACGCGCGACAAGTATCACCGCAACTTGCAACGTATTTCCGGTTCATTTTACTGCAGATCCATTTTATAATAATGTTCTCATGGTTAAAATAAACCATGCAAATGACATTATGAATGACTACAGCAGGGCCGCAAAGGCGGACGACGACAGGCACACAACCCTTGATTGTTGGTGCTGTCCTGTGGCTTTTTTGTTGTTCTTGTTGTTGTTATCTGGATTTCGACCCTCGTATCAAGTAGCCCGATCTCCTGTGCTCGTGCAGGCAAGTGAGTTTTGGACACACAGCTTACGAGCATGGACTCGAGGCTCAACTGATAGGTAGCACGGTTGCGGCAACTTTTGTTACCGCCGCGTAGATGCGACTTCCACGCAGCAGCCCACCGGCCAAATAAAAAAGTTGAAGTGAAGCGTTCCACTTGGACGGTCTTTTGTCGCCGTCAGCTTGTCTCCTGAAAGTAAACGCTATACAACGCATTGGTAGCAGTCGTAACCGGCTGAGCTCTCTAAAGCACACACGTGAATGCCCCCATACGCTGAGGCATTGAGCAAGTCAAGCCGATCAACAACGTCGTGACCGCCACTGCGAGTCCTGTAAACACTCAAAATCTGCGTGACTTGCTCTTATCTGACGCTTTCTGAACACCCAGTGTGATCAGTAGCCATTTATTCGACACAGATGGGTATAGTTTTGAAAACTCGGAGGAGACTTGCTGTAAGATCCGGAGTGCCAAGTTAAGGAAAAAAAGTAGCATAATTATAAGTGTGCTCTAAGTACCTGGAGCGCACTTATCATCATGCCTACATTTTTGAAACAATGGTACACACATCCGAGCCCGCACAGAGATTCTTTCGGGCACACAAGATTGTCAGGGAGCTCGCTTCCCGTTTTGGTACTGCTGGTATATTAGAGTTCAAAAGTACATACGAGGAGACGTCGGCTGTATAAGCGCTATACGAAACAACGGCCGCTGAACTGTTGTGAGTCTTCACGTGCAAGCTTTTATTGGGATAGCATACGAGTATTAACTCTGTGTAACACAGAAACCGCTTAATAATGTTGCCAGTAAGATTAGTGTGGAACCATATAACAAAGTAGCAATTTGTATTGTCTGAGGACCCGTGTATTTCAAGAGTGCTGCTCTTAACGCAGTCACAATGAGAACATGTGATGATCCCTAATCCAGGTATATTTGCATCTGTAACGATGCAGCAACGCTTGAGCTCTGTGTATGTGTGTTTGTGTCCTTCCGGTGTGCTAGCGTAACCAGTAAAGAATGAACGCCTCAATAGCCAGGGCGTTCGAGAATTTTTCAATCTGGCGCGAACTGATCCCTTAGATGGGAATGGTCGCTCTGTTTGTTGTGATAAGTGCGGAAGCTGAAAGGCAACCATTACAACGTCGATTTTATTTTTTTTTTCATTTAAGCGCGCCCTTCAGTATTTTATTCCGTGCGCTACATGTCGACTGCTATGGATCCGTAAAATAGAATGTAGTGCACGCATTTGGACGACTAAACATGATAAGTTGAACTCGTGCTTTACAGTATAAAACCATCATACTACCCGGGCAAAAGCCTGTGTAGTAGGATGGCATTATTTATGCTTCCACGAGTTGCATCGCCAGCTGGAATGTCCCACATTTGTGAGTACTCAGATTCAAGTCTGCTAGAACTGGTTGCAGCCAATCTGCGCGTATGCGTATTGCCTGATAAACCAGCAGGTGACCCTCATTGACAGACGTGAAGCGCGGTTTTTTACCCTCGTGCGTGCTGCCTGCTCGTGGATTTGTCGCGTGGTTTGAACGTTGTGTAAAGGCTCATAATTTGCATTCGACCCGCTTTTTTCCAGCTGTTGGTGGCTCCGGCCATGCAGGAACCGAGACTCCGCGCGCCGGGGTACTCACGGAGTTCGCGGGCGCGGTTCACTGCTCGGCCCAGTTGGGTTCGGGCCAAGCTGCGCAGGTTTCGGAACTTGAAGACCCGCCTTGCACCACCCACCCTGCGTCCTCCGCCTCCTTCCTCGCCTGGCGACCACGGAGAAACAATGGAGTGAGCAAACACAGAGAAATGAAGGTCAGGAGAGGAAGTCATTGGGTGGTGCAGCCGCCGTGCTGGCTGCATTTCTGGCCCCGTTTGCCTTGCGCTGTTGGAACGTTGATTTAGTCAATGTCAATAGGTTTGCCATCACCCGGCAGCATCATTAGTACAACTGAATGCACTGTGCCCAGCATTCAGTACCGAAATATTAAAACCACAATCTTGCTCGCACACTATGTCTATTTCAAGTAAGGCACAGTAGCAACTCACTTAAAAGTTATGGCACTTGAAATATATACTTCTTATATCTCTTTCACTTTAGCAGACCAGCGCGCTGACCAACACACAGGAGCGTAGAGAAACACGACACACTGGCAGTCAGTGTGTAGTGCTGCAACGCAATAGTAGTGAGTTTCTTTCTGCTGCACCGGTTTGAACGATCGGACATATATGCTTCCAATGGCGCCAATAACGGCGTAAGGCGTATCCAGTGGCGTTGTTGATTTGTGTGATACAGTAATAATGAATCATTTCAAACTCATTCATTCCTGAGAAGAAAAGCGGGAAAGCGAAAGAAAGAAATAGAAGTAGTACAAGTAATGAGCGGAACAAAAAAGCTGGCCAGAGATATAAGTTTGAGCGGAACGAAGCCAATGTTAGTCCGCTGGTGAAATCGCGCACGGCGCTATAGCAGTTCGTGCGTTTCCCCAATTTCCTGGTCGCTTTTCGTGCGTTCTCTACCGGAAGCTCTACAGATTGCGAGTATTAGATTAATTCGGTTAGCAGCCGTTTGCCTTGAACCGGAACGGCAAACGCGACGCTGTTTGTTCGAGAAATGAATCCGCGCACCAAGCTTTCCTGCTCCGATTTCTTTTTCTTTTGCCATGCCCGTCCCGCACGCGATGTGACCGATCAATTACATCAGCATTTGCGCTTCTTCAGTTCGGGAGCACATTGCGCGCAGTACGAACGAGTGGTGGCACGCACAATCGCGGTGAGTTCCCCGAACCGCGCGCTCTCCCATAATCAGGACCAGTGCGAAGTAATTTCATTTTCGGCAGCCATGGTCGCAACAGCTGCAGCACTGCGCGCGCATCGCGCGTATCCTCGCCCCGCGACGCAACCGACCACGCGGGGTCGGCGTCAGGAGGGCCTCTCGCATATTAGTGAACAAAAGAGCGTTTTTCTTTGTTTGTGCTTCTTTGATTGCGGTTTTTCTAGCTCCCATCGTTCTCACTCAGCCGCTATGCTGTTTTGCTGATGTAACACCCAAGCTGGGACTTCACTTCCAGGCAGTCGCGGTGGCAGTACCTTTACGTGCGTGGAGTACAAGAATGCCTGCCTGCTGCTATAAGGTTTAGGTAAAAAAAAGAAAAAAGGCCGGTTGCGAAAGCCAATCTATATCTTCCACTGCAACATCATACCTTACTTCTCAGGTGAAGCCTATACTGATACAAAAGCTAGCAGGCGCGTATGGGAAGACGTCCTTGTGGCCATCTAAATGCGTGCTTTAAGTTTTAGACTTGAGGACAAAGACCTTTGTTTTTTGTTGGCTTAGCGACGCATGTCCACCCCCAAAGAAAGCTTTCTTATTCATTTATATGTCTATTTCGGTAGTGCGCTCTGCAGCATAAATGAAAAAGTACGTTACGACAACACATTGTAGCCCTTCTTTTCACTTTTAAACTAAGTTTAGCTGGGATCCATACTGACGATCACAAATCTATCGATGGTATTTCGGAGGGGGTGGCTGCGATGTCGCTCCATTCAGTGCAGGTAGTGGTGCCTTGAGCGCAGCCGCCGACAACGCCCAATGAGCGTCATGGCCCAAGCGAGGGGGTCAAACTGCGACCATCGGAAGCCACAAAACTGCTAACTTTCCTTATCACTAATACGGCCACAAGAACATATGCTATGATATTTTCATATTTAACACCGCAAAGATACTGCCGTTATATATGTTCCTACGAGAAACTCGAAGCTCCGTTATCTTCTTTCGTTTCTTTTCTTCCACCGGACATATCTTACTTCCATTTTGACTCCGAAAAAAAAAAATTCACGATAGCTCATGTTCTTCGTCCGAGGCCGCAAAACGAAAATTGAGGGAAGAGAGTGTTTTTGCTGCGTTCGAGCGCTTAAACGCCAGCCTCAAGTGTTAAAAGTTTCGGAAATGTCCGGCCTCCACCTACCCGCCCGTCTCTGCTTCTTGGTTCTCCCGATTTCACGGTGTCATCGGCGCGTCGCTTATGTTCTCTAGTCGCCTTACAATTTCTCCTCTGTGTGTGTGTGTGTTTTTTGTTGTTTTTTTTTTTTTTTGCTCGGAAAACGAACGTTGTCGGGGAATCAGGAGGAACGTCACATTTCCCGTTCCTGGTTTCCGCAATCTCAACCGCGGGCCGAGCGGATGTGAGCCCCACTCGGCGCCCCCTTTCCCTCCATCTTTTCTTCCTTGCTTAATTATCGAAGTGTGCCCTCCTCTGCAACGCCACGGTGTCGACAGCGTACACTCCCCCCCCCCCCCCCCCCCCCCCCCCCCCCCCCCCATCCCTGTACGCCTCTTTATCGGGGCTTGACTCATACTAATGGTGCGAACTCCTTGCTTTATCTCTCAGCCTTTGCGCCTCCTTTTTTCTACAACAGTATGCTTTGCATTCATTTAACTCGGCGTTCTGCTCGTGTGTTTAATTATCGCAGTTATCGTAACACCATAAGGGAAGCGGAAAACTTTCTTTTCGGAAAATGGCGCGAGCACGATTCGCCAATCAGCGATGTTCTGGCGGTGGTTCATATTGCGCATGTTGTGCTCACGGCGAAGGCACTTTGGCCTTTTTTCTTTGGTATCTTTCCTTTTTGACTTACCAGAAACCATTTTGCTTGATCTAATATTTCAAATTTCGTTCTACCACTGGAACGGCTGCACAGCGTATACGCCTCTGTGAGTAGGACAGCTTAAAATGGGAGTATTAGAACGTAACGTTATTCACGTCACTACACAAGTTTTGCGGTTTAACTTATGCGACTGCGCTAACATTTGCCTTAAACTGGTTTTATAATGAAGACCGTTACAAAAAAGAGGGTGACGACGTCGAAGACGGCAAGGCCTCCCATGAGCCAAACTCTTGCGCCCTCGTCTACATGAATAAGTATATATTGATATATGGGTGTAGTGAAATTTAGGACGTGTTAGAACCCCTTCGGAGTTTTGACAAGGCTGGGCGTTCTCATGATACCAGAACCTTAGACATTAAGAAAAGGCATTTCTGATGATTAGATATTCGCGGAGCAAAATACCCGCAGCACATTTTTGATATACGGCAATCGTACCGCAGTTCGCATGTGTACTACGTATAAAGCTGGCCTGAGGGTGTCTTTGAATCAGTTTTCGGTGACGTGAAATGACTCAACACGGAAGCAATCGCAATAACCATGGAAGAGGGCAACTCTAAGAGCATTAAAGCGCTTGCATTCTAAAAAATTGCGAATTACACTATAGCATCCAACAATAGAGCAGTGGCTGTTCGAGTATAATTGGCGCAACACTGAGTTGCAATGTGGTGATGCCGAATCCGCACTTGTTGTAACGTCGTGTCTACCGTGGCTTTTTACCTCCTCCTGTTCTCCGGACATTGTTTAAAGAAATATTAATTCACTATTATGAACAGGGGTCTTAAACACGCGGCCCGCGGACCTTTCGCTAGCTCCCGTCTCGCACATGACTGTCTTCTTACCATGTCTCTTTTTTTTACTTTATTATGAGTACCCTCATGAGCCACACAGATGTGACTGGTCTGTGTAGTTTCAAGAATTTTTTTCCTGAGACACATTTGCGGTCACCAGGTTTAAAAAATAACCGTGGAACAAAAACTCGACATTTGAGGATTGCCGTCCAGATTTCTGTCATCCTAGAAATCAGTATCGATATGTTTCTCGAATCCTGACGTCAAGCCGCTTTCAGAAAGGACCCATGTATGAGATATGGGAAAGGCCTTATTTCAAATGGCAAAGTTAGCCAGCATTTTGTTCTACCCCTTTTCCTCCTCAATTTTCTTAACTGTCCCGGCCCTTGCGGGAGTCTAAATTTCGTGACTGTGGCCCGCTAGCTCAGTTAGGTTTGAGACAGGGTTGCCGTTGGTGGCTACTTCGCGCCGAATTGGCTATCTTACGACCCCGTCTGGCTACGGAAATTTCAAGTTGGCCCAATGGCTACCATCTGGTTCCTTTTGAACTTCTGTCATGGCGCATCAGGTGGCCATTTTTCTTATTATTTGCAGATAAAGTACGCTGTTTCTAAGCTTTTCTGTCGTGTCATCCGATGAGCTCGGCCTCCTTCCCCACCAGCAGTATCGTTCGCATTGAGGCGCCCAAAAGCAACGCGCGGCGCGCCTGCAAATACGAAGCGGCGAAGTTGAGTGCGTGTTGGCAAACGCGTGACTGGCTCATTGCTCACACTGCTTCCCGTCATGTCTGCTGATGCTACGCGCAAGTTTTCAATTCTGCTGCGCAGCTCGTGTTCTAGTGTAAACATGACAAAAACAGAGCTAATAAAGTGAAGCTGGATTGTTCATGTTGAACCAGATTTCACAACTTGAAGCTGGTCTGGTATTATGATAATCTACTGATCAATCTCGATCTGCGATTCTAGCGAAAAGCTGCTTCAACGTTTAATGTTCCTACTGACTCCTTGGTTGGAATGTTCCGAGATCACTCTGGATCTGGCAAGAACTCTAGCCATTCTCCATAAACTATATGAAGGCGCGCGGATTTTACTATAATTATTATTACATGTGGCTTTAATATCAAGCAAGAGGGAAAAAACTGCGCTCTTATTTCTGTGGTCTTGCTTAATCAAAGTTGTGTCATTTATTGTTCAATAATAATAATTGTACTCATAACAGCACTTTTATTTTACGGAAGTAAAATAAAAGTGGTGGCATAAACATAAGTGGCACGGTGCTTCTTGTGCTTCTTGTGCTTCTTGTGTCACTTCTTGTGTTTCGTCTCGTTCGCACTTTATTCCTTCCGTATACATGCGAAAACCAGCCCAGCAAAAAGTTCGGCTTGAGTAGCTGTTGTTTTATTTGGTTACTTTGGCTGCCTTTAGCTTGAATTCTGGCTCCCTTTCAAGTACACCAAACGGCAACCATCCTGGGTTGGGACCCCGGCTCTAGTAGGTCTGACGGAGATTTGACACACAGCGCAGCTAATGCTCACACATCCCCCGGAATTCACTATCCCTCTACCTTCGAAACATCAGCTCTTCACAAGGCGCTTGTCCGTGCCTTGAAGCAAGTGTGCGCTAAGTTTTCCCGCGTTTCTATCCCACTACAACGCCAATTAGTCAGGTCTGCAGAAACGTTTTCCTCTGGGATAATGTTTCTCCCGCTTTTAGCCGTAAATCGCGTTTTTTTTTTTCGTCAAGCGTAAGACGCGGTTTCGTCATATACCGATAATAAGCACCTGTCGCGTTCGGTTACGCATAAATGTGCATTGGACAGACAGAGCGGAAAATAGTCATTTCTACAAGCTCGTCGCGTTTAAAAAGAAAAGCTCGAGCTGCCTTCGAATGGGATTCCGGACTGTGGCGTTCTGGATAAACAGGATTTACTTTCACTGTCTATAGCGCCCGCTGTACCCGTTCTGCCAACACCAACCATAGGCTGCCCCAAGTGACAGCGCAAGCTCGACGATTTCCCAAGAGCTAAGGTTCGCGCCTTCGCTCTTGCCGTCGCGACTTCGTACAAGCGAAGGCGAGGGAAGACTCGCGATCCGTCCACGTCAAACGCACCGAACCTCACGAATACATTTACGCAAGGGCTCGTCTCTGCCAATATCATTTTACTGAAAGTTTTATGTTTTCACTTGTCCTCCTTGCTTCAAGCCAGATGAAAAAAAAAAAAAAAACAAAGAAAGATACAATAATAATGTGCTTCCATTTGTCAACATCCCGGGACGATAGTTTCTGAACAAAGGTCGTTGATCTTTCTCTTCCGCCTTATTTGTCCTTTCTTGTATGATCAAGCATACGGTGAGAGCTGCTGCTCTGCGGAAGGTGCTTCCGACCAATGCGTCCCTGGACGGCTCGAATTCGCGTCTTGCGATCGACTTAACAATGCTCTCAAAAAGAGACAAATGCTTTAAGGTCGCTTTTGTCTATGTGGCCCACTGCTTCCTTTCTTTCTTTCCTTTCTGCCTCGGCCGGAACACCGAAGGGGGCTCCTTAAAATTAGATGCACTTTTTCTCTGTATCGCTTTCGACAGCTCAACTTCGTGTTTCATTGAAAAGACACGCTTTTTGTCGTTAATCTTACTCCGGGTTGCTTTGGCCTCTTCCATCAAGGCAAACAGTCGGTCTTGCGTGCTCTTTAGGAGCGAGGTAATTACTTTCAGAATTCCTGACTAGTCCGCTCATTTTAATTCATTTGCTTTCAAGATGTCCACTGCACCGTTCGTTTGTTAAGCTAAGACGTCCGATTGGACGAACTTCGCATGCAGCCCGCGTAACTATATTTGTAGCGGTGCCCACTCCAGTAGCCTAAAAGCAAGCTCAGAGATCCTTTAAATAGCTTGGACTGCAGATGTGCATGGGCAGCGGGACATTTGGAGACCCTAAGAAGCAAAGCCCTGAGGCACAGAGAACCAGCGGGTATCTCGGGAGCTCGCTTTCACCGCCTAGTGGCTTCCGCTTTATATATAGCATGGCCCACTGCTCGTAAGTTTTGACACTGACCACCTGAAATTGAACAGTTGTTTCAATGTAACGCAGTGTGCCTCAGTTTAGCTGTGTCGTATTACGCGCGGACGTGACTTCTATTCACCGTACATACGTTGGCGCAAATACGAAACGTTCGAAACAAAGGGTCATTTATGACTCCTCTGTATTATTCTAGCGCTAGACGCGTTTTGTGTTGTACTGTCACATTTTCTGGTGGTCTCATTCTTTTTGTCCACTTCCCTGCTGGAAGCTTAAGCCTATAAAGGCTAGCTCGTCGGCGCGTCTAACGAAGGTGAATTCCGTGCGCGCGCGGGTTTGCATCATGAACGCAAGCGAACTATGAGCTGGAATGGAAACGCAAACATAACATGCTTACGGGATGCGTGCGTCGCAAGCGAGCACCTGAAGCCGTGTTTCCCGCCGCTGAAGGTCCGGCGTGATTATTGGCGGCCCGTACATAGCGGGCATCTGAGCAGTCAACTTCAGTGACAGTGTCCGTCCGAGTAGCAGAATAAATATCGGTGGTACGCGCGCACGCAGCCCCGCAAAACTAGCTGTCACGAGTTATCTATAATATGGCAGAGAAAAATTAGCATTGCTATAAGCATTTGCGGTGCCACCACAACTCAGTTTGAGTGTATAGAGCGAAATATCGACCGACAATACATTTCGCACCCATTTCGCATTGTCGTTTGTCTTGTACCGTGACTTTAAGTAGCTTAGGGAGTTATTCGCAACTTGGATGTTTGGTTTGTGAGGTGCTGTCGTCAGAGAGAAATAAGTAATCAAATAGCAGGGAACATTTGAGCTTGGGCGTAATGGTACAAATTATTGAGTTTGTGCCGAGGCGGGATACGCGCTTTTGTGACAAAACTGTAAGCTGGTCAAACGTGCTGGCACAGCGACACGCCTTCGCAGAACGTGCATTTTTTTCAAGACATTTTTCAAAAGCCCTATTCCTTCTATCGCAAAATTATGCCCAGAAGTTAGTTCCTAATGCTGCATTTTTTTGCTGTCATCACTTTTCCCGACGAAGCTTGTTGTCCTGTTCGACATTACGCAGCACATAATCAACGCCATGTGGCTAAATTGAGGCACACTGGAAGCGTTAAAGACGTAGTTTCTCACCCTTGTAATAACGACACACTCCTTACTTGCAACGTTACTACGGTTGCTGTCTTCCACTTCCAAGAAAACTCAAGTAGGACAAGCATATATCGGAAGACGGTAAGCCTCAGCATTTCACTTTTGTCTCGAGCTTCGTGTAGTAGGCTTTTCTAGTGTAGCTTTAAGTATTATTGAGTAAGATACTACAGATACTTCCGCAGCAACAAGAAAAAAATATTTAAAAAGCTGTTTCATGCTCAATGCAGATAACATTACACTGAGATTCTTGCTATTACACCGCTAGAAAAGGCATTGAAATATATTTGACGTCTTTATTTCTAAATGTCGACGAACATTAGGTCGTAGTGATGAACCCCTAAAAATGCGTAATCGAAGAAGACTGGAACGCGCGTTCTCAATGCCCTTCTACCTAGCACGTCACCAGTTACCTAAAGGGTACTTTGCCGCTAGGCTACTCTTTATGCAAAAAAGCCAACTTTACAAAAAAAATACCTTGAATCGTCATAAATGCTGTGAAAATCGTGTATTCACTTTTTCTTCGGTGCTGCGGTCGAAGTATGTTTGCGGTCGCATTACACATTCTGTTACATTTTTCTCTCTCTGTTTCTGTTTTGGTCTAGCACGCGCCATCGGAGTCTCGAATGACAGCAGCAATAGCACTACATTTAAACGGTTTCATACCACCAACTTTCTTTTTGGTTGCATTCTGTTCACCGTGGTGCACTAATCAGCTAATCATACGTCAATGACATCATAGTGCTCTTTATCGGAAATATTTTTAAATTTGTTTTAAGAACTATACGTCCTTAATTTTATTACTCATGCTGCAGAAAAGCTACGTCGCCCTGAGCCGCTTGTGAATAGACCTGAGAGTGTCTTTACACGCGCAGTGTTCGCGTCTTAGGCATTACGTTAAATTTACTGACAACATTGGATTTTTGTAAATTATCCAAATTCACCTGCGATGTCGCTTTTTTTTTTTAGAGTACATTGACGTCCAAGAAACGCATCAAGATACTGAGCGTATCATAATATGCTACAATGCGTTTTGAGGATTCGCAATAAAGTTTATTAAATGCGCGCCCAAAGTTAGCTCGGACTGGACACACCTTGGCCTCGCTGGCGCTGTGAACAAACTCCTTCCATCAGGAGAGCTGCAGTGCGCGTCTACCGAGAACTGGACTGAAATACTGAATTCTATAGAATAGGTAGCTACGATATAAATAAATTTTGCGCGACTTTGTAAAATGTTCCTCGGCAAAAAAAAAATAACCTTAATAATGTAACGATTAGAATGTCATTCACATAAACTTTATAAAAAATACATTAATTGGCTCCCTAAAAGTTGTAAGGACAGCCACTCATGTCGTCAAACATACGTGCGATGACAAACTAACGTCTTTCGAGCGTTTTAGGTGTTTTATCATTCAATATACTGGCCTAATTATGGCAGCGTAAAAAAAAAAAAAGCTGTAGAGCATTTGTAGGACCACAAAACTACACGTGCCTACGCTTGTAAAAATAGTTGCATTGATTACAATTTATGTCGCCGTGCAGGAATCGTATAAGAATGTGTTCCTGTAGAGGCACCGCTCAGAAAAACTTGAAAATTCTGCGGGAAAGTTAAACTTCGGCTGCTTCAAATGTACCACGCAAAACACTTGCTCTGAAAGCATTATTACAGAAAGTCGAGTAAGGCCCTCTATTATTACCTGCTGAGTACATATCGGAAACCCATCCACCAAATTCAGTCTGAAACACTCAAGAACCAAGTCCTTTCCGGGCAGAATAGTTGGCAAGTACAGCAACAACACCTCAAGCGATTCAAGAGGAAATTGAAGTGCGGTAAGCCAAAGTTTCACGTGAAGTGCTGCAAGAAGCGACCATGCGTCGACTTCGTGCGCACTTCCTTGCGGCTCTGTAAAATCTAAGTTTACCTAGATCCCTAAATGAGACAGCCACAAATCATGATCTGAATTTTATAAACTCGGAAAAAGGGGAACACTCAGGTAAGGAAAGAAGGACACTGTAGCGGCCAGCGTTCAAAGAGGTGCAGCAGATATAAGAAACTCGTGGTACAATGGGAAAATAAATCAAGGCAGAGAGAAATACGTGCATGTAAAGAGTGCCTGCTGTCGGACCTCAGGCTGCGTGTCACTCGGGGTGGCAAAGTTCCGACTGCGGAAACAAGCAGGAAAAGTGCTAAGTCGGTCCGAGTGACAGGCTGCCACCATCGGGGCAGGTGGCCCCACCGAGTGACACGCTGGCGTGGGTCGCGTGACAGCAGTCGCCGGGCAGCGCCGGTGCCGCGGGGACGCACCTTCCGAGAAGGCTGGACTCGAGCCTGGGTTGTCCGGCGTCATACGTGCCGCCGTCGACGTGGCCGTGTTGGCGCGAGCGCCGTCAGCAGCGGTCGACGGGCGCCGCTGGCTGGCGGCCCGGGACGGCACGGCAGAGGCCCGCGAGCAGCGAGACGGGCTGCCGGCCCGTCAGGCGTCGCATGGTCGTGTCCCCCCCTCGGGCGAGGAACGCGACCGGGGCTCGTGTGCCCCCCAGTGGAAGCGCGCCCCCCCGCGCTCCAACACGCGGCGCGGACGCCGAGCCGACTGGGACCGCTGCGCCATGCGCTCCGCGCGCGCGGCCGAGGGCGGCTCCTCTCGCCCACTGCCGCGGTGCGCGAACCCTCGCCCACCCCCGCGGGCGCAAGCCCCTCCCGCCGGCCGAGGACGAAGGCGCGCCTCCTCCGTTCCCTCGGCGCGCGCCTAATCGCTCCCTCCTTTCTCCTTCGCCGGTGAGCAAGTGAAAAGCGCGACTTTTCTGCCCGCCTCAGGACCTAGCATTTTCACTTTCGCGCGGCCCGTGCCGCTCCTGTCAATCTTTGCTCGCTATACGAGAACGCAACGTCGGCAGGCGGCCCCCTTGTTTTCACTGGCTTCCCACCAGCTCCGGAAGATGACGTGCGTACAGTCACGCTGTTGAGCTCTTGTTTTGTTTGTTTTTGTTTTTGCAACAACATCTGTTTACATTGTCTTCTCACGGCACCTTCACTGTTCCGGCAGTACACTGGCTCAAGATGCCATTAATGACATCAACATTCCTGGAATGAGGATTTCTCACATTCTTCTCAATATTCACCCTGCAATTGCGCCCCCTCCAATTATTGTAGGTTCGATGATAGGAAATTAGCCCTTATTTGGCAGCGCAAGAATTTCGATGAATAAAAAGCAGTGCGGCAATTCGTTGCACGCGTACATTACAGGAAGAGGCCTTGTAATACGTAACTAATTTCTGACGTTGCCTGGAACACTCCATAGAGTAAATCAATGAGGCAGAAATTACATGTGCATGTGATCGATAGTCACAAGTCTATATGTTACTAAAAAAATATCGAGGTGTATAGCCAAATTTAGCCAAACAGATTTCGATTTCGCATGTTTAGAAATCATCCTGGCGTAACTTGTGTCGATGTAGTGCCCTCGCGTTCTGTTACGCATATCGTCTTTGAACGTGCTCTTCACGATAATGTCCAGCCTTGTACACGTTAGGGGTAAAGGCTAGTGATTGGAACTAGTTCTAACTGTCGTAATTGTGCATTGACAACGGTGTTTTGTTTTGAGCACGAGGCTGCGAGTTGGGTCCCCGGCCACAGCATCTGCATTTTGATGTGGGCGGAATGAGAAAACATCCATGTACCATGCTTTTGGTGTGCATTAAAGAGCTCCACTTGGTGAAGATTAGTCCGAAGTCTTCCGTGGGGCTCCAGCGCCCCTCGTAGCCCACTGCGCAATTTGCGGGCACTAAAGACCCGCGATATCTAACAATTACTTATTTCAAAAACATGAAAACGCGATCGTCTTCAGCCCTAATTACAGCCTTAGAATAATCACTAGAATTAACGAAAAGTAATTACATATGTTCAGTTCATTTAAGCATTTCTGTTAGAATAGTGTACCGTCTGCGTTGTAAAAGGAAAAAAAAAGGAACTGCAGGTCCGACGCACTTTGTATCTATTCTTTTAAGCGATGCTTCTTTTGAAACGTTTCAAATAAGTCCTATACAAAGAGACATGAAGTGTGTAAGTTTACTTCAACTGCACGCAAACAGAAGTTCACGATATCCTTTCGTCGCAGCAATCTCGTGTCATTTCTCAAGGCTGTAACGCGCACGTACATGTTCGTGATTTTTCACGGCGTTTTTCAGCAATGATGAAAGGCGAGCTAGTTGGTGCATATACATCGCAATAACTTTTCTAGCGCAGACTGACACACGAACAAAGTCGTTCCCTCTCTTTGTCCGTGGGTCAGTCTGCGCTATAAAAGTTATTACGGCGTTTTTCAGTACTGTGGATACGCGCACTGTCGGTACTAGGTGAAGAAAGCTTCGCTTTAGGTCGCGTGCCGCCGACATTCGCTCACAAACTCAATCTATAAGAATCCAAAGAAATGAGACGAAGGCGTACTGCGAGTTCCGTGACATGCAACACGGCGTCCGCACTCTGCCGCACTCATCGCTTGTCTCCGTACAGCTTAGCGCCTTGTACATTGCTGCCGCCCCTTCCTACTCTGGACGTCTGTCGCGGGCTGCTAAGCATGGCCGCAGGTGAACAGGAACTAAGATGAACTGCTTCCTAACGCAAGTGTTCAACAAGTGCTGTTACAAGTGTTGTTATTAGCAAGTGTTCGAACACGTCTTCTCTTGCCCTCTTTTTCCCTACCGCTTGTTCCTCTTGTGGCACACGCACGCTCTCGTCACGCTGTTTCATTATACTGCTTTTTGTTTCATTATACTGCTCTGCACAAGAAGGCAACAGCGTTGTTTTCACCATTATACAACGACGTCTGTCTGTGTGCTTCTCGAGCCCCCTTTTGTCCACCAGGGTGCGAGTTCGCCATATAGAGACGATACTGAATTTCGATGTGTTCTAAGAGTACAGATGGACCATCTTACCACTCACAACCATTACTGAAGAAATATGTGATTGTCCTAATAAATAGCCTGTGCCATCACCACTCTCTCCCCGTGTTTTAGCCCGCACATTTTTATACTCTGATCTAGCCTCTGCAGCTGACCAACGAAACTTGCTTATTTTGACACGTACGTATATATAGACCAGAGCAGCTGCCCCGGCTTTGAATTTTTCCTCAGGACTCCGATGCAGGTAGGAGCTGGTTAGCCAAAACCAATTGAGTCTTAGTCTGAGAAAGTCGGAGTACTTCTAAGACTCAGAATGCGGAGTACTTCTCTTCGTCGACAGGACAGTTTGGCGGAATATACGCATTCTCTTAACACTCCAGCTAATATGCGAATGAAATTCAAGCATCACGTTGAGGGATACAGAATGCTGTATGTATCAAGAAATACAGCAAAATTGTTTATTCTGGTGCGCCCGCCTTTCAATGGCATTTATACTCACGTGAATCTTTAACATGCTGAAATCTTGCAATGGAAGCAAATGAAAGTATCGATATTCGTTTCCAAGCAGGGGTGGGCTGCCTGTGCAGGGTTTTAGGCAGAAGTTTACGAATATTGAATGCCCCCAATTTCTAATATACGTAATAACATGCTCAGCAAACCCCTTCTCCCCGACCCCTATAGCAACACGAACGTCGGCATCCACCACAACCAGTTGCCTAATGGGAGGTTTAAGCTTAGTTGGAACGATCAAACCGCTCCGCGAAAATTCAATGAATCCGAGAGTATTTTTCGTCGCCCTTAGGTCAACGCGTTAACGGCAGTACATTACACCCAAGCACATGCATTTACACGTCTTCAAATGAGGTAGATACCCCTCAGTTAGACCTTACAGCGACAACACAAATAAACCAAGCAATACTGCTGTATACAACACCGACATGGAGTGCCTGGGCGCATCCGCGTATTCGCGATTACCACAGCACGCTGTGGTTGATGTTTCACGCGAGGCGTGGCCGCCGCACGTTTACGACGCCAAGCTACGTCGACGAGCTTCGAGAGTCAGCGGCTGTTGTCGCGTTCGTGGTAGTGAGCGTCGCTTGCGAACATATAAACGATACGGTCGTAAACGCGCCCCGCAAGCATGGCGGGACGCTGCTCTGACATACCCCAAGCGGGCCACATAATATACCACTCGAGCAGCCCCTCTGTCTCATCACTGCTGCCGCTGTTCAGAGTCGCCACAAACCATGTTTTTACGCACATCGTACACAAGTAGGCGGGCATGCGTGGCTCGCCTGGTGAAAAGAGGGAGAAAGAAAATAAAGGGAGGTTACTAAGGTTAGTGCGGAGGCTCTTACGTGCACCGCAGATTTAGGAGCAAAGCGTCCACTGTGAGCAGTGAATACCGTTCACGTGCAAGGGACAGGAGGAAGATATATGTATAGATATAACTAAGTCTTACCGGCCACCCGTCTGCCGCGCTGGTAAGAGATGCTCGCATCATCGTCATACTGTGGCAACGCGAGGCTCACAACATATACCTTTAGAAGAGAACTGCCTCTCGGATTAGATCCCAGGTATTTCTGATTGAGGCAGAAAGTGTAGCGATGAAACAGCACGTAGTGCTAAACCACTCTTGCCCTTAAGCATAGTGGGAGGTGCGAATAACCCCAATGTGGTTATCTGCTTTGTCTTAAGTCGTACTTCCTCTCCCTGCTCTGCCTCTCTCTTATAGCATAGCGAAAAAATAAATAAGTGGCGCTGTGTTGCTCTTTTGCGGAGTGGAAAAGTATTTTTTTGTACATATTTGTTATTGTTTTTGCTGTTGCTTCCCGTGCACCGTATATGCGTGGTGCATTGCGTAATATCTGTCTGTATGGATTTGCTTGTGGCTTCGTGCTACAAACGGGTGGTTGTCAATTTTCCCGTTGCTAACCCTTCCGCCTGCTTGCGGGATTCCGCAGAACTGATCTGCGATATCTGCCCACATACTGCTGCAATAAATCCACACTCGTGAAGGAAGGAAACAGACAGGCGGAAGGTAGAAAGGTTAAGCGGAAAGGCGTCTGGTTCGCTACCCTACGCTGGGGGATTGGGAGAAGAGAAGAGAAAGATGGGAGAGAAAGATGGGTGAGGGAAAGAAGGAAATGAACAGTGCATTCACGAGGGAAGTAAGAGCAAGTGCGCTGAAGTAGAGCCTTGCTAGTTGTCCTGTCATGCATAAAATGACAGAGAGAAATTAGAGGAGGAACTGTGCTAGTACTTCAGAACGCAGGAACACGTAGCCTGTATAACGAAGCAAAAACAGGCACTGCCTACCGCCGATGTCGATATTTCCCAAGCGCGTGGATTCCGGTTTCCAGCTCACCTCCATACTTATTCCGGGTGTCCCATATATAAAGTGCAATCGCGTGGCCGTTTGTCGAAAGTGAGCACGGTGGCATAACGTCTTCGCAATAGCGGTGCTATAACTACGGGCTAAGTAAATGACTCCAGGAAAGGCCTAATTCAAAGGGAGGCCGTTCTGATTCCTCCGCAGTGCCTAAAAGCGGAGCTCTTATTAATCTACGTAAGCCGAACTGTACTGCGATGCCGGAGGACAATGCGCAACTATTAATTGCGCGCTAGATTTAGTTAGCAGTTTGAGTGAACGAGAATGGAACCGTGTTTAAGAGTATGCGGTCAGGGAGCTTGTTTTGAGCACGTCGTGTTCGCGGTGAACGTTTCTCGTGGGTCGCCTCGATTTCGCAAAGCCGCTGAGGGGGCTTCGGAAACCGACCCAGCTTGAGTCGCTATCACTGTCCAAGTAAATTGGGCCGTTGTACACCCATATACATAATATAATAATTCCTGAATATTACGTGCCGCAACCACGATATGATTATGAGGCACACCGTAGTAAGGGACTTTAAATTAATTTGAGCGCATGGGGTTTTAACGTGGACCTAAATCTAAGTACACGGGAGTTTTTCCACTTCGCACTCACCGAAATGCGGCTGCCATGGCTGGTAATCGAACCTGCGTCCTCGACCTTAGCAGTGCGACACCTCGCGTGCTACGATACCACGACTAGGGACGAGACCTGGAGAGAGCGAGTTTTGAAATTCTTCAAGTAACGTTCAATACCTAACGCGTTCGACATATTACGAAAGGACATGTTCACTGGCGCATTGACACGAAATATGTGCCGCTTGCTTCCTCCGCACTCTGCTCTCTTGTTGCACTGTAGCGGGAAAGCATTGTGTCATTGTCTTTACTCCCTTTCTTTTCTTTTTTTTTGTGCGCTTCAGCAACTTAGTAAGGAAAATGAAAGAAACATGACAGGAATGCAATCGCGGTATGATGTTGAAAATGCGACATAAAAAAATATTTTTTTTTAAATAAGTGAGGCACGGAAACCGAGCAAGCATCGCCATATTTCTGCGCAGTTCCATGTGAGAAGCTTTTTTTTTTCTGTCACCACGCATTCTCTTTCTGCATTCTTTGCTTTCTCTGACAACGCTAACGAAAAACAACCCAAACACTAAATTATCATCGCACCGTACCGTGCAAAGTGACCAAGCTCATAAGAGGCTGCTTCATGGTGATTGACGCGACGCATATTAAAATTTAAGGGTTTTATTACAGCGCGACGTTCCGCTCTATTAAGCATACCATGGGAAATAAGACGCCTCGTAATTAGAAAAGAAGCCAGCATGTTTTCGGGCCTTAAATATTTATTTTATTATATTTTTTTACTGCACTTGCTCGGCCAGCTTTAATTGTTCACTGGATCTGACTGCTAAAAGCCAGCTTAGAGCATCGTTAAAAGTGGTTATGTGCAATTACAAAGTTTTATTGACAGCTTCCATCCTTAATATTTTTCAATATCTATTGATGCAAAACGTGTTATATCTTTTATTACCGTGTATCATCCCATTCGTGAAGCCGCTGCTATGATAATTTCTCTTGGCTCGTAGAAATAGCTAAAATACTTGCCTATACGTAGCATTTGTGCAACTCACATTTACTTGTATTTTAATGAGCAATACCGACTTTAATAGGCGGCAGCAAATGTGGTGACTTATATACGATTGTTTTAAAAAGGTGAAATCATTCTTAGTTGCTCTTGGCCATTTGTACGATGAACAGGTGACTCAGCAGATGCGACTTGAACATCGGCGTCATCGGTTGTCATTCCACAACGTATTAAGTGAATAGCTGTGCCTTATGAAACTGAATGGCTGGCGTAGCCATCTTTAGACTAAGTGGTCCTAAGAGCTGCGCCCCCGGCATTGGCGTGGACGGGGGCGAGGGGCGGAGTTGACCCCCCCTCCCCCGCTCCCAGATATTTTGTTTCAATTTTGCGTGTCTATATATACACACAAACATACAAACGTACGCACGAACGTACATACAGTGTAAGTAAACCCTCCCTCCACACTCCCTAAAAAAATTTCTGGCTACGCCCTGGGCCTACTTCGCTTTCCCTTTCTCTTCGTTATACGTCGCTTAGCACCATCTCCCCCTTCATCACTGCAGGGTAACCAGACTGTTGCTCACACGGCCATTATCCCTCCTTCACTTTACTGTCTCTCTCAATCAAAAGAAAATAAAACATATCGATCGATCCCGGTTTCGCGTACAAGGGAAGAATTATAACTTAATCTTTCAGCCCAATGGACGTGATGCTTATCTACGGTTATCGTGTCACGGGTGCGCTGTCATTTCAGGAAGCATTTGCAATCATGTATACAAGTAGCCGTCATCTGGTTATTTCGCTTAGTCAAAGAAGTTCCATGAAATGCTGTGAAAGCTCAGTATCGTACCATAAAGTGCGACTGATATTCCTTTGAGGTCGAATTTCCTCGAAATTGTTCTTTCGATTCAGCGCAGCACTGCAGCCACTACGTTACCATGGCGGGCGAAAGCATGAGAGATGTTGGCTTAGACGGCTCGCATGCTACTGCTTAAAGAAGGAAAGACTGTAGATGTCAATCCAGAGCAGAAAATTTGCTTTGTTGCCTTACGCTGCGTGGCTGGAGAGATAAATAAAACATGAAAATTACGCGGGCCAATCATCCGAACATGAAATATTTTGAGCTTTACTGTGTCCATATCGATGTGATTTAGCCCGTCCAAAGAACTGTTCTGTAACAGTGGCGATAGAGCTTTCACCTTTAGCACGACCGGGCAGGAACTCCCCAGGGTGCTTCAACATAGCTGCGTGGTTGCGTTGTTGCGCAACATTCGCGGTCCTGATTATTTCTTACCCAATATCTGCCACACGCATGGTTCAGTGGATATATGCTGTTGCGCTGCCGAGTGCGAGGTCGGTGGTCCCATCTTGGCCGCGCCGACTGCATTCCAATGGAGCTGGGATGCAATAATGCTCGCGCACCGTGCATTCGGTGCATTCTAAAGAATCCTCAAGCTGTTAAAATTACTCCGCGTCCCTCCACCACGGAGTCCTTCGTAACCAGCTTCGCAGTTTCTTGACGTTATTGCCGATAAAATTCCTCTTTTGTGATTGTCCAGCGTACGAGATAAGCGCACCGGAGAGAATTAGGGCGCTTTGACTTCAAGCTTATAGCTGAAGAGATGTCGGGGCTTTTATCTCTCTCTCTCTCTCACACACACACACGCACGCACGCACGCACGTACACGCACGTACACGCACGCACACGCAAATGTGCGCGGGTGCGCAATATAGATTTCTGATTTGGCACTTGAACATCAAGGTTAAAAAAAAAAACAATGCGCAGGCGCTAGGTGCTACACGCGCACTTCGCCCAAACGACTTCGAAAGTCACAGGGTAATTCTTGCACTTCTCCGTCGCATCAAGCGAACGTTTCTTGTCGAATTTGCTCGTTGTGGAATGCCTTATTTGAAACCGAGTGACAACGTGGTCAAATGCAGTATATTAAAATGCATTCGAGTCGCCAGAGAACCGTTGGTGTGCCAGTAATGTTCAGAAAATCAAGTTGACTATTTTCCTTCGGAGTGCAATTAACTAGGCACCAGGGCTGAAAATTGAAATTTCATTGCGATAACATTTATATGGGCACTCTCGGCGGGTTTTTCGCGTCGTCGTCGACGTCATGTTCCGCATAAAGTCCGAATAAATAACGTCACCCGCGCGTCGTATGTTCTATAGGTGCGAGTGAAAGCGCGCGAGCGCTGCCCACGAACGGAGCTCACGCCGAGATTAAACGCGCCGGACGTCTCCGTTGCGCGAAAGACGCATAGAGGGGTACCGGACGGAGGCCTGCGTGGCTTCGGCAATAAATGCGTACTTTGGCTGGCCGAGCGTGGTCGCCCGCGGTCGTGTGCACCGTATCTCTTTAGAGTGGATCAGCAGACGCCTCATACCTTTGTGCATGTTCAGCTTTCATCGCAAAGCTTGTGTAGACGCTATAGACAGAACGAAGGTCACTTCGCTCGCTGCAGCGGCCGCATTTTCCTGCGAAAGCGTTTTGTTGAGTTACGGCGGGTCGGATGCTAAAGGAGTGAGCTGCTAGCCTTACTTCGTATAACATTCCAATTTGTTCCTATCGCATTCTTGCGACGAAACTGAATATCCATTAGGAAGAGCGTCAACGGACGGGACAAGAAAAGACAACACACGGGCGTAACTAGGCAGTGTGTTTGGTAATGCTAACGCGGATATAAACTTATCGTTGGTTTACATTACTCACCGTGAATATATAATGGCAACCGACCAAGTGCAAGGACAGCCTACAGCGCAAGAGGAGGTCGACAACCGAGCGCACAGTGCAACACAGCTAGCTACTCTAACATATGTATGTTGCTGCAAGCACTGCACCGCGCTCGCGACATTTTTCTTTACAGGAAAAGAAGTCGCATCCGACCTCCTGCCCTGCGAAACTGCGCCTTCATCACTTTTAGGACGCGCGCGGGAACCAGGTTGTGTCGTCTCGCATCTCCGTGCTGCGTCTCTGTGCCGATCGGTGTTCCGCGCTTTCCGTCGTTCTCGGCGTTTAGCGTCCCACGAGATGGGTTCGCACAGCTCGGCGGCTGCTGGTGGCGGCCCCGTGACGCACCGCGGTTCTTACGCACCGGCGGGCGCCCAAGGCGGCTTCGAAGAGGCTGCTCGCAGTGCGGGTGGGGGTAACGCCGACGATAAGGCCGGAGCGCACGAAGCGAGCAGCCGGCGTTGCAATTTGCGTGCCGCCACTGCTGCTCGCTCGGCGGCCTGTCAAGATGATATACGCCCGTCGAAAGCAAAGAGCAAGGCGAAATAAATCACGGTCATTCGAGGAAGGGCGAGTGCTGCCTGCCTGGGGGACTTCGGCGCGGGCCGCGAGCGCCGCTGGCAGCAATAAAGGAGAACGCGCCGAGCATAATAGAAGGCACAGACAACGACGGCTTTTCCACCGAGAAATGCTACGCACGCTACAGCCGGCACTGCGGCCAATCGTCTGCCATTGAACGCGGAAAAACGTGTCGTTTATATCTTGGGGGACATCGTGCCTGCTTGCTCCAGGACGGCTGTGCCTTCCGCCGTCCCGCTTCCTTCTCCGTGGTTTCTCTGGCTTCTCTTGCTCGTCGAATTCCCTTCTTCAAGCTATCTTTCTTTTTCTCCTAGCAGCGTGGAGTGAATATCACAGCTTTCCTCTCTCAGTCTTCGTAGGAGCCAAAAGGTAACCCTTCTCTCGCTCGTTTTGGTCCATTCAACTTTTCTTATTCTTCTTGTAGGAATAAAATCTGTGCTGCTGGGGCGGCACGAACGTCATATTCGCAAAACTTTGGTTACGTAAGATCGACTGCTCGTTTACCAGCGTTCGGGCACCTTCCACGCAAGATAACGGCTGGCACGATAAGGAGACGCTGATAAATTGCGAGCGAAGTACATTCCTTTTCTCTTGGCTAAATGTCTGAATGTAGCGAGAGAGCGGCTGCATTAGAGCAGATGGAACTTTAAATGTTATCACACTTGGCGATCGGCATTGTTAAAATTGAAAGAAAAAGAGAAAGCTAAATTGTCAGGTAATATATAGAAAAGGTTAACAAACCAAAGAAAAATGAAGTGTTCTATGATGACGGAATATTACCAGGGGCTAAAAAGTCACAAATAGGTTTCCACTTATAGGATTTTGAAATGCGCATATTTCATTAAAAAAGAATAAACTTCGGCCCATATCGACAGAAGACCCACCGCTCATTTCAGCGGCAAGCGTGGTCTGGAAACTTCTGCACTAAGTCGCGAAGAAACGCGTCGAAGCGCTAACAATGAGCGCAGCGTCTCAAACTACGGACGTCATAAAGATCTTGCACGACACCACGTGCACCTCACGAAGACTCCGTTTCACACATAGTGTGCAACGCTTTGGATGCTAGCGAGACTTGTTGCAGTAGGTGGGTTTGATTTTAACAGCGAAAATGCGAAATTGTTCTTTCCTTATGCTGAGTAATAAGCAAAGACGCTTCGCTACCATATGAGGAAGCAAACTGTTGTGCAGTTCTTAGCATGTTACTCTTGAATGTTTTAAGTTTACTTGCGCTACTTCTTTGGTTTTCAGTCGTGATACATCGCGGGGCCTCACGTGCAGGCTCGTGCGCGGCTCACGCGAGCATCTGCAACCACGAAATCAGGCCACAAAACGAGCGGTGCTATACATTTAGCTCACAAACTTATGCAGCCTCCACAACACTGTACGTTGTGTATTAAACGTATTTGGCCTTCAAGGACAAATGCACTACGCAACTCGGTTGTGCCAGGAGCTAGTGCTCTTAGCGAATAAAGATCGAGTACAAAAACAAGGAAAGAGCAAATTAGCGTTTGTGACTCGAAATATGGTAGTTTAATAAAGAATGGGGCGCTTGACGGCGCGTATTTGTTGCGGCCATGTAGCGTTTGCTGTTTCGTTGCGTAATGGTGCAGAGAGCAGAGCTGCTGCCCGTCCTATCTGCATCGGCAGGTAGGCATACGTAGGTGCCGACTGTATATGTACTGGTGGCGATTATCGACCGATGTAGGGTGATGACGTGGCTTCCGTAAAGCGAAAGTCTGTTGCAGACCTCGAGAAAGACAGCTTCTGCGGTAACACCTACATGAAGCGTCCGGGCGGTGAAACACAAGTGCGGGCAGTGCATATGCTCGGGTATGTTGGCTCAAGTAACGGCAATCAAAGGAAATCGCAAGTGCGTGCCACACGCTTCAAAAGGTGGTGATTTCGCTGCAACACAACGGTGGCTCCATCTCCATCTTCACAGTTGAGCTTTCTTTGCACATTGCAGACGGGCACACCATTCTGTAGCAGTGACACTATGAGCGCCCTGTGTGTTACTATAGCTCTGGATTCCATAACTCGATACTGAGAACCAATGTCGAGAAGACC
Source organism: Rhipicephalus sanguineus (assembly GCF_013339695.2). Lineage (NCBI taxonomy): Eukaryota > Metazoa > Arthropoda > Arachnida > Ixodida > Ixodidae > Rhipicephalus > Rhipicephalus sanguineus. The sequence goes on along the minus strand of NC_051176.1, from coordinate 202,559,729 downwards.
GCCCAGATTACACCCCAACACTGCTAGCGTAACAAAAATCTGAGATTATTTTCCCTTCATGTGAATAGTACAAACGGGCTGTAAACGGCTACCCGTTCTGCCTGAACCGGGCACGCCGAATGTTCAATATGTCAAGTGATGATACTTTGTGTCTGTGCATCTGTAGACGGTGAATAACATTGGGAAAAACAACCTAAATGGTAAAAACACCCAAAAATATATTTCATACAAATTGACTGCGCGCCATGTTCCACCGTTTAGTGTAATGTTAAACTCACTCGCCATGGTGCATAGTTACGTTGTTGCGCTGCTAAGCACGAGGCCCCAGGTTCGATTCCCGCCTTCGGCGGACGCAATCCAAACGGGCGGAATGCAATAACTTCAGCGGATCCCACGGACTGTGGGAATCGATGTTGTGCGAAGCAATCATCAAGGACTAGCCAGCAGTTAGGCAACATTACCAATGCTAGCCAAAATTAATCACCATTACCCAAAATTCACGTGCACTAGACAACACTAGCCGACAGTGAGCCAACATTAGCTGACATTAGCAAGCACCAGCCAGCATTACCCAATGCTAGCCACCACTTAAACAACATTACACAGTGGTGGTCAACACTAGTCAACGCTAACTGACAGTTAGCCAAAAGAAAGTCAACATTACCAAGCACTGGCCACCAGTAGCTGACAGTCAATATTGTCCAGTACTAGCCAACATTAGCCACCGCTAGCCAAAACTAGCCAGCAGTTAGGCAACATTACCAATGCTAGCCAAAATTAATCACCATTACCCAAAATTCACGTGCACTAGACAACACTAGCCGACAGTGAGCCAACATTAGCTGACATTAGCAAGCACCAGCCAGCATTACCCAACGCTAGCCACCACTTAAACAACATTACACAGTGGTGGTCAACACTAGCCAACACTAACTGACAGTTAGCCAAAAGAAAGTCAACATTACCAAGCACTGGCCACCAGTAGCTGACAGTCAATATTGTCCAGTACTAGCCAACATTAGCCACCGCTAGCCAAAACTAGCGCACACGAGCCAACGTTAGCCAGCGCTAGTCAACAGTTAGCCAACAATACACACCATTACAAAACACTAGCCTCCAGTTGGCCAATCAGTATTGGTTTTACGCGAGTAAATACAGTACATGTCTTGTCATTTACGCTATTTCATGTATGCGGAGATATTCCAGCTAAACTAATTGCCACAATGAGACCTTGTCATTTTTGCCATTCACGTCCTGACATGTCATTCATTACCACATATTTGCCATGCGCGCCTGCACATTCTGGTATACACCACGTTGTTGAAACGGCAACGACGGCTTCGGAACGTATGCATCATGTTATTCATGCTATTCGTGTCATGATAAGGATGGCATGCGTGTCATGCCGCTCACGTCATGACCGGTCATTCATGTGTGTTATACACGTACGTCATGTGATGCCCAATCTAGTATATAGCAAGATAATGAAGGGATCGCCATGGCATCACGATGGCATGCTGTCATTTATGTCATGACATTCATGACATGCATGTCATGTTATTCATTTCGTGACCTGTCAGTCATGTTCGTCATGCGTTCGTGTCATGCCGTGCGTATACGGATATATGCCAAGGTAACGAAACGGAGAGCTCAAATCGTAGATAGATAGATAGATAGATAGATAGATAGATAGATAGATAGATAGATAGATAGATAGATAGATAGATAGATAGATAGATAGATAGATAGATAGATAGATAGATAGATAGATAGATAGATAGATAGATAGATAGATAGATAGATAGATAGATACTGTCAAAGTGCCTTTGGTTCGCTAAGAAATGTTTCGCATTTAAAATTGTCATGTGAGGTAAAGATGCGGTAATTATCATGCATTACTATGCGCTGCTAAACGGACACGACATGACTGCAACTGCACGCATCAAAGGCCTGTTCAGTAGCGCGTATCGATTTCTAGATTGTTGAAGTATTTCCAACAGAAGGACCTACATTCGTGTCGAGCTACAGGAACGAGCACCCCACGGTTCATGTCGTGGACGCGATACGACATCGTCGACGTAGCAGCGAGCGCCTTGTTCGCCGGAGCGAAGCTGCCACTTTTCCGTCGCCGCACGCGCGGGCGGTACAGCGCGTCGTTCTTATGCACGGTGCCTCCAAGGGAGCGTGAATGCCAACCGGGCGTCTGAACAGTCAGCCAAACGTGCTTCAACTGCACGCGCGCACCGCTATACGGAAACCCTGAATAGGTACGACACGTTCCAAGAACAGTAGGCGAAACGCTTTGCGTCGAAACGATGTAGCAATAATACGCGCAAGCGCATACTTGTTTGCGTGAGACGAAAAAGCCGGTCATCTCCGCATTCGCCAGCCTTTGCTCCTGCAATTGGCGGCGGGGCACGAAACGACCACATTGGCTGCCCGCACATGTGTGGGAAGCATATCGCTGGCAATATGGCGACATTTTGTTTCCTTTAGCGTCTTGCTTTGTCTCATTCTCCGCATTCGTTTGCCGAACAGACGGGAATGCAAAGCAGGGCTGAGATGTGCTCCCTATGCGCGCGTTTAAATCCTTGAATGCTTATATATTTTTATATGAAAAACTTTATTCGCTGCTCTATTGAACGTTCGCGTTGAGGTTGCGCTTCCACGGCTCTCTTCTTTTTATTTATGTATATATATATTCCTTTCTCACTCCAGCTGTTATTGTGCCTCAGAACAGGGCCCGGATTCACAAAACGTTCCTTCGCAAGAATTGTCCGTAAGAGAAAATTCCAACCAATCGTGGTGCATTACAAATCATAAGCGAAGGTATATGCCGCTAGCAAATAGCACTTAAAGGGACACTAAGGGAAAATAACAATTTATGTCAGAGTGAAAGCTCAATGTATGACAACGTCTAAAACGGCAATATTATCAACAGCAGTGCCCTACTTGCCGAGGAATTAAGCTAAATGTATCACACGACGTGCGCCATGAGCGGGACATTTTGGAAATGTTCCCGATGACGTGAGGGCATCCGGCAACAATTAATCACTAGTAATCAAACTAGCTGCAATAAAAAAGAACCTTCCGTGCATCAAGAGACGCAATAAAATGCTGCTTGTTCGTTTCTGTTTGATTCATGGAAAAAAGAACCTCTTTGGCGCTGCCATGGGGAACGGCGCGCGTGGTTCAAAGGTTCCGTTTTCTCCGAACTGCGCTTCGCCCGGCGCCCAGCTTGGCTCAGCGGGCGCGTCTCAGTGGTAGTTCCGGTATCGCGTACAGCCGCGTGTGTTTTGCACGCTCGTGAAAGTCGCTCTGACAGGAAGTTCGACAAAATGCCTCATGCATGTGATGTTGCCGGATGCCCGAATGGTGCACGCTGCTAGTGCACGCCACCGCGCAGTAAAGGCGGGCAACGTTGGGCACAGCAACAGTGACGTGAGAAAGACCGCTTTCAGGCGGGTAATTTGAAGTACGCTAATGCGATGCGGATCACTAAAACGTGATTTTACTTCAAAATAAGCACTTCCTTGGCACAAAGGTAGCACTACGAGGTTTCTGGACCACTATTTCAACAATCAACGTCGACTTAATATTTGCCTTTAGTGTCCCTTTAAGAAGGTAAACATTTGTGAATTAGGGGCCAGAAGATTTGTTTTAAAATTTCCAAACATTCGCCTAATCACTGTTTTTCTTGTAAAATATTCTTCACTTACATTGCATAACTTTGTTTTTTTGAGCAAGCTATAATGACCAGTGTAGCTTACTCGATGCGAACCAGAATATTACGCCAAGTCCTTGGTTCAGTTTCGGTGCCAGTGCCAGAATTTCGTGGACGACATGTTGCTCAAGGCACTTTCCCGGTTCGCACATAACCTTAAACATTACTAACCGTGTTAAGTGACCGGCTCATAAACTTTGAAGATAGTTCGCTAAGAAAATATATCCTGTTTTTTTTTTTTTTTTCAACATCCCTAATAGGCCCCCAGAAATACCCTCGCAGTCTGAAAAAAAAAAAAAAGATATGGAGGCGACCTTGACTTAGGTGTCTGGTAGCGGCGCTCGCACGTCGGCGTTCGTGCGCTCTGACGCATTGCTAGAGCTAACTTCGTGTTTCGCGCGCTGCCGATGCAGATCTCAGAGGTCGGGTAGCAAGAAGCGCGTGGTTGAGATCCGTTCCGCCAGTTGCCGCAGCGATCCTATAGCTGCTCACAACTGTCCGCTCCCATTTATTATCAATAATTTCTTTTCCTCCTCCTTCCAATGAGCCCAATCAATTAATTTTCATTAATTATCCTGACAGATATCCCGACATATTTTGTATCCAATATAACTCTTGACTTGAACCAGAACCATCGATTTCTATGTTTTTAGAAGACCTGTTATGAATAATCGGGGAACCGGAAGTAAGTTCTCGACCGAATATGTTTGGGAGAGAAACAAGAGTGACTCGGTACTCGTGCCACTAAAAAATAAATTATATAATCAGTAATCCTCTACGTCTTTCTTTAACCCATCGCCAAATTGCCCGTGCGCACAACATCTGCAGCATAGGCTTCCAAAGCAACGTCGAGCGGCGCTACTGCTCTTATCGCAACTGGGGGCATCCACGGCCTCAACGCTGCCGCCCCCACTTCCGCGCACGCGCAGAACTCTCGGATTGCATCTGTGGTGCGTCACAATGTAACTTTTGCTGACTAGGAGTGCTCTGGGCCGAATGAGGAGCGTGTGCGGGCACGTGTCTTAGCCGCCGCCGCTGGCAAATCCGGCGACAAACCGCCTTCGCGGGCCGCGTGTGCCCCCAGTAACGCATAGCTCAGCCGCGCGAGCGTCACGCCCAAACTTGAGCTTGTGTTCCCTATTGCGAGCTGCGGGTCCCGACCGAGCGCAGAGAAATTCACTGAAATGTGCGTCCCGTGCGTAAGAGAAACATGGCTTCAATGAGTGAAGAATTTTCCCTTCGTGAAAGAAGATAAGGCGTGCAAACACGACCACAAGAGAAAATGATAACACTACACAAACGCCGATTGTCAACTAAAAGGGGGCGCCGTGGCGGAAAAGAAAGTAGGCAAAAACTTTTCTGCGCATGCTCGGGTACGGTATCGCCATTTTTCAGTCAAGCACACGTGTGCGCCTGAGCGAAGGGACTGTTCAGGTATTTCATTTCTTATGCAAGTTAATCGAAGGCTGGTTGACGCATGCGCCCCCACTACTACCGATGTACCAGACCTCCACCATTAGACGCGTTTCTTCATTCTTGTGCCTGTTTAAAACTGCGCTTTCATCGAATTTTGGCGTACATTCGTACTCTCGACAATGCAGAGAAAGATTAGATGGTAAACCTCCCGTTAACGACCTTTTATACTCCTTTAGTCTCTGGTGAAGGACAAAACAGCCTGTCCGCCCTGCGTATAGATGAGACCGCAGCTGAAAGGAACTTCGTATGCCACACCAGTATGGCAGTCTGCAAATTTGCTGGCGTGTTTTACGAAACAAATGTATGTCCCCCTTTTGTCAATTACCTGCTCCTTCTGCCACTTCACGGTGGCGCATAGCTTTCCTGGCTAGTTGGCGGCTGTGCAAGCAACGTTAAAATCCTTATCTACTTCCAGCTTTCTTTATCCTGTGCGATAAGGAATTGATGTATGAAAAACCTACGACTCGCTTCTTGTTGCTTTCTGCAACCGTGTTCGGACTTGACGAGACAATGGACACTTCTTTAAGCGTTCGGAGTCAGTGGCGACAGCAACACGAGGATAACCTGCTTCTAATAGACGCGTAACCTGCCCCGTAACGCTGAGCATTAAATCTTGTTTCGTGATGAATTCCATACCAACTAGCTCATCTTTCTGTCATTCTAAGACTTTTTCTCTGGCGATACGTCAGGCTAGAAATGCTTTGGGCGTACTCGGCAATACTCTAATACTTTGTCTTCAAACTCCGGTGCAAGGAACTAATTGTCATTAATCAATGCTATGGTTGTCACTCGTTAGGCAAAACGATTTAAGAAATAGGCCCTGCTGAGGCTTTTTCTCAAGGCCCAGCTCAAGCTTCATTGCAAGGAACACGGGACAACTTATCACCTGGTCTTTTGCGATCTTGCCGGGAACTCAGCTTTACAAGCTAGGGAAGTTGTGGCGCTAAGATATTAGATGGCCGCCGTCTTGTAACAAAAGCTTTCGTGATCATGGTCACTTCTACGACTGGTAAACCACGTGACAACCCGGTATCCAGGTATCACTGGTGACATCTATTTTCCTCAAGTGGAATAGTCTCATGATTACCGACATCCTGTGTTGCCCTACTCTGAATCCAGTGGATTTCCGTCCATCCTTTGATTTTGATTTGACAGAACTATTCAGGGATGTAATACGTTTTACCACAACTACGTCATCGGTTTTTAACTAGTATGTCATCAGTTCTTGATCTCGTTTAAAGTCATCACCTCACATTGCCTGCCAGGCGGGCGTTGGTGATCACGGCGTAATGTATTATCCACTTTCATTCTCTACAGGCTGAAAGCGCTGATTCTTCAACTGATCAGAGACTGAAAAAAGTCTGTCTTTATATTTATCAACAGTAAGCTAGTTTAACGAACACTATTGCTACCAATAACACGTGACACACCTTTTAAGTACGTCTTAAAACCCTTTCCCACTGTCACGTGGGTCACATACCCGCATACAACGGCCCATGGTATGCGGTATGCGCCACAGGTGATTCACTCTCTATATCAACCCATCAGAGCGAAAATAGGCATTGAACACAGGAGTAAGCGCTTGTGGTGTTCACTTTCTTGTCCTCGTCTTTTTTGCGCTACTATTACACCATTATGAACACTTCATAAGTCGCCTTGCGTGGATTAAACAAGAAAAAGACATACTGTTTGTTATAGTTGGCGAATTAATGTAGCACACAAACGCTTGCATACGTACTCCTATGACTCCACATTATAGTCTAGCATTGCTCGTCCTCGCAGGAATACGCCAACGAACGCTGCTTACACTTCGCTTTGTTAAAAGTGGCTCCGTGCTGTAATGTGAGTGCGGGCGTTACGTCAGACAATGAGCTCCCCTTTGAGCGCTAGTGTTGTCAACGTGCCTCGTGAGCCCACGATATGCACACTACTCAAATTACACATAGACGTTGATCCGCCTCTTGGTTCGAAGAGCGGCATCAACAGCAACTTGCTACCCGCCACGGTGGTCTAGTGGTTATGGTGCTCGGCTGCTGACCCGAAGGTCACAGGATCGAATCCCGGCCGCGGCGGTCGCATTTTCGATGGAGGCGAAAATGCTTGAGGCCCGTGTACTTAGACTTACGTGCACGATAAAGAACCTCAGGTGGTCGAAATTTCCGGAGCCCTCCACTACTTCGTCCCTCGTAATCATATCGTGGCTTTGGGACAATCAACCACAGTAATTATTATCATATCAGCAGCTACTTGATGACTGCTTCTCATGAAATCGATTTCCACAATGTGTCGGATCTCCCAATTTTTTTTTTTCACACCCAAATTCTCCGAGGTACAATCGCTATTTAAATCGTTTATTTAACCGCAAAAAGCGACTTTCTCGAGCTGCTCCGCTGTCAAGATGTGCCACTCGAAAACACCAGCTTTGTTTTTAATTAATACCTCAAATACCCCAGCTTGGGGTTTTACATGAAGGATGGGCTGTTATTTAGTGACAACAATTCAATGGAAAACTTGAAGGCTTACGGGTCGGAGTGTGGAGCACAGCGTCTCTGGGTAATGCTTCCAGTCCCTTGCAGTCTGAACAAAGAAGGAGCGTATATGCGCAGTGGTCTGTGCCGGTGGTGGGTACACTGCTTTGGTGTGACTCGTGCGGCAGGACGGACGATGAGCAGGCAAGGTTAATGAACTGCTAAGAGAGGAATGGTAAAGCTTGTGAAAAAGGCACAACCTAGATCTAAGGCGTCTTAGTTCCAAGTTATCAAGATGTGCTTCGGATTTTAGTTTTGTAACACTATAGTGTGAAGTGAGTAGCCTGAATAGGTGTAGTGACCTGCGCGGTTTTGTACTGCTTCAAGCGCTTTAGAAAGGTTAGATTGTTGTGGGTCCCAAGCACAGCATGCGTATTCCAACTTGGGCAGAACGCATGTTTGATAAGCTAATAGTTTGACGGATGGGGGAGCAAGACGCAAGTGCCTTCGAAAATATCCTTATGTGCGATTAGTTTCCTTGTTGATGCTTGAGGACCAGGAAAGATCGCTGGAAATAGTGACGCCGAGGTACTTGCATCAATTGACACAGTAAATCGCAGCATTGCACAGGACGTACTGTGGTGGAGGGAGATTTCTTCTGCGGGGGAAAGAAACTAGCAGTGATTTAGTAGCGTTTATTGACATAAGCCACTCGCTACACCAAGCACTGATCTTATCCAGGTCCTTTTGAAGTGATCGGGAATCGTCATCGCTATGAATAGGGTGATAAACGACGCAATCGTCTACGAACAGACGTATGTTGCATGAGTTGTTGGCGGGGAGATCGTTAATATATTAGAAAAAGGAGTGGGCCCAAGACGGTGCCTTGGGGTACTCCCCAAGGCACCACCTGCCTTGGGGAGTACAGGGCTTCTGCTTGAAGAATGACTGTTAGCATGAACAAACTGCTCCCGATTAGTCGAAAAAGCACGAATCGAGTCTAAAACAAAAGGATTAAGGTTTAAGCGAGAAAGTTTCAAAAGTAGTCGCTGATGTGGCACCTTGTCGAACGCCTTTTCGAAATCTAAAAACAGAGCGTCAACTGGAACGTTTAGATCGTGGTTACAGCTAATGTCATTAATGAACAGCATTAGTTGTGTGTCACAAGAAAAACCTTTGCGAAATCCACGTTGATTAGGAGTGAAAAAATTAACCGATAATGAAAACTTGACTGTGTGTGAGTATATTATGTGTTCCATTTGTTCAAAACAAACACTGGTTAGTGAGATAGGGCGGTAACTACGGTATGAACACGGCGGACCTTTTTTCGGGACCGGGGACAATCTTGCCCACTTTCCGGTCATCCAGTACCTCTCCCAATGATAATGACTGCTGAAAGATATGATATAACATTTCGCTGATGGCGTGTTTAGATTTTTTTAGAATTTTTTAGTTGATGCCCTCGACGCCTGCCGATGACAAAATCTTTATAGAGTCAATTATATTTGCGACGCCGACAGGATTGAAGGTGATATCAGCCATAGCGTTATGACCGTAATTCGGAAAATGGGTAGGTTATCAACAGGTTCGTCAGTAAAGGCGGAAGAAAATGTGCGGTGAAGTGCTTCTGCAGTTTCACAGTCAGGAATGGGCTGGTTTGGTCATCGTGCAGGGACAGTGGTTGCGAGTGGTTAGGATTCAGAATCTTCCATAATTATTTCGGGTCATGGTGAAGCATGTTCGGGAGTGTGGACGAGAAAAAGTCGCGAGTGGTTTTGCTAGAAAGAGATTCTAATGTGTTTTTTTTTTTCTGCAGTGCGATACTTATGCCATGCGCAGTAGGTGTTAGAACGCTTAGCAGCACGGTATCATCTTTTCTTTTTGTTCTTCAAGCGTTTTAGTGTTGAGTTGAACCAAGGTGATGACTTCTTTTCTGTTACGGTTATTGAAGGCACATGTGTATTTATGAAGTCATGCATTTTGTTCCTAAACAGGAACCAGTTTGCGTTGACAGAGCGTTCTAGAAAGTCAGAAAGAAAACTTGTTGAAAAATCTTCTAGTTCGATGTTCGTTGCTGCGTAGTTTCCTTTATCGTAAAGAGTTATAGTTTTTCTTTTTTTGCGGAGTACAGCAATTTTAAGATTAACTGAAGCATGAAGTGCAGTGCGACCACTAAGGCCGGACACGTATGTCAGTGATGAAAATTTGCCAGGATGAGAAGTAAGGACGAGGTCAAGTATGTTAGATGAATTCAGGCTTTGACGTGTTGGCCTGCTAACCAGTTGTGTCAGTCAGAACATGAGACAGATGTTGATAAAGTCGCTTTCCGCAGTGCTTACCGATATGGGCGCGTCAGGGTAAGACCAATCTATGGAGAGAAAATTGAAGTCGCCATACACAATTATAGGTGACTAGCGATGCCATGTCATGACAGAATGGAGCGCCTCATGAAAATCAGCCACAAAGTCGTGTCAGCATCAGGCGGGCGATAGCAACTACCGATTATGACTGGCGGGTAGAAAGTATTACTTGAAACTAACATGATTTCTAAAGTTGTGCTTACTTCAATTTGGACACATTGAAGGCATTCATGAGTGCCTATTAGAACCCCACCGCCTTTTCTGTTAGGTCGATCATGTGGGAAGATGCTAATATTAGGAAATACTGATAGAATCTCATAGTTGTTAATCGACGGGTTAAGCAATGTTTCAGTTTGAACAATAACGCTAGAATCTGTACTGCTGTACAAGTTACCGAGTGCATGAAGTTTCGGTAATATGCTTTTTATGTTGGTGTAGAGATCTGTATGCTAGGAGGATGGAGGAGAGACTACAGTTTCCGTGTTTCTGTCGAATGTGTGAAGCTGGTTACCGATGAATAATTTATCGTGCCGAAGTCTGTATGGCTCCTGTTGAGACTTGGCGAATTGAACAAGAAGCCTTCTAGCCTTAAGCGTATTGGGGGAGTAGTCTTCAGAAATTCTGAAATTGGTATCTTTCAGCATTTTAGCACTCGAGAGGATTCGTTGTCGTACTTTGAAGTGTGCGAACTTCACTATGATGGGTGCGTTCCTTCCAGGTTTTAATCGTCCCAATCTATGAGCCCTTTCTACATCCATGGGTTCAACGACAGCGTTAAGTTTTGTGCTGCAATGCTCCATTATTCAGGCTTCGGATTCAGCCCACATTTCAGTTTCAGCCTCTCTAAGGCCAAAAAACACCACGTTGGATCTTCGTGCCCGGTCTTCTGAATCATCCAGCCTAAATTCAATGGCTGCGATGTTATCTGGAGTTTGTTTGACAAGTGTGCGAATACCATCGACTTTTTACACAGCGGCTTCTTACATATGGAAACTACGATCAGTGAAGTATTCTTTAACTCAGTTTTTCCTTCCATGATCCAATCATAAGCAGTTCTGGGCGACGGTCCGAGGTTACGAAGTAGGAAAAGTCAGCTTAAAAATAGAACAGGGCGTTAAAATGCCTGACCACCAATGCCCTTCTGTACTAACTGAAGCCTATAGCGCAGTTTTCTATAACCTCACTATTACAAACAGATCGACCATTTATTGTCACCTCCGAAGGAATCCGCTTTTTAATTAAAGGAAAACTGAAGACTTCTTATTCGTGCAACTGTTTCTAAAAAAAAAACACTATCGAATATTCTGCTATCTCGGAGCTTATGCTAGCATAATCGCTTCAATATCCTTCCTTCCACCATGACTGACCCACAAGCAGAATTAACCCTATCCTTAGCTACACATGATCGACGTACTTTACACCCATTTCCGCTGACATCTTTCCAGTGTAAAATAACAGAACCCATTATGCGCATATGATTTCGTTCCTTGATCATTGCTTTTCACTCCGGCGCAATGTGGCTTTCAGAAATCTTACTCCTGTGAGACACAACTTGTTTTTAATAACCACTTCCACTTATCCCTTCCCTCCCGATCTATCGCCGACTACATCTTTCTCATGAATTTAATCAGACGGTATTACTTTACAAACTAATATTGGTTAACGTTGATCCACTTGTGCTTGATTAGATTCGTACTTTCCTTACTAATCACACGCAATTCATCTCTGCTGACAAGCATGGCTTATCTACTGCTCCAGTACGATCAGGTGGCCTATAGGGCTACGTTTTTGGGCTCGTATTGGGAGCATTCAGAACCACATACTCCCAAGCATTGTTCAAATAACTGACCCCTCCAGTTTTTGTGCTATACTGATTATTTTATCTGTCAGTGACTTGCGCTCTTGTTTCACGCCCTAGCATTCAAGCGCTTCTTTGCTCAATTACTTTGTACTACTTTGGATATTTGTATAGAGGTCAGTGTACTCAGATTTAGGTGCACGTTAAAGAACACCAGATCGTAAAAATTTCCGGAGAACTCCACTATGGCGTCCCTCATAATCATGTCTTGGTTTTGGGAAGTAAAACCTCAACAATTATTATTACTTTGTATATTTGTTTAGTTTGCTTGCTACTGTACTCTACTCTTTGCGCTGTTGCATATTACCGTGCCTGCTCCCCTCTGCAATGCTGAAATTCCCTAAAGGTAAAAATAAATGAACTATTCCCTCCCCAACCCTTTCTCCCTATGAGCACCAGTAATTTGCCATTGGTTCAACGTGAGCAATTAAGTAGTTTAATTAAAACTAATTTTTGTCCCCAAAGGCAGCAGACATTGTATTCTATCATATTTATTAACATTCGCTGGTCTGCTCATCGAAAAGGGTGCTTCATTTGTAAGTCACACGTGGCAACGTTTTGCTCGCCTGTGCAGCAGCGAATCGTCGCGTTCACTGGTGGTATGCGAGACTCTGCCAAATGGCGCTTCTTGTAGAACTTACAAATAATGAACCGGTCAAAAGAACGAAGGACAAAGGAGAGAAGTGGCGCACACAACAACTGCACTAGCAAGGGCATCAGCTTCTTTCATTTGTACTTGGTCCTTTTGACTGGTTCATTCTTTCAGCGATATGCATCAACTGACCCAAACTTCAACCTTATTGTTTGACTTATATCATCACGGATACGTTATCTACCTGGTTTGGGCCTTTGACATCGCAAATGGCCCGGTTTTTGTCGCCACGTATATTCTTTCGTTAACGTACTGAGTAAGTCGCAACGGCAGCGAGCCACCAGACAACTCCACCATTCTTGCCGTGCGCTTATTGTCTGCGATTTAATGGCTCATCTTGCTTGACAAAAAGTCGAGGTAAGCAAGTGGCTCATATTTTCTCTCCCTTTCTCTCTTCACCTTTGCCTCTTTCCCTCGTGAATTAACTAAGACAGCCTCGCCTACCCTCAATCGGCAACAATAGTTGCATTCTACACCGATGTGCTTCGATCGGAATCCAATGCACTTCAAAGTGAAGGACCAGATGTGGCTCGAGTGAATTCCACGCAACTAGCCGGCGCTAATGGGAGTAAATATTCCGTGTACCAGACAAACGCCATCTGCGCGGCGGACAAGTGCACGTCGTCGAGCTATACATGGCGAAGCACTTTGAAGCTGATGTGGTCAACCGGCTCGTTAAACGCAATCCGCCTAGATAACTGAAGGAGGCCGCGGAGGGTTTCCCTGAAGAGGAGCGCACCAATTAGCGGGTCCGTCAGTGATGGCCAGAGAGCTCGAATCGATGGCAGAAAGGAGCCGGCAACCACCGAGGCTCCGTTCTCGGGCGGTTAAATGAGCGTGAGCGCGGATCGCCACCTGCCCGAGACGGCGTTCATTAGCCGCCCCAGCAGCGACGCGCTAACCATGCAACTCTGTACGCGGGAGCCTCGTTCCATCAACCGTTATGCAAATACTCCAAGATGCTTCTCTTCCAATTCATTTCCGCTCGAAAACACGAATAATTTGCCCTTGTTGCTTACACTGTAAAGTTCGAAGCCTCTATATACTAATGAAAATCACTCCTCGTGCAGAGCCGAAAGGCTGGAAACTACAACGTCCGTCCCGTGCACTTTGTCCGAGCTTTAAGTTACTACGCCATAGTGGTCGCAAAGCGAACAGAAAAATAAGTATCTACATTTTTCCACGGCCTTAGAAGACACTGCAATCACACTTCATCTATAGTTGAGAAACAGCAAAGAGCACTTGCAGCAGCGAAGTACAGGACAGCTACAGCATTGTGCAAACTGGGTCCGCCGCGGTGGTATAGCGGTTACGGTGCTCGGCTGCTGACCCGAAGGTCGCGGGTTCGATCCCGGCCGCGGCGGTCGCATTTCGATGGAGGCGAAATTGTAGAGGCCCGTGTACTTAGATTTAGGTGCACGTTAAAGAACACCAGATGGTCGAAATTCCCGGAGCCCTCCACTACGGCGTCTCTCATAATCATATCGTGGTTTTGGGACGTAAAACCCCAGATATTATTATTGTGTAAACTGGGAAGGAACCAAGTGGAAGTTATATTTAAAAACTTAAAACCAGTTCCACAGCTGTGAAATCTGAGTAAACAGTGAATGCAGATTGAGTTCTTTATTTCTTCATCTTTCTTCATCTCTTTGTGCATCGTCTTCTTTGATCTTTCTTTCTCTCTTTCTATAATGCCCTCCCCCAAACCTTCACATCACTCCTCACCTTCACTTCTCTTTCCCACTCATTGCTATGCTATACTGCACATGGTTATGCGATGGTTTGCCCTCTCACCTCCTCCTCACCTCCCTTCCTCTGCTATGCTATACTATGCAGGGCAATGGTATGTTAGGAGTTGCTTGGCACATACATAGGAGCTGCTTTGCTGTGGCGCGCACCCGCCGAGTTTTCGGTCTACGACGCCGGCCTCACTCCGAGCTTAAACTGCTCCGCTGTTAGCAACAATACAGCTCAATGCAAACTGCGGATGAACTGTCGTTCGCACTCGTCCGAGAAATTCGAGGATAGGTGCGCCGCTTCTGCGCTGCAGTTAGCAGAAATGTAAAAAAAAAGCAGAGAAATATTTGGACTATCGCCGGTGAGGCCAGTGCATGTGTTTGCGAGTTGAGCCAGAGCAGCGTTTTCGTTGGGGGTGACAATGTTTTCGAAGCAGATGAAAACAGGGCTCCGTGCATCGCAAGGTTTTCTTTCTTCCGCACATGTAGGCGTCTGCTTTCAAAGCCCCAACTTCCGACAGAGTAAACAACTTTAGTTTCGGATTCATCGATGAAATCTACCCATCATTTTACAGTTGTCCTGGCGCTCTAATACAAGCAAATAAACTTAAAACTAGAGACCCTCCTAGAAGCAAAACTCTTCAGTCGTCCTACGTTTTTCTCTCATAAAGTGACTGCTGGCTTACATCAGATATTTGCTTATTATTATATTTATAGGTACTGCATTGTCGAATGGATTACAGCAGGTGTGGTGCATAAGAGTAGTTTGCAAAAAAAGCACAAACATAAAAAATTAGACATACACGTAATGTTATATAGTAATAATAATAATAATAATAATAATAATAATAATAATAATAATAATAATAATAATAATAATAATAATAATAATAATAATAATAATATCTGGGGTTTAACGTCCCAAAACCACGATATGGTTATGAGAAACGCCGTAGTGGAGGGCTCCGGGAATTTCGACCACCTGGGGTCCTTTAACGTGCACCTAAATCTAAGTACACGGGCCTTAAACATTTTCGCCTCCATCGGTAATGTTATCTAAGTACAAGAAATTGTTGACATGTACAAGGTAGACAATCAATGAATAACATAATTGATTAAATGCATTTTATAAGAACTGATCTTAGTTACTGTATGTAGTCGATATGTCGGAAGCGTTCTTTCTTTTTGTGTATGGTGGACGTTCCCTGATTGACTCTGTAACAAGACATAGTGCTCTCTCCCGTGGCTTAGACACAGTGAACAGAACAAAGAGAACGCCAGTAAGAAATTTTTTTAGTACCGAAAGAACTCTAGACCTTCTTTTTACGTGTACTACCGAATGCGATCACTTCCAGGCGAATGTATCAGAGGCCCGCGAAAGTACCTGTAACTCGCACATCCATCGCTTCCCGGTACGACATAGAAGACGACGACGCCTTCGAACGTGACCTTACACTGACACTGCATTGCCTTCGAATGCAGTCGCTATTACGAGCCGCGTGGCTCAGATTTCAGCGTCTTGGTATACGTGGGAAGAAGGCACCTGCCTCGGCGACGACATCCGGGCGCCAATAAGATTTGGTCGCAGCCGGATGGGAAAAGAGCTCGTGTTCCGAAGCTCGCGCGGAGCACGCTACCTTCGTCCCGTGACGAGCCGAAAAACGAAGCGTGCGAGTGAACAAAAAGAAAAAAAAAATGAGAAGAGAGAGAGGCGCGAAATTTGTTGAGAACCAGAATGCATACGCTATTCGATGGCAGCCTCGCAGGAAGATCGAAGTCTTACTTAGGGGAAGAATAATTCCCGAATTATTCTCTCAGGATCGCATCCAGATGTTCGATTTTCTGCTCATTTTTATCTTAAGAAGGCAACAAGGTTCTCATTTATTTTTCCTCGAGGCGCATCTGCTTCTTTCCAGCAAAACTGAAGCGCCAAAAATCATCGCTCGTAAGCAGCGTCGTCTTCTAATCCGCGCACCGCCTTATCTTTCGCCACTTTCGATTGCTACTGCGAGCTTTAAACGTACAGCGTCGTCACGATTAGCTCTGAAGAGATGGCCCTCATATTGCTCAGCTTAATCGCCTTCGTAGTTTCGCTACATTAGCATGTGCCGGAAGGGAAGACACAGAATATACCTCACTGGAAATTCACGTGGCCCTGTTGCTAAAGAAGCCGTGTATGAGAAACGAGAACCGACCAAAGCAACGAGGTATGTACCATCGACGTTAGCTTCAGCGAGCAGCACTGGAGAGGAGTGGCTAAGATTTGACGCGCGTGTCAGATTTCCCATCAAGCAACAGAGCATTTGTCTGTCCGTCTACTCTCAGAACGAGCTTCGGCACGCAACGCGTGGCGCTGCGATGCTTCGGCTCCGGGGAAAGAAATGTTTCTCGCGTGCATTCAAAAGAGCTTCGAGATATTTCTTTTTTTCCTCAATCTCTCACTCTCCCTTATGGGCGCGCGCATGTGCAAGCTACTGAACAAAATGCCTGCGCTGCGCCCATCATGAATGCCAGGAATAAGAATGACAAAGGACGATCCAGAGAAGCAGCCAAGAAGAAATGATGAAGTGCGCTACGGCAACTCGCGAAGGAGCAATAGATTTCTCATAAGAAATCGGCTAAAGCAAAAGTAAATAACTATTTGCTCCTCTTTTTTTTTTTACTTTCTTCTTCAAGCTTTATTTCTTCACACTTCTGTGAAGAAAGGAGCAGGATGCAATAAATTTCTCACGGTTTCGTACAAGCAGGAGCACTGGAAATTCGACGAGCATTCTTTTTTTTTCATTTTTTTTTTTCTTTTTTCGTACGCTCTCCTCTGCGTCTCATTTTTCCTGTTGGCTTCAGCGCGGATCTTTTATTCGCGAAGGTTACATTTCAATGTCTTTCTCGGCTTCTGCTGTCTCGTCTCCAAAAAGAGCGAAAGAAGCAGCCACGAAAGCGCAACAAAAAAGGAAGAAACAAAATGAATGAAGAGGAGGTGTGAACAAAAAAGAAAGAGAGAGAAAGTGGCAGAAGGAGCCTGAACAAGAAGAAGCGTGGCGTGCCGACTGCAGGAATCGGAGGAAGGCAAAGAGAAAACGAGCCACGCAATGGAGATTGGGACAAAGCGGAACAGCGAAGGAGAAGGACGGCTTCCCCTGATAAACGACTGTAACTGATACGTTTTTGCGCGCGCTGCTTTCGAGGGTCTACGATCGGTGGCCTGGCTGCTGCTCCGGGCCATTTTACAACCTGATAAGCTCTATCGATGATATTGAGTGCGCAGCACGGAGGCCGCCGACTACCGCTTCGGCCCCCCTTCTGTCTGGAACCGGTGAGCGGTCCTGTTTGACGGGTGGCACGGAGTTCCTCCTCTCGTTACAAGCGGCCCGCAAATTCTGCGCCAACAACGGCGGACCATGTCGCATAGTGTTTTCTCGCATCATTATGGCGCTTTTGTTACACCACACGACGAAGACGTCCATATTGAGTCGTTACGGGAAACTGCTTCACATATAATGGTTTGGCAAAAGAAATGTGTGCCTAGAGTTTCGTATGAAGCGAGCTCTGACACCGTTTCGGCTTTCCGTCTTGACTAGTTCGTTTGTAGCAAATATCGACTGCATTAACAGTACTGCTGTTTATTTCTGGCCTGTCACCCTGAAGACCCGTGCACAGAAGCAGGGCATTCGATCTGCGTGTGCGCAGTGCTCCACCCGTATTTATTGCGTAGACAAGCCACTTGCGTCCTCCAATATAAAGCTCTCCATTAGCCCTTGTTAGTCGTATGACGTATAGCTCGGCAGCACCAGGTCATAAGTTACGATTCCAGTTACAATCTTAAAAATGGCGAAAGAAAATACGACAGAATTGATTTTCGCAATATCAAGGTGCTGCTGTTCTTAAAATTGACTAGCGCCACGTGCTCCGCACTGACAGCACGTGCCTTTCTCTCCTTTCTTTTCATTCGTTAGCATCATTCCCCTGCGTAGCTTATCAAACCGGACGCACGTCTGGTTCAACTCCCTGCTTTTCCTTCCTCTCTTCCTCCTCTTCTTCCTCCTTATCCTGCTCAACAAAGAGGGAGGTACGAATGCAGTTGGAACGACATTCAAGAGCAGAGACCGAGGCCTGTATTATGTACACATTCTATAACTTTGAAGAAAGTGTCTTCCACCCGCTTTTTCTGGCGCAGTACAGCTATGGGGATGATTTCCGGCCAACTTGTCCCGAGCCGAAGCCTTCTTCGGTAGGCAGTTTACACGGGCCCATTTGTATGCTTACCGCATACACTCGCATACTGCCAGCAACGATTAATGTATGACTGTCGGCTAGTGCTGGCTAGAGTTGACTATCGGTTGACCAATGCTGACTACCGTTGAGCAAATACAATACTATCTTCTTTGAAACACAGTCCAATGATTGAGTTGTGTATAGCAATTCTGTATTCTATGGGACCTTGGTCGCTGTTTCGCCCGAAGCCGTGCGACCGCTATCGCAGAGATGGGCCCCTCAGCACGACGGATTATACGAAAATGCGCAAAATCGGAAGAAAAATATGCACAATACGGACTCATGGCTACACCTGAACCAAACTTTGTAAACTTGTGTGACTGTATGTGTTATGTGGTTATCACTGTATATATCATAATCGTCACCCAGCACCTGGAGTAGCATGTCAGGCGAACAGCCAGGCAAACATCTCCAGCTTCATTAAAAGGTTTATCTCTCACATCTCAGTTGACGCATGGAGTCATGGCCGCTGAGTTATAGCGTCAGCCGATGAGAGGAAGACGATGCCATCCACGCAGCTCGATTAGTGCCTGCTTCAATTCATTTGCTAAAGGGCCCTGCCGTCACGGAGGCAGATTCGCGCCTGCGAGTGAACTTATGAGAACAGAACGAAGTGTCTACGCACACGTCTATCGCCACGAGGTTTGTATGTTCGGACACTCTCGCAAAAAAAGATGCAAAATAAAAGAAAAGAAAACTTCGTTCCTCTCAAAGTACGTCGCGTTGAAGCGCTGTGTTGATGCCTCTTGTCCAAACAGAGAGGGCCAGATTTCTTTTATTCACGCAACCTTACCGAGGGCATGGATATTTACAGACTAAAATATAAATTTAGAATTCGAGGAACATGTCTCTAGTTTCGCGATATCGGAGCACACGTGACTCACGAGTAAGGAGCGGGATTGCCGCACTTGCGACGTTTAACGACAAGTCGTCAAGCGTTACTCATCGAATTGTTTGCCTCGGAGAGCGCTGAATTTGCTGTATTTTTAAAACTATAAGTGCAGCGAGCGGAGTACGCGACGCGCTCGCTCGCTCTCTCCTACCTGAGCTATCATCCGTGAGCCCGTGTGATTTCACAGGTGTACTGCCACCCGGAAACTTCCAAACAGAACTACCGAGAGCTTGAATAATGAACGACACACAGCTCTGCGCGAGGATATCATCTGGATTTTTTAAATTAATAACTGTAGCATAACGCGCTCACTTCCACGTTCACTTTCGCAAGAACGTCCGAGACAGCACGCGTACGAAATTATGTCTGTCCGGAACATATGCGCGCTCTCCTGATGGCTCACTATCAACTCGACACTGTGCTTCGTCATGTCTTCAGGTTTTGGTTTAAAGCGTGCGCTGGCATGATTTTCGCAATCAAGGCGATTCCACTGCATTTAATCTAGCATTCTGGGGTAATCGGTGCCGACCAAGGGTTAAAAAGAATTGGTGCTGCGCGTTTTGTTTTTCTGTGCGCTGGAACTCGTCAAATAATTTCTGCTGACTTTGTCGTTGCGGAAACTATGTCGTACACGCCTTGAAAAACTTAATTCGGGGAAACCTGGCAAGAATAAAGAAAACTTATTTCTTTTCAGCGAAATCACCTCCACCCCACCCCCACCCCTTTTTTTTTTCTCGCTTGCTACACGACACGGTGCCACTTGGAGCCTTGCTCTGGGTGCAAACTTTGATGAGCATATAAATACAGCTGGCGTCAAGCGAAGGAGCTGCATTCCTGCGCGGATGTGCGAAGCTTTTACCATAACCGGTGAAAAAATGCGCGAAGCTCCGGCAAGGTGCGAAAGGCCACAAAACAAATAAGAGACCCAAATAGCGGACACGAAAGGTCATAAGCAGGGATCGACCTATGCTATGTTTCGGCGATTGCCTGAATGGCCGGCTGTGAGCAAAACTTTTAATCAGATACGAGAGATCCCGCGCCGGAAATGTCACGCGCAGCGTTTCCTATGTAGCATCAAGCGTACTTCAATACGATATGTTATGGTTTGGCTGCATGTTTCTGGCTTTGCACTGATCAGAATGGTTTAGTTTTTTGTTAAGTCTACGCGATGCCATTTCTACACGCCTATCGCCTCAATGCGTAACACAGGAGTCTGACAGCGCGAATGCAGGCCAGTGATAACCGTGGGTACCCGTGCTTGTTAAAGGGACACTAAAGGCAAATTACAATTTATGTCAGAGTGAAAGGTCAATGTGTGAGAACGTCTGAAACGTCAATATTATTAACAGCAGTGCTTTACTAATATATAAATTAAGGTCAATGTAGGACACGATGTGCGCCACGAGTGGGACATTTTGGAAATGATCCCGATGACGCCAAGGGTCCCGAGTACAATTAACCACTAGTAATCAAACTAGTGGCGATGGAAAAAAAAATCCCAGCATATCCACGGGTGAATGATGAAGAGCTTGGGCGAAGCTCCTGAAGCAGTCATGGTTACACCGTGAAATCTTCAGTGGTTTCGCCCAGCAGTAATCAAAGCGATAGCCCAGTACATCATCAAAGACGTGACAAACACAGTATATATTTATACAAGAAATTTTATTAATCGTAAGTGGTAGCTAGACGTCACTTCCGTTCCCCCTTCATTATAATGGCTTTATGGTCGGTGAAGTGATGAATCGGTGATGGGTCGTAGTGGGATGTTTGCAAAAGACGAAGCAGTGGGCAGTTTGCAAAGGTGGCTTCCGTTCCCCCTTCATTATAACGGCTTTATGGTCGGCGAAGTAATGGATCGATGATGGATCGTAGTGGGATGTTTGCAAAGACGAAGTAGTGGGCAGTTTGCAAAGGATCGGTGATGGGTCGTAGTGGGGTGTTTGCAAAGACGAAGTAGTGGGTAGTTTGGAAAGGTGGTTACGCCGGACAACGGAGACGTGACAAGGTTAGACTAAGAGGAGCTTCGCCCCTAAAACAACATTCCGTGCATCACAAGACGACATACAATGCTGCTTGTTCGTTTCTGTTTGATTCATGGAAAAAAGAACCTCTTGTCGTTACCATGGGGAACAGGGTGAGTAGTTCAAAAGTTCCGTTTTCGCCGAGCTGCTCGTCTCAGTGGCAATTTCGGTGTCTCGTACTGCTGTGTGTGCTTGGCTCTCGCTATTTTTGCACTGTTGATACTCGACTTCTGCTGCTGGCCAAGCCCTTCTGCTTCTGCTGGCCAAGCTAAGCTCCGTTACAGTGAACTATACAGTTTCGGAATGACCCGTGGCTGCGTCTTGGCAAGGTTGATGGCCGCTGTTGCGCAAGGAACCGTAGCGTCGGCGGCAGGACGGTAAAGGTGGACAACGTTGGGCACGGCAACTTCTACGTCAGAAGGCCCGTTCAGGCGGGTGATTTCAAGTGCGCTACCACCGTGCGGGCCCCTAAAACGTGATTTTCTTTCAAAATAAGCATTTCCTTGGCACGAAACAAGTACTTCGAGGTTTCTGGAACGCTATTTCAACGATCAACGTCGACTTAATATTTGCCTTTAGTGTCCCTTCAATGCCACACAGGCCTACGAATTCCCACGAATTGCGAAAAAAAATCACTACCTCAATGTAATAATAACTGTTGGGGTTTAACGCCCCAAAACCACGGTATTATTATGAGGGAAGCCGTAGTGGAGGGCTCCGGACATTTCGACCACCTGGGGTTCGTTCACGTGCACCTAAATATGAGTACACGGGCGTCAGCATTTTCGCCCCCACCGAAAATGAGGCCGCCGCGGCCGGTAATCGATCCCGCGACCTTCGGGTCAGCAGTCGAGCACCATAACCACTAGACCACCACGATGGGTAATCAATAAACCAGATGGAAATAATAGATGTTGCGCAAGTAATGTCCACTTGGCTACATTGAATTAGTTAGGAAATTAGAAAAAAAAAAAGTGCTTTTGAAAAGATAAAGAAGTAAAAAAAGAAATAAGGCACTTTCGCACTAGGGGTGCCAAGCTTGAAGGTAGTGCGGAGCTGGGCGGCCTTCTTTGTTTCTCTTTATTTTTATTTTTCATCCTTCCTCTATTTCTTTATTTTTCTCGCATCTCTCTGTTTTTATGTCTTTTTTATCTGTTTATTTCTATTTATATATTTCTCTCTCTTACCTTCTCTTCCTCTCTTTCTTCCCTTCCTGTCCCTCTATTTCTCTTCTTAATGTATGCTTCTTTCTCTGATTCTCTCTCTTTCTGTCTTTCTATAGCCTTTCTTCCACTCTATTTCTCCGTTTCTCTCTTTCTTTTTCTTTCTATACTATGCTTTACTCTCTGCCCTCTCTCTTTCCCTCCTCCTCACGCTTTCTTCCCTTTCTCTGCTAGCATGCCTGGATAGCCGATCGTGGGTACGCGGGTTCGAATCCCGCCTCGTCAAGAAACTTTTTTCGCCAAGAATTTCTTTCTTTCTTTCTTTCTTTCTTTCTTTCTTTCTTTCTTTCTTTCTTTCTTTCTTTCTTTCTTTCTTTCTTTCTCTCTCTCTCTCTGCGCTCGTTCTCTCAATATTTTCTGCGCAACACGCTGCAAAAACCTGTGCTTCACCGCATCACGTAACTGCATTGCGCGATGGCACGATAGCCGCTAGGGCTAACGTTTTCTTGTGTATATAAATAACCACTAGAGATAGAATGCTTATATTTGCAGAGATATTGGATATGGAATTTTTGGTTAAAATGTATATTTCTAAAAATTTTTTGTGTTAAGCTGGTACAAAGCAGCATTGATGTTCTTACAATGCTCTCATGTTTGTGAAAGTTTTTCCTATTGAAGCTTTTTTCCGTAAACTTCTTTAGAAATGTTTCCTTAAATTTAATTCTATTAGAAAGCGCATTCTTTGTTCTACAAATTCAAAACCCTTTATTATAGTATCAATAATATTTTGTGGCAGTAGAAAAATTGTTCACTCTAGTACCCGAAATTGTCCTTTTTCCCGCGGACAGGAGAGTGTTAAAGAGCTCCGCTCTTAAAATATGAAAAATAGAATTGCTCGCGAGAAACAGTAAAAGGCGGTAAGTGTCAGGGCATGTGACACAATCCGGAAGAGAAACACACGCAAACGCACGCAGGCAGGGAGGCTGGGACGCTGTCATACAAGCATAACACGCACGAAAAAAATAAAATCAACCAGCTCCGCTTCGCAAACACCGATGAAACAGCTAAGCTGGTGGCGTTCTCTTCGTCAGGCTAACGTATTTCTATGTTTTTCAAGCCTTTCAGATATGTTGTATCGATAATCTTTGTTAAACACTCTTTGTTAAGCTTTCAGCCGGTACTGGTATAGTTTTAATGCATGTTGACCATACCACTCTTATACACAGGTTTACAAAGAAGCCTTCGCTTAAGATGCTCCGCTATGTTGTATCACTGCTCTTTAGTAAACGCTCTTTGTTAAGCTTTGAGGTGGTAGTATAGCCACCACCTTTTATAACCACAAAGTACCACGTGACAGTGGTGTGACTGTGGTAACGCGCACGCCATTTGTTGGGCTAACTGTTGCCTTCTTCCTTTTTTAGTGGAAGTTGTGCGTAGTGGAATTTAACCAATTTCTGTGGCACATACGCGTTTATGACGATGATAGTTTTCTGATAGGCCGCACAGATTTCTGTGGCACATACCCGTTTGTTGGGCTAACTGTTGCCTTCATTTTTAGTGAACGAGTGGTGAGCAGTGGGATCTACCCAATGTCTGTGGCGCATACCCGTTTATGATGCCCACAAGCGTTACCACGGATACCGCACATGAAAGGCTCGATCAAGAACAGCTTCGGTCTTCAAGTTCACCTGTGTCGGCAACAGTAAGTACAAAAGGGGGCCATATTGCTGAACACGCGTGCTCTCAGAACGTTATAAGAACAAGACAGCGCGCAGATTACTTGCCGAAGACGTGTCTTCACGCACTAATAAGTATGTCTTTAACTGCTCTGTCCCATCGTATCTTGTTGCCACTATTTCAGCAAAGGTTGAAGAAGAGGTAAATCTGCCACCCCTGAAATCATGAGCGAAAAGGTATTTTCAATCCAAAGAACGCCAGAGTTTTTTTAGGAGTAGGGGGAGGCAGGGGCGGTGGGGGGCGCTCCCTCCATTCACCTAACCTCCTGGCGCCTCCCCTTAAAGCAGTGTCTGAGATCATGAGCACGATTATTTTAACAAAGTAAACGTGTTTATACCTCCTTAGCTGGTGTTTCCGGTTTGGTGCACCTGCTTGGTTAGTCTCAATAATAAAGTGCAATTCAATTTTGCACCATCTTCTCGATCGGCGCTCTCCTGCGGCCACCTGCGACGTTCCGCGAACCGATCATAAACGTGTGCCCACGTATGCGATCACACATCGCCTGATGGCAGAGCTGTGGCACCACAAATTCCACTCCATCTATATACTCACTTTCGCCGCAAACGCATGAAACCTGTTGAAACATTCGTTTGCGTCGTCTTGGAATCGAGGTAGAAAGAGGTGGACAGGTAAGCGTGTGCCACGCGGCACGAGCAGATGGGATTCATGTTCCCATAAAGATGGCGGGTCCAAGCGCTGACACGACTGTTATTCTATTGGCCATTGTGGGGGATAGGCATGCCATCTAACGAAGGATGATCATCAGAATATGTACGTGCCCTTCTGATCGCCTTGTCCATCCCGACGGCGAAGGCGGCTCTTTCTTCTAAATTTCTCTCGCCTTTTCAAGTCCAATGCTGGGCACGCGTCGCGGTCTCGGGCTAAGACGATTTTCCATCGTATCCTAGTGCACAACGCTTCGCACATTGATAAGTGTCTGTGAAGTCCTTAGCTCAGTACGGTCTGAAATCTGGTGAACGCCCATATCTTTCCGTCTTTTTCTTTTTTTCTCATGAGCTCAGTGCACTCTTCACCATGTAACATTAATTTAAATGTCCCCAAACGTTGCAACGGCTTTTTGGCAGGGATTATACAAAATGCTACAATGGAGAGTTCTTCAAACGCAGTGCGCACGTTCATGTTACATTTAATTGCAACAGTCATGTTACCTTCAAGTTAACCTTTGTTTTCTAATTGTAACCTCGAACTTATGGGCAGTGTTTATTTTTATTTCTATATCTCTTGCAGAACATCAAGTGTCCAAACCTTCTAACGAATCATGTAGCGGCGGTGCTCCACACACACCGCTGTCTTCGTGAGTGGCGGTGCTTCCTAACATCCCCAGGATTAGTTCTAACAAACATAAGTCCCTGAAAATATTGTCGGGAAAACGACGCCAGGTAGCTCAATGTAAGTGCATCACTCGCGAAACGTGAAGCTGTGTGTTCGTATCCCACCTGTGGGCAGGTTTCTTTTCACCCGCTTTCATTGTCTTTGTTTATGAAGTGCACTATATATATATATATATATATATATATATATATATATATATATATATATATATATATATATATATATATATATATATATATATATATATGCTTGGTTAGACTTGGTTACGCTATAACCGCGTTTCAAGTTTCCATTAATAGAAGTAACAAAATTCAACATTTGTTCTGTCTAACATATATAATATAAAATGTTTTCTTTAGACAATAACCGTTATATAAAGGCTACGCATACAGCATGCGCTAACGCATATGCGCTATCTAAGGGTGCAGCAGGTAGGAGGGGTGGTTAGAGCCAGTTGAGACAGGCAAACTAATAAGTCTAAGTGTCGGCGTCCGAACGAGCGGTGATTGCTAGCGTGCTCTCATCGCACATAACTAGGGCTTCGACGCCGAGCATGCCGTTCGTTCTATCGCAACCCATAACCAGAATGTTGATCTGGGAGGACCATTTAGTGGTGGCCGAAACTGCCCCCACAGCATCCTTTCTCTCGTGAACGTTCGCACTATAGTAGTGACCAGTATAGGCGACATCGTCTCTCCGTTGTTTTGCTCTTGTTTGTTCCGGCCACGATAACTTTCTGTGCATTTAGGCATATTCTGAAGCATAAGCATTCTTATTGATTGATTAAACTATTATTATTATTATTATTATTATTATTATTATTATTATTATTATTATTATTATTATTATTATTATTATTATTATTATTATTATTGAAGAGGTGCTTGAGCCCTCGTCCCTGATATGTTCGAGGTTATAAATGAAGGATAAATGTTACATTTAAAAGTAAAGAGGTAAATGGTGATTGCAGCGTGTGCAACCATGAAAATTCGCTCTCTGTATTGGAACTATCGTCTCGTTTAACGTTTAAATAAGGCCCAAAATGTTACAAACTTTGATGAATTCCCAACAAACCTCTAAACAAAGCGTACAGCCGTTTAATAGTATATATAAAAAGGTATGTACATAGTATAGAGTGTAGGTTTCAAAAGAAATATTTTCTTCTTTTTTTCTTTTTTTTTTTTTTGTGCGACCTTCCGAGCGCCTCAAGTGAGTTCTTTATTCACTCTTCATTGACAACGCACTTCGTCGCTCACCTGTAAACACATCATCATTGCTTCATTATTGCCGTTGCTTCCAAATGTATAAACACGTGCTAGTCTTAAAGCTACGCGGATGTGTAGGTAGAAATTGGCAAGGGCTGTAACAGTAAGAATATGTATAGACCGACATTACTACTGTAATACATTCTCATTAACTTGCATTTCAAGGCTGAATGACAGTCTGCCACACCCGAAGCCTATACATGCAAATACCCGTCACGATTAGTAAGCCTGAAGAAGATAAGACGTTTGCTTTTCGCCCCAATACAGTTACCTCAAACACAAAAGAAAACAGAGGCGCGCATACGGCACTTCTACGTTTACAGGCAAAAGCAAGCGCGGTGCATAAAGAAACGAAAAAGAAAGATTATTGCATGCCAACTTTGCTCTGCTACATCTATTCGCGGCAGAGTTTATGTGCGGGTGCCAGTAGCAGTGGCTGACGCCGGAGCAGAAGGAAGCGACGGCAAGACGGAGAATTGCGGCGGCGCTCTTCCGGGCTTGTTCCGGCAGCCAGCTTTACCGCCACGTTCAACCCACAAACGCGAGAGAGCGCGCATTTTCCACGAAGGCAAAACGGGCACCCCATCGCGGGGGCGCATTCCGCGCACCCGGCGACCAGAAAATCGGGCTGCCGGTTCAAACGCCGCGCTGCGCTGCGGTGAGGCGCTTCCACATCGCAACGTGCCGATGCACTGAGAAAGTGTCGGGCGCAGCATTCGCCTGCCCCCACCGCCCTCTTTCCGATGCCCGGACCGCTACCGTCTCAACTCTCCGGTGCAGCCGGTGCGCGCGCCCTCGCCATTCCGGAACGACAGCGTGTGCGTATATACACGGGAGAGTCGGAGAGGCAGCGGGTGGCCCAGCCCTTCCACAACAGAAAGCGGAGGCGAAAGAGGAAGACGCAAGCGGCGATGAAGGTGTCGCCAATTCCCAACGGTAAAATCAGAGCGCAATCGTCACAGAGAGAGTACGACCGCGGGATTCGGCGGTGAGCGACGGGCGCGGGAACAACAACAACGAAAAAGTTCCATCGTAGTTTCGTCTCGTTCTCGCACTGCGACAATCGGTTTTTGTCACCCGCGTGATTTTGCCTTTATGTCTTCGTGCATCACTCTGCGAGAGTGATGAATTCTCTTCTTCTTCTTTGCTTGTTAGCAGAGTTCTGCAAATGTGCTTCGGGAAGCCATGCGCGGAATCTGAAAAGTGACTGAAATGTCCTACTATAGTGGCATTCCTGACGTCAGCTATTGAAGTATACCCAAATGATTTTTTTCACGTCGATGCGCCGCTTCAGAGGGCTCGTCGCGATGCTTGTAAAACGGTGCTGGTTGGAGTGACGTTCTTTTCTGCGCGAGTTAAAAAACACATGTAAAAAAATAAAAGGTGGCTGTGCGAGGGCATGCCCTTGCACGCTTTCTTCGAAATTATTCCATCAATGCGTAGTCGTTGCATAAAGAAAAAAACTTGACGATGCCCTGCGACGTGTATTACGTGTACAGCCGCGCGAGCGCAAGTAACGGTAAAGCAATGCAGCTCGCGCTATGCGCATGTCATCACTGTTGCGTTCCAAGCGCAGGGCGAAATGATGTAAAGTTTTATGCATGATATTCAAGCACCGAGTCCAACCGAGGACCTTGTATCTCTACAGCATTCGCTCACTGCATTTCATTTTCTGAGGCTATCGACATACCAGCGCCGACTGACTTTTTTATTTCTGCAAGAGTAAATGACCTCAACACAGTGATCAAGTAACGAACCTCTGAACTAACACACTTGCTGTCAAACTTCAGCTATTTGCGTTGCAGAAAATCGTCACCATACGGCGAAATGGTCACCATAGCAGCAAAAGTTTCTCGACCACATGCTTCCTTTAAGTTTGTTTTTTTAGCAGCGTAGCTGTTTAAGCCGGATGTTAGGCCGTTCGGTATGCGAAGAAAAACCTCGCCGAGCGATGGCGTCACTATGCGTCGCCTAGCAACGCGTTGGAGGAAGGAAAGGAATGAATACTTACCAGCTAGCTCAGCTCTCTGTTATTCTAAGGAAAGGAGGAGGAGAGAATAAATAAATAAAGCAAAATAACATTTCTTGGCGAGGTGGTATTCTAACCCGGGTACCAACGGTCCGAAGGCGAGCGTCGTAACCACTCGGCTATCCAGGCACGCTAGCAGAACAAGCATTTATGGGAACCATATGATTGCGTTGCTATGGGCGAGAGAACAAGAAAAGGATGGAGAGAAAGAGAAAGAAACACAAAGAAAGAAAACGGTAGAAAGAAAGAGAGAAGGAGAACCTAAACTTGGCTTTCCTAGGCTCAATTTTATTTTCCCAGGCTTAACTGCCCCTCTCTATGCTCATGAGGCTATATCTAGGCTTAACTGGCTATTTCTAGTCTAGGTTGCCATGCTAAGGAAGGCCGCCCAGCTCCGTGTTCCTTCAGGCGTGGCACCACCAGTGCGAAGCTGGCCCTATTTTTTTTCCTACGTCTCACCCCTTAATCTCTCGCTACACTGTAAAAAATTTTTGCCGCAACTTCAACTGACGTAAGGTTGCGAATGCTGATGAAACTTGTGGCATCAGTGCGCCTTTCCACCGCTTTCACAAACGCTCGGCGCGCCCTTCCTCCTCTCTGACCAGCACCACCTGTACTCGATCGCGCGCTATAATTGGGCGACTCCCTTTCCCCTGCACAGATAATCGCGCTCCTGCTCTCTCCTCCTCTCTACCCACCTTCACCCTCTCCAAAGCACGTTCAACTCGCTACACTAGGCTTCCCTCTCACCCACTTAGCTTTACCCATGCTCTCCCTCTCGTCAGGCTTTGCTCTCTCAGCTGGGCTAGAAAGTGCGGACGACGGATCCCCAGGGATTTAAATAGCTCCGCCGTTAAAATTTGCTGCGCCAACTTCTTGTATTCCTGGAAATGACAAAAAAGTTTCACCACCATCCATTTACAGGTGTAGCTGCGCTTTTTGGGTGCTTTGTCAAGTGCCCTTGTTTTTAAATAATCGTCTTTATAAGCATGCTTTCATGCAAAAAAAATATATATCCAAACTTGAGTGAGTGAGTGAGTGAGTGAGTGAGTGAGTGAGTGAGTGAGTGAGTGAGTGAGTGAGTGAGTGAGTGAGTGAGTGAGTGAGTGAGTGAGTGAGTGAGCGAGCGAGCGAGCGAGCGAGCGAGCGAGCTTGGTGTGGAGCGGCTTGGTTGAGCGAAGCCAGTTGACCGGCCCTCTTCGCAAGCCATGCCGGCCTAGTCCTCATTAGTGGATGTTTTTTTTTATTATGAGGTTGTCTATGTGCGGAGGCCTATTGGGGCACCGCCAAGGAATGTGTTTCTTTGCACGTGGGCACTCTTGAGTGAAGCTCGTGGGGTAAAAACTTGCGAAGAGATGGTTGGAAATAAATAACGAAGACTAAGGCAGATGGTGCACGAGCAACCTCCCTTAAATAATTGCCATCCCACTATTAACGCGATAGCGTTAAAGAGCTCGTATCGCAGAAATTCCGCCGTCGGCGTCGGCACCGTTGGTTGTGAGCGAAAAATCATCATCTTGTCCGTGACCGAAAAATCGAAACAGCTGCAAATAAAATAAATAATAAAAATGTTGGGTCCGAGTAAGAAGGGGCGATCGGAGATCTGTTCGTTCCGCGTTCGTTCTGCGGTGCCTACGTCACAGAAGTGAGAGGAGGCGCAGCTCTCCCGCCTAGAACCGCCGAGAGGAAGAGAACAGCCAATCGTGAAGCGGACAGCTTTCCGGAAGTAGACGCGCATCCTGTGACGTCGGCACAGGGACCGTGAAGCGTTTCTCGCCTTTTAATAAATATAATTACTTTACAGAAAATTATTGTTTTTGCTTCTCAAGCTCAAACACTCTTTCAAACAGCAACAGCTTTGAGTGATGATATTTAATAATGTTAGTTTTTTTTGACGTCGTCGCTAGATGGTGTCGCGCACGCGAAAAAAAAAAAGAGAAAAGTAGCGGCTGACGTAGTTTCAAAATGTCGTCCGATCGCAACGTCTGCGTTGGTTCTCGGGTGTCGGATCGTCAAAAGGAGCTTCTGGCTTTTGTGAAAGAGCACCCACAGATCGCGAGTCTGTCGTGCCCGCTGGAGCCGTCGTTCACGAGGGAGGACCGGGACGACATGTGGCAGGAGCTAGTAGCGCTTTTGAACGAAGTCCCTGCGCGTAACACCAGGGCCCAGTGGCAAGCCCGATGGAGGAATGAGCGCTACTATTCGCAGCAGGGTCTTGCCAAACTCCGAGGGCAGCAGAGGTGAGTGCGAGCACAATTGTATTGTGGTCGGTCATCTTACACGTCCCGCTTGTGCTTTACAGCAGCACCCGAGGCGGCCAGATTTCGGATTACCGTGGCCGCGTCGTGCTTGACAGGGACGAGTGTGCGAGGCCCATAGTTCGGGTGGTCTGAATCGGTAAGCACTGGCTTAGAATATCATTGTTACTTGTATGCTGCGAACAAGTGGGCTCGTTTGCTTCGAGCCATTACGCGCTGTTAGTTTTACTTTTTCAAACAATATCGAGTGGATCACCCGGCCGCCGCGTTAGCTGAGGTGCTAACACGTTGCGCCGCCCAGAACAGAATGCGAAACAGCCACATTTGCGGTGATGACGAAAGAACAGCCGCGAACTATATTTCGAAGGTCACTAGAGCACCCTACTTGTTCCAACCCATTTCTCAGACCCTCGAGTCGAGTGAGGTGCGTAGCCAGTAGGCTTGCCTCCCTCCACCCCTCTCTCCGAAGTCTGTGTGTCATAGCATGCCGCTGTTCAAACATTCTAAAAAATCATTGCTATTGTCCACTTCCACTCCATACTTCTTATTGCACTCAGTGTGTAAATCAAGAAACTTCTTACTATAACAGGTGAGCCCTGCTCCAGCTGCTACTGGTGTGGCTGAAGAGGATGTGGCCCAGGATCTTTCCCGTGCCCCAACTCGTAAGTTTTGCTGATGTTTTTGATTAACTGTAGATGGTGTTACATGCTCACAGGTGATGCTCATGCGTGCAGGCATATGTTTGTGAAGAGATGACATCTGTGGGCATAAAGACAAAAGGCTGCACAAAAAAAATTTGGCAAACGGTTGCAGGAGCTAGTTGTATGCATAACTGTCAGATGGAATAAACAGGTGTCCTGCCTTGCAGATGTAGCAAAAAGGTAGCATTGCAAAAATGTTCAACATCTTGAATGTTTCTCTATTTTGTCAATTGCTTCAAAAGTGAAACTGAAAATGTTCTATTGCTAAATATACTGTTCAAAAAGCAAGCTCGTTATATAACTTTTTCACATAGCCATCATACACAAATGCACATGTTTGCACCTGTGTTACACCTGCTTGCTGTATGTTTTGCATACTGCAGCAGCTAGGGTTTCGGAAGGAGATTGTGTCAGTCATCGCGTAAAGCCGGGCAAACGATTGTGTAGCCCTGAAAAGGGCTGTTTGGTTGCTTCTCATGCAGAGGTGGTTAGAGGCGTGAGATGCGTTTGATGAGATGAGCGAAAATGAATTCCGGCACCGCTTTGGTCTGTCCAAACGAAGTGCGTTGGTTGTGCGGTGAACCAAGCACCATTCATGGATGCCGTTGGGTCAACAGAGAGGAAATTGTTGCACACACTGAAACTCTTCACGAACAGAAGCTTCCAGCGAAGAGTCGGTAGCAGGAAATTTATAGATGATAATGGCAACACATTTCTTGGTTTCCAGCTCATGCCGCAGCTGCGAGATGGGGGCAACAGGCAGGCCGAGGCGCTGGAGTTACTAGCCGCAAACACCAGGCGGCAGGGCCAGGCATCATTGGAAAGCTGCGTCAGGTTCAACTTCTCGGTGACGCGGTCCACAAATTGCAAGGCGTTGGTACCCTCGCCCGGGCCCTCATTGCAGCGGAAGGCACCTGCACAGTGATTTGTAAAGACTAGTTGTACATATATGTAGATTTATTTTTGTTCACATCACGAGCTATGATACGCTGGTTTGCTTCAATGGTGCCCTGCAATTTTCTTTCAGTTAATTTTCTTTTTCTGCATATCAGAAGCACTGATGTGCTGTTTCATTGTACAAAGTAACGTGTAGATCAATGGTAAATCGTGTCCTGCGATGTCATTTCTTTTTAATCTCATCGTGCGAGGTGATGCATTCAGCAGTTTTGTAGTACATGTGCATAGCACAGTGTGGTTTCATTTATAAATCATGTTTTGCCATGTCATTTTTTAAAATCTCATTATACAAAGTCATGCATTGAGCAATTTTGTAGTATATGCACATAGTGCACTGTAGTGTATCCTTATGTTTATAGTGTATACGTGTAGAATATTGTGGCACACTGTACGTTTTCTATCGATTTTTACACATCCTAGAAAAAAAGAAAAGCGTTTGTGAAAGGTCTAGGTTGCACAACAATTTTGAAATATTGCAAGACCAAAAAATAGTTGACGAATACGTGTTGTGTTGCTTAGAAGTGTTTAGATAACAGGATTGGGTACAAACAGAAATCAATAATAGAGGAAGACATATCAGCAACCAACAACTTGCATTTTTTAGCGAGTTCAATTAATACCGGTTCGACTGTGCCTTGTTTTCATGTAATACAATGACTTTCGTGCTGCGAGACGCGTGTGTTGTTGCAGAGGAGCAGCAGGCACTTTGTAATAACTCCATTTGTATATTATAAAAGGAAGCTACTTTTATATTCTTTTCCTTGGCATTAAATTTAAAGGATATTTATTTATTTTGCTTTTTATGTGCATTGCTCGTGATACTTGTAATAAAATTTCAATTCTGACACCACCCTTGTTGTTCACTTCATTTACAAGCACGATTCTTGTTGCACTAAAGCTACCGCATCTTGCTGTCCTGATTCAAACAGCCTTTTCCGGTTACCACTTTGGCTGTGAATGGCACCATGTGCCATTCACAGTTGAGCTCTCACTTGTGCTTAGTGTGAAGCGCCATATTTTACAACCTGGTCGAAGCATTTCATCAGCATGGCGTTGTGTGACAAGGGGGCATAGGTCGGCAAAATCACTCATGAGTCGACTCACTCAGATTCAGATCGAGCTGTGAGTCCAAGTGAGTAATACATTGGTGAGTTCGAGTCCGGGTGAAAACATTTTAGTGAGCCTGAGTCCGAGTGAATTCGCTTGAGGAAAATTTTGGTGAGTCTGAGTTTGAGTGAGCCCCAAGAGCAAAATATATTTCACGAGTGAGTCAGGGTGAGCTTCACATTTTTGCCAACCTATTCAAGGGGGTTATTCATTGATAGGAGAACGCTGTTTCGTTGATATATGTAGCAAACATTTGAAGTGTAGTAAAAAAAACACAGTGACAAACACAATGAACAAAGACAAACACGCACCACGCAATGCTGCCGAGGTCGTTGCAGGCGGCGGCGTACTCTGCGCAGGTGCTCAAGCATGCAGGCCCTGTAGTTCTCGAAACAGGTTCACTACACGGTTGCGCTGCTGCTGGCTCCCGTTGTGGTGGTGGTGGTAGCTCAGCTGCTGCTGGCAGCAGTCAGCATCGTCGGTGTCATCGTTTCCTTCGAGAACAGGCTCATGTGCCGCCAACGCAATGTCGTGCAGAGCTGCACAAGCAGCAATGATGCTTGAGCAGCTGTGCACAAGCTTACAACGATGCACCACTCCACAACATTGCGCATGGCGGTGTGGGCCTTGTTGTAGTGGTTATCAGGGGTGCCACGAGCTGGTCGTCCGGGCACTGGTGTCGGGAACCACGGTTCTAATGTATAGCTGGAGTCTCCTGCACGAGGTCGGCATGACAGCTGTAGTGATAACGTCTTGAATGTGGCAAGCATTGACAGCACTTACCAAGCAAGCCGAAGTTTTGCTTCCAGGTGCTGACGGAGAGGGCTCCCCCGCCATACCCACTAGTCATGACATGACCCCAGGAAACATGGACTGACATCCAGAGGTCGGCATCACATGTCTGCAGAATTCAATTCAGTCAAAATTGTACCCATAAATGACCTCGGGTACAATGTTGGGTATTATGTTAATGTAACTACATCTGTCTTCACTGTTACTGACTGTTGAAACATAGCTATGGACAAATCATCGACAGGGTAGGACTTGTACCATAAGTTCTAACACGAGGACAATGCAGTGTCAAAGGGTAGTCTGCATGTTTACTGCTTGGAACAACCCATCTTTCAGCCACCAAAGCCTTTTAACCAAATTACTGCTGTATGTTTAAGGCAATGTATCACAAAATATATACAACACGAAAAACTTCGACTGAAAAAAGGGTTATGAAACAATGCGTATTTAATGTACGTGCTAGGGCGCGTTCCGAGGGACCGAAATAAAGTTTATTCATCCATCCATGTATTGATCCATGTAACGTCCATCACGACAACGAACAATAAGGACATACTACGGCACATTCTGGGAGCGCTAATCTCAACAAATACAAATCGAGAATCAAGCTTCGGGTACACGGCGAACGAGCAACAGTAATATTATGCAATGTGCAGGCCGCTGAGCCAAAGTGTACTCCGCGTCACATGATTTCATCGCTTATCCTAAGCGAAGTGCCCTGAAACGAACCAATTCCCGTTCTGGATAGATCAAAAATACCGCTCCCACTTATACTCAGTTGCAACAGCCTCAGTAAAGCGGAAAGTTTAAGCGATATAAATGAAACAATTCGCTACGCATACAATGCATGAATAATACTCACGATCGTGGTGTTGAAGCTCAGGCCATGGGGCTTCGGGATTGCGATGAGCGTACCATCCACGCACCCGACCACAACGGGAATCTGCCCGAGCCGCGCGAACGCCGCCTTTGTTCGCTCTTCGCGTCTGTGGTCTCCGGAAAAGGCCACCCACCGTTTTTGCCCGCGAACGACAGTAATGGCGTGTTCCTGACGGACGACTGCGACAGGCCGCTGAATTTCTCGCAGCCGACAGCGCGCTGGAAGCATCCGATCGCAAAAATCTCAGCGCGCACAACGCCTTCCGCTCTGTTTAAATCCCACTGGTTCGTTGGCACCCGATGACGGGGCCGAGATCGTCGCACAACCAAGGTACAGTACGTTTCGAGAAACGAAAGCGACGCCGGAATTCACACTCGCTCATCTCTTCAAACGCATTTCGCACCTCCTACCATTCTGCATCTGCTTCGAGAAACGCCAACGTAGCAAGGAAGCGCCGTTGCAAGCGCAATTTTCTCAAAATCAGCTGTTGCGGCAGCCGCAACCGCCGCATCACTCGAAATACATGCCGTGCGACGCCATTGTTCGCTCGAGAGAACGCGAGCGAACGGGCTCGCTCTCCGTTCACTTTTAGCAGACGACATGCTCGTTATGACGCGGCATGACGTCACCAAAAAAGAAAACATCAAGGAAAAAAAAGAAATGGCCACGCCCCTTAGAATGGCGTGAGTTGTCCGGCTTCAGCCAATCAGCGCGCTTGTTCTCCCCCAGGAGAACGAACAAGCGGAACGAACAGATCTCCGATCGCCCCTAGAATCGAACCCAGGTCGTTTCCGTGGCAAGCAAGTGCTCTACCACACAGCCACGCCTCTGCTTGGAACTGCACTGAAAGTAACTTTGATGCTTCCCAAATATACGCGTCCTGTATACGGTGTCACAGTACGAGATGTTATATGGCAGTAATATTGCGTGGTACAAGCGTACATTGCCATAGGGCGTCACACCACGTCAATATCATAAAGACTTGGTGGTTTAAAGACAGCCACCCATTACAAAAGGCACACACATTACTGCGCGTATTCCCTTAAGACCACGTAGTGGGTGCATCGCAGCTTCGAAAAAGGTTCTCGCGCATCATGGAGGAAAGAAAAAAGAAAAAAAAGGAAAAAAAAGAAAACATAATTGCTCCTGGTTTAAAGCATGCTACCCATTATATAAGGTACACACCTTATTGCGCACATTCTGTTAAACACTCGTAGTGTTCGAAGTGCGCACTAGGGGCAGGATATTGCTATCGCGTTCAACTCTTAAAGGCGAAGCTTAAGCGTCCCCCAATTTTTCACGATGCTGCTCACTGCCTCGCCGGCTGCAACGCACCGAAGAAACCATTCGAGAGTATACATCTTTGAATTCAACTAGATCGGCCCCTGGTAGGTGTCTACCGGTTGCTTATCGTCATAATTATTCAACGTGAAGGCACCTAATCACCTTATCCGACATGTGTACTTCCGTATGCTAATGAATGCCTAAA
Source organism: Rhipicephalus sanguineus (assembly GCF_013339695.2). Lineage (NCBI taxonomy): Eukaryota > Metazoa > Arthropoda > Arachnida > Ixodida > Ixodidae > Rhipicephalus > Rhipicephalus sanguineus. The sequence goes on along the minus strand of NC_051176.1, from coordinate 202,522,539 downwards.
AGGTTTGCGGCTTGACCCTCTTACATGTAGCTATGTGAATTATGTGTTATATTTGTGTATATTAAGGTCCAAGTGATTGAATCAGTGAATGAGCGTATCAGTGATAACATTTATTTCGACGTTTTCATGACCGCGGCCTTAAACAAGCATTTTGAAATATAAAAATAAAACTGTTTTAATCATGGATTTACTCACACACGTATACATACCCTTCTTGTGAAAGGTGCTGAAAGTTACCGATTAGCTACGTTCAGCCTGTGATTAGAATGAGAAAGCGGCACCGTTTGTTGTATAACCTGTTAAGTGCAGCCAATATATCAAAGCGAATCATCTATTCGTAACTTTTTACAACTCCTCCCAGAAATTGCCGCTGTTAAGCGGCGGGTTAATTTTGTCACGCCACTCGGCCGACGAACCGATCCCGCAATTCTCTGTACCACTCGGTCTCGGCGCACTTTGGCTTCTCTTCCCTGCACCGCACTTGCCTTTTCTTTTTTCCATCGTCTTTTCTTCATTCGTTTAACCTTTGATTATTTCAGTGACCTTTTGTAATACGCTCTCAGTTCTTTACTTTACAACACGCTGTAGTGCCTTGAGCAAGAATCGAACGGGTGCTTCTTATGCCACTAGTGAGCCTTCAACCCCCCTAATTATTTTCCTGATAACGTGAACGAAATCGCGTAATTTAGGGAGACGTGAGAAAAGTAATTATGCGAACTCTGCCTCGCACCCTTTTTTCTCCTTTATTTTTCTGTACCAGTATGCAAAGTAAAATAATTAAACTCTGCCCTAAATAGAGGGAAAAGAACTTTTGCACAGGGAGACAATCAGTGCAGGGCTCGAGTATTGCTGCTCACGTATCAGTGATTAGTATTATGGAGCGAAAGCTGGCCGTACGTGCACATTTTTTTCCCTCGCTAGAAGGGCTCCGAAGTTGTTGTTGTTTTTTTTTTTTTTTCGTGACGTTTGGCTCCTCTTATTCTATGTGAAGTGAGCGATATATCACTACATATGAGCTTTTACTGCTTTGTATGATGTACATTTTCTTTCTGTTCTTTCTCTTCTCAGCATTTAAAAAATTTTCTTTGTTCAATTTTGAGTGACGGAGCCGTATGTCGGCTATTTCTTAATAATCGAAGGTGCCTTCTCTGAGATCATTTTGCAATGGTTATTTCCGCTTGACTTCCGGGAAGCTCATCAGAAATACAACGTCTTAACATATGATATAGAGACCTTTGTACAAAAAGGCCCCTGTTGGACCATATATCAGTCTTAGGCGTGAAGGCATTGTCTGGGAATATAAGATATTGCGCTTCACCCGACTGTATCAAACATCAGTGGCATGAAGAGTTTGTCATATTTTTCTTCATTTTGTTTCTCGATGATAGAAGGCTACAGTACTTCGGCAAGCGGTTCGGCAAGGAGTTTAACGCGAATACTCTTTTACGCCCCACGAACTAGTTTAGCTCGTACCAACGCGGAACAGAAATTAGTAAGCATTTGTTGAGCAGAAAACAGAGCGAATGGAGGAAAGATGGCGAGGACCATCAGTTCATCGCCCGGCACGAGCCTGAAGTATACGACTGCATCTATATAAGCACTCTGGTCAGACTGCATCTATATAAGCACTCTGGTCAGACTGAAAGGTAGGAGACCCACTGCTTTGCATCTCGTCCTGCCCCATTCCTCCAAACACTTACGTCATGCCTGTCAACAAGTAAGTTCGTATCACCACCAACAACAAGGCACGGTGACGGTGACCCTTGAATCACATCTTTATACGGACATCGCTGTAGCTAATTTCGTCGTATTATTTGTTATCATTGCTCTCGACAGCGCGAAACTAATTCGGATCGAGTAATACTTCACGAGGATCGTTCGAACGTTATCGTGTGCGCAAATCACTTTGTAACAGCGGAGTTGTTTATGTCAGACGTTGGTAGTAATCCCCTAACAGAAAACTATGATCATCAAGAAAAGCACGTGCTATGTTTGTCCTATTCTTCATCTTCTGCTTCGCTCCTGAGGATGATCCTCGGACGTCTGGAGTGGTACTTGGAGTACAACAATATCTACCCAGATGCCATGGTCGGTTGCCGACGAGGTCGATCATCGATTGAGAGCGTCATCGGCCTAATCACTATACATTAAGCACGAGAAAGGCCGTAAGCGTCTTTGCGCTTTTTTGTTCCTCGACGTCAAAGGGGCCTATGATAACGTTACTCAAAAAGATGTCGTTGCCGCTCGAAGAAGTCGGAGTGGGTGGTCGAATGTTTAAATTTATACGTAGCTATCTCTGCATGCGATCCTTTTTTTGTGAACATGGAGGACGGGCACACCTCCTCACATTACAGTTATGGTGGTGTTCTGCAGGGAGGTGTACTGAGCCCTGTGCTATTCAGTCTTACGCTTATTGCTCTCCATACGCACCTGCCAAGCACTGTTTGTCTATGAGCGTACACAGATGACATCTACGCCTGGACAGCTGCGGTAACTCGCCTGCAGTTGTGAGCGAGAATCCAGAGAGCTGCCACTCAAATTGCTCTGTACCTCCGTGATCGAGGTCTAGAAATTTCTTCCGAAAAGTGTGCTCTTCTGGCATTTACGCGCAAATCCATGATGAACTACAGCGTATCAGTCAATGGTCAAAGTATACTCTGTTGTCGATCGCATAAGTTTCTGGGTGTCATAATCGACAGAGACATATCATGGAGTCCTCACGTATCGTACCTGAAAAAGCGATTGACAAGCATATGTCACCTCTTGAAATTTTTAGCTGGAAAGACTTGGGGAGTGTCACCCAGTGCTATCTTACAACTGTGCAGGGCGCTTTTTCTCGGTTTCCTGTGATACAGTTTGGCTGCATTAACTAACGCAAGCAAAACAAGTCGACGCATGATACTAAGCGTTCAGGCCCAGACGCTCCGGATTTGTCTAGGCCTGGCTCAGAGTCGTTGAACAGTGGCGACTATAGCCATCGCTAAAAACCACCTCGTAAAGACCCATATTGAGATTGAAGCACTGAGCACACACATAAGACATCTTGCCCGTACTCCCCACCACCACCTAGCCGCTCTACCGGCGGACGGATCTCGTACTTCTTTTTGCCGAACAGTAACCGCACATGAAGAATCATTACCAACTGGCTTCGCGCCTGCGGCTAGACCCTCGGTTCCTCCGTGGTACCTCAAACAGCCAATCATCAACCTGACAATACCAGACATACAGAAAAAAACAAGATCTATCAGCACCAGCTCTTAAAGAGCTCGCTTTACTTCTATTGTACGAGAAGTATCAAGACTCTACACACGTCTACATCGACGTCTCCGTCCTGCCGAGCAGCTCAACGGCGGTCGTGATTCCAACGAACGCCACAACAATCAAATTCAGGACGGCTCACCCGACAATATCGACGGTAACAAAGCTTACAGCGCTTCGCGCGGGGCTGCTTTTCGTTAATGACCAAATGACAAAAAGATGGACGATTTTCTGCGATTCCAAGGAGGCACTGCAATCTCTACTGTCGACGTTACGCCGCGGTCCGCACGAACAGTTGGCGTTTGAGACTGCAGAGATGCTACATCACCTAACTGAGAAAGCACACCACATTACATTTCAATAGCTACCAAGTCAATGAGAGATTATCGATAATGAACGGGTCGATCGAGCTGCCCATTCAGCCCAGACGACCACGACCTGTCGATACCTTTTTCTAGCACAGCATGCTCACTCGCCAATGCACCGCGTCACATTGGAATGAGCGGCTTTTCACGCAGGCACGATTACACTCCCTTGATCCCACGTTAAGCCTTCGACTTCCATCACGACTCCGCCGAGGTGACGCTACCGTTCTGTGAAGATTATGGATGGGCGTCGCGTTTACCCATGCGTATGCTTTCCGCATAGGGATGGCAGACACCGTCGCCTGTGAACACTGCAGCGATGAAGAAACGATTTGACATGTTCTGTGCGACTTCCCGGAGTAGAGCATACAGAGGCTATCTCTTTGTAATGCTCTCAACCTCTGTCAGAGGACAGAGGCTGGCCGCCATCGTCCAGACTTAACGTCGCAGAAGAAGGCCGTACAAGCGCTACTAGGCTTCCTGCGATCTACTGGCCTGTCTGAACGACTCTGAGTGGAACGCTCTCGTGTGTGTGTCTGGGTGTGTGCGGTTGTTGTTTTTTCTTCTTATTTATTTTTAGATATATATATCTCTATATTTCCCATTTTTATTTCCCCTCCCCAGTACAGGGTAGCATACCGAACACTACCATCTGGTTAACCTCCCTGCCTTTGTGATCTCTCTCTCTCTCTCTCTCTCTGCACCTCACCTTGTTTTGCCCTGTCTCCAGGATAGGCCCACCTTTGACCAAGCCATGTCATGTGATAACGTTACAGTGACGTCATGCTGACGTCACACATTTTGGCGATCTGTGACGTCATGATGACGTCATATGGTAACGTCATCACATTATGATGGTTTTTTGCATCACTCGTGTTGACGCCGCCGACGGGGGACCCCGACGCGGGACGCCGGTCAATTTTGGCGTAAGATGAGGCATCTAAGGCTTTCGCCTTAAAAATTTCTTGAAAGGTGGGATTCGAACCCGCGTACCCACGACCCGAAGACGAGCATGGTAACCACTGGGCTACCCAGGCACGCTAGCAGAGCATAACATATAGCCTTGTATGGTATAGTACAGCAAGGAGGTGGGAAAGGGAAGTGAGGGTGAGGAGGAGAGATGTGAGGAGAGTGTGAGAAGGGGGAAAGAAGGAGGGGAGAGAGTAAAGCATAGTATCTAAAGAAAGAGAAATAAAGACGGTAAGAGAGGGAATCAAAGAACAAGAGAAAAGTATATATATACAGAAAGCGAAAGAGATAGAAAGATAGAGGAAGCGAGAAATAGAAAGAAATATATAGAGAGAGAAAGAAAGAAATGGAAATAAACAGAGACAAAGAAGACATAGAAAAAATAGAAGAGAGAAGAAGAAAGAAAGAGATCAAGAAAAAAAGAAAACTAAAGAGAAACAGAGAAGGCCGCCCAGCTCCGCACTTCCTTCAGGCTTGGCACCACTATAGGGCGAAGGGGACTTTTTTTTTTAAGGCTATCGCGCTAAACATGAGCTATGTCTTCGTGCTTCTCTACATTCTCGCTCCTTTCTTTCCGTAATCGTATGTGTGCTTCAGTGTGAACGAGTGAACATAATGTTTCCCATAAAGGAAGCAATATATTACACGCGGAATACCTGAGCTGTAGAACGAGGTGATGCTAAGCTACAAATTCTCAATTAATTATGGAATAATCTTACTTTTTAATTCTGCTCATTTTCGTAATAGGGGAATAGAACACGAGAATTTTGTCGGATTACATCTGATTTGATGACATGGCAAAGCGTTTAAATACGCACTGCAAAATGGCATAGCAATGTTTCAGACGCTATAGCTCGTAGGTGAGAGGAAACGCGAGAACATTGTTTGCACGAAGCATTATTTTTTATACAGTCACTGGTGGTCAGACCGGCTGATGTTGAATAACACTGGCATAATGCTTTGTGCAAGCATAGTAACGCTGGGCACGTCCTGTGTACACTAAAGTACCCAGAGTCAAATTGCCTGCTTTGAGCTTTGCAGTCATGACAGATGAAAAGCCCCCACTTTCCTGGTGTTTCCGGGTGGCCTCACACGTCCATGCAAAAGGTTTACTACGGCGGCCAGAGAGCTGTTAGTTTAAGTATGTTCAGGCGGTAACTCTTTAGTTTTCAAAGTTCAACCAAGTTCTTTTATATTGTCTGTGAAATATCATCTAATACCGACATGATATTTTTATTCACGGGAAGGTGCACGGTTCTTGCGGGGCAAAGTGAAAAAAGATTCATGGCGAAACTTGTAGCGCTGTTTGAAAGAAAAATACGAAGGAAGAAAGTGAAGGCGGGACGATGCGCTTCACTGTCTTCGTTCGTGTCCTTCATAGTGCGCTACAGGTTTCGCCATGTATCACCACCAAGAAGCCCATTCCTACATCATTTCATGAAAGAGATTGTTTTGAAGGTTGAGAAAGTTTGGAGATCTCAATTGATAAACAAAGGTAGATAAGCAGCGCGAAGGTCAGCAGTGATTTTTTACGTCATTCCATTTCTTAAAGCTATAAACCACGATGCCAGAATCTTACAAGCTGTAGTTAAATCTGTGGCAGGCTCAACAAGGAAACGCGATAATAATGATAATTATTGTTATTATTTATTTCCCATCGATACAGTTAAGGCTTGATGGAAGGTGTGAAACTAAAAGCGAAGAATACTTGACTAAGGCCTCACACTTTTTACAGCAGGCAGCAGCAGGAAACATCGTATATATTGCAATCGTATAAACAAGAAAGCCTCTGTTGAGTAGAAGACCCCTTCAGAACGAGAGCAATGAGTGAAATGCATTTGCACGCGTTCCATTTTTCGGCATATACATTATACAAACCTATGAGGAAATAACACGTACATAAACGTACAAATCAAGTTCGCAAGCATTTAGCACAGTGTAAAAATATAACAACAATGACAAGTGACAATATTTGAAGAATATTAGTGAGAACTATAACAAACGATAATGCCAAGGACAGTATAGGAGATGTTATTTGTAATAATTGGGATATAAATGTGAATAAGGCAATGTGGACGAAAAGATAACTTGCCGCCGGCAGGGACCGAACCTGCGACCTTCGAATAACGCGTCCGATGCTCTACCACTGAGCTACGGCGGCGGTCATCCCCCCGTCCACTTTATAGGGTATATATGTGCATTTAAACCTAGGAATGTTAGTCAGCGCCGATCGGAGCCAAGTTATATGGACGGCAAGTTATCTTTTCGTCCACTTTACTTTATTCACATTTATATCCCAATTATTACAAATAACATCTCCTATACTTTCCTTGACATTATTGTCTGTTAGTTCTCATTAATATTGTGTCTAACAAAAAAAACGAGCCCTTACAAGCCACCTTCTTTCCTTCAATATTTGAACATGAAGCACGTAATGGTGACAGTCGACTGCGATTTGTGGGATGTGTGTGTGCGTAAACAGGCATTATGTGCAATGTTGGGAAGCTGTTGGCATAACGCGGCAATCAATTATATAATTGCGTAGATGCGTATTAGAAACGTTCTTGACGGAAATATTCGCGTTGTGCAGTTAATTCAGAAGCAGTGGTAACTTGTAAGTTGTAACTAATCGTCTCGTAGCCATAATTTGTTCGCAATGTATACAACGCCCAGGCTGTCATCTGTTGGAGTGGATACAGAGATTTGAAGGGGCGTAAAGACGCTAACTTTGATATGAACTTTAAGGATTTTCTTTGTTATTTCCTATAAATGCATAACGACTTTAGGTATATAAATTGAATGGATTTGTGATTTTATGTTCGTTAAACAAGTGTTCAGTTTTATTTCCATAAGGTATGTTATACGTAATACGAAGAATTCTTTTAAATGCGAAGCATTTCTTAGCGAACCTTTGGCACTTCGAGCTTTTCTGTCTACGTATCTATCTATCTAGCCGCCTACGTCTGGGTGCTCTCATGATTGCATCCTTAACTTGGTGTAGACCAAAATTGGCATGAGAGGGTAAGAGGATTTGACGAATATGACTGTAGGGTCATGACATGATTAACGTGAAAATCCTGTCGAGTGCGTCGTCAAACCTTCTCCTCCAGACATGTGTGGCACATACCCGTTTGCCACGGGCCGCGGTGTACGGGTATGCGCCACAGGTAACTGACAGTTTATATCTACCCAGGAACGGCGAGAACAGACATTGGTAATTTAAATGCGAGAGCTTTTAAGAGAAACCGACATCGGCAGCTTTGACCCGATGAATGCAAGGATAAAAATTAGGATCCCAGCAGAAATCGAACCCAAGTATTCTGCGCGGCAGTCAGGTATTCTGCCACAGAGCCACGCCAGGTCTATAAACTGGTTTAGAAAAACAGCCTATGCAGGCGTAATGTCGGTGTCATATCAGATTAACGTCTGTGGTTCCAGTGTTGGCTCCGCTTTTATAGCAGTCTAATAAACATTACATTTGTATTCCTATGATTCAACAAGCTATATTCAAGCATTGCTCGACCTCGGAGGAGTGCACTAACGAAACTTATGTATGATATTCACATGATTGCACCATAAAGTGCACTTAGTTTCGATGGTACTGACCTATGTAATCTAACGTGAGGGCTGTCGTTACGTCGCACCATAAGTTACCCTTTAAATGCCAGTGTTGTCGACGTGCCTGGCAAGCCCACGATGTGCATACAGCTGCTACACTTACACAAACACCTCTATCCACCTCCTAAGGCTTGGCTCAAAGCCACTGAATACAGCACAGAAGTACTCGCTGACTGCTTCGCATGAAACCGATTCCCACAACGCATGGGATCTGCCGATTTTTTTTCTTTTTTTGGAGGGCGGATGTCTGTCTTAAGTTTGTAGTGGTGGTGGTAGCCCATATTAATGGGTAGTAGTTTAGATATGAACAGAATAAGGTGTTATACGGAAGGAATTTTACTTTATGCGGCAGAGCGTACCTGTGCCGTGTTACCAAAGCTTGGAAGGCTCTCATGGCGATATGATTGATATGTCGGTCCCAAATCATATGTTCTAAAAAAATGCACTCCCAGTGATTTAAAAGACTGAACAATTTCCGTATTTTCTCCTTTGTGCAATAAGTTAACAGTAAGGTCACATTTTTTTTTTTCGTGCGAAAACACACTGCCTTTTGATTTATTAACATTAATATTCAACACATTTGTATCGCTTCATATTTCCATTTTTTTTTTAGAAGATTGTTCGCCTCTGTTGTCAAATTATTAAAGCTATCACCATCACAAAATACAGTGGTACCATCGGAAGGACACTTGCTTCCTGCTAGTTCATATCGCTTGCAGTGCTATCAGTAATGAGAAAAAGGGGCAAAAATCAGTTTCAGTTAACCTTGGTGAAAATTTGATCGCGCAGGCACTTATCGGTAGCCGCTGGCGAAAATATTTCACGCAGCGCATGATGCATGGCGAGAGCTCAGGCTGACGTGTTTCGTTCGTCAGTATGACTCGGCTGAGCCAGCACCGTTGAGGCAATAAACCTCGGCTCTTGACATCACTCCTGAGAGTCACGACTAACACCGGTGACTCAGGTTTCCACGAAGCTAATGCCGCCAGGTGACATTTCGTTCCTATGATGATTAGTAAAGTGTTCGTGGAAATCGGCCTGGCAAGATGTGTACTCATCATATAGCTGCTTTAAAAAAAAATGTCTCCTTCGGCTTAAAGCTGAATAGAAGCATCGACGCAATGTGTCAATTAGAATACATCGGCATTTGTGCAAGCGCACGCGGGCGGGTACGAATTTTATTCTTGAATGCATCAACATGCGATCGTCACTGAGACATTTCAAAAAGCAGCACGCGAATGCTCTGTAGAGCTACGAAAATCATGAATATAGTAGTCATACCTTGCTTTTAGCGAGCAGTGCGCCATCACTTACCGTGTGCTAGCGCCCGCACGCACAGACAATTGTTCCCTCCTTTCCTCCCTTATTTCGTGTCCCTTCTTTCACCCTTGCCCAGCATATGCATGGTAGCCGGCCAGAGATCTCCTCTTGTGAGCATACATCCCTCTTCTTACTTTGCTTTTATCTTTGCTCTTTTGTATCGCCTTAGTGAATCTCGCGCTGATACGACGCAGTTGACTTCCGTGAAAGAGTCTTGAAACAGCTAAACAATTTGTACCTTCAGATGTCACGCAGCCGAAAGGGCTGAACAAAGACAACAGCCAATCGCTTTTTTTCATTTCACCCTCTTTGCTGGCACCTTTCCAATACCGCCATTACACTGCACCACAAAGAAGACACGCGACGGCGCTTCGTTGGTTACACAAGTAATAAAGGTAGCATCGCTACATTGATTGCTCGTGTAAACGAAGACCTGTCAATTGATCGTGATATCAGCGTGATGTTATCGCCTGAATTGCACTCAACCGAACGATTAGCGGCTTACGTCGCGAATTTCATAGTTCGCTAGTCTCTCTTCTATTCACGCTTTGCGTTTCACTCGCCATCACACAGGGACAAACTGCATGATGGGACACAAAAAAAAACACGTCACACAACCTTCGTCAATGGCGCTGCCTAGCTCATATCTAAAACGAAGAACCCTGGAAATGGTAACTACTACCATAAAAAAAAAATAATAAATAAATAAAGTCTGAACCTTATCACTTGCCGCATAATTTTCTTTATTGTGTTCCATTTGGGACACCTTGTTTGCTTTAGTTACTGGAAAGGCCGATCATTGAAAATCCGAGTAAATAGGTATAACAATACCATCCCAATGTGAATTGTACGCTTTGTCAACGAAGTAGTTAGTCACAGCGAACAGTAACGTGTTTTTGTTAGCTGAGCCCCCTTCCCTTTTGCGGAGACATCACCAACCAAACTCGGCTCGCTCGAAAAGGAGCAAAGATACGGAGTAATAAAAAAAAAAGATCCCCACGTCGCCAACCAAACAACGAGCAAAATGCGTTCCCCAGTAAATGCCAGCTTTGCAACCAAAAAACCTCGCAGTCCGCGTAAATTGAAAAGAACAGCTCCGCTTTACCGATCACTCCGGTCAGGGGTACCTTTACGTGGTCGGCATTTTTCGGCATCCTAAACGACCGCCACGAGCCAGGACAGCGAGGTTCGGCTGCGTTCACTCAAGCACACGTGCACACGGGTCACACATGAGACGCACAAACGCAAGATGAAGAAACACCGCCGAGAATGTGTTAGGCTTCAGAAAAAGCCCAGGAAGACGACTTCCCAACTCTTGTTGCTGAGGGCATTAGTTAGGCTTGGCAGCACAGGGCACGGATGGTTTCCTGTCGTTCGTTACTCGCTGTTCTTGTTGTGTTTCTTTCTTTCTTACCCTTTGGCGTCGCCTTCGGAAAGTCAGCGGCGACGGTCGCCCCCCTCTCTCTTCTCCTCCGGCTGCTTGCGGTCTCCGACAAGCGACTCAAAACAATAGGGACGTGGCGGAGAGAGAGAGAGAGAAAAAAAGAAAAACAACAACGATTGGCAGCCGAGTGTTGCCGCGCAAGGGCGAACCCACGCCCCGGTACAAGGCGTGCGTCTCCTCCGGTTCGCGGTGAGCACGACGAGCGCTGATTGCGGCAAGCGCCTTGCTCGCGTGCTGACGAGCACACCTGTCTTGCTTCCGCGGCACTCGCTCCTTTTATTGCGTGGCGGCGCGTTTCTTTTAACTCGGAGTCACTCGCAAATGAAAAGTACTGGCTATTTTAGCATACGTAATCATTGTTCCACACTGCTCGAACAACTCGCTTGTTCTGCAGCAAACCAAAGCAAAAAGGAAGAAGAAGAAAAAAAGCTTTCGCCGAGCTGCGCGCGGTTCGCACTTTTTGTAAGATCTCTACCGCGAGCGTTTGTGGTACACGTGCCGACGCGCATGTTGTCGGTGCCCTCAAGCGGCGAGTTCAGGTACGCGATAACTAGTGAGTTCCAGTGACACTCCTAATTAAAAGGTTGAAGTTAACCAACTGTCACTGACACGTGATATTCGGCTTTGTTTTCTTGATATCACTCGGCGTGAAGATATTGGAACGTCTGTTTGGGGTATTTCTCAGAAAGTGACATCAAACTAAGCGTGCAATAATATCATCAGTCAGGTTACAGTCACTTCGTCGACGCCCAATAAACGTTTGAGGATCATAGTAACGTGATGTGTTCAAAAAATAATAGCGTGAACTCAGTCGCGCTGATCTCAAAAAAAAAATAATAATAATCGGCAAGGCACTTCGGACGTAGTTTGCTTGCTCACGCCAACACGCGCACACACAATAATAATATCTGAGGTTTAACGTCCCAAAACCACGATATGATTATGAGAGGCGCCGTAGTAGAGGGCTCCGAAAATTTCGACCACCTGGAGTTCTTTAACATGCACCTAAATCTAAGTACACGGGCCTCAAACATTTTCGCGTTGTTTCACTCACTCACTCACTCACTCACTCCATCGAAAATGCAGCAGCCGCGGCCGGGATTCGATCCCGTGACCTTCGGGTTAGCAGTCGAGCGCCATATCCACTAGACCACCGTGGCGGGGCCACGCACACACGCACACGCACACACAAGCAAACACCGCCGATGACACATTCTCATTATCACTAAGGTACCAACTGAAATGTGCCCAAACAAAGTTATCACAAATGAAGTTCCTGTACTCGTCGTTTGTCGACTCACGTCGACTCCTATCGCAGTCACGTTGTCGAGCATGTTGGGTGCGGAAGACATGCCCGAGAATATGCGCTTGTCACGCTTACCTATACTATTAGCATGCTCCGCTTCATTACCCTCTCTTTTCTGTCCCTTTTTCACGAAATATATATATATATATATATATATGGTTTTTGACTGGCAGCAGTGGCGTACAGCTGACACTTCTCCCGCCTCCCTCTTTCTTTCTTTCTTTTTATTCCTTCAAGCACCCGTCAACACCTTTCTCTCGGAGTGTCGGCAAAATTTTCAACATCATGTAACGGCACCCCACGAGCATCATCTTTTTTATCAGCCTTGCTTCATACGGCCTAATGGATCAGTGCCGACGGCGTTTCTCCTGCTTGGCAAGAGCACCCCCCCCTCCTTTTCCCTCGTGTGTGTTTTACTCAAGGATCAAATATTCGTTGTTTCATTGCAAGAATAAAAACTGCGCTTTTACATCAATATTCCACATGTATAAATAGGCCCTCTTGAACCGTCGTCACAGGCGCACTCCAACGCTTCACAATGAGCTTAGTTCTGCAAGATTCAAGCGTTGTATTATATGAATGAACCAGCAATATCTTTCTACAAGCGACTTTACCTAAAGCACATAAATACTATAATGCGTGCACGCAAACAGCATTACTGTACGAAATTGTTTATCTTCGTTCAGCACGAATCACAAGTAAAAGGTCGTTAACGCTATGTCTGCGTAATGCCAAATCTGCATATATAAACGCTCAAGAAGTATAGATTCTCCAAGGCAACAGATATAACGGTGTTTTCCTTTACTAAAGATTCCAAACTTTCGGGTTTTTTTTGTTTGTTTGTTTAAATCCGAAGCATTTAGCGAACCCGGGGCACTTTGAGCGTTTATATCTACGTATCTATCTGTTAGACCAAAATTGGCATGGGAGGGTAAGAGGATTTGACGAATATGGCTGTCTGGTCATGATATGAGTAACGTGAAAATCCTGCCCCGTACGTCGTCAAACCCTTTCCTCTAGACACGTGTGGGACATGCCTGTTTACCACGGGCCGCAGCTGATTGGCTGTTTATATCTACCGAGGAACTGCAAAACAGACATTGGTAATTTTAATGCGAGAGCGTTAAGAAAAACTGGCATCGGCAGTGTTGACCCAACGAATGCAAAGAATAAAAGGATACCAGCAGGAATCGAACCCAAGCGTTCTGCGTGGCAGTCGGGTTTTCTACCACAGAGCCAGGCCAGGTCTCGAAACTGCTGTGGAAAAATACCCTACGCAGGTGTCATATCGGTGCAGCGTCAATTGTGGTTGTGGTGCTGGCTGTCTAATTTTATAACGAAGCAATAAACGCTACATAGGTACTCCTACGATACAGGCGTCGTGTCGGGTTAACGTTGTGGTTGGCTCCGCTTTTATAGCAGTCAAATAAACATGACATTGTATTCCTATGATTCAGCAAGCTAAATTCAAGCGTCGCTTGACCCTAGATGAATACGCTAATGAAAGTTACGTATGATATTCACATCATCGCACCGTAAAGTGCACTTTACGGTGCGATGATGTGAAGTGCATAATACTGACGTATGTGCTTTACGTGAAGGGTGACGTTACGCCAGTGTTGTCGACGTGCCTGGTAAGCCCACGATGTGCACACAACTACTACACTTACAAAAACACGTCGATCCACTTCGTAAAGCTTGGCTCAAAGCCATTGAATGCAGCATAGAACTACCCGCTGACTGCTTTCCATAATACCGATTCCCACAAGGGGTGGTATCTGTCAACTTTTTTTTTCTCTCGAAGGTCACCTTCAACCTGTACAAACATTTGTTAAACGATGCTGCTCTCAGAGGCAGACGCGTGTTCTTGCTTTAAAAAATGTCCGGCAGACGTCACGCACCATGGGGATCGATGTCATGCGAAGCAGTCAGCGAGGGGCCGCTTACACTGCGTCGTTTATGCGTTCCACTGTTAGAATAAATGTTAAGACGCATGCTTTATATATTAACAGGAGATAGCATATATGCGGTCTTTAGACAACATTATAAACGAAAACTCCTGCAGATAAGCATTCTTCAATAAAAAGTAAATGGAAAGCTTCTAACTGCAAGCAAAAAGTTCGTAACTACAACTGCTACTATGTCTCACAGGCAGTCACTAGCCTTTACAAGCTATTTAGTAATGCTAGAGCTTTACAGGTGCAATCGACATGTTAGTAACGGCTACTACCTTATCTAGCCTGTGTTGCGTTGGATGACGGTAATATCTGGGCAACGTTAAATGAACTATTGCTTCTTTTATCAATTTGGATTAACTCTTATGTGCTACCTCGTATCGTACATGCGTGGATACATCAGACTATAGAAATTAGCGACGACAACTGCAGTTATTTCTGCAAATACGTACGTATACCCACCGGCTCAAATTGTGGTCCCTGAAATGCTGACTACATATTTGTTTGAAGGAGCTAGATATATGTCACGTAGTAGCCTTTTCATTGCGTTAAGTGGCATGTTGTTACCGATTTTGTATATTGCTGCATAGCGTATAACCAGTTACTCGCCCCTTGACGTCATTTGTATGACCATTTACTTAATGAATACGATGAGCAATGAAGGTGGGAATCCAACCCATATTTTTCTCTCGCCTTAACGTGCATTTAAATTTAAGTGACTCTACTGTGGCCCGGAAGTTCACACGCACGCTCACGTTTTTTATAATCATAATTCGGGTACGTCGAAAACGCTTACGGAGTTTCGGAGTAGGTACAGGAGCACCATTAGTAACGTTTACTACCGTTTATAGTCCGTGACTTTTACTAACGCTATCGTTCTAAATGCAGTCACTAACACAATTGTAGCAGGTGTGATAAGAAGTTAGTAACCAATTGTTAGTAAATACGACAACATTTTGTTCTGTAAGATCGAGTGTAGGTCACTGCGGCTATACAAATGGCGCAGCGCTGCTATTCCTGAAGCCTAGCTTTATTTTTCTATGTTTGGTGGCGGCAGTTAGGGAAAGCACTAGCCACTGGCGGACGCGATCGACAATCAGTTGCATACCGCGGCAGCGCCAGACACCAGCTGGCGCTTTTCTATTTTCGTGTTGTTGCTTTTTTTTTTCTTGCGTGGGTATGCGCCTTGGGAAGGACCCGCCTGATGCTCTGCCCGGCTCTGCTGGGACTTGCTCTTCCTTCTAGGCCATGCGTGTCCGAGACAAATTGACTCAATTTGGAAGGAGCGTCTACCCAGTGTTTTCTGTTAAAGAAGTACCCCGAATATTCAGTATTTGGAAGGCAAATCGCTCGTCACTTTCATGCAGCGCATAGATTAGAGGGCGAAAATCAGTCTGTTGCGTTGACAGAACATCAAGTGGAGATTCAGAGACAGAAAGGGGTGCGCATGCAGAGCAACTCGAGCATGAATTCTATAGGAAACAATGTCCGCACAAGAAGTGCGTAAACGCTTGGCGGTGCGGGCAGACACTTGATACGGACGGACAAAAATTGAGCACACGCACTGTGGAAATCGATGTTATGCGAAACACCTTACGGGTTACACCTGTGTCAACTACCACATGTTTTTTTTTTTTTATTTAGGTGTGAAAACGTGGGTCTGCTATATGTTGGCCTCGAGCACCTATACGAGTGGAGATACCGACGCTGCCGCCGGCACCACATATATAATATAAGGCTCGTCAAGCTCATCGAATAACAAGCAAAAAAAAACAAATTTCTTGTAAAATTAGGCACTTGCGGCGTTAACTTTTTCTTGGATGTTTGGTTACTGTGGATCATCTGCTTAAAGACTTGCGGGACTCACCGATAGAAAACCTATACAAAAATGTACAAGAGGCTGATATCCTGTGTTGTGCTGTATGGCGTACATGTTACCAGGTGTTTTACAAATTTCTCAAAAACAACATGCCGCAGTAAGCTTAATTATAACGCTGTTTTACCTATGCTGGGAACTGTTCTACGAGAAACATTTCGCGTGCTAGTCTGTTGTGAACGCTTTTGTAGCAGAGGACGAATGCATGTGCATTTAGTTTTACCACACATTACGCAATGAACGGCATGTAACTAAGTCTGAAAAAATGGTAAAAGTAAACTGGAGTTTTGGCTCGTGGTACTAAATACGAAAGGGCCTTTAATTGTCGTCTCTCTGTTGTTATTTGTGAGACTATTGTGAATTGTTTGCTCCCAGTGGAAGGAAATTGGGGGGTGCCTGTTATGTTTATGAACAGAAGATACAGTGTATCTACGCTGCCCATAATATCATTGTGCTCATAGCGTCGGATAACGAGCCACGAGAAGCAAGTGCATCAATTCAGCACTGTAGAGTAAAACCTCGGTGATACGATCACAGCTCATACGAATTTCGGGGTGATACGAATTTTTCGTTGGTCCCGGCCAAGGTCCATTGGCCTGCAATGTAATGGAGTGCGGTTGTTGCGAACCGATTTTCACCTAGCGACGTTTGATACGAACGTATGCCACCGCCCAGGCACGAATAGGTGCTGTCCGCGCTGTCGCGGAAGACGCGCCAAGCACGTGGGAGCGCGGGAACGAAAGTAACAAAGCACTTCTTTTGTTACTTTCGCTGCAGTACTCCGGTGTCATGCAAAAAGCATACTAAAATTTGGAAGGGGCTACTGCTGTCGCGGGTTACAACGCACCTGGTTCATTAATTAAATACACGCGTACGGGCCGTATATTTACGAGTGCTCGTATGATTGCCGACATCTAAAAACTTAACTGACAATCATTCAGGGTTCTTCCTAACGTTGCTGCGGCCCTTAAGAACAATAAACGAAAATGTGCGCCACCTTTCTTTTGTCGCATACTAATTTTCCATGCTTTCTGGTGACACGAACGTCGGATGATACGAATATTTTTGGTGGTCCCGTGAGATTCGTATCACCGAGGTTTCACTGTAATATGCTGTATCTGGTTGCTCCTTTTTGGACACCAGCCGAGAAAGGTCTTAGCCTTTTGAAAACCTACAAGGCCTCCTTTCAATGCTTTTCCACTTAAGGCACACCGAAACCTTTGAATCGCAGACATCGCATTCTACATGTCAAAAATTTCTAGTCGGGACTAGTGCTACAAGCTTCAATGCGCACGAAGCTGTGAATAGAAAGTATGGCTCACTTCAAAACTGTTTTCCAAGCACTCGTTGCGGCTAAAACTACAACCGCAACAAAATCACTCAGGTTTCGGTTCAGCAAACAATAAACGCGTATCTTCCATTACAACAGGGGTCGCCCGACCCCTAAATAATCGTCAGGGTCATCGAATTGCCTTACTGCAACAGGTCGTAGATGGCTCAGTGTAACAGCGCAGCGTATACGCAATGTAAATAGATGTTATGTAACATTCACTACAGACAGGCAGCAAAACTGTGACCCCAGGTGATCAAATCCAGCCCACGTCACGGAAGCACGGCATCATGTGCATTTGCCGTACTTTGCTCAAACCGGCTGCTAATATCTGGTTGACCTCCCGGCCTTCCTCTTCATCTCTCCCTCTCTCCTGCTCCGGTATACTGTTTATCGCTTCGCATAGGAGATATAAGCGATGTCTAACTGAGTTCTATAGGAACTCACCAATGTCACCTGCGTGGGCCATTTGTCGCCGGGGTCTGCGTGCGTCCCTTGTCGATACATGCTGTTTCGACGTGCGCTATATACGCTGCAAAGAACGCGGAAGAGATATAACGTCGTATACACAATACGCGAGCGCGTGAATGCCTTCGGCGAAGGCCGCTTACTTAAATCATCTTCGACGGTCTCTGTACAAATTTTTTTACCACGTCGTTAGAGTCGTTGATCCATGTTTTAGAGCAGAAATGCCATCGTAACCTATAAAGTCCCTCTCGCCCTTTAATGTAAGGTTACCGGGAAAGCTGTTTCATCAGAAACGGATCAAAATTGTATTACTGGGAATTGCTACAAATCCGGGAGGCTGCCCTCGTTCATTCTTCGCGCTACTCGCTCAAACGTGAGCTGACCCATGCCGCTGAAGCCACAGAGCTGGTTACGCTAACTGCGATCCACTTGGCTCTTCGGAAGAGGGGAACCTGGATGATCTATATTATCAAACTTGACAGCGAGCAGGAGTCCACAGATTTCAGTGGCTCCTGTGGCTCTAAACTCGTTCACTGTGTGACAATAGCAGATCCTCATGAAACATATCTTCCACTTTGTCATGTCCAAATCCTCTTTTTTTTTTTATGCGATGCCCCAAACTCGGTACCAGAGCCTATCGCTGTACCGTTGATTAGATGACAATTATTCTTTTGCGTGAAAACTTTCTCCATCTTGTAAACTTCCGAAGGGCAAATTGCACACATGCTCCTTTCTATCGGCACTAAATGATGAAGTTAACTGTGGTTATGGCTTAGTGACTGGCGTGGCGCTGTCAAGCAGCGGGCGCGATTCCCTGCCGTGGCAGCCTCATTTCGCGTGGGGCCGGAAAGCTGAAACACTCGCGTATACCACGCAGTGCGTGCGAGCTATTAACCCTGAGTGCCCCCACTGCGTGCCTCATAATTAGATGTGTAAACACAAAAACCCGCACTGGCACCAGAGCACTGTCATCTGCGCAAACCACGATGCAAGTAGCGGAAGTGATCTTTTTCAGCAACGTTGCATTCTGGCTCGTCAACGTACTAAAACAAGGAGCAAAGTTACAAGGAGACACTAATCTCGGAGGCGGATGAGGGCGCCTGCACGGCTCGCAATATTGGGCTTTCCTCATCTCTCCCAGAGTTTCTCGCTCTCTCCTTGCCCTCTTTCTCTGAAAAGGTGTTTCACTGGATACGCCAGGTTAAAATAAATAGTCTCACTAAAAAAAAAGTTTGAAAGACCCGAGGGGGAGGACTTTTTTTTTCTGTCTCTCTTAAGTACATTGGCCCGCAAGTTTTAAAGAAGGGTGTGTAGCGAGGTAATTAGATTGCGCCCATTATTGCAGTAAGGAGCAGAATGCAAGGCGCCGTGCAGGGCAGGCACGAATGAGTGCCGCGCTCTTAGCAACCAGGTCGCAGTGGTATGATGTCGACCACGCGCTGGTGCCGTCCACAACTTGCCTTACGACAGGTCGCAGCGCATGCGCTAGCCGTTGCAACTGCTTCGTCGTTTCATTTTTGTCAGAGCTTCCGACACCAGTGACTTTTAAGACTTTGACGCGAGCGCTCGGCAAGTGCCGCGATTGTGCGCGAGGGTTTTTCGTTGAACGTCTGAAAAACTTCCTGACACTGAGTAAACACGACAGATTCACAGATAGGGACAGATAGGGCAAGATAGGGGCAGGTGATCCCCATTGGTTGAATCTGAGATGCGGCATGCTGGTGTAAACGTTTGTTCTATTGTTCAACAGTCACGCACGACTTTTCATTCGACCCGCCGAGGTGGTCTATTGGTTATGGTTCTCGACTGCTTACCCCGAAGGTCGTGGGATCGAATCCCGGTCATGGCGGCCGCATTTCCGATGGAGGCAAAATACTAGAGGCCCGTGTGCTTAGATTTAGGCACACGTTAAACAGCCCCAGCTAGTCGAAATTTCTGCAGCTCTCAATTACTACGGCGTCTCTCATGATCACATCGTGGTTTTGGGACGCAGAAACCCAGCAGTTATTATCACTTTTCCTTCGATTTGAAGTTAATTTTTCGGTTGTCGTTGATGGAATAAGAAAAGTAAGCACATTATTACAACATTTGAAGCGAACGGTCAAGCTGTGTGTAATAAATCATACACAGTCTAGGTTGGTGAGGGCAATCGCGTTTACTTCTGCTACAGTGGTGGAGTGCAACAACATTCGATGCTTGCACTCACTCCTTAGAAAGGTCACAATTTCACTATCGCGCAATTTTATGTCTTCGCTGCACTGCTCGCGAGCTCTGCCGAAATGCAAACACCAAAAACAAGTAAAAAAGCCGGATGCACATGGTAAGCCATCTACGCAGCTATTTCACAATATCGTGGGTGATGGATATGATGCGTGTCTATGAAAGAATAGCGATTAAATTCTAAACTAAAAATTAAATTCTGGGATAATAAGTGCGCAAATCCGATATAATCATGACCCCTTTCTGGCTATGCCCATGGAGCTTTAGTGGTGCACATGCGTGCGTGCGAATTACGAAGGCTGATAAAAGTTGTGAGAAGGGAGACCTGCTGCTGTATTTTGTGACAGAACTTCGCTGTGTTTTCTCCCTCGTAAGGACACTTTATTTTAGACCCCTTCTCACCTATATTGTTGAACTGCAGTTGCCTGTGACAGCGCAGACGTGGCTTCGTACGCGTTCAAGGTTAACCACAAAAATACAAAGGATTGTTCCAGAGTTCAATTTATGTTTTCGCACGCATCATGCGCTCAGTTTCTTCGCCTCATTAGCTTGCAGAAGGGGTAATCATTTTCGTCCTACTCCGTACATTCGCACTGCACGGTTTCTGGTGAACAGCGCGGGCATTGTCATAGGAGATCTGAACAGCTGATAGCAAAATATTGCCGAAAGACAAGGTATACTTTCCTGAATATAATACTTTCTCGCGCTGCCCTCTTCCCGTGACAGACGAGATCGAAAAAGAAAACTTGGGCGGCTACGCACTGGTGGTGCGAAGACCGAGGAAAGAACGGAGCTGATGGCGTTCCCCTCCTCCTCCATCTCAACCTCACTTCCATTTTCCACCCCTTGCTATACTATATGGCTATGCTATGTCGGTATCGTATTCCATTAGTTTTGCATGTCGATCGGTATTGATTGGTTGTCGATCGGTATGGATTGGCCCGATGAAGTCCAAGTTGGCCAAGTAATGCTCATCTGGTTTCGTCGAGGTAGTCATCGGCATCGGTTAGTTATCGATCAATAGTGATCGGTTTATCGATTTGCTATCGATTGGTATTACACGTGCATCCAAGCTCAAGTGAGCATATATTCATGCGTTTCGTGGCATTTTCTATGCAACATTGAGTATTTATTGGTTATCGATCAGTACTGATCGGCTACCGATTACGTGTCGATCGGTATTAAACGTGTATCCAAGCTCAAGCGAGCATAGCCATGCGTTTCCCGAGAGTTTGGTGCGGCGACACGAGCAGCTGTGGGTTGCGACAGCGACGCGCAGTGACGTCATCGCTCGGCGAGGTTTTTTAAGTCCACGGATCACACCTTACGGCCGACTTTAACAGCTCAGCTGTTAAGGTTGAGGGCAAATGTGAGACCCTTGGCGTTTTTGATCGTGAGCAACGAACAGCGAAACAATCATTACGGGAGACTGGTGGGAGGTAACAGCAGCCGAGTCACGAACGACCGTAGAACGGTTTTATTTCAGAGTAAAGAAGAGCTGAAGGACTGCACATTGAAATGATCAATGCTATAGCAGAGATATATGCCGCACCATGTTTTACAGGGATGGTGAGTGTTCTAAACTAGTATTTCCTCTGACTCGCACACTCCGCTACTACTATGAAGTCATCGTGCAAGTTGTATGTATGTATGTATGTATGTATGTATGTATGTATGTATGTATGTATGTATGTATGTATGTATGTATGTATGTATGTATGTATGTATGTATGTGAGCGGGTATGTATGTATGTATGTATTCCGCGCATTTCTCAGGTGATAGAGAAATGCGCGGAATACAACCAACCCCTATACATAGCCTTCATAGATTACGAGAAGGCATTTGATTCGGTGGAGACATCAGCAGTCATGCAAGCACTGCGGAATCAGGGCATCGACGAAGCCTATATAAACATAATGGAAGAAATCTACAGCGCATCCACAGCCACTATAGTCCTTCATAAAGAAAGCGACAGAATCCCAATAAAGAAGGGCGTACGACAGGGAGACACGATCTCTCCAATGCTATTCACCGCGTGTTTACAGGAGGTTTTCAGGGCCCGAGATTGGGAAGAATTAGGGATAAGAGTTAATGGAGAGTATCTCAGTAACCTGCGATTCGCTGATGACATTGCATTGATGAGTAACGCGGGAGACGAATTACAGCTCATGATTACTGAACTGGATACGGAAAGTAGAAGAATAGGTCTGAAAATTAATATGCATAAAACTAAAGTAATGTGGAACAATCTTGGCAGAGAACAGCGCTTCGCGATAGGTGGCGAGACGCTGGAAGTTGTAAAGGAGTACGTCTACTTAGGACAGGTAGTAACCGCGGAGCCAAACCATGAGAGTGAAATAACTAGAAGAATAAGGATGGGATGGGGCTCATTTGGCAAGCATTATCAAATCATGAATAGTAGTCTACCACTATCTCTCAAGAGGAAGGTATATAACAGCTGCATCTTACCGGTACTTACCTACGGAGCAGAAACCTGGAGACTTACAAAGAGGGTTCAACTCAAATTGAGGACGACGCAGCGAGCGATGGAAAGGAAAATGATAGGTGTAACCTTAAGAGACAGGAAGAGAGCAGAGTGGGTCAGGGAACAAACGGGGGTTAAGGATATCATAGTTGAAATTAAGAAGAAGAAATGGATGTGGGCCGGCCACGTAGCACGTCGGCAGGATAACCGGTGGTCATTAAGGGTAACTGACTGGATTCCAAGAGAGGGCAAACGCGTGAGGGGAAGACAGAAAATTAGGTGGGTAGATGAGATTAAGAAGTTTGCAGGTATAACGTGGCAACAGAAAGCACAGGACCGGGTTGATTGGCGGAACATGGGAGAGGCCTTTGCCCTGCAGTGGGCGTAGACAGGCTGATGATGATGATGATGATGATGTATGTATGTATGTATGTATGTATGTATGTATGTATGTATGTATGTCAGGCATGCGCGCGAGTCCTTCGCCACAATATGTATATCTTTTTGTTTGTGTTTTTTATAAATGAACAGCGCATGTCTTTCTACGTGTGTGTACGTACACGGCAAAATCTAGTCGCTCTCGAGACTTTCAACAGCGGAGCTGTTTAAGCCGAGCGTTAGTCCGTCCGTCGTGGACAAAAACCCTCGCGGAGCGATGACGTCACCTCGCGTTCCCTAGCAACCCCTGGCGCATCTGTGCATAGCTTCGCGCTCTCTTCGCTATCTCGCTATCTAGCCCTTGCGTGGCAAAGCATGGACGTAGTTTGCACTAGTGGTGCGAGGCTAGAGACACAGCGGAGCTGATAAGCACCTAGCTGGTCCTGGCCGTTCAAGGTTTTCCTAAGTTTTTGTTAAGTCTTGTTAAGTGTTGCGAGTTGCAACACTTAGCATAACCTCGCAATACTTGGCATAAGTTACCATAACCTCGCAAAACCTAGCAATACCTAGAATAACCTTGCAAAACTTAGCAAAAAGTTAGCAAAACCTCTAACGGCAGGACCAGCTATAGGTACCGATCAGCTCCGCTGTGTCCCTAGCCTTGTGCCACCAGTGCAAGCTATGCCCAGTTCTTTTTTTTTTTTTTGCGTGTGTGTCACTGGTCACATTCCAGCAACCATACGTCTGCGGATTCGCTTTTCACTGTGAGTTCAGTACACAATGGTCGTTTCGCTGCAATGGCAACTCGCGTGTGCTTAAAATGCGATGAACATGTCTCTCCCTATCTTCTATACTAATCCCACAAAGGCTCTACGTGCATTCACAAATACCTGATTGTGCTACAGAGTAGGAGCTAATTAAAAACAGGCTCTCGAATTCCGAACTAATCCGTGGAACGCATGAAGAATGCAAAGAAGCCCGACGTTACCGGTTGATTTTAAAGTATGTCTTGGAAGTTCCGCGCCTCTGAAGCACGTCATTACATCTCCTAAGGACTCAAGGTGTTCCACAGATGTAATTTAAGAGCAGGGAAGATAAAGACATTAAGCAATGCGACGAGCTCAAACAAAGTGTGCTTATCTTATTTCTGCTAAGGGCGCTACAGCTCTAAGTAGAGCTCCACCTTGCGTGCCGACGAGTTCAACGAAACATAGCTGTCTTCACGCAAGCCAGCGCCGCCCGGCGGAAACGTGTGGCTCCTAATTTATATAAATCAGCTACATTTCTCCGGGGCGCGCCTCTGCGCAGTTTTTCACTCCAAGAGCGCTTTTCTTCCCGGCGATAGAGAGAGAGAGAGAGAGCTCGAAATACCACGAGTCAGGCCGAGTAAGAAAGCAGTTTATTCACGAGGCGCTACGAAGCGCGCGCCGCGCCCGCTATGAAGTGGAGAGTGGCGGGCGAGGTGGCAGTGCTCGGGATTTAGAATTCTCGTTCCCAGGTGAAGAATCTTTGTGTCAGCGCTCCTTAATAGCGGCGCAGCCGCCTCCTTGCCTCTAATTGCCCAAATTGGGGGAGTTTGAGACTCGCTTGGTTGCTCACCAATCGGCTCGTTAGAGCAGGCCGAATCGGCGCTGACGTCCGCAAAAGCATGCGCTGCTTCCACCTCCTCCGCCTCCCCACCCGCAGCACTCCTCGTACCACGGCCATGGAAGCTTATTTTGATACGCGCTAGAGCGGCAGTCTGCACTTGGCGCCTATCTCTGCTCGAAAAGGGAGCGACTAGTTCGTAGCTTCCACAGCCGCTGCAGTTGCTGCTGCTGTTGCTGCAGTGATTTCGCGCGCGCGGTGTTTCCTATTCAATCTCGCGTTGCGAGTTTTCGCGCCAAAACGACGCGCGCCCTCCTCTCCCTCGCCGCGCTCACGTTTTGAGTTCTCAATGTTTTGCGGAGAGGGTTGCATGAGTACGTCTAGCGTGTGTACAATTCCGCGCCGATAATTTTAAGCCCGTGTCTTCGCGACAGCGTCCTTTCGCCACTTTTAAATGAACGCGGTACGGCCCTTTGATGTCTCCGTTGCTTGCTTTCCCACGCATATTTTTGTCTGCTCGGCTGCAGCGCACGTGGAACTGCGCGGACATATCCGTGCAGCTAGCGTTAGCGGGGGCCCGTGTAGAGTGCATATTTAGGTTCTCCGCAGCAAGCATTCCTGCGCGATACACTGATTCTACTGTTGAGACGGGTTCATTGCTAAAAGTTTACCTCTCCCCTTTCCGTCCGTGGCAGTTAGTGAAACAACCTACGCTTAGCTTACCGACACCTGTACAATGGTGGCGTTGTGGAACTGATTAAACGAATTATTACGGAGCAGCATCATATTGCTTTCTACCGGGACCATGGCATGCGTAAATTTTTAGTAGTGCACGCCCGCAAGCAACCTAGCTCTTCTCGAGATCCTCCTTCATCGGTCCTTTTTTTATTATTATGCATTCACTTGTTCGCCACAGGCATCGCTTAAATACTCTGTACTGGTATGTTGTTGTCTCGTACACCATATATATTACTATTCCAGAGTTCCTTACGCCGAAGTGTTTGGAGAAAACGAATGTGCTGATGGGACGTTTGTGTTGTATGTTTCTCTGGTCTTGAGTCCGATTTTGCATGTCTCATTTATTTATTTTTATACACGATGAAGAAAGGGCGTATGAATTCAGACGAGGTGACAGACGAGGTGAGTTTTGGTTTTCGCTAGAAATTCCCAATATGTACACTAACTAAATTGTTCTATAGCATGCTATAAGGCGCACCAGGAGAGCATCCAGGCGTTTGAGAGAAGTGACAGTCTCTCCGTGCGCACAGAACGGAAGTGGTTAGAACAGGTTTAGGTTGGCAGCCAGCTTGAACGTCGCCACGATCGAGAGATGCGCCGGTGGAAAGCTGCTTCAGAAGCGACGGGCCCAAGGCAGCTTAGGTAACTCCACCTCGGGCTTTCAAACACTCTTACTTTTATACGGTCGATGGTTTCTTGCTTCCTTTTCGCACGAGGGCCCACGCGCAGTTTCCGCTCTTCTAACTCAATAAAACAACCCTGGTGTGAGGTTCGGGAAATCCTGATTCAATTTTCGCGCGGTAGCGTTTAACGTCAGCATATGGGCACGTCTTTGTTTCCTGAAGCGAGGTGGAGAGTGTGCGTGGTGAGTACAGAGGCTTATATAAAAAGAGAGAGGTAAGAAAACGAATTGTTTGCTTTGCTCATTATCGCATGCTTTGATTTGCATACGGGTCGTCTCCAGTGCAGTAACGGGCTCAGCAGATTCTTCGCTTCTTTTTTCCTCTGTGATGCGAATTATATAGGCGGCAGTAGCGAATGCAAACACGTGTAGTGCATTTGCGCTGAGCGGGCAATGACAGGGGAAATCTGAACGCGATGAGGAAGCGTTGTTTTCTGCGCTTGTCTGAGTCGACAGACGGTGCGAGCTGTTAAAAGCGTGAACCTAATATACCAACATCTCGCGACGCACGCATGTGTTCAGAGGGCGTCCCACCGTGGTTAAAGGCTAATAATAATAATATCTGGGGTTTAACGTCCCAAAACCACGATATGATTATGAGAGACGCCGTAGTGGAGGGCTCCGGAAATTTCGACCACCTGGGGTTCTTCAACGTGCACCTAAATCTAAGTACACGGGCCTCGAACATTTTCGCTTCCATCGAAAATGCAGCCGCCGCGGCCAGGATTCGATCCCGCGACCTTCGGGTCAGCAGTCGAGCGCCATAACCACTAGACCACCGTGGCAGGGCCCGTGGTTAAAGGCTAGGAAAACAAACAGAGCCTAAGCGCTTGTGTAACGGGTGACAATTGCTTCTTACACAGATATTCAGGCTGTCGGCATCGTGTCATTCTGCTCACGAATTTTCCGTTATGGTTTTTACATCAACGTCTGCTATAAAGAATTTGCAGGCCTATACTCGCGGCATCGCCGTAGACCAGGGATCTCGAATATACGCTCTAGGTAACTAGCCGCACGCAGATTGTATACAGTGCTCCTCGCGGTCCGCCGCCATGAGCTGTCCTGTGAATGGTAGGGGGAATCGTGTGACGTTTAAGGAACCTTAAGACAAGAAGTTTATCCTTCGGTAATGGTCATGCGGGTCGCATACAAGGTATCTAAGGTCGGTTACCTTAAGTCCTCTTCATATATATAGATAGTTTTAACTCATCCCCTGAGGAAGGGAGGTCCTCTCCCGAAACATATATATATATATATATATATATATATATATATATATATATATATATATATATATATATATATATATATATATATATATATATATATATATGTATATATATATATATATGTATATATATATATATATATATATATATATATATATATATATATATATATATATATATATATATATATATATATATATATATATATATATATATATATAAACGAAATGCTGTAGAATAGAAGACACATCGGCTGGCATCGAACGAGGAGCATTCAGTCATCGCACCATCAGCGCATCAACGAAGCACGAGCGATCTGAACTGCGTGGCTCACAAGGCACGGTCTGTGTTGCTCTATAGTCATGGCGCTCTTTAGCCCCATCTGGCCATTGCGCCAATAAACAACATCACATCAGCATTTGTTAGAGGAGCTTCGCCTGAATCCATAAAATGTCACCAACTTCGCGGCTTGAAAATGCAGTAACTATACAGCCCACCCGTTCCGTGTGCGCGGACGTTTCTTGATGCTGAAAATCGGCTTTCGGGTACATACGCAGCCGGTTTCTCCGTATCCCGCTTTCGCAGGTCATTGAGCACCTATTTCTCGGCAATGCCGTCCGACTGCACATGTTGACGACAAGGCTGCTCCATCCTTCACCTTCCCACACTGCGTCGCGTATCTCTCACAACCACTATAGCGCTGTTCCTCCCCGCATAGATTTTCTGCCAAAAAACCCACGCGGTGTGCCGCAGCGGCTGCGCACAGCGCACTAGTGTAATATGTTATGGATACTTTCCAACGTGAAAAGAAGAAAGAAAAAAATGTGCCGGAAACCAGTGCTTTGCGATATCTTACGCCTCGACGCACCATTAGCTAGTTGTATTTACAGCTGAATTCAAGGTAGCCTTGTTGTGTCTGCTCTGCATCGGCGTACACTCATAACTCTGATAACTGGTACACAAATCTCATTGCAATGACTGGCTCGATTACGCGGGTTTGCGCTGTCAGGGTAAATGCACGAAGAATATCCAGCATCTCCTCTGCCATTGACTCTGCTTGGATGAACAACGCCAGAATATTCGGTGTGCTTTGTGAAAACTGGATGATCAAACTCTTATTGAATCTGAAATCCTACAGTGTCCAAGCCTTCTCCTTCATTAGCCCAGCAAGCCACTCGAGCGCTTCTGAACCACGTGAACGCAAAAAACCTGAAGTGCTGACCTCACTGGTCCCTGTGCCTTGTCTATATAGTCGCGTGACTAGACGGGACTAATGTGTTTTTTTCTCCTTTAACTCTTCCATTCCCCGCAAAACGCAAAGGGTAGCAAGCTGGACAAAGTCTATTAATGACTGTCTTTCCTTCCGTATAATTCGCTTTTCTTATTTCGTATGTTACGACTGTGCGCACATTTGAAATTTCGAGCCCGAATGGAATTTTACTTCCTTTTCAATTTCATTTTATTCCAGAATTTACCACTCTAAATTTTCGCATCTTCGTTTACACTCGAACATTCGAGCCTCTACATACAACACTCCCGGGAAAGATGGCTACGACACCCAGGGTCACGGTGGCACTTTCGCTATATCTGAGCTCAGCGCTGTACTGAAGTTTGTGGATTGTGGCGTGGCGCTTCTTCAATGTCGAAAGGATGCTTGCTGCCGATCACCTTACGTTAATCGCTCTCGAGGACTTCAGTGACGAAGGAGCGGAAATGTTGGCCCTGTGCGTACAAACGTCCAGCCTCTCCGGTGAGCCGCATCAGAGTTCTTGTTTTTTTTTTAATTATAAAGAGCCTTTGAAACGAGCAGGTGGTTGAAGAAGGCAAGTGTTAGTGCGTACCAGATATCTCCGAAAGGTGCAAGCAGTTGTGCGTTGCAGGAGATTCTGAGTTGGCAGAGCAATCCTCTTAATAAGTCGTTTTCTTAAACACTGGAAACCTGAAATTATGCATATTGCAGAGCCCAATTCTCATTCCACGCAGAAAAACACAGACGCCGCTTACATCTGAGTGAGGTGCATTTAAAAGGCAGGTTTGCATGAGTCGTGAAAGCACTATTAACACATGAGAAGTGAATAACTAATTGGAGCAAACTGTGTTTTCTTTCAATTAAGCACGTGTGATTTCCCGAAATTGGAGATGGCTTTTGTTGAGCAAATTAATTTGCATAAGTGCATCCCTTGCAAACGAATATGTTGCAATAGAATTCAGTTCTTGCCTTTTCTTCCTCTTCCTTCCTTCCTTCGGATGCTCCAAAAGCTGGAACCAGCGCTCTTAGCCGTTGCTCCTAAACTGCGAGCAGATGAACTGCCAACGATCCGCGTTGAATGAGAGCACAACATTGTCTGCATACACCGCAGATCAAAAGCAGGCATAACGTACAGTCCAGCGCGATTTGAAGGTGATCGCGCGAGCGTGGACCAAGAACTACAACAGCGCCACGGCCCAGAATCCTATTTCGAGGAGAGGGAGGTATCAGGCAAGTTTCACTTACTCTTTTTGCTGTTCTTTAAGCTGCGATCACTTTCGTATGAGGAAGGGGCACTTTCATTTTTTTGTTTTTTATGACGATGTGTTGTTTAATATTGTGCAGCATAGCAAGTCACTCAATGAGGCAGTGCCAAGCACCAGCTTTACCAGATCCTGCCTATAAATTTCGCTATCGTCCGTGAAGATGAGAGCCAACGAACTATACTCTTCATCGCAACAAATGGAGAGCTTAAAATCGAGAGAAAGGGTGAAGCGTTCGTCGTAGGGGCAATTGTTGTAGCATGGAACCGCGAACGAGGCAGAGAAGGCGCCATCTTGATTTTCACTGTTCCGAAACGCGCTGCTAGGCCCCTGGGACGCTAGTCTGCTTGACGCTCGCGCGATAACCTTAAATTGCGCTCGACTGTACGTGTGTCCATCGCTTGTCTACTTCAGGCTTCACTACTACGTTGCATATACGGACAAAAGTACGTCAGCGAGGATATTCCTGTCCCTTAATTTGATCATCAGTAACACTAAGGTCGGTAAAGAAAGTAATCATAACCAATTTCGTGTCCGTCCCTAATTTATTGAAGTGCTTGCCTAAAAGAAAGTACACTGCGCTCTTCGAGAATCCCGCATGATATTAAATACAGCACACACGTAAATTAATGGTCTACTCGCTGGGGAGAACGAAGTCGAAAAGTGAACTGTTTCAAACAAAGCGGCAGAGTGTTAGTCTTTTTTTTTTTCCCCGATGCGCAAGTTTCTAAGTCACGTACGGTTCTCTGTTGCCCGCCGTCTGCTTCTCTCTGGATACGATGAAACGATGTGTTGCTGCCTTTCCCCCAAGATGGCACGTATTTTGACCCACAACAGAAGTATCTGGAAATCGTTTTTTTTTTTTTTGCGGGTTTGTGCGTGGCGGCATAGCAACAATTCAAGAGCTACACAGCAGCGTCTCAGCACGCTGCAGTGTGCGAACTTGTTTCGTTGAAGGCGGACCCCCCTGGATCGGCTGCTTCCAGGCGCGCCCGCCAGGTGGCGAGCACTCAAATTGAATCGCGAATAGTTTGTCTACTTTGCTACCCTACACGTGGAGAACCGAAAGGGGGAGGGGGGAGTAACCTATAAACTCATATCCATCTATCTCTCCTTCCTCTCCCATCTCATCCTCCCGTGCAGGGTAGCAAAATGCACAAAGTATATAGTCGCTCCGTCTATCTTTCCTTCCTTCCCACTGTACCTCTATTTGTCTCTGTCGTCTTTGGCAAACTCTTTGCATGTAACTGACGCAGCAGTATCAAAATAGATATTGTGCAGAAACCTTCGAAGCTGATTGTCAAGGTGAGCGAAGCTTGGCTTCTAGGCTAAAGCAGCCTCACGTGGTACCGGGTCACATTTCCGAGGTCGATAGGCCGCTATATTGTCCGCATTCGGAGAGCGTTTCGGAGTCACCTCCACCTCCTTTTTGTCGATGTATAGTAGTAGTGCATGAACGCCGGAACACTCTCGTGGCCATGAGTGTAGTATTACACAACACACAACGCCGAGTGCTGCCTTTCTGCTGCCGATCGAGCATTGGTGGGCTTTCAGCCGCGGCGACGGTTCACGGTACGCACTGGCCTCCGATGCTGAACACTCCCTCCCAACCCAAGTCTCCTCTCCGCATTCCCATTCTACACAGTGCAAACATCGAACAAGACATCGAAACACGTCTGACACCACAAAGCAGGCTCCGCTTTAAAATTCACTTCTTTTTTAACATCCCTAGCAGCGCTCACGCAGGACAAATTTTTCAAAACAGTGAATTATGCAAACCATAAATCTGCGATACACAGACGTGGCATGCGGATATACAAGAAAAAAAGTTTTGGAGGACGTTTGAGCTTCGCCTCCAAGAGTAGAACGCGATAGCGTAACCTGGGCCCGTTCGCATCGGCTTCTCAATCGCTAGCCTCGCTTCGCTTCTCGATGGACACCTCAGCCGTGCCGCAAGGAAAGGAACGTCCGTGCGCGGAACATTGGCCATTTCAAGCTATCCTAGAATGCCTATTGCTAGGACTGTTGCGAAGTGCCCACTACGCCATAATTCTTCCTTTTGCAAAGTGCCGAAGTACCCACTACGCGTCCTAAAGGCAACACGCACGCCTGCGCAGCTGCACACTTTGTCGATGTTTTTGCTGCTGATGATGATGACTAATTATGCTTGAGCGCTTTGTGATGGGTGGGCCTTTAAACCGCCAGCTCGTCGAGTAATTCACATATTCTGCGCCTCGTACGATTCTATGCTTCTGACACGCAATATTAAACGCGTTAAGGAGGCCCCTTGCAGTACATCACTTTCGTACATGGTTTTTTTTCTGAAACGGCTTCAAAAACTGCCATGGCTGCGTCGTAGGACACATGCTTGCCACTCAGAAGACCTGGGTTCGATTCCTACTCGTGCTGAAGATTTTTATTTATTTATTAAGGCTGAAAGCCTAAGATGCCTCATTAAACACGAAAATTGACTGGCATCCCGCGTCGGCGTCTCCCGTTGGCTGCCGCACGAGCGAGGCAAAAAATTCATCAGCTGATGACGTGATCGTATGACGTCATCATGACGTCACCATCGTGACGTCACCAAAATCATCACAGATCACCAAAATTTGTGACGTCTTTATGACGTCATCACATGCGTCTTAGCTTGGTGGACGGTGGGTCGATCACGGAGGCAGTGCAAAGCCAGGTGAGGTGCCTCCGATCTTGGAGGAAATGCAAAACACATTAGGTGCAGAAAGCTTTCGGAGCTAGGGTGTGGCGCAGGAACAATGCATCGACTGAGAAGAAAAAGAAGATGGCTTTCGCCTTGCAGTCGTCTTAGGTGTGTGCATGAGTTTTTTTTTTTTTTTTTTTTTTTTGCATCCATCTCAATTTTTCGCTCACGGAAAGCGTCGATCTTTCGCTCGCAGCCAGCGACGCCGACACCGAAACCGACGCTGAAATTTCTGCGAAATGAGCTCTTTAACGCTATCGCATTAATAAGAATACTTCAACCAGAAATGTTCATAGACACACATACCGAAACCCGTCCATAAACAACTCGTAAAAGCGAGCGCTCAGACCTGTATAATCTAGGAAGACAGTAGCAAACTACGAATCGGTTAATCTGATAAAGTTAACTTGATGACAGAACGAGCACAATAACCGGTGTCAAGGCTTGTATGGGTGTTCGTCACCGTTTAATCGAACCGACAGTGGACCAAGCTTCAGTTAGCGTTATTAAGCTACAGAAGAAGCGTGGGGTCATCGGAGTTTCAGGCCTTGGGGAATTCGCTACAGTTTTTCTTTACCTCTCACAGCGCCAGCCGCTTCGTCCCAGGGGCTAATTAATTCTCGGCGTGAGCGCTAGGCTCTCTGAAACTGGCTATCTGTTATGCACTGCAGTGCGCAGTTCAGGGAAAAGAAAAACGACTCTGGGAAGTGATTTATAAGCACAGCCACCCCTCCGCAACGCAATGCAGGA
This sequence comes from Rhipicephalus sanguineus, assembly GCF_013339695.2. Lineage (NCBI taxonomy): Eukaryota > Metazoa > Arthropoda > Arachnida > Ixodida > Ixodidae > Rhipicephalus > Rhipicephalus sanguineus. The sequence goes on along the minus strand of NC_051176.1, from coordinate 202,489,333 downwards.
GAAGCAGCGCAGGCGGTGTCTATACTGTAAAAAGAAACATGAGATTGCCGACGAATCACCGCGCGTATACTGAGTGACTCTATAAAATTCCCTTTTCAAAAACGACATCGATTAATTTTTACGCCCCCAGAGCTACACGTGGGCTGTGGGAGACACCTCCATCGGGGGAGTCCGGTACAATTTCGTGCCATCGTGGCGGCCAGACGAAACTTCAGTGCACAGAACGACGTGCGTGCTTGATTTGAGTTTACGAAATCGACTGACCACACGTGTTCACACTGCGAGCGCCTCTCTTTTCGCATTTTCTTCATCTCTTGACCCCCTTTCGCCAGCGTATAGCTAGCAAACCGGACGCACGTCTGATCGACCTTCCTGCATTTCCTTCCTCTTAGGCATTTAGGCCGTTTTCTCCAGTTGAAACACTTGAACTTAGCCCTCTGCCGCCGGGAATCGAACCAAATACCTTGTGCTTAAATAGCAGGACGCCACTGCCTCTGCGACATCGTGGCGCGCCTTTATACGCAATGGGCACTTAAGAGTGTAGCGCGTGCTCAGCCGCATTATCGACAATAAACAGAATGAGGGGGGGGGGGGGGGGTTAGAGATACATTACGAAACAAGTAGCAGCGTCTCTCTCTCTCTCTCTCTCAATACGCTTTTTACTGCTATAGATGCGCAAAAGGCTTCTGTGTCATTCATGGCTCAGCTAAGTGCGTGTTATACAACTCACGCGGTCGGGCAAAGAGCAGCAAAACGAGCGACAGCGCTCGCCGGGAGGCTGTATACTATATACCTGCATGCCTGGCTTTTCCGCGGCGTGGCACCTATGAAAAACGCTACCGGGCGCCCAAGCAGGCACTGACCGCGCGGCGTCAACCCGCGCCAGCTGAGCGAGAGCCTGCCGCCGACTCGCTGAGCCGAGTTAGTGTATACGCTGCTGCCCGGCGATAATCAAAGTCGAGACATCGCTTACGCGACCGCATTGCGGGGCTTTTCGACGCATATATAGTATCTTAATATCTCGAGCAGGCAGGCCCGGTCGACCTCCGGAGAGGGCGAAGGGGTGCGCCGCGACCGATAGATAGCGCCTTGTAATGCGCGCAGCTAATAGCAAGGCACATCAATCTTGCCTTTTCATATAGGCCTCGATGTCTGCCCCCCTCTGAACACGCCCAAAATGCTGGAGGTGAAAGATAAAAAGAGAGAGAGCGTCTTACATAGAGAAGACGGCCGAGGTCCAGAAAAGGCTGAGGCGGAGCAGCGGTATATACGTTGAAGATGTGAAACAGAAAAAGAACCATACCTATGCATGAGGTTTCTACTTTCTCCCGCTCCCGTGAGCCGGTGGTCATAGCGTACTGGCTCCTTTTCCACTTTAACTTTCTTTCCTGTGTTCTTTTTTTTTCTATGACTTTTTTTTTATTGCGTCTCCATATTGCCACCGTCTTTCGAGCGTGAAACATAGGTCGCTCTAACAAGTAATTTATCGTCCTTCTAATTTCTGCCGTCCCTGACGAGCAGACCGGGACGCGATTTTTTTAACCAGGCGCGTTAAGTTTTCTTGTTTTTCTTTGTTGTTCTTTTATTTTCGTTATTTTTTACCGCAGCTTTATACTCTATGGGTAGAGGCATGGAATGTCCAAATGGGAACCATAGCAGGAGTGGACTTGACGCAATCTTTGTGCGAGCAAATTATGTCCAGGCTACCGAGACGAAGCAGCCTACGATAAATCATTCCACCCAAAAAAACCTCGACATTTGTCTGCTGCGTTATGTTCTGTCCAGCTGCGCGCCTACCGTTAATATAGTTAAGAGTCATTGAGACATTTTTTTTTTCATTCCTTTTTTTTTTTAAGTTTAGATGGCTTGAAGTTTAGATGGCTTTGTCGTTTATAATATTTTTTGTATAGGTTAGGTCAAGTGCAAATACGCAGCTAAGACCCACGCCTTCGTTATTTACCTGATACTTAATGTTCAGATGAAATTTGCTTGCTTTTCTCTGGCATAAACGATACAAGATATTTCAACCACTAATACGCCAGCGACAGGTTGACAAAAGATACATTATTCATTGTCGTCCTGTCGAGGAACGCCTCAAAATGCGAACCCGCTATGGAAATTACTCCGGCAGGTAAGGAAAATAAATATATCGTGATCCAACCGCCTGCGTCTTCGGGCTCTCGTGGTCGTTTTCGTTAACTTCATATATATCGAAATGTGCATGGCATGCCATGTGTGTATGATGAATATTAGTTGCTGGTCATGACACGAATGCCATGACATGCATGTCATGTAGTAGTTCATGACATAAATGGCAAGATGCCATCGTGATGTCATGGTAGTCGCATGTCCTTGCTTTAAACCAGTATGTGCATCAAATGACTTGCGTGCATGACAGACATGACTGACAGATCACGGCATGACATACATATCGTCTACTGTATCATGACATGAATGGCACAAGCGAGACGATGCGTATGTCGTGAAGCAGACGTGGTCGCTGATTTGGTATGTACCAGAATGCGCAGGCATATGCCAACAGGCGGTAATACATTACACGTCAAAACATGAATCACATGACATGTCATGTATGGGAGGATATGAGTGTGTGATGAACGCAATTAACAGGCCATGACTTTAAAAAACTTGATATGCCTGTTGCGTACACCATAAAATCCTTTCCCATAGCAACGTGTGGCGTATACCCACATACCACGGCCCGTGCTATGCGGGTATAAGCCACACGTGACTCGCAGTCTATATGAACCCAGGAGCGGCAAGAACAGACATGCTAATTTTATTTATTAGACATATGAAGGTGGAAGGGGGGGGGGGGAGTCGAGTTAAACAAGAGAAAGACAGAGCGTTTGTTAGCGATCTAATGTTGCAGACAGTCGCTGACAAAGGTGCTGCACTCAGTCAGCAACCACGCGATACAGATTGTAAATAAATGTATTAGTAAGCAGTTGTGGTGATGGTTGCCTAACTTTAGTTGCAGCCATGTCGTCTGTCTAAGGTCAATTGTGGTTGCAGTGTTGGCTATCCGCTTTTATACCAATGTAATAAACATTACATAGGTACTCCTATGGCTCAGCAAGCTATATAGTCAAGCGTTGCTCGACCCCGGAGGAATAGGCCAACCAACGCTACCTATGACCTTCACCCCATCGCACCGTAGCGTGCACTTCGTTTCGATAAAGCTGATTTCTGTGCTATAACCTGAGTGCCGTCGTTACGTCGGGCCATAAGCTACTCTTTAGCGCGGGTGTAGTCGACGTGCCTGCTAAGGCCACGATAGGCACACAAGTACTCCATGTGCACAAACACGCCGATCTCCCTCGTAAAGTTATAAGGCTCAAAGCCAAAAAATTGCGGCACGCGCAACTACTCGGTGACTGCTTCGCATGAAATCACTTACCACGATGCATGGAATCCGCCGCAATTTTTCCGTCCACTTTAATCCCTTTCAATTTATGTCATAACTACTACATAACAGTTAAAGAATGCTAATAATGTTTCCTGTGGCTTCCTTGGCTTCACTGTCTGTTGGTTTCATTAGGTTGTGTGTAAGAAAGAAACAAGCCCTTGATCCATGCCACTTCTTTCGTTCTTTCACAGCGAAGGTCTCGTCCAGGGAGACCTAATGCTTTTAGGGAATATGCGAGTGTTAATTGGTCAGCTGCCAGGTCATAAAAAGATGACGTGCTACGTGACACCAGCTGGCAAAAAAGAGTGTTCCGTACTCACCGCCATGGCTATGAGTGGCGCTGGCAACACTCCCAGGATTACACGCACATAAGTACCCAATAAAGTCAATAGGCGAACGACCGCCGTCGTAGCTCAATCTACAGAACATCCGATGCGTTATCCGAAGGTCGTAGTTTCGGTCCGTATCGACGTCAAGTTGTTTTACCGTCCACTTTATTGCATTTCCATTTATGTCATAATGCCTACACTATAGTTTAAAAAGTACACTCAGAATCTCCTTTTGGGGTTATCTAGCGATGCGCAAGCATAGATTTTCATTGTAGGTTGCGGCCTTCCCTAGAAGGTTGTTTTCCAGTAGCATCGGCATGGCGTCTCTCATCTTCTTTCCAGCGTTCGTCTGCATCTGTAACGGTGCCATGGCAGGAACATCCTGTGACCACCAAAATGCGTGGTCAGATTTTCGCAAAGTTGAAATTTTCCTCATGTGCACAATCCGCCATGTCGGCTTTACATGTTGTCCTCTAGAGAGACCTCTCGTTGCACCACCACGAGATTCAACGAAGCAGCCTTCATAGAAAGTGCTCTCCTTTTATATTTATTTTGCATTGTGGGTACAACGCATTCAAGTGTCTCAGGTGTATATTCGCATTATGAAAGCTCAGCCCATTGGTTAAAACACTTGTCTGCGGAGCGTGGAGGCCCGAACTCAAGGCTTCCACCACCAAGAAAATTTATCACGCTTTATATATTCATTACTTCATGGTGATGTTTGTCTTGCGTCACAGTGAGAACGGCGGGCTGGCGAACGGTTTACTCGTTGAGCCGGCATGGAAATGCTTGCGCATTGGGAACTACAAATAATGTCCTCTACGACTTCCTTCACTTCACTGTCTGTTGGTTTCAGTTGGCTACATCTAACAAAGAAACGAGCCATTGATCTCTTCTTTCATTCTAAATTTCAAGGTGTCATTTCAGCCATTTCTTTAGCTAGGACATCTCAATATGCATGAGCTAAAATGGCTGACTGTACCTGGCATACATGCTATTATATGAACCGTATTTACTCGCGTAGGACTATCACTGGTTGGCCAGCTAGCTCTCGGCTGGAGTTGTGTGAGTATACTCAGTGTGATTGCATTCATGACAAACATGCTGAAATGAATAGAACGTCATGGCATAAATGGCATCCCATGCATGCCATAAATTACATGTCATTTCAGCCATTTCTTAAAGGAATATTGACACAAAAATTTGGTATCTTGTTTTTTTTTCTGTTGTAATAAGTAGCTAATGGCCCACTTACGTCGGCTGGAAACCACGTTTGTTCGAGCACGCGACGTTTAATTATTTGGAGATGTTCTAACAGCGCCCAGTTGCAGTTTCGGTTACAGCGAGCCTCAATAGAAGCTGGACCAGGTTGTTGCTTTTTTTTATATAAACGAATCTGGGCCACGTAACCACATAAGACGTGACACATGAGCGCTGCGTTGACAACTGCGACAGGGAGCACACGCAAGAACCATGACAGCCAACACAAACTCGTGACGTAGGTGGTTGTTTATATGACAAGCATGAATGAAGGGAAGAACTAGGAGGAAACGTCATGTGACAACCTTGAAGCCTAGTCATAAGAAAATTAGGGGAGAAATAGGCCCTGGTCACGTGATAAACCTACCCAGGAGGCATCGCGCACTGGTCGGGAGGGGCGGCGTCAGGGGAGCTTTGCTTGCCGAGGCAAGCGGAATCGCGTGACGCCCCCTCCTAGTTTGTTTTAACAGCGAAGCATTCCGTAGTCGACCCTTCGCCGGCGCCGGCGCTGTAATGCTGGTTAGGTGGCCTTGCGGTGTAACGAAAGTGAGGCTTGGTAGGAAGAGGGGAGGGCTGCACCGTGCCGAGAGTGGCCTGGCGGTAAGGGGGGAAGGCAATGGCTTGCCGGGAGGGGCAAGAGTGAAGCTTGGTGGAAAGGGGGAACCAATGGGTGGTGCGCCAATAAGGGCGAGAGTGAGGTACGGCGGAAAGGGCGAACCTTTCCGCCGTACCTCGCGTGTAAGGCTCGGCGGAAAGCGCGTCAGAACCATGGTGCAATATATATTCTCAATGCCCACGAACTATAGGTGGCGCGCCGTGCTTTTCAAGATGGCGCCAGGAGGAGGGTCAACCCGTTTGTTAGCATAGGAACAGATAGGACGTGCGGACGTATACGTGCCACTTTCATCGGATGAAGTCATGAGCTGCGCTAAAATGGATATGAGACTAAAATACTTCCCCATACCATGGAAAGTGCTAAGTACTCGCCACCTAATTATTTGCTGCGGTGCGAAAGGTTATATTTCAGCTCTGTTACCGTGCATAACGATGTTTTGTGAAATCCTGTGCGTGCTACATAAAACTGCATGAACTAGAATTGACGCATGAGCTGAATAGCACTCCGAGGTAGTATGTACCGAGCCTTCCTGACGGATTTGCGATAGGACGCCAGCGAGTAGCGCCATCGCTGCTGCACGGGACCACGCGTTTAACGTGGTGATGGTTTGCAAACATAATGCGCCGTCGTCATTACTTGCGCAGTCGGGAACGCGGAGTTACGTCTTCAACGGAACACAAGCATTTAACATCCCATTCAGTAGCGCATGTGTCACAGATATGCTGAGATCCTGAGACTCTAGTCGTGTGCAATTCACTTACCTCGCTTGTTGCAGGTTCGATCAGCACGATCGAAACATGAATATCGAAAAGAATGCACACGTATGCTTTTCGCAACGTCGAAGAAGTTAGCTGAGAGGCGTGGATTGTGGCCGTGACTGCACGTTCATGGCACGTTCCATAACTCTAACCATTTTGCTTCCCTGGTAGAGCTCGAGCGTGTTGGCGGCATGCGGCGCTCCATAATATCCACAATAATTGTGATACATGCAATGCACAAGAGGAACTATGCTTTTATTTTGATCTCGCTCAAGGATATCATACATTAAATACAATCAAAGTGACTTACGAGCGTGAAAGAACATGAACGCACGAGGGGACGTGAAGTGCAACTCGCTCCTCGTGAGTTTGCAGCTGATCGTTCATCGTCGCTGTCACTCTCGGTGCTTTCACAGTCTTCTACGTCCATTGAAAAATCCTCGTCATCAAGATGACTTCTTTCAACATCACTGCTGAAAGCAATCTGTAAAATTTCCTCCGCCGAACGACTTCGACCACTCCGCGTCACCACGTTTACAATTAGAGAGACGTCTGGGCGCAGAGAACATTTTGCTGATTTTGCTCTCAGACCGTTCAACAAGCAAATCGCTTGCAGTGTGCTGCCACCTATCAACAAACGTACAAAAACAAGCGGCGCAGCGGTGGCTATGAAACCCAACACAGTGAAGCCCAACCCAACGCGTGGAAAGCGTTCGCTCCACGAAAGACGTCGAGCAGACGCGCCCTGGATTGATTGAAACGTCGCTCGCACGATTCGTAACAGCGCTTTGCTGACAAAGGATAGAGGCCCTATTTTAATGTATCGCCAACTTGAGATCGCTCAGTTATACAAGAGCACATCGCGAGCCCGCGCGACCTTCCGCGTACAGTGTTATGGGACTGATGCACCACAAGAAACACTGACCAATGCTATATGCAAGCAATACAGGGTGAGCTTCAACTGAATATGTCAGACGATAGCATTTAACTAACCTACGTGGCTACAGAAAGCCTCGCGAAGCTGATAGTATGTGTACTCTCTGGGCTAGCATTGAAAGCGCAAATTGCCACGTATTTTCACGAAAACTTCGCGTCTCGCAAGAACGAATCAGGTTTCTCTTGTCACGGAGGGCCCGGTTTGTTCACTGATGCAGGGAACATGCAAATTCGTAGTGTTCCTTTCTTGCCAACGCGTTAACACTGAGGCTAGCACAGCCGAACAAGGCAGCGACTGCTTAGTGCTGCCATTTTGTCGTCTACTAACCCTCCTCGAGAGGACGCTCCTGAATTCCGCTTGGCGGCGCGACAGTCTATGGGCATTGCGAATAGTCTTTAGGTGAGGACACTCTCTAGACGCGATCGACCCGATAATGTAACGACGCCGCGCACCCGTCGGTCCGGCTATGGCACGCTAGCAACTAATAGCAAAAACGCGTGCCGCGTTTTTCGCTCGCGAAAAGCACAACGTGCGGCGAACGCCGGCGCTGCCGCCGACCACGTCGGTTGCTATAGCAACGGTACATAAAACATATTCTGTCTTTAAGTTGCGTTGGTTGCGTTGTCCCGCCGATAGATATCTGCTGCCGTCACAGGACCAATAGACGCGCGCCGTTGTTGCTTTATCTGGTTGAACACGCCTTGCAAGGAAACCGAGGAGTGTGCCCACCTAAAGTATAGTATATCTTAAAGGAGTACTGACACGATTTTGAAGTGCAGCAAAACGGACGTTTTTGGTTTCCTTGGCATGTAGTGTTAACGTTCTCCCCACACCGCATCCGGGAAACACGTATAAATATTAAAGTTTGATTTTAAAGTTTTCATCTCCCAGCATCTGCAAGGCAGCTTCACCGCATGGAGAGCCCTATGACGTTTCAAGTCAGCTCACTTGGTTTGCGAAGTCTGGGTTCTGCATGCAGCCTAAATCACAGAAATCGCTGTCGGAGGCACTGGGCGACAGTTCACTCATCATGAACCACGTTCGACTGACAGCAAAGGACAGCAGGTGCATATTTCGTGGGTTGCAGTCTGCCCGTGACGTCACGGGCAGACTTGACACGTCACTGTGAAGCCGCCCTCTCGAAACCGAAACGGAAACTGCTGGTTGAAAGAAGCGGTATTAAAAATATATGCAATGCATCCCCAGGCACCACGACACTCTTTTTAGGGTTCTCGACATCCGTGCTTTCATTTAGAGCAACAACCCGAAAATTTTTAAAATTCATGTCAGTACTCCTTTAACACTGTGGTTAGAACCTATAGCTGTTTGCAAAAAGTAGGGCAGTGAGGGGCTCGGTGGAGTATAAAGGACAAGACAACTTTATTTCAACATCAACAGGGAAGAATACAACTCTGGTGAGGAGGGTGTCGGTTCTTCGGGATTTCGCTCTTCCAGAATGGCCAAGGTTGCTTGTACTCCCGAGGAAGAAGCCGCCCGACGTAGGCAATAGAAAGGCAATGGCCTAACGGAGGGGGGCATCAGCTTCGCTGTTTCGACGGCTTTCACGCAGTGGAGCTGGCTGGATTTTTTCCCCCTTCCTCCATGATTGCAACCAATTTGATATCGATGTCACGAGGTGCTCCGTCTAGCGCTAAGTTTCGCGGAACACACTTTAAAATTGAATTTGAATAGGTTCTAGGCTATATTTGCCGTTGATATTTTGTAGACGACGTATACGTGTGCCCATACATATTGATCTCACAAGTTGTCTCGCCTTCGAAATCTTGTGTCAGTACTCCTTTCATATAGGACATCTCATTACGCATGACATAGCATAAATGACATGACATACATGCCATGATATACCATATTTGCTCGCATATAACCAACACTGGTAGGCCAACCGTTGGCAATTGGTGTGTTATGGTGCCTAATGCGCGAGTGTCGACATTACGTCAGACTATAAAAACGCCCTTTAAGCATCATAGTGTAATTGACAATGACGTCGATTCCCACAGTGCGTGGGATCTGCCGGAATTTTTCTTCAATGTTATCGCACGAGCCCACGTCCTTTCTGTATGAAGTACAGTGTCAGCCTGGTCGACAAGGTTTGCCACAATAATCGAGTAGAGCTATACAGAAAAGTAATGAGTTGTAATACTACCGCAAGATTTAGAGACATCGCTCATACACATTGGTCGGCAAAAAATGTGGAGCTCACTCAGGCTCACTCAAAAATTATATTTTGCGCTTAGGGCTCACTCGGGCTCAAACTCACCAAAATTTTCCTCAACCGCTCTCACTCGGACTCAGACTCACCAAAATATTACTCAGTCGGATTCACTCAGACTCACGGCTCGATCTGAGTCCGAATGAGTCGGCTCATTAGTCTGTTAGCGTATAAATAGCTTTTTCGATCACGGTGTTAATGCTCTTTAACACCAATATCTCACATAATCGGTGCTCTACGTGGCGACTTTTGATCTCGTATCTTCACATACGAGTTACCAGTGGTTGCAATCCAGTAAGGACGTCTTTATTGAAAGACACTACTCACACGACGTATTTTTATCAAGAGCTTGGCGCAAGGCAACGCCAATATAAGCGGAGCGAGACTTGCTTGGGAGACCGCGCACGTACAGACCTATTTTTTCCACCGGCGCACTCCACCGGCGACCTGTCCGGCGTTCGGAATTATTCTTTGATCACCTGTACGACATTTAGACAGATACTGTTTTCGGTCGGATGGCTGCTTCTTGGCGCTGTTTCCTTGCCGACAGTGTTGAAATGTGTCACTCCTGTGAGCGATAGCACAACTTATGCATCTCATCACCAACCTTTCTCTAAGCGGTGATAATGATATTAAATGTGGCTCCATTTACTGAGCATCGTCAGTACCTGCTACTAGACCTGTACCACCGATAACGATCGCTCTGTCCCTGACATGCTTGGCCAACTACTCGATGGGCAGAATCGGATAATGAGACATAACGCAGATCTCAGACTGTCTGTAGGTTCTTGTTTCTCTGCCCTTAAACTTTCACCGTCCGCTTCAGGTAACATGACATTTCTTGACAATCTGCATAAACAAATTGAATCGCTTACGGCTACAGTCGACAAGCTTGCATCCCCAAACACTGCCTCACCGAATAGTCCGATTCGAAACAGCGTAAGCTTGTCTGGACGAGTTAGAAGATAGGTCTGAACGAGCAACACAATCGTGTATAATATTGCTCCCCCTCGAGAAACATGGGACCGAACTGAGCAAAAGGTTTTAGACATAGGCGTGCGCACGAGGGGGGCAGGGGGACCGCCGCTCCTATTCACCTAAGAGGGGGGCACAAAGTCATCCCCATGCGTTTACTCAGTTATAGCCAAGCAGGTTTTTGACGATATTGGCTGCCGAAGGCCACAGATGTTGCATCCCAAGAACGGTTTACTTCCCATCTTCAGAAAAGCCAGGGACCAAAGGCAGGTCATTGTGAGAAAAACATCATGGCTTCATTTTCTTTTCTTTTTTTCATTCATTGTGAAGCATGTTGTCCTTTGGACACGACCACTGGGAGGGGAGGCGAGGCTGCGACGAAACTTTGTCCCCCTCTAATGGGGAACCCTGTGCACACCTGTGGTTTTAGCAGCCTTGCCATTTACCCTTGGCAATGAACTTTCATACGAGGCAATCCAGCGCGCCCATCATACAGGTGCCTACTCTGCATTCAAGTGTAGGCCTATAACTAAGTTTTCTTCAAACAAAAATAAAGAGAACACAATGTCTTCTAGATCACAACTGAGGTCTAGTACCATATCTGCGTCCGAAGACTTCTCGCCCTGTACGCGACCAGCAAGAAAAAAATTGCTAGAATTTGCTAGAAGTCTGCCTTAGTCTCCCCATTCTCCGTTGCGATGTAATAAGCTGTTTTTAGACAAGACATATGTTGTGTACAGAGATGAACGAACGGTGTGAAAGTTTTCAAGCAGCCTACAAACAGCGGCCCCTTACGTAAAACATCCCCTCCCACATTCTTAAGCGTTCCTATAGCTGCAAGTTCCACTTCATCATATAAGGCTTTGGGAGGGGGCTTGATGTATTGTCATTTCAGCACAGTGCGTCCGTTTTACCGTCTAATGCTACGAGCATTATCAACAAGCTCGATTCGATACACTCCCAAGTAGATATTGCTAGCTTTGACGCCATCGCTTTAACAGAAACCTAGCTCATGACTGCTGCGCGAGACGAGTTTTTTCACGACTCGTCGTTTGGCAGTCTACCGCCGCGATCCCATTGACCGTCATGGGGGAGGTGTTCTTCGTGCGCCATACCCAACACTTTTAAATCATCCCAAGTCAATGTCGAGACACACTTAGAAACTGTCTGGGTAAGCGTTGTATTTGGGAACCAGAAACCAATACTAGGCGTTTGTTATCGCCCTCCCAATAACCCCCTAGCTTTGTCTCAGATTTCACCGGCCGAGTCAAGCGACCGGTTGTAGGCGTGTAATGGACCGGCGCACATGTACCCTAACAGTGCTTTCTTCCCTCTTTCTTTTAATTCCTTCTCCCCAGAGGAGGGTAGCAAACCGGACGCGCGTCTGGTTGACCTCCCTGCCTTTCATTCCTTTCTTTCCTCCTCCTCCTACATGGTGTACATAGTTGTATATTCTAACGCGGTATCACCTCGCCACCGATAGTGCCGGTGGGTGACTTTAACCATCCTAACATATCATGGTCGCTTGACCCGCCTGCCTTGTCACCATATGTCTTGCAAAGTCAATAATTTATTGTCTTCTGTTGTATTTTCTTTTCTTCTTTCGACTTGTCCTTCAGCCCACATCACGTAACTAATGACAGTGTGAATATACTAGACATAATTCTTACTATTCAATGTGATTTTGTTTCTTACTTATCTGGATTAAATGATTATTTGGCAAGTTCATTTTGTCTTCGTATTCCCACTGGGGAGAAAATCAAACTTACCAAGCGCATGAAAAATTATAACAGAACTAATTTTGATGCAGTTAACAGCGAGCTGACCCATTATTTTCACTATTTCATGATTGGTTTTGAAGACCGAGCTGTTGAGTCTAACTGGAACGTGTTCCCGGGTAAAATTCATCAACTAACCGATAAGTAAGTCCCGGTGCACAATATCTCATGTCGTTCTATTTAAGTGCCCTGCCCATTACACATAATCATAGAGGGCTCCGAATCATTTTTGACATTTTCTTTCTTTCCTCTCTCTCTTTTACGCGCATCATTCGCTCAATGCGCAAGTACTTTTGCATTTGGGCTCCATCGGCATTTGGCCGAGAAACGAGCCCGTGCAGTCTCCTGCTCGGCAGTAGGGGTGCATGTCTGATATCGTCTTTTCTCGAACGAGTCGCAGTGGTCTAAGAGCGCGCAAGTTTGGTTAGCTGCCGTCAAACTTACCGCCGGCGAATTATTATGCAACCTCTCTTAGAGCCGCCGATCCGAAAACGCTCGCATGGGGCCGAACACAATAACCAACAAGTCCACAAATAAACGGTCGTTATTGCACAGTAACTGCAACCCTAACTTATAGCTTCAAACCTGTAATCTTACTTGCTAAATTGTCTTTCCCACCGTTTTCCCATCCTATCCTTTCTCCAACGAAATGCTAATACCCATCAAAACCGATTCTATCGGGTATCGATAACCCCATAAGGCACTGGTGGAAGTTGGCTCTTTAGGCGGAAACCGAGAATCGACATGAGTGGATCAGCGGCCGTTCCGACGTGCGCGCCTCTTTCACGGGGCGGCTGTACCGACAAGCATCACGCATCTATAGATATAGGTAGTATATTATTTCCAAGAGGAAGTGGCTCTCTCGCTATCGAGGCCTACTTCGAGGTCGCCTTTCGCGTTCAGCGACCCGTTTAGGTGCGTGTGTCCGGCAGCAGAGTGCACGCCGTCCCGCTTGCGAGGGAGCCGAGCCTCCTCCTCGACCGCCGCTGTCTACAGCACGGCTCCCGCTCGCAGCCTGCGCCGACCTAATCGCGGCGCCATGGAAATGAAGCGCCTAGGGGCAACAATGGGTCACGACTGCTCGCGCGCCACTAATCTCATACACAACGTCCATCAGCGGCGAATTATTAGATGCGCCAGCTAAAACTTTGCCGACTCCCAGCGTCGGGGAGGCATCTTCACTTGTGCGTGGGTCACACACATGCCCGCCCATTTCCATAAAAAGACAGCGGGCAAAAGCCTTCCGCGACGCTGGTTAGAGAGAGGAGGAATCGCGTCCTTTCTTCTTTTTCACCGGTGCGCACGCAATAGGACAGAAGTGAGCAGCCTCCGGAAGCGCAACCAAATTGAACCGTAAAGCAGCACGAAAGACGAGCGCGACAGCTCCGCGTTACGCGCTTCGCGAAATGCAACAGCAGCAGGAACCGGAGGGCAAAAGAAATCGAGAGGGGGGAACAAAGGTAATAAAAGTTTGTGAAAGGATTGTAAAAACGCGACGTCAGTGAAGCAAAAGAGACCGACGGGGGATAGCAAAAGAATTCGCCGCCCCTACTCGGGCAGTTTTTGGGCGAGGTTTATATGCTCGATCCCCGCTTTCCTTACTGTCCTATAGTCGATGCCAGAGTGGCCACTCAGCGAATCTGGGGAGCATAACGGCAGATATAAAGGAAATGGCGGGTAGGCACGCCAGAGGCAGCGCGACACGAAGGGAGCTCGTATACAGAGATGCAGGGGTCGAGCGAAGAAGATGCGTGCGCGGAGTTGTTTTGGGACGGCGCGCGCGGCCGTCGCCGCCGCAGAAAGGAAAGCGCGCCGGACAAGCCGTCGCCGGGGCGGCTCACTCGGCCGCGGGAAGGGCAGGTCTGAATACTGATTGCCCATTTTGAATGGAGAAGAATAATAGCCGAGAAGCCGTCGGGCCCGGTGACAGCGAAGCGCTATTTACTCCGAGTTCCATCTATTCTGGCGGGTGGGTGGCTCGACGGCGAATCAGGCTGAAAGCGCGTTTGTGCGTCTGTCGCTCCTGAGACGTGCGCCGACAAACGGCCGAAAACCGAGCGAAGGACAACGCGCGTGCTTTGTAGCGCTCACTCGCCTCGGTGTTGTGCGGCGAAGAGCCCGGCGCGCCGAAGAACGCGCCCCCTTCCCCGCACAATGACGGGCAACCGCGCCGGGATCCTTTCTGTCCGTCCTCGATGACGTCCGTGCGCTTGGAGCGGCAATGAAGGGCCCACTGGTCGCCACTGCTGCTCCAATCAGACTCGAATACGGCGTGTTTTCGGCAAAACAGAGAGAGAGAGAGAGAAACAAAAAGAGACTGTTCTGCGGCAACAGACTCTTCGCGCTATACTCCCGCGGCGCTCGTATACACCGGAGCAAGCAGCTTGGGCAAATATATAGACTGCACAAAAGCGAAGAAAATCCGCCGCCTCCACACTCTTTGTCACCGTACCAAGTCTCCTGGGTGTTCTGCTCGGCCGCAGGACTACAAAAAATTGCTATAAGTACTGTTTGGCTACCGCAGCTGTGTCACCGAGCCAGTCGCATTTATTACCCCTTGTGGTGGCACTCAACGGCAGAATAAGAAAAAGAAGTCACTATTGAATTATTCGCCTTTCAGAGGAAACTGCGATGTGTTAGATACAACACGAAGTGAAGTTGGTAGTTTTGTCTGCTAACATTGCAGCAAAGATTGTCTACATTACAGTGGACATTCTACTTAGTTAACAACCTCGTAACGTGCGCATAGGAAAATGACACGCATCTCATTCACTGAGAGCAAACACTCGCTGTTGCAATGCTATAGCGCGTTTAACAGCAAACAGGATCAAAACACTGCGCGTTGCCTCGCGCTTCAACGCGTTTCCCGAGTTTTGAGATGAGGTGATCTCCAACATAAGGAGCGCGACAGCACACAAGAAGCCTCCAGCCATTTTGACTGGCCCAGCCTTTTAATCCGCCGCAGATTGCCTGAGAGATAAGACTGAATGAAACATAAAGGCAAGGAGGTTAACCAGAAAATAAAACTCACTCTGTGAAGGTGGATCATCCACCTTGACGACACAGAGAACTTGTAACAAAGGTACGATCTCATTTATTGTCTGGATTGCCATTGGGCGGCATCGGCACGGCGTCTTCTCCTTTCTAGCATTCGTCAGCTTTTTGAGTGGTTCCATCAAAGGCGGATCTCCGAAACGCATATCTGGCATCAAATTCTTGCAAAGTCGGAATTTCCCTGATGTTTACAATTCTCCTTGTCGGCTTTATATATTGTCCCGCTAAGCACTTTTCCACCACAGCAACGAAAGTCAACAAAGCCTTCACAGAATGTTCTCTGTTCTTACCTTTTTCTCTGTTCTTTTTTTTTTGTTCACTGCGGGTGCGAAATTAACGCATTCGCATGGTTCAGATATATTCACTTTCTGCAAGCATCGGCGAAAACGCTCGCCATCGAAGAAATTTATTTTGTTTTATTCCCCTATTTCCGGATGTTTCCTGTTGACTGACACGAAGAAATCCCACCAACGAGTAGCATACCGATTCACTGTAAAACATCTATTTGTGTACACTACGCTGAGGTAATGGGAAAGAAGAATAGAGTGTGCAAGACGCGTATGCGCTCGTCGACGCTTGCTGGGGGAATAGACACGAGCTCATCTGAGCGCGTGTCCCTGCCTTTAGCCTTACTGAGCGCGCGCGGGACAAGGGCGAGCGTCAAGCCACGATCGTTAATGCTCGCCGTATGATCGTGGCTTGATGCTCACCGGCGAGCATCATGCAACCTCTCTTAGAGCCGCCGATCCGAAAACGCTCGCATGGGGCCGAACACAATAACCAACAAGTCCACAAATAAACGGTCGTTATCCCCCGTGGCACATAGGGCAATTCCTCGTTTAAAGCTGAGTCACCTATACATAGAAGCCCGTACAACTTGTGGCACCCCTGTTTACCTCCCACCATCCGCACGTTGATCGTTCGGCAATTTCATGTTTATCTAACTTACAATTTTTACATTTCAGTTATAAACTGTAGCTTTCCCTGCGCTTTCCTTGGCATCATTATTGTCTCCTTTCTTATGCGTGGAGGGTGAATGTGTTTCGTGTCTCATTCTGGGGACGGATATCTACAAATTGGTGTTGCTCTTAGGAGTTACACTGAGATGACTTGTTTAACCACTGAGCGGTCTCCAAGTTCTAAATTGCATTATATGTGCTCTGGCGTGAGTAGTTATGAAGTTATTTAGCTGAATTTGTTATATATATATTACATGACATGGAGCAAACAGCCGACGTCGACTTGAAATTGCACAAAAAGTCACATGAACACCCACGTTCACTTCGCCTTTGCGGCGTTCACGTGGCTAAAAAAAGGGGGGGGGGTGCAACTTCGCACTAGTTGTGCCAAGCCTGAAGGAAGTGCGGAGCTAGGCGTCCTTCTTTGTTTCCCTTTAGTTCTCGCTTTCTTTTTTCTCTCTCCATTTTTCTCTTTTTTGTACCTGTTTATTTCCATTTCTTTCTCTCTGTTTCTCGCTTCCTCTTTCTATCTATCTCTTTCTGTCGATATATTTCTCTCCCTCTCTTTGGTTCTCTCTCTTCCTGTCTTTCTGTTTTTCTTCCCCTTCTTTCTCTCTTTCCTTCTATGCTATGCTTTACTCTCTCCCTTCATTCTTTTCCTCCTCCTCACCCTCACCTCTCTCCTGCTCACACTCACTTCCCTTTCCTACCCCCTTGGTGTACTATACTGTGCAAGGCTATGTTATGCTCAGCTAGCGTGCCTGGACAGCCGAGTGGTTGCGATGCTCGCCTTCGGATCGTGGGTGCGCGGGTTCGAATCCCGCGTCGTCAACAAGTTTTTTAGCCAAAAATTTCCCTCTTTATCTTCCTTTCTATCTCTTTCTCTCTCTCTCTCTCTGTGCGTACTCGTTCTCTCTACCATCAGAGTTATCGCAGGCCACGCCGGACAAATCGGCGCACGTGTTCAAGGAACGAAGCAGAAGATGACGAAGAGGATGAAGAGAGCGCGTGCCGGTTCATGATAATGATCATTTCCGTTCACCCGTCACGGAACAATCTCGACTTAAACTACTCCGCTGTTAAAATACAAAGAAAGCGACTTTCGCGTGACTCCGCCTACTGACGACGGCTGTGGAGTTACGCGGAAAGGGCGCGCGATGGAAGATGCCCAGTCAAGGCCTAGTGGGTTGTGTGGCGGGTCATAGAGGGATGCAACGCCAGAGAAGGCTCGACAAGCACGAAATTAGATGCGACGAGCCAAACAAACATGATTCACTTTCGCCTTCAAGTCGTCTTAGGCAAGTGCCTAAGGGACCCCCGAATTTTTTTTTTCAGCCAATAAAGGAGAGGATCAAGCTGTGTATTGCGAGAGAAGCACCGATAAGTATGTATATACATGCATAGAAGTGCCAGCGTTAAATGTGCTTAGATTACTCCATCCTTAGGCACCTCTGCTCGCACAATATATATGTATATATATATATATATATATATATATATATATATATATATATATATATATATATATATATATATATATATATATATATATAAGAGGCAACGTACAGTTCTTCACTGTTCAGAAGTCTGAGAGCAGTGAAATTCAGCTTCTCATCGTTTCTCCCTCTTGCCGCAAGTAGCGTACCTTGTCCCGTGCCGACTGGGCGCTCCCGAGAGCAAGCGGTAACATCAAGAGGTGCACTCCGAAGCGCATTTGTTTTAGAGCATCCGCCAACCGCACACAGCGTACCACGGCCACTTTATTGTTTCTTTGTTTTGTCGCCCACCGGTATACATGAGGACAGCGAACAGAGCCATCCGCCACATCCCGAGACGGCGAGCGGTCTGTGCCGTTTGTGCGAGTTGCGCCGCTTCCCTCAGCTCAGCAGCGGTCCGCGATGCTCCATTTCCTCGTCTCGGCCGATTGTCGGAGCGACGAGAAGTTACATAACTTATGCCCAGCGGCCGTCCGGCCTTGAGCCTCCCCCGGGGCCTTCCGAATCCCCGCCGCGGCCTTCCTTCCGCCTGTCCGCTGCGGCGGTGGCCGACCCGTGGGACCGAATACTACGCCGTGCGTGGGCGGCTCGCGCTCACCGCTCTGTTCCGTGCTACGCACGAAGCTCTACCGACGCACAGTGAAGAGACAGATGTGTTGATCGAGCACCGATGATAAACAGCTACTCTCCCGGAAACTCTGGATGGCTCCTCTGTGGGCTTCGGCAAATGGGTCTTCGATGGGCCCGCGCTCGGGGCAAAATTGCTCCAGACGCGCTTGCGCAACTGCAGCAGCCCGCGTGACCCTCGTAAATAAAGGGAGATGAGCAGGCTCTGGTTAGGCAGCTCGCATTCCCCTGCACCACGCCGACCTCCGTTGCACACCGCCGCCGAGATCGCCTTGATCGTACCCGGGAGACCTCAATAGCTTGGACATCGGGACGAAGCGTCTGGCGCAACTTGCCTGGAATTAATCTCACGTCTCGAACGGCGCTCGTCGCTCCCCTCCTAATACGTTGTTCCTCTGTTGCACTGAAAGTAGCTCTCGCGCCAAAAAGAAAAAAAAAAAAGAAATGTTATCGCTACGCCGGTTTCTTAGATTCTCCAAAGTTCTTATTTCTCATGCATGTGCTTGAAAATTAAGCATGCAACGCGTGGTACAAACGAGTGTGTGTAATCGTGACACTGCGTGGATCGCCTACATTCAGCAACAAGTGACCTTAGCCTCGACCACAGATAATGAGGCCGCTGCCTTACGTACTGTCGTCAAGAGGAAGTTATACAGCAGAATTTATTTTGTATCCAGGTTTTTTTTTTTACCTGTTCCTTGCTATGTTGTTGCTATTCGGCTCTCTTTATTCGTTGCAATTGAAAACGCGAGCGCTAATCAACGAGCACCGGATCTTTTCTCTTAACGCACTCTTATAAGGGCCCTGCATGGTGTAAAAAAGGACAATACATTTTACAAGTTTTACATGCCATGCCCCAGAACAAGCATACACATCCGTATCATACAAGTAAGCAGTATTTTTAGAGAACTTTTCGTTGGGCGAGTTGGTGTACGTTCATATTTGCTTTTAAGGCACGAAGGAGCACAATCACTAAAAAGGACACGGGAAGCTCTCTGTCCCCTGTCCTTTCTTGCGCGCCTTAAAAGCAAATATAAGCAGTATTCGCAGCCACGACTGCTTATACATTAACTATTCAGAATTGTCAAAAAGTGATAAATACATAGACAGCGGTACAGGAAAAGACTACAACGGGAGATGAGGAAACAAGTGCACTTGACCGTCTTGCGTCATCTCTCCCCCTCGTCTTTTAATGCGCCGCTTTCCTAGAATTTACCCATGCACCAACCGGCGCAGCAACGCATTTTAAAGGAGTGACTGTAAGAATGATTATTTATGAGCATATGTTACTTGTGTCATCCCAGTAGTACATTTAGTAGATCAATTGGTGACATTTCTTGTCTATCATTAAGTTGTTACCGCTAATTGTGTTTAGTAACAGAGGTAGTAGAAACTGCAGCATAGGTTTTCCGCAGTTAGCACTGACATACTTTACTTGCCAGTCTAGAGGTTTGCCTGTACATTTTGTTTTGCTTGGTTTTAGTCCAGCTAGTGATTCTGCAATGTTATAATTATTGTTGATATATTCAGAAATATTATCAACTAGCCCAACTTTTGTATTTTCTGGAACATTGTCAGTGTCCCTATATGGAATTAACCTAAATAGTGCAGCGTTTGTTATAAAAAGGCCACTGATAAAGGTATGTACGGCACATTTCATACTGCATTAACTATGCGGTTTTTAAACGGCGCCACATGGTAATATTTTTATTGGTGGTTATTGCTCGAACAAGCGATTCGAAATATTTATTTTGTAAAAACGTGCCTCGTACAGAAGCGTTCCGACTGATGTAGAGTACACAAAAGAATATTTTGCGTATAATACCAATTGTTTTACATAGTTTACTCATCATACTCGTAACGTGTTTATCACATATCACTTGTTCGTCAAGGTAGATTTATACCAGTTTGGGTCTGTTAACCCTTGTTACTAGCTCTGAATCTTAATTTCTCAGAAAAGATAAAGTCGCGCCATTTGCATTGATTACAAATTTAGCTTTGCTATCAATGTTTGGGATATGGTAAATAGAGAGTGTAAACAGAAAAGGTCACAAAGCGCTTCCCTGTGAGGTACCGCATCTGAGAATTCACCTGCAAATATTACAATCTCAGTTCCACGATGAGGTTGAAAATCTTGCTAAGCCTCCAGTACCATAAAATTCCAACATTCTTAACAAAACGTTGTGGTTGACGAAGTGAACGGCTTTGGAGAAACTCTACATATAGTCCGTGTGCCACTTTGTGACACTGAGTTTTGTAATATAACCTCATGAGCAAGAGGAGCAAGCTTCGTCGATATGATTTTACGGAAATAGTATTGAGTGGGATAACATTATAAAGGTCAACAAATGGTAACTTCAGTGTCACACTTTGACCTTTTATTTCTGAGAGTGGGGACAAGGAGGGCAAGTGTGCCCTTACCACTCTTCCTCTCAGTAGATATCACTATGCAAGCGGCAGAACCTCACACGTGTATTGACTAGATCTCGACTGGCATAACAACAAAGTTGCCCGGTTTTTTTTTTTTTTTCTGCCTCGTATAAGCCAATTGCTGTTTATGATCGGTCGAAGTCTTCTGCGTCATGCCCACAGCGCCTGTTCGTAACCCGATGCAACGAAAGGAGCTTAACGTCCCATCTCGCAATGACCCCCACGTATTGTTAGAAGATCGAGGTACTTAATTATTTCTGACAATGCCTTTCCTCGCCATTACTTCTTCGCTCTTGGTTAGTAATTTTTGGTCGGCCACCAAACTGCGAAACTTACGACGTCAGAATTACGAGTATATATATATATATATATATATATATATATATATATATATATATATATATATATATATATATATATATATATATATATATATATATATATATATATATATATATATATATATATTGTGAGGCAACGTTTAGGACTGTCAAGACTCTGCTTTATTGTCCCGAGTATGAGCCCCACAACACACAGTTGGTGATGATGAGTATGTACATATGAGAACATGAAGGGCATAAACAATGCTCACACTAATCTCCCCGCGCGCGCGAGCGGCCGGCCCGGCCGCGATTTAGGCGGGAAAGGTACGCCGAACGATTGGCTTGAGACGCGATACGTGCACTATCTCAGAAGCACGGTAACGACGGTCCGAAGAGACCTCGACGGGGGTGACAAGATAGTTCACTGGGGATGTTTGTTCACGAACAACGTAAGGTCCAAGGAAGTGTGATTGAAACTTCTCACACAATCCAGGAGTACGAACAGGCGTCCAAAGTAGTACTTCATCGCCAGGATGGAAGGTGACGTCGCGATGAAAGCTGTCATAACGCTTCTTACGGTCTTGCTGACTGGCCTCTGTGTTGAGGCGAGCACGCTGCCGACATTCCTCAAGCCTAGAGACGAAGTGTTCTGGTGTTGTTGAGATTTTTGTTGTTGCACTGAAGAAAGAGGCGTCGATGGCGAATGTCGGCGCACGACCGTAGAGCAGGTAGAAAGGTGAATATCCGGCAGGGTTGCCAATGGTGGCTACTTTTCGCCAAATTGGCGAATTTGAGAGGCCCGTGGCGACCTAAAATTATGAATGGCGACATGGCGAATTTTTGGCGATTTTCGCCTTAGGTCTCCACCGAGTTTTGAATCCTAAGCTCAGTGTCTTCCCAACGAATGAGCGGCAACATTCTCAGTATTTTTCTTGGTTTTAGACCCACGAGTAGAATGTGCACATTACGCGTCATTCGGTATGTCCGTCCTGTAACTCGTGTGTACCTCCTCAATTCATCTAGAGAGATAATAAAACGTTTATTTAATGTTCTGTGAAAATAAGGTCAGTGAGTGGGATCCTTAGTTCGGGATGCCATCTAGATGCAGGATGTACTGGAACGTCCCCCAGCGACATTCTAGCAAAATGTAAGTCAGCGGACTGCCTTGCAAACTGCGAGGGGGCAGTGATTGACTATAGGTTTATGGCTTTAGGTGCTTTAAGTTTATCTGAAGTTTCGCATCTGAAGGGGCAAGACGACAGGTTGGCCGCGTGTTCCGACCATTTGTTCCGCCAAAGCTCCAACTGCTCTGAATAGCTTGGCGACTTATTCACTGTTGCAGTACCCCGAGTTCAGCTCGCAAAGACTGTTTTGGAATAGCGAAGAGAGGCGGATACGTGGCTATTTCTGCAATAAAAATTATTTATTGAGGCATTTTTCACTGTTCTCGGTGAGCGTGTGTAATAAAAACAATTGCTATGTAACATTTTACATTGTTATACAGCAATAACGCATCGGATTGACGCGTGTAGATATAAGTAACTATAAGAAAGGGCCAGTGATGTCCGGTATCATATTAGTTCACACTGAAAAGGTGTATGACTCACTAATGATCGGTTCCTGTTCCTGTAAGATTTCTGTCGTGTTACCTTCAATAAATCTTTTAATCCTTTTAATTCATATAGTGGTACGTAAAGCTGTCTACAAATAATGCTTTCACGGTTTTCGCCCAAGGTTTATACCACACTTTTAGCTTTGAAACGAGAGGACAGGGATGAAAGGATATCATGAGCGTTTCGTTCATTCACCCTTGCGCCACCACGCACATCTTGCGGCTAGTCGGAGAAGCAGCACCATGCACTCCCATGGTGAAGCGGGCGATACGAGTGGCATCGAGAAACGTCAATATAATTTCAGGGTCTTGGATGGTACTGTATTCTACGGGGCTATACGTGAGTGGAAATTTTTATTACTGGGTATGCCGCACATATCTAGAATGGCTACTTTTTTGGCGAAATTTGTAAAAAAATGGCGACTTTTGGCGACTTTTTGCTCGTCATTTGGCGACATTTACTCGAAAGTCAGTGGCAACCCTGATATCCGGTAGTTCGTTGGACAGCGGTGTTGTGTGCAAACGTCACGAACGGTAAGATTGTGTCCCAGTTATCGTGGTGTGGTCCGATGTACATTGATATCATGTCGGTTAGCGTACGATGGAATCGCTCCGTTAGGCCATTTGTTTGAGGGTGGTAGGCTGATGTCCTCTTATGAACTGTGCCACACGTCTTCAGCACTTCTTCAAGAATTGTCGACAAAAAGGTCTTGCCGCGGTCACTCAACAGCACGCGAGGTGCACCATGGCGCAAAACTATGGCTTCCAAAAAGAAGGCGGCCACGTCGGACGCAGGACTAGTGCGTAGAGGGGCGGTCTCCGCATACCGTGTGAGGTGATCGACCGCTGTCACAATCCACCGATGACCTGCTGGCGTTATGGGAAGTGGCCCGACCAGGTCTATTCCGACTACGGCAAAGGGTGTTTCGGGACATAGGATGGGTTGTAACAGGCCAGCAGGAGGTGAAGTTGGTCGTTTCCGGCGTTGACAAAGTGCGCAAGAAGCGACATACTTGGCCACAAAGGTAGAAAGACCAGGCCAGAAGAAGCGGCTCCTAACACGGTTGTACGTCTTGTGAAACCCCAAGTGGCCAGCGGACGGGTCGTCGTGCAGTGCTTCGAGAACTTGTGTTCGCAGCGAACGGGGAAGTACTGGCACCCACCTATGCCCATCGCTATTGTAAGTATAGCGATGCAGCACATTGTTTTCCAGCTTGAATTGCCTTAGCTGACGACGTAGTCTGGCATTAGGAGGTGAAGACGTTCCACTGAGGTATCCGATGATGCGGTTACAATAGGGGTCATCACGTTGATACGAGGCGAACTGAGTGCAGCGGATGGAAGACAGCGACTCAGGAACTGCTAAGGGCGATAACGTCAGTGAAGATGAAGGCTCACGATCACCTGATGAGCAACGAGGGTGCGTGGTCGGAGAAGAAAGTGGCAGAGGGCAGCGAGAGAGAGCGTCGGCATCTTGATGCTGTTTGCCAGACTTGTACACAACGTCAAAAGTGTATTCTTGCAACCGAAGTATCCAACGACCGAGGCGTCCAGACAAATTTTTAAGTGAGGACAACCAGCATAGAGCGTGATGGTCGGTAATCACAGTGAAGTGGCGTCCATAAAGATACGGTCGAAATTTTTGTATGGCCCAAACTACAGCAAGACATTCCTGCTCTGTTATCGAGTAGTTCTGCTCCGCAGATGTTAGGGCGCGACTGGCATATGCAACAACTCTCTCTCGTGAAGTGTCGTCGCGTGGTAGGAGGACAGCACCGATCCCATGGCCGCTTGCATCTGTGTGCAGAAAAGTGGGGGCACTCTCGTCGAAGTGACGGAGGACGGGATCTGATGTCAACGCACGTTTAAGAGCTTGGAAAGCACACTCGCAGTCATCAGTCCAAGCGAAGGCCGTTCCCGACGTGAGAAGCTTGTGTAATGGTGACGCAATGGCAGCAAAGTGACTGATGAAGCGGCGGAAGTAAGAAGCCAGGCCAAGAAAACTTCGCAACTGTTTTTGATTTTCGGGGCGAGGGAAACGAATCACGGCAGCGATCTTGTCCGGGTCTGGTCGAACGCCATCTTTACTGACAAGGTGGCCCAGCACTTTGATACTTTTGCTGGCGAAGTGGCATTTCTTTGTATTGAGCTGAAGTCCAGCATTCGAAATGCATGTTAAAACTTCGTCCAAACGCTCAAGGTGCTGCGAAAAAGTGGAAGAAAAAATAACGATATCGTCTAGATAACATAAACAGGTTTTCCACTTGAGGCCACGTAAAACAGTGTCTATCATGCGCTCGAATGTTGCAGGAGCGTTGCATAATCCGAAGGGCATTACGTTGAACTCATAAAGGCTGTCCGGAGTTGCAAAAGCTGTTTTGTCCTTGTCCGCTTCGTGCATAGGTATTTGCCAATACCCGGACCGGAGGTCGAGACTAGAGAAATACTCTGCGCCTTGAAGGGAGTCGAGGGCATCGTCGATTCTTGGTAACGGATATACGTCTTTTCTGGTGATATTGTTAAGGGCTCTGTAATCGACACAAAATCGTACAGAGCCGTCCTTTTTCCGGACCAACACCACAGGAGATGACCAAGAGCTGGATGAAGGTCGGATGATGTCGCGTTTTAGCATGTCGTTGACGTTGTCCTCGATGATTTTACGTTCCGCCGAAGACACGCGATATGGGCGGCGGCGCACAATGGAGCTGCCATCGGTCTCGATGCGATGCACTGCGACGGAAGTGCGGCCCAGAACCTTGGAGTGTACGTCAAACGAAACGCTATGCTTTTGAAGAAGGTCTAAAAGGCCTCTCTTTTGCTCAGCAGTGAGATGGGGATTTATGGTCGCATTTAAAGCAGCTGTCGCAGCCTTATGATCAGTTGAGGCAGACAAAGGTGGCGATTCTGCGCGAAGGGAAACCAGAGAAAGAGGCTCGGTGTCGGCGAAACAACTCACTGCAGTGCCCTGGGGCAGCATCACTGGCGAAGAAGTTGGATTAAGTGCGGCGACCAAAGCTCTACCATCGTTAAAGCGCACAAGGCCAGGCGCGATGGTAAGCCCCGTGGGTATGCAGCGACGAGATGGAGCAATGAACACGTCACCATTAACGACGGTGTCAGAAGCCAGTGTAATAATATTCTCATCTCCCGGCGAAATACAACAGTCAGAGGCTGTGACTAAACGGAAGCTGTGAGGAGCGACATCGGATGGAAACTCAGTGTCTGTCATATGGATGACTCGCTGACGACAAGATATGAAAGCTGACGCTGAAGAAAGAAAGTCCCATCCCAAGATGAGTGCGTGAGTACACGAGGGCAGCACAAGAAACTGAATATGATGAAGGATGCCATCAATGGAAACGCGCACTGTACAAACACTGGAGGGCCGAATAAGAACTCCGTCAGCACAGCGAAGGGGAGGGCCATCGTATGGCGTCTTCACTTTCTTCAAGCGGGAACAGAAGTCTGCACTAATTACGGAAAGCGATGCACCTGTGTCCACCAATGCCTCAGTCCGTATACCTTCAACATACACCAACAATATATTTGACGGGCGATCCGGAGGAGTTTGATACAGTCCGAAATATGCAGCTTTCCCTCCCGAAGCTGCACTATTTAGTTTTCCAGTCGGTGATCAGGAGTCAAGGTAGCTGGGCGAAGTGGGGAAGAAGAGCGCCGCAGCGGTGAAGGCGAGCGACGACGCGGAAATCGGGAACTGCCAACTGCGCCGAAGTTCTGCGGAGACTGCGATCGACGTGGGCTGTTCTGGTATGGGCGACGATATTGCGATCCATTGGTGTAAAATTCGTCCCGTTCAAAGTCGTCGTAGCCTCGTCTTTCGTCTTGCTGACGGCGTCGGCAAAATCTCGAAATATGGCCACGGATGCCGCAATAGAAACAAATCGGCCGAGGTGTGCGCCAGGTGTTGTAAGGCTGGACCGGCGCTCGGGGTGTGAGAGAGTTGAGCGAGCCGTGCACTCCAGGCGCCTGTAGTGGTGTCTGCTGGGGCTGTGGTGTTATGGCAGCAATCTGGGCATAAGTTGGGGTTGGCAAGGGATGCGGGGTTGGCATGGGATGCGGGCTCGGAACTTGCGTGCCGGTCATGGAAGCCAATTCCTCCCTCACGACGTCGCGTAGATTGGCACCAAGTAGCGTTGTGCGAACCTCAAGATGGCACGGCGGAGCTTGTGCGTGGAGTTCCTCTCGGATAATCGAGCGGATCAATGCACGCAGCTCGATGTCGTTGGTTGGCCTCTGGTCAGACATGTCAGGTTGCAGGCGTGTGGTCTGAAGTTCGTCGAGGCGCTGACATGTAGCGACGATATCGGCTACGGTCGTGGGGTTCTGCACTACAAGCGCATTGAAAGCGACGGTCCCAATACCTTTCAGCAGGTGGCGCACACGGTCATTCTCCGCCATGGAGGTGTCGACGCGGCGGCAGAGGGCGAGCACGTCTTCGATGTAAGATGTGTATGACTCGCCCGTGTGTTGAACACGCCCAGCAAGCCTCTTCTTCGCGATATCTGAGCGCACAGATGGGTTGGCAAAAATCTGGCGTAGTTGAATAGTAAAAGAGGTCCAATTCGGGAAATCTGTAGCATGGTTGAAGAACCATGTCTTTGCGACGCCTGTGAGGGGCAAGCATTGGGGTTGCTGCCGAGCTGGGCTGCTCGTCTTGCGACATCACCGAACGCAGGGGGTGTAAGCGGCGTCCCGAACGGAGCTCCAGGGATGTATTCGCGGTCAAGCGGGAGAGGATCTGTTAACGAGAGAGGATTCAGGGACCGTACAGCACTCTCCACCACTTGTGAGGCAACGTTTAGGACTGTCAAGACTCTTCTTTATTGTGCCGAGTATGAGCCCCACAACACAAACACAGTTGGTGATGATGAGTATGTACATATGAGAACATGAAGGGCATAAACAATGCTCACAATATATATATATATATATATATATATATATATATATATATACACGCACTAAACCGCGCATTAGTGTTAATATGTCGAGCAAAACTTTAATTGTTTGGTCTTGTTCCGAACGAAAGAGAAGATGGCATCACGACGATGGTTCAGCAGAACCTTGTCGTAGCAGGCGGCGACAATGGATTTATTTGCGCATAATAAATAATTTCAGAGCTTGTATAACGTCGTTGAACCGTTCGTGCGCGTATACAGCATCGCTCTGTAAACTCTTCTTTCTCGAGGATACGTTTTTTTTTATCGCCCTAATCCAAGCTACTAAGGTCGTTGTAAGCTACGTTATGATCAGCCAGGCGAATAAGATTGATTCGGAAGCACAGGCGGAATCTTCATCCACCGCCGTTCCGCGTCAGCTCCGCCCAAATAACACTCAACGCATCCGCGCGCTCATTGACTCACTTGAGCCAAGGGGATAGGGCAGGCAATGCTGTACGTTTTCGAAGAAAAAGCAGAGGCATTTCCTGTGAACTGCAGTAACATTAATTGACTGAAATCTTCATAAATGCTGCTGGTTCCCGCCCTAGCTTGCGTCTGCGGTGATGCAAATTTGATTTCAGGTAGAATGGAATAAGCACAGGACGGAAAACTCTGACACCTGAGAACCCCTGCTCACCTGTAGCCTCCTCCACAATGCAAGAGCGCAAGGTATCAAAGCGTTGCATAGGCGACTGGCACCGCAGAGAACCTATGGTGCGTCGTGGTGAGGCACGGAAGACCATCTTCGCTGCAGAAGCTGGAGATACATCTAAATCTCATAATCTAATTTTGTCATAGTTGTGTCGATCGGAAACTTCGCCATAGTTGTTGGTTTGCCACTGCGCTATCGGCAGTGAACGCTCACAAAAGTGGGGGGGCTCAGCCCCCCCACTTTTGGGAGTGGTGGGGCCAGCGCCCCCCTTGCCCCCCTGCTAGATACGCCTATGAGCTCTATGTATACAGACTGAGGTTAAGTCCCAATTTCTTGCTGCCGCTGTTGTAGTCGTGTAGTTCCATCGCCCGCGATTGAAGTTTACTTCCACATTATGTCACTCTTCCTAGGGAAATCCCGCTTCTGCAGTTTACTTCGTTTCACACATGATGGGCTTTTTGTTAGTCGTACTTGCAGATTTATCAGTGCAGGTGCACGTGTAGCCGATAACAATGAAATTAACAGTGTCACTCTAAATAAAGGCACTTCTGCCAGAATCGAAAAGTGGTCCTCTCGATTCGGAGCCGGCACTCAAACGACTCATCTTTCAGGTCACGGAGTACACATATGAATATAAAAAAGCGTAAATTCAGGGGAAGATGGAAGCGTGAAGAGGTGAAAAATTCGTGAACACGGGGTGTCCCTGGAGCCAACGTATCGTCAAGCGGACTTGTCTTCTTCAAGGCGACAACTGCCTCCCTTAGCTGCAGCTCAGGTAGGCAGTTGTAGCATTGAAGGTGATTCGGTGATTTGACCACGTGTTATGTGCTAGTGACGACAGCAGTATCCAACAGCGGACTATAGTCTGTGTATTTAAAAGTTGTATGGTTGTACCTATTTTTACTCCTGATGGTATCATATCAAATCATCCATATGGCAAGTTCACTTTAGTCGTTTAACTCGTCTAACAAAGTGTAGTAAAAAAATGTAGAAGTTCATTAAGGGCATTAACTGCAGCGGTTACCGCTGAGTAATTATTTAAATAGCTTAGAAATAACCAGTGAGCAGCGTAGTGGAATTGAAAATAATGAAACTTTTTCACTTATATTTATTATATCATTCTTGGTAGTTTTAAAGGTATATTTATGGTTGAAACAATGGTCGATTTCACCGGCGAAGCGTTGGTTTCCTGCCTTTTTTTTTCCTTTGTTCAGACGGAAAGGACAGAATGCCGTATCTCTAAACGCAGTTATCTAAGTGACGTGTCACGCTTGAAGCTAGGTTTTCCAGCACAGGAACAGCGAGCAGTTATTAATCAGATTTCTAAAGCCGTAGGCAGCGAAGCCTCTCAATTTTCTCAAGGCAAGATTCCGGCCACGAAGGTATTTCAGTACTACCGAAAGTTGAGTATGCGAACGGTATTGGAGGTCTAAAGAGGGACAAGCATCGATCCACTATGGGCACCACGGTTTCTCCAACCGCAGTCATCAGAGGGACTTGGCCCGCTCCGGCGGCTACCGTCCGGAAATTAAACTTTGAGGCCGCCCGACCTCATACGTTATGTAGACGGCGGACCTTGGTCCCTCCGATTATCATGTCTTTGCCTAAACTTGAGCATGCGCTGTCAGGTCGGAGATACCTTATTGATGAAGAGGTTGTCCGCTCTAAGCTCAAGACATTGCCAGGACCGCTCTATACCCTGGATTAGGGCGCTAATGGAACGAGGAGAAAAGCGTATTAGGAGCTGCGTGACTGTCGAAAAATTACGAGTCATTATGGGCAGTGTTAGGGGAATTCAGTATTGCACTGTTGGCCTTCAGAACAGGCACTCAAGAGGAGTTCGTCTGTTGTGGGCCATCAGTGAAATGGTGCTGGCGCCAGGGTTCACGCTATCTGAGCGAGAGCGCGTGAGCGTATGACTTCCTTACCCAGATCTCCATGTGCAATTATTGAAGGCCAACGGACCGACTTTGTTTATGTGGATTAGTTCTGCGTTTAGGCCTAGTATTTGCGCTGATCTCATTTCTGCAAATGTACTATTCGCAGGATTACCTCCCAGCTTTTTCTCCAACTAAATCATATTTTCTCGTGCAATCGAGACGGAAGTGCACGCACTAACTGGAGTATTCCCATTCGTCATTCGCGATGCAGTCGGTTTTCTGGAGACATACAATATGACAGTGTGTTTCTAAACGTCGATAGCCCAGTGCCAGCAAAGATAACTTAGTGACCTAGAATGGGTGCCTGGTCACGTGATGTCCTTAATACGCATGTCGGTGGAGTGATCAAAGCCATGTTACGATCGTGTGGTGCAAAGCTTTTAGACAACTAATAGGAAATAGAGGGTGAGAAAGGCTCAAGTGTGGACTGTTCGAAAAACGACAGCAAGGGAAGAAGCTCATCTTGTGTCGAATGCTCAAAAATACTGAGGGAAGCAGAAATTAATGATCGAAAAACGGCGTGCATCCAGCTTCCGATGACGCTGGTATTCATGTGGCCTTGCGAGCATTGTACCAGGCCAACTTACGCGTGCGTCGGTTGTTTGTAATATACCGCAAATTTTCTTGACTTAGAGAAGCGCTTGTCAACACACCGTATGCACACTGCTACAAGCAGTCTTTCATTTGGCACACGACTTGGAGAACTTGCCTTAAGATAAATTCTGGTTGATTATTTGTTATGCGTTCAAGAAACTTTGGGCTAGTTAGGAGAGTAGGTTGAACTAAGATGGGCTGAAATAAACAGCGTACACAATAGTGCACAGAGCCCTTGTTCTCGTCTTCTCGTAGTCCTTGAGAGAATACGTTGCTGGGCTAATTGGTTCATAATAGTGAACTGCAGAGCGCAAAATAGATACGGGACAGAGAAGAACACACACCGCGCAGGACAAGCGCTGTCCTGTGTAGCGCTTGTCCTGCGCGATGTGTGTTCTTCTATGTCCCGTACCTAATTCGCGCTCTGCAGTTGTGATTCTCGTGGTCCTGTTGTCTGCGTTGCTTATTCACTATGCCCAGTAATCGTGTCCTCATATCGTAACGATGGGGTCGGCAATCATGTAGCTACGCAAAAATAAGAAAGGAAAAGTAGGATACAATTCCTTGCTAAGTACTTCTTTTTTTGGCCTTTATTTTTACATTTCTTTGCCTTTTTTTAGAAGGTTATACATGCTATCACAACAATGACTTATTCAGTAGGTAATTACCGGCGCATGAGTAGCACACAAAATAAAATTTTGTTCTTCAGGCGAAGAAAGCGTAAACACCTCCAACATTGCGCTTGTTTCCATATTGCTTTCGACGTCGTTATTCGCCATGGTAACCCGCTCGAAGATGATCGATTCTCCTGGTGCGACCACGGTGCCTGTTGCTTTTTTCTTGCGACGCGAACACGCGGCACCGTTTCTCGGCGATTTCACTAGATGGGGCGAATGGCTAAAGCGAGGAGAATTGGGAAGCGGCGAGACTGAAGAGCCACAGTGTTTCACCGGTAGCACTAGCTGTTCGTGTTAACTGCGTGTGTATACATATATAGGGCTGATCAAACTGGCCAACAGGTGCTGGCGCAAATCAATCCTCACGGGCAGTCAAAGTCACGAGGGGAAAACCACTTGGGAATTAGCATATATAGACGCTCCAACGTTGCTCTCAGCTGCGGCGTGCCTACATATGAGGGCGGAAACCCCGAGAGTCGCTGCCTTTGACTGTATGCGCTTGTCATTCCACGAGGTGTCCGACTTTCTCAAATAGTTTTCGCTCATACGTCCCGCGTTGCAGCGCACCGCCTACGTGGCTGAGCGGACCCACCTGCTAGTCAGTACCGTATCAAATAGCATATATCTGAAATTTTCATTCAAACTCACACATCAAAATCTCGTTTTAACGCATCAAAAAATTCCTATTGATGGACATGAAGAACCCTCCTTTTTTTTTAGTTCGCAATATTTTTTTTAATTATTTCGTGCTAATTAACCCGAAATAGAATATTACTACTGCAAAACGATTAAAATGGGCGTGTCAGCTCGTCCAGCCCAGCTGCGCGTTTTCACGTTTCCTGGAGCTGAGAGCATCATCTGGGCATCTCGCGCGTGCTATAGTCTTTGTTTGCAGACGGAGCATAAATAAGTGCTTCACAATAAACCAATCATCTCTTCTCGTTTCGTGGCTCCGCGCCAAGGCATGGCACTAGTAACTGTGAGACTGCCGACTGAACTCATGTGTTCGATGAACAACTTTTTTTAAGGCGAAAGCCTTAGATGCCTCATCAAACGCAAAAATTGGCCGTCGGCGTCGGCGTCCCGCGTCGTCGGGAACACGAGTAATGCAAAAAATCATTATGTGATGACGTCACCATATGACGTCATCGTGACGCCACAGATCGCCAAAATTTCGTGACATCACTGTGGTGTCATCATGACGTCACGTGACCTCACGTCACGTGATGACGTCATCGCATGACACCGTAGTTTGGTCAAAGGTGGGCCGATCACGCAGGCAGTGCAAAACCAGCTGAGGTGCCTCCGATCCTGGAGGCAGTGCAAAACCACGTTAGGTGCAGAAAGCTTTCGGAGGGTGGCGGGGCAGGATGAATACATCAACACAGAAGAAAAAGAAGATGGCATTCGCCTTCGAGACGTCTTAGGTGAATATATATGGGACCCTGTGAGTTTTCCTTTGAAATATAATGCCGCGCTTTATCAAAGTTGTGCTCCTTTTTTCACCATTTAGATTGAAGGCGCCGAAATTCCGTTTTGAAAGGCGTAGGTTCAGCCGGCAGGCGCCGCTATCACCCGTCATCTGCTCTGATGATGCTGGCAAAACGCTAAGAGCGCCGATGAAGGCGCATCACGAAGCGGCAAGCCTCACGCCGCAAGCCTCACGGCGTGCGCCCCAGCGATGTGGGCCGAGAACTGACGCCATAAAAACTGCCACTCCGGTGGCGGTCGCGTGCCAAGCCTGTCATCGCATATAGACCCCACCGTGCGTTCTAGGAAGCGTGAATACGCCGAGCCCGACTGCGGCTTTGTTGGCTCTCCGCACAGCTCAACCTAAGGCGTCCGCGCAAGGCAACTGCGACGGGGTCGAAAGTTGGCCAAGTCGAAATGTCTGGTGGCTCGATGTGCCCTGTCTTCCTGTGCGCCTAATGTTGGAGATCGCGTAATTTTAAGTTTCCGAGAGGCACTGTATAAACGTGAGCCAGCTCGAAGTGTTTGCTCACTTCTGCCCGCGCTCCACAAATGCCAACGTTGCGAAAGTGAGTTCTCGAGCGACAAACGTAACTGTCATGGCGTGCGTGACACCCTGTTCGTTAATTTACGTATATAGCAAGTGTATCTTTTCTACAAATTCTCTGGCCGATAAAACTACGGTTGTTTTTTCTGGTAAATCGTTCCATTTTTGGCATGCGTACTTTGTAAGTAGTTTCGTGTAGTTGTCTAATCCACTGTCTATTTCAGTGTTTCGTCCTTCGGTGAGAAATCGCGGCTGTTTAATTTAGTAGTCGGCACAAATTCAGGCCGTCCGTCAGAGAAGTTAGCTCAGACTTTAGTAAAGCAGTTATCTCAGGCCTCCATTTAATCAAAAAGTTCCTGGGTCAGGGCATCAGGGAGCGGCTTACGTCTCCGCCTTTCGGGGACGCTTTGCTTTCTCCTGACTTGTTCTTGCCTCTTCGCATGTTTGGCCCGGCGGGAGCTCATAAGGCGTTCGCTCTCGCCTTCCTCCAAGCTGCAGCGCAAGGTGTTTGTGTTGCGTCTAATTGTTTATGTCTTCACTCGGGCTTTGCTACCGACAAAGCTATACACGCGAGCCATTCGTTTGTATCACATTCCGCCTCCCGCCGAAGGCGCGCCTTTTATTTCGGCAAGGAGAACCAAGGAATGGCGCGTGCACACAGGCTGCAGCTGCCGTCTCACGCCGCTGGAGGCCGGTGCGAAATGAGTTGCACTCGAGGCTAATCTCAAAATCCCGCCCAAACCAAGCCACGGTGGCGGCGGAGTTGTGCGCGAAGGTTTGAGAAACCTCGAAGGAAAAGCATATCGTATACATACGGCTCACCGCAAAACAGCGCCGCACGCTCCCACACGTGTGCTACGGGTATACAATGGAAGGGGATACCACTGCGAGGCTCTTGTCTCTTCTTTGGTCGCTTCGATGCTTTTACGCTGCATGTTTTGTTCATTGCTTTCCTTTCAATTTATTTTCTCAACTTCGCCCGCCACGTTTCTGCCACAGTCCCGCAGGAAGGGGACGCAAATTCTTCATTGCGAAAACGCCCGCCGCCACTTCGTTGCTGCTCCGTTCCTCTCTCGCTTGTTTAGGACACAGAACAAGGGGCGCTCGCACTAATGCGCCAGCTGGTGCGTTCACCACTGAGGCGTTGCTTTATTTCTTTCCGGCTTCTGTTCTTTCCCGGGCGCTCGCCTCGACACCTCTGGTCTGTGAACTCGAGCTTTCCGCCTCCCTTCTCGTTGTCGCTTTTCTTTTACCATTTTTTTTTTCTTACGTGAGCGAACGTTTTGATATGTCTCGGAAAAGCTGGCGCGTAAAATGGCCCGGTGTCGCAATCTTGAAAAGCTCGAACAGTTGTACAGATTCTCTCATCTTTCGCTTTATGAGAGATGTCGTTTCGCCGCGCACAACAGTCGACGCTTTTCGAAATTGCAGTATAGCGATGCCACATGCCTGTCGGCGCACAAACGGGCTTGTACACATTTCTCCTCCGTGCGGTATCTCGTTAAGAAACTTTTTCCGCCACACGCGGAATTCTCCGCTCGGGAGAGTTAAGATGGTAAATGTACGTATGGCGGTACAAGTTTTAATATAAGAAAAAGAAGTGTACACAGCAGTAAGCAGGAAACCGTCGAGGGAGCTCTGAACTTGGAATACATCGTGTAGAACAGATGCTTCGCCCATCCCGCTCGAGTCTTAGAAACATGACTGTTCTCCCGACAATGCTTCGAAATGTAGGCAGAGCTAGTGAGTACATGGTAGCAGATTGAGGGACCATTCCTCCTTCAGTTTTTCTACGAATTTTTTAAGAAACTGAATGGTATTTCTTTTAATAAAACACCTTAATACATTTTCAGTAAGATGACAGCCTTCGAAGAGCTGGCTGAAGCGAAGGGACGCCGACAGCGACTGATATTGCATACTCGATCATTGCCTGCTTACAGCGTGCATATACATTCTTGTCGCAGGTTGCATCTGCGTATACCAAGAGAAGCTGGCTTGATACTCACTCGCCTTGAGAATCGCAACCATGGAGATGTGCTGGAAAGTCACAAACATAGTTTTGTATGCTTACTTGTTTTCGTGTGTGTGTGAGGGGGTGCATGTATGGTACGCACTCCCCTGAAGTGCTTTGTGTATTGGTGCATATGCTGAAAAGCACCACACGAACTAGTTTACGCAAGTAATGCAAACTATATAGACGATAGTTTAATCATGGTGTCTATCATTAAGAAAAACGTTCATGCAGGACTTCTTGTCAGCGTGACACTTTTCGGCATCAATCGATCACCGCGGCACCCTACTGCCCTCTTGGTTCAGTGTCGTATGTATACACTTGGTACTGTGTTTAGTGGTGTGTGTCGCTTACGTGCCCAAATAATGCGTCTGAGGTCCAGCCACGCGCGCTTTGCATTGTGGTGTATAAAAGTCTCGGTAGATGTGACTATACAGCAAGTGTGCGGTGCATATGCGTGCCTGTAATAATCGCCATGTTGCTGACAGGTGCTTAATTATTAGTGGCTTGTCAGGGGTAAACATGCCGCTGTAAGCACAGAGATAGCTGAGCCATCGTTCGAGTCCAATCACGATGTTTTCTACTTCTTCTGCGAGCTCCAAGTGACGAAGGCACTGCTGAGGTTTTTAAGAGAGACGAACTTGGACAAGCGGCTGTGACAGAAATGTCGCGTACCACGCAAGAGTTACCGACTGTGGCGGATTCTGTGTGTGCTGTGTCATGCGCTATCTTTCTCTCTCTCTTTCCTCTCCATCTTTAAATCTCTCCCACACCCTGTTCCCATGTGTAGGGTAGCAAACCGGTTTTCATAAACTGGTTAACGTCCCTGCCTTTCCTTCTCTAATATTTCTTCTCAATTCTCTTCGATGGTGGTTGTGATTTGGAATCGTTTGGACCTTCAAACTCCTCTGTCTCGTTCCCCAGTGTAGGGTAGCATATCAGTTTTTCTAGAAACATCCTTGCCCAACATCCCTGCCTTTCCTCTCTCCTCTTCCTTCCTTCCTTGGACCCGCCAACTTCCAGTGTAGCGCAACTAGTATATGTAGTACATGTACGCGAAGGAAGAAGGGGATACACGCGGGGCCGTGTCAAGTTCTTCCTTCCTAGCGTCCATGTTCTATAATAGTGCTACACTGAAAGCCCTGAGCGTGCGTGTGAGCGCAGCCCCGTTGTTCTGATAAGCACCAAGGGAGGCGGCCAGCAGGGCTCAGCGATGGCATCGTCACGGGCACTGGGTCTTTGCTCCTCGTGCTCTCGGCGGATTGTAACTGACGCCGACTGACGCATCTATACGGAAGTGTGTATCGCTCCGACCACGCCATCAAGACGATTTGTGAATGACAGCTTTCCCGGACAGGGCACGAACTGTATCTTGACGCTTGGGTGAGCCTGCCGCTGGCAGAGTTAGGCGTTGGGAGGTTCCGCGTGACCGCCTCTTTATGTCGGTGACTGTTTGCCCTGAACTATTGATTCGCGAAGGGCATCTCCTCAGTAGTAATATTGATTTCTCTAGTGTTGTTATTACAGTGTTTGTGGCGCGTACTTAAAGATCGCGCTTCGGCTCTCGTTGCCGAATAAATCCTACTGCGGCCACATACAGCCTTGTCTGTCATCGAGCACCGCGACATTATCGTGCCTCTTCATCACCTCCATTTGTTAATAAATGGGTTTCATATGTCGCGGCTCGTTATGATCCTCGTTTGGTGATACCGGGCTCCCGAACGTCTATGAGGCGAATGCTTAGTTCCTTCAGTTTCAAAGTGAGCGTAAGTCTGCAATACATTCTTGCTCTGTGAAAAAGAATAACTGTCATCAGCCTGGCAGGAGCAAAAAGTTATGAAGAAAACCCATTCCTTTTTCTCTTGTTTTTGTTTTTCTTTTTTTTTCATAGCGGCGTTCTTGAAATATTCCTTCTGGCCCGAGGATTCAGTCCGTGACTAACGTCTTGCCGAGACCGTCGTTCTACCGTGGAATATAACCGTGAGACTAGGAGATCGCAGAGTGAATTATTCGGTGCCTCGAAGCACATTGTCCCTGCGTTTCGAGTTGTCTGTTAATTCGGCCTCGTTTATTCGCACTTATTCATCCCAACAATCACGTATATGCTTGTCAGAATTACCACTTTAATGGGCCCTGCAACACTGTGCTAAGCAATCATCGAATGCCTTCATCAAAAGAGCTTATTGCCTCACGAATCTACTGCAAAAATTTTTAGAATCCGTCAAGTACGAGCGGAGTTGCAGGGATTTGTCGCACGCTTCAAGCGCTTTCTCTCTCCTTTCGTACCAGCCAGCGCGCAGAAAGCTCGACTACCGATCGGCAGCGACTGATCGGAAGCCTCGACTACCGATCGGCAGCGTTTTCTGACCGTGCTGAAAAAGTGTTGCAGGGCCCCTTTAAATATAACAAATTTATTTTCGTTTCTCACACACGTCTCTGATTTCCTCGACGTTTTATGTAGGCTTGCAGCAGCCACACAAATGAGCAACAAGGACGTGGGGACAGTCTCATTGAAACGAAAGTAAAGAAGGAGACTTTGTGTACAATAGTGTAGGCGACTGCTTTTCACATGCCGATGTGAGTGAAAAGTATACAAGTACAAGTAGGACAAAAAAGACAAAGTGCAAGTGGAGGTCACGATTTAGACGGAGGTGAGCATCTCCTCTCGCGAGAATGTCAATACATGTGGCTACAGCCAGGACAAGTGAGAACAAGTTGCGCTACTTGCACATAACTTCATATAGCTATTTTTTATTACGATGCACACTTGCCCCTGACGGCATAATGCTTGGTATGCACGCGTGTATTATGCGTTGCGAGTCTAGCGTCGTGAATGAATTGAAGCAGTGTTTTGTGGAATCGGTTATGTATGTAATGGTCCATCACGCATTTTTATGATAACGCAGAAATAAATAATACTGTGCATTGTGATGTGACGCTGTAATGCAACTGCTGCTCTGATACCGAATATGTCGCTGACTGATCGCTGACTAATCGAAGGATCGGTCAGGGATCGCTCACGGCAGTGGGAGGTAGAATGGGGAAACCGGCCTGTGAGTGATCCTTGTTCAAGTGGGAGGTAAAGGAGAGTGAGGGTGAAGTGAGCACGGTAACTGTCTCTTGGTAGAGGACTCCTCAACCGCACCGGCCTCTGCAACCGCAGGCAGGGCTGTGGCCACTGGCGGAGAGGGCGAGGGGCTGCGACGGCGTAGAGCCGCTCTCAGAAGGGAGAGGGGGCACTGGATGAGGTGGTATGGCGTTGCACATGCATTCTACTGCCTGCCTAGGCATCGGCAGTTGCGTGGCTAGCCACCCGAACAAATGGGACATGGACATAGCTTGCTTATTCGAACCCCTATAAGGCTGGCTGCGTTCAAAGGTGAATTACAGTCTTCGCTTACAGGGTGCCTGAACAAAGCCCACAGAGCAACAGAAAGCGGAATAGGCCTGGCGCCGTTCAAGAACGATTTCGATATGCTGCGAAGCGTAGCTTCGCTGTATGCAGATTCCAACAGGGCACATTGGATCTGATACCACCTTTTTCTCGCCACTATCACGCGTCTGTTACGTTAGAATAACGGCGACTCGCACAAAACTTGCAAAACTACGTGGAAACGATCAATGAGTGCTTTGAGGATTCGTTTTAGAAAAATAAAAAGTGCGAGCAGGTATTTTCTGGAAGGGCTCAGGTACGCCGAGAAACTCGTGCCACCTAAGCTGATAATAATAGTTGTTGGGGTTTAACGCCCCAAAACCACGATTAGATTGTGAGAGACGCCGTAGTGGAGGGCTCCGGAAATTTTGACCATCTGGTGCTCTTTAACGTGCACCTAAATCTAAGTACACGGGCCTCAAGCATTTTCGCTTCCATTGAAAACGCGGCCGCCGCGGCCGGCATTCGATCCCGCGACCTTCAGGTCAGCTGTCGAGCACCATAACCACTACACCACCGTGGCGGGCCCGCCTAAGCTGAAGAGATGTAGAAGTTTTACGGGACCATGAAAAAGAACATATCAGACAACGGAAATGTCGACAGTCTGGTCAAGAGCACTGCTGCAGGGTGTGCACTAAGGTGATCATGCTAGTGGGCACCAGACTTGTACACATTGCAGAAAATAAGTTACCGATTACAATTACAATTACGTCATTTAAAATGTGATTGATTACAGTGGTCAATTACAGCCCCAGAAAAATAAGTGAGCAATTACAGACAGGTAATCGATTACTTTTGCGTTACTTTCCTATAAAATTTTATTGCCGTAAGTTCGTAACACAATAACACAAGTTTACTCAAATTACAACGCACTACTGAGGCTTGCACGGCAGAGAGAAGGCTGTAGGCTTGTGTGAAGGCTGGGAGGCTTACTGTGGCATCTGTGATATATGGAGTGTTACACGTTGTTAACTTTCAACAAGAGTTGTTTTTCAATGTCGTCGTCGCTGATTCTTTCACGTTTCCTCGTTAAGAGGTCAGTTGCTACACTGAACACTCGCTCAATACATGTGCTGAAGGGAAGGGCGGTATTATAACGTAGGAACACCTTGCGCACCAGCTCGTAGTTGCGCAGTACTTCGATGCTAGTTTCCATGTCCTCTGTGAAGCGTCGCGCTTCGCTGTTGCTGGCGCTCGAATAAGGCGTTGCAGGTAAGTCCGAGGTGAAGAAATAGGCTCTGTAGGACCCCCCCAGTCTGACAGGACGGGGGGTCCCTACAGAGTGCTCGCATATTTTTTGGGGCGATAACTGCCGTAGAAGACTTGTTACAACTTGATTCTGAAAAAAAAACTAATTGACTGCTGGTAATCAATTGCAAGAAAGTGTAACTGAATTACCCAGAACGTTACAGTTTCGAAAAATTAATCGATTATATTACAAAATTACAAGAAAGTGTAATTGATAACATGTTATCGATTACTTCTAACGCGTTATCTATAACTCTGTTGGGCGCTCACATCCTCTACAGTTCAGTATACTCATTGACCCATATTAAGTTTTTTTTTTTCATACGATGCAAGAATTTGGGCATATTTGCTACCTCGCAGGGCTGGGCAGTATCGCGATAGTATCTGAGAGATACTTTTGTGTATCTGTATTTCTGTATCGAGGTGCATTTGAAAAATGTATATGTATCTCAGTAGTGAAATACTTTTACGATGTATCTATTGCATCGCGATACTGTGCAGGACACGGGTATCTCGTTACTTCTTTGTCGGAAATGAGCTGACGTGTTTTCAAAAGGGGAAAAAAGACTTCTTGTGCTAAGCCAAGCAAATGCGGGCCGCCGGTCGGCCACACAGGAATGGCGGCAAAGGGTTCCCCAGATGCAGAGAATGGCATATGTGGTAAAAACGCCCGACGCCGGTGACGGCAAAATCGGGGAGGCAGTGTTGTCGGCCCCTGCCGATGACAGTCGCTGTCTCTGGGCCGGTGCAGCATCCCTAATTTTTTTTCGGTACCTAGTTGACCCGAGAAGAGATGTTGAAGGACTTTCCGGCCATGAAGGTGGTATTTATTCGGTATAACGCAAACTTGTGATCCTCTCCAGCGGTAGAATGAGTTTTCTCTTTCGCGAGTCTTGTGTTGAGTCCAAACGAACCCTGTCTAGGGGGAGCCTATTTGAGAAGCTGCTGGTGCAATAAACGCAGCAACCTTCCACGCAAAACACATCTTGCACGCAATTCACTTAAAGGGGTCATCAACCACTTTTCCAAGTAATGATCTAATGACCTCAGTATCGGAGTTTACTGCCTCCCGAATCGATTGCCGCAAAAATTTCTCGAATCCGTCAAGAATGAGCGGAGTTACGGGGGTTTGGCGCGCGCTCTCAGCGCTTTCTCTCTTTTCTCATGCCGACGAGTGCACTGGAAGCTAGACAGGGAGAGATGGCACGGGGGTAAGAAGTTACGTCAGCGCGCGTCATGAAACGCGATCGCTCTCCCGCTGTGATTCGCGCGCGCGAGTGCGGCTACCGTGTAAATTTAGCAGACTGAGCAGTGCGGCGCGGGCAAGTGGCGGCACCCCGTGGCAAGAAGCGCATCTCATCCGGCTATCGGCCAATAAGCATGCTATATCTCTTGCGACGTAAACTGGCAGATCCGCGACGTCAGCGTGCAGACGCCCCGCCCACCGACGAGAGTGAGAACCGGCCTCTCTTTGAAAAGAGGGCGCCTGAAGAAACGGCAACTTCGCGCTCCGCTTGTGGCCTTTACGCGGCGCGCACGACTGTAATATTTTGCAGAGCAGTTCATAGCCGTGTCAGCTTTCCGCAGGATGTGTTTTTTCAACAAGCCCAAGGGGTGCTTCATGACCTCTTTAATTCACTGGCGGCAGTTAGGGATTCGAGCGATATGCTTGACATTCAAGTTCCAATGTGCTGCAACATTATTCACAATATAATGCTGCACTCAACAAAGGTCATTGTGGAACATCAGTATCCCCCCCCCCTCCCAAAAAAAAAGAGTATTGCAGTATCTGTATTCCTGTATCTGTCTTCCGGGATACTTTTTCGTCTTTTTGCAAAAGTATCTCCAGAATATCCCGTTGCGTCCAAGACAAATGTATCAGTGTCGGAATTTGGGCTACCAGCACGTGTATTTCGACATCTGTATTCCGGAATACCTTTCAGAGTATCTCTGCCCAGCCCTGATACCACAAGGCGTAAGCGGTGTAGGACGGCGTCTAATGTGAAGTCGATTTTGCGTTTTACAGAAAAGCGAACAAGAGATTCAACGTTACACCGCAAAGTCCGGACAATCATAACCACGGAGGTGGCATCTGATGAGTGATTCTAAACAGAGAGTGATTCTAAAGCGTGTGCATTAGCTTTCATTTTAACTGCTACTTCAGTGCCTACACTCTACCGATTGACATTCATTGAAAATTGATCAGACTACAACAAAAGGTCGCAATAGTTAATGATTCCGAAGAGAGTGAGTAACAGTCCCACTGGAATCAATAATGCGTTAGTGTCTCGGCGGCATCCTTACGATCACAGAAATCGCCCATTTCCTGTTGTACACACTTTCGACAACAGATTTCACAGCTTGAAGTGTGCCTAGCAGTTCCTCCACTGTATATGACGTCTTGTGTGACAATGTATGTTAACTTTTGCGTGTGTCATCCGCTGGAATAACGCACAGCCGCCAAAATAGCATTTATCGAGATTCATCTGTAAATACGAAGCGGAGCCCTCTTGTAACATCCTCACATGCAGTCGTCGAGTCAGGAAGTTGGCTTTCAAAGGATGGCTTTGATGACTTTGTTCCTAAACCTGAAACTTTCAACCTCACAGAAGGGACAATGAGCTGCTCGTAGGTTTCTTCGTACGGCTGCATGTCCACCGAGTTGCGCATGCACTCCCAAGAGTGTCGCCTAAAAGTGCGATACCAGCAGCTCGTATCAACCGCATCGACGAAGGAAGGGGAAAGAATCGAGGGACCAGGTTTTTCTTTTTCTTTTCTTTTACAGCGAAGAAATGGGACAAGCCCCACTACTCACCCCCTGGTCCGCTAAAGTGTCGTAAAAACAGAGAATGCGGCAAAAAGACGCATGCTGCTCAAATGGCTCCTCAAGATCGTGCACGAAATGGCAAGGGCATGCGGCAAGCCAGACAAGACGACGCATGTCACGGCAAAAATACGCATGCTGCTCAAATGTAAAACCTTAAAGCAGCATACACTACATTCAAAAGGGACTTTCTGTACCTTTCATGAAAATTCTATGCATTTATGTGCGTACCTTTCATCAAAATTCAGTGTCACCTCTGTGCCGTGTCCTATACACAGCTTCGCTGATCATCCACCTTCACAGAGTGGAATGGCTCCGTGATAAACTCAGTCACAAACAGCGGGGCCGCCCCTTTCATCTTCGCTGGTCAACCATCTCCACGGGGTGTAAGAGCGGTAACTTCTTTTTTAAGGCACAACCGTTCGACGCCAACGGTGCATCGACATGTTCTGCCAGCCTCTGTGTAAGTGTCGCGTTCTTATTGTGGTGAGCAACAGCAGTCGGCGGACACGCCGATTGCTGTTGCTAACAACGGCTTGAGGTTTTCCGTTGTTATCTTTTTGCCACTGACGCTGTCGAGCTTTCAAAAAGAATCGAGGCAGGCTGCTATCGCACCGGATGGGAACCCTTTCCTCCCACACGCGCGTAGTTCGGTGAAAGGTGGTGCACGACATTTGGGCTTTGGCAAGTGATAATTACGCGCTCTGCGCATCCAGCGCAACGACAAGAAGCGCCGCTCCTTTTTCTCACCCCGCTCGAGTCTGCTCGAGTTCGAACCGTAAACGCATCTTTTCGGGCCGGCTCTGAGCTTCAGTCGTAATAACGGGTCATTAGCGATATCGCACGTGCCCGACGCAGCACCACCATTCCACGGACAAGGGCGTGTGCTCTGCTACAGACCTCGGTGATGTTTGCCTCTGTGCGTCGCCCCCACGGCGCGTTCATCCTCCTCGCAAGGGCCGCCGCTGCCGCTGCTGATGCCGTCATCTCGTGGGCGCGCCGCTGTATTACAATATTGAAGCAGCCGCGCTGACGCGCGACGGAGCGCGCTCCGGTAGAAATGCCCTCTC
This sequence comes from Rhipicephalus sanguineus, assembly GCF_013339695.2. NCBI lineage: Eukaryota > Metazoa > Arthropoda > Arachnida > Ixodida > Ixodidae > Rhipicephalus > Rhipicephalus sanguineus. The sequence goes on along the minus strand of NC_051176.1, from coordinate 202,445,095 downwards.
CCGGCTCACCTCAACAACCCGCACAGAAGTAATTGCACGGGACAGCACGCATGAAAAATGCCGTTGGTTCTGTAAACGGGCTCTCTCTTGCGCCGATCGGGCAAGACCGGCTCCGTTTGGTTGAACAAATATAAAGCAGGAGAACTTCCTAAGTTGGCAGCAAAGTCACCCAAGTATACAGCCCCGCAACATAAAAACAGCATATGTTGTCTCTCGTTTGGAAGCGAAAGAAAACTTGGGCTAAGATGGGGAGAACTATCCGCAGTGAAAAAAAAAAAATCCGCCTTGTTTGACTATAGTGCGTAGCGGTTATCTCGAGCTTCAATTGCTCGAGATAACCGCACTCGATCCTCTCACGTGTAACCCCTGTCGCATACGAGAGTCGCATGGAATGTCGTACACGGGAGCTTATACCTGTTGAGGAGCTTAAAAATCCAACAATCTTGATACCTCGCTGGAAGCACCGCTGGGGCTGGCTTCTATAGGAGTTTAGTTAGTTAGTTAGTTAGTTAGTTAGTTAGTTAGTTAGTTAGTTAGTTAGTTAGTTAGTTAGTTAGTTAGTTAGTTAGTTAGTTAGTTAGTTAGTTAGTTAGTTAGTTAGTTAGTTAGTTAGTTAGTTAGTTAGTTAGTTAGTTAGTTAGTTAGTTAGTTAGTTAGTTAGTTAGTTAGTTAGTTAGTTAGTTAGTAAACACTTCTGTCTCTCTTGCTCTTTATGAATCGTGGCACGTACGGTGCCCACGGACTGACAGACAATGGAAACTTGTAGTATAACGACTGGTTATCCTCAGTTGCTCGAGATAACCGCATCAGGTCGCTACGAATCTGGCCGTTAAAGGTAATGTTGGCTCTCATGTAAGTTTTCGAGCCACAATCACGCCAATATGACATGAAGGGGGACAGTGGAAACGAAAGGATACATGCATTACTTAGCCCTAAATTGTCGCATTTCAATCCGTGAGCACTGTACATATTAGTGCGTCATCAAAACGAAATAACAGTAACTGATCATGATAAAGCGAAAATCTTATTGTTTGGTGACCAGCTCCTCACTTCTTGCTACATCGAAAAATGCGTATGAGTGGTAATCCGAACATGACAGAATTTGAGGGGAAGATGCAGGCTTGAAGCGATGAGAAATCGTGGGACAGGAAATTGCACTGGAACTCCAGTGACACTCCCCATTCAACTATTTCTCACCTGAGTGATAAAGTGTACAAAGAGATGCCATGAAGGACGCCGTTAAGATACGCACACAGAGTTCAAGTACAACGCCTCATAACAACATCCAAGTTTATTCTCTTTGCACACCCCTTTTCAAGTAATCGTAACAAGTAGAACAATCCTATCGGAATGTATTGCGGACCTTTTAGCTTCGCTTTATTCCCTACTAGGGAAAACTGTCATTGTCCGCGTGAATGCAAAAAAAAAAAAAAGCGAGGTTCCACAAGGTTAAAAGAACACTAAAGATAAACCAAAGCTGGGTTGTACCTGCATTAATGGCATTACTAGAATACAAAAACAAAAGTCACTCTGCTGCAAGAGAAGGCTCGATAAGCAACAAGAGGCGAAAGAAAACGAAATACGGTTGACGGCGCCGCATTCAAGTTTCCGGGCCTATACATTCAAGTACGTCCCATCGCGGCGCGAAATTCGAGAAAATAAAAAAAAATTAACCATGATTTTTCGCGAAATCAACGAAAAGGTCGTTTTCAATAAAGGCTTTATCACTCTATAGCGTTGTTTAACGCTGAATGTAGCGCCGCTTTAAGGGGATGAAGTTATAGCTGTACCACGAACTGTGCACGGTGCACCTATTTTGCTGGCCGAGTAATTACGCTGGCCGCGTAATAATCGATTAAAGTAATTCTCTGAATGTAGGATAATTCGGCGACCCTGAATATTACAGCTGATATCTTGCAACTTCAAATGCTCCACCCGGGAGGTACCAGTTAAAGCGTGCGTGCACGCGCACGTACGGTACGTACATATATGGTGCTGAAAAAAAAAGAAAATAAAGAGACAAAGGTATAGTGGCCCCGTAGCGAACGTTTGACTCCCGTCAAATCGATTCGAAGATATGTCGGCGGCAGTGTACTGTCGATTTGGAAGCTGCTTTTCCTCGGTCATCTTGCCATAAGCTTCTGAGAAAGGAAAACAGGGCATGTTTGCAGTGCGCGGTACCGCTCTACACGTACTGTCCAATGTCGAAGCATTAAGAGAAGTGCGTCGCGTCGTAATGTGATCTCGGCCGCCGTTCTTCGTTCGTTATAGTACTTTCATACACACCGGACAATATACGACGACGTGTCGCGTGATCTATGACGCGACGTGAAGCGGCCCTGTCATGCGCGATCTGTTTCGGGAAATGTGGCGACGGAAAATAATATACAAACACTCAGTCCGACAACACGTGCTAAGGTACGAGCCACCTGCTGTTTCCCGAGCAACAAACCGCGTCGCGGATCAATGAAGTAATCATATACGGACGAAGGCGGCGATCCATAGGTTTTAGTTTGTCGCTCGCCACTGCATGCCAGTGCAATCATAGCTTTCCGCGGCTTTGCGGTCAGCGTGTTTGACGTCAGTGTGTCGTTAGCCCAAGAAATCAACTAAAATGAAACCTGATGAGTCTAGCACACGTGTAAGGTGCGTGCCGTTCGAATCAATAGATGTTCCGCCATGTGTCATAGTGCGCACAACTTGGTCGCTCCGAGTCTCGTCCAATCATTCGCGGACGGTACAGAAAAAATGGCGCTGAGAGATTCGCTGACTCAGCCTCATTCGTGTCATCACGCACTATTACTCTTATGTACTTATAAAGCTCTTACGAACAAACACTGTTCAACGACACAAAAAAAAAATCGCTCGCAGTTCACCCGACAACGTGCTACCGATGCAATGTACTGTACACTATGCATGCATATATGCATGCATTCTCATCAGTGCGTGAGTTAGAGATTTAGAATTTCCACGTGGTTGGTTCTGACGGTGTCGAATATCCGCGTCTTGCGTGCAACATGGGGCGCCGGAAGGAGAAAGTGTTATCTTTCAGGCGTATTTACCTGCCTGGATGAAAACGACCATTCTCTCCTTATGCATGCAGGTTTCTGTGCTGCGTCAATAACGTATTTGTACAAACAGCCCACTGATAACGCGTCGAGAAGAATTATGGCAAACGAGGAAAAACTAAGCACGAACAGATCCATTATATGCGAGTGGTGTCGATATTCGTACCCTTCGGGACAAGGCTGGCACTCTTATCCTAGCGCTGTACACTGAATAAAAAAAAATAAAAAATCAGTGCCGTAGCTCAAGCAGTGTTCCACGCTGCAGGCTGCTTACACGGACAAAACTGGAACGTCAAGTGTATATACCGTCCTGTTTACCTCTCACATTTAATTAATGTAAGTTACCTTAGGACAGCAAGAGAGATCAGCAGTGAAAAACTTAGCGCTGTACAAAGAACCATTGTTCGCGGCATGGCAAACTATTTTTGCGAATGGCCCACCAAATATTGTGAACAATGGCCAGATACATTTAATGATAAGGAGCCAGCTTTCGCGCTTGCGCTGAAACACACAACAGCACTTTTTAAGCGTCACGAGGCACTTATGGCTCAGGGGACCCCACGATGTAATTAACAGAGCTTTTCCTGCGTAAGCGCTTTTTGCCATTGGCCTGCTATTTTCGCTACTAATAACTTCCGTAACATAACTGGTTGGCATCTGCTTTTTTTCGAACAATTCTGTAATGTACGAACGTTCTTGTGAAAACAGGATGCCGTTTTCTTCATTCATTCGTAGCTGATGTAAATCACAGTGAACAGGACGCAACACTCCAGAAATGCACAGTGTGCATACACTTTTGTTTACGCTTTCCAGTCCTTTTTTTTTTTAGTGCTTTCGACATCATTTGTACACACATCACTTTAGAACCAGCCGTTTGTTTTGATACAAACAAATAGACAAAAAGATAAACATCAAGTATAGGAAGAAAGACTTGGCGTTTCCCTGATATCCTTGTCGTGCTACAGCGTTCTTATGAAAAAGACGCTGCATATATAAAGCGCGTTGAACCACCAAAGCATTTCAGAGCTACTGAAAGAACCGCGTGGTAGTGATCCCAACTAGACATATTACAACGTACGCATTTTCAAAGCTCCGTGATCATTGTCCTTTGAATACTTTTATGGGTGGGACCCAAGTAGATTTAATGATACGGAGACTACTATTATGCTGAAGTATTTGTGGCGTAGTAATCCAAACCAGAGTATTCGTAGCACCGGTCAATGCGCAAATCTGTCATTTTAATCGCCATGCCTACCAATATACCTGAGATCAGGTCGTATATTCCCAAAGACGCGGACAGCTTACACTGACTCTACAAGACAGCCATTACCCATCACAAAGGTCATAGCAATTGTATTAAAAACGATAGCAAACATTCGTACCTAGGGACAATATGTATAACACAGGTCACAAAACTGCGCCTCGATAACGCAAGGTATTCGGGCGAAGTGTCGTCGGACTGCAGTACAGCCAAAAAGGCGGAAGTTTTACGTCCCGCTGGAATACGCGCTTTACAAAAATTCGACTCTACGACAGTAACTCTCATTGGTTGGATAAAATATATTAGGTAAATGTTACTTTAGGCGCTACTTTGCGAAGCAATGTCAGAATAATCCGTAAATGTATACACTCACTGAGCACACGAACATTTTCAGGAAGCAATCTAGCGTAGTACCTTTTTTTTAAAAAGCGCTACACTAGAGTGTTCAAGTGGTTACTACTGTGACACACCACGCAGCATACTAAATATCGCCTCAGTACGAAGCAAGCGAACAGGTTATTCGAGATACTGAATTTGCACTGTTAAGTATGAGACCTTTCAGACGGCCCTTAAACAATTACAATGCTTATTCTACTGCCCCCCACGTTTCCGCTTCTCTTATTACCGGAATATAGGAAGATGTAGTGAGCGGGGAGAAGGCCCCTCTGCACTACTTTTGGAATCGAACCACGCATTGCCGAAAAAATAGTGTCTTAATTAAATAGAGCACAACTGTGGGAAAGGACTCGAACGAGATCGGAAGTATATAAAGAGCATGAGCGTGTATTAAAAGTTTCATAGTGAACTCTTCTAAATGCCAGCTACTCGCCGTCTTCATGCAGCACGAGTCACACTGAAGACCGTACGCCAAGAGTGCGCATCTCGTTTCACTCAACCATGCCTATAGATGAACACCTTTTCATAAAAAATCACAGTGGCGTGATTCTAGCAATGTGGCGTTAAAACGCACGAAGACAGATGCAGACACGGAGAAAAAGGACTTACAGATGAAGCAACAACTAGAAGTTCCTTTCTATTAAAAAATGCAGCGTATAAGAGAGATTGAAACGAGAATAAGAGCAGTCGTGATCGCAGTTACACCGGGTGTTGTCTTCAGACCATGCGAACACAATTTTGTGAATGTGTGGTGGTATGTACTAATTGAAGACAAAGTTACGTGTGGTCACGATTACTGCTGCAATGCTGCTATATTTTCATTGTTCCACCCGTCTGGCTGCCTTCGTTCCCAGTAACGACCAGTTGTCAATTTATCTGGCTTATGTCCGTGTCCTGTAGTTCTTTACAAATGAGGACAGCAGTCACCCACGTTCTATGCACCACGCTCGGAGTTCCGCAGGTACTCAAGACCAAAGAGGATGAAACCTGCGAAACCGTTATCAAATTTCGCCTCGATCATCTTAGCGCTTTCAGCCATGAGATTGGGCAGGAAATTTTCCGTACGCGCTTCTCCCGACGTGGCACGATCCGCGACGGAGAAAAAGCGAGAGCCGAGTGCGACAGAGCGCGTTCCACTCACGGTCCAGGTTGCGGACGTCGAAGCCCTGGACGAAGCGGTTGCCGTCTTCGCAGGAGACCATGGCGCACGAGTTTCCCCCTTCGGGCTCGGGCGTCACACGGTTGGTCGTAAGCGGCGTGTCGCCGGCTCTGCCGCGGCCAGCAGCCCGCGACAGTCCGTTTCTCCCCGAAACCTCGACGAGCTCCGTGGCGCCTGGTGTAGGAACTTCGGCGCGGATTCCAAGACTCGTAGTCAGCCGCCTTGCGAGAGCGCACGCAACAGGTCAGAAGCGTGTCACGCCAACCTGCTGAGCCCCGCGTCCGAAACCCGGTGTCAGCGAGCTGATGCACGCGCGGCCGCAGAGTTTCGACCGTCAAGTGACGCTCATGTGCGCTTCATGCGGTTGCTGTGGTGACAGGTCGCACACGGTCGGCGTCACTCGATGGCCACCGGCGGCCGAGCCGGTACGGGCTGCGCTGTCCCGTGGTGCGCCGAGTGGCTGCCGAGTGGCTGCCGAGGCATTACGCGTAGACCACTGGCGTAGCCAGGGGGGGTTGGGGGGTCCCTCCCCCCCCCCTCGGAATTTTTAAATTTTGCATGTGTAGATATACACGCACACATACAAACACACGCACGAACATGCAGAAAGAACTCCCTCCCCCTCCCCCCCCCCCCCCCCCCCCCGAAAAAAATTTCGGGCTTCACTACTGTTGTAGACCGTCTTCTTTTCGCGATGACGTCCGAATGAGGTCGTACTGTCGGGAACAGTAGGACATTGCTGATATTGTACGCAAAGCTGTAAAAAGAAAGTGACAGGAGGGAAATCAAACTCATGCTTGTTTTGAAACTCGATATTTTTTATTGAAACTTTTCTTACTAGTTATCCAAGCTGTCGCTTATTTCCGTGCAGTCTCGTCCAATATGGGGTACACCAAGTTAACCAATTTATGTCAGACATTTGACTCACAAAAAAACGTTTACGTGCACATATATGTGTGTTTTGAACAATCAAACATTAAATCGAGACATAACCTGCACCAACAAATAATGCTATCTCATATGAATCTAAAGCACACAGATCCTGCAGTAGAAGAACGCATAACGTAATAGTAGTTTTTTTTTATTATTCAATTATCCATTCTTTCGCTGTTAGATATAGGCTCATTCACGGTCCAAACCACAGAACAGATATGCACCCACTGTGACGCGAGGGCACATAATTTGTTTATGTACCGTTACTTCTTCGCACGTGTGACCTCTTTCAATCCTATATACTCTCTGAGCGTGAAAACCAGCGTGCCAAGACAGGACAACGAAAAGAAGCACACATGCACAGCGCTGACTAACAATTGAATTTATTATCGCTTGACAAGCAATAAATAGGAAAACATATGTGACGTCACAGAAACAGCAAAGCAAAACGTCCCCGCTACCAGCCCGCTACCAGATTCGTCACCAGCGCACTTGCACTCAGCACCCGAGGAAACAGATTTCCTTCCGTGAAAGGGCAACAAAGGGAGAACAAAGGGAATTCTGGATATCTTTTATGAATTTCGAAGACTTCCCGAAGTTCGCGTCTCATCCTGTCCACATACCGGCCCACCACTTTGCACTGGTCGAATGAAGGACGGCATGCGCTATCTTCAACATGCGCGGAAAGAGTGCTCCCGGAAGAATTTCGAACGTCGCACGCGTGTTCACGTAGGCGATCATTGAGGCATCGCCCCGTCTGTCCTACGTACGAGCGTCTACAAGACAACGGGATCTCGTAAACCACCACACCTTCACACAGGACAAATGGCTTCGCGTGCTTCTTGGTAGACGGTTTTCGCGCAAGACCGCCGCTATTCACTTGTCGGCACAGGCTACTTTGTTTGGGGCAGCAAAAACGAGATCGACGCCCGACCACTCTACTATGTTCTTGAGCCTGTGGCTTACACCATGAATTTAGGGGATGACTACAAATTCTTTTTCCCTCTTGGAGGCTCCTGTACAGGTGGCTCTCTTCGAAACTGCTTCAAAAGCTTGTAAGAAGCGAATCCGGAAAGCCGGCCAAGCGTCTCATCAAGGCTGTCTTGGACGCGATGAATGCAGCATCTGCTCAAGAAGCTCTTGAGGGCAGACGTGGCCACTACCCGCTTGACGAGTTTCGAATGCTCAGATGTGAACGGCGTGAAACCTTTTTGTGTTCTGTGTTCACTTCTGTGATGATATTCACTCCGATCTCTGTTCACTTCGTTGTCGTGTATGACCCGCTGTCCTTACGCCGTGTCAACTCACTGTGCAGAGAGGTCCCCTGCAGGCACTGGCCCACGCTCAGTACAACGATTCGCAAAAATTATTGCTGCCTCCCCACAATCCACCATGAGACTCGCACGCCGTCTACATGACTCAGGTAAACATTACTTCTGCTCACCATTTCGTCAGTTCTCCAGAATTTAAGGCAAGGACATAGAGTTTATCCGGGCACCGACTTCGACTGACGTCACCGTCGCCAGAGGGTGACACCAGCCACGACGGCAGGTATGATGCGCGCACAAGGTCGGCGGCCGAGGTTCAGGCTCGGCCGCATCGATGTATCGACGCGACGCCGAAACGGGGCACGTGTTTGCCCAGGAGATGCATGAAGCCACCCTTAGTGTTTACGCACCGCTCCCATTTTATACGATCGACCAGCCCGTATTTTCTGCACTTCTGTACTGTCCAACCACTGATGTGTGGACGAGAACGCGGCGATCATTTGTTAAACGTGACGTCAGCGCATATCCGTGAGTAGTGTAGCTTGGCGGTCTCCTTTTTTCTTTCTTAAACCACCTGTCTTACAACAACAATAAATCGATGATGTGCGCGAATTCGTAAGGCAGTGTGCCTGCAGTTCCCACAGATAGCAATGAGAGAGATATACATCTATATGGGGAAGAGCGGCGAAATAAGCCGGAATCAATTTTCTGACCTCTTACTCATCAGTGTGGCTGGGGAGTGCTGTGCTAAAAGAGAAAGGCATGCAGTGGAGTGTTTATGTGCGAAACGAAAAGTGCGTTTTGAATGAACGTAAACAAATAAAACTCTACGAAGTCTCAAATTCAGGCCAAGTGTTTGACGATGCAGTCTTTAGGATATCACGCTGACTACAAGAGTCCGGCAAGGTCCCAAGAGAGCCTTTTCAGACAAGGGTGGATTGATCTTTTTTTTAACAGCGGAGTTTAAGCCCACCGTTAGTCCTTGCAGAGCGAACAGAAAATTATCATCATCATGAACCGGCACGCGCTTTCTTCGTCCTCTTCTTCATCTTCTGCTTCGCTCCCAGAACACGTGCGCCGACTTGTCCGCCGTGGGATGCAATAACTCTGATGGCCGAGAGAACGAGTACAGAGAGAGAGAGAAAGGGATAGATAGAAAGAGAGAAATAGAGTGAAAGAAACGGAAGAAAGACATAAAAAAAAAGACAGAGAAAGAAACAGACAGAGAGAGAAAGATATAGAAAGAAACAGACACAAAAAAGAGAAAGAAAGAGGGAAAATCAAAGAAAGAGAGAGAGAGGAAGCGAGAAATGGAGAGAGAGAGAAAATGAAGAGCGAGAAAGAGAAACAGAGAAAAAGACAAAAATAGAAATGAACAGAGACAAAAAAGAGATAGAAAAACAGAGAGTTAGAAAAAGAAAAAGAGGAAGAAAGAAAGGAAAAACAAAGTAAAACAAAGCAGGCCGACCAGCTCCGCACTTCCTTCAGGCTTGGCACCACTTGTGCGAAGCTGGCACAATTCTTTTTCTTCAGGATCTCTGCCAGATGCTATCTGCACTATTATTCATGATATCTAACTGAATGAATCAATTCCCGGAAGATTTAAGCTCAATGTGTGGAGCACCCAGGTTTTGCTGGCTTCGCTCAACATTCTTCAACTCAACATCTGTAGGTACCGTGTATAGTAGTATATGGGTGATGCAGTGCTTAGCTCCAAGAAAAAACAAAGATCCGAAAAAATTTAGAGGACGCTTAAGCTTCGTCTTTAAGAATGGAACGCGACAGCGTTCCACTCTTAAAGGAGTACTGACACGAATTTTAAAAATTTTCGGATTGTTGCTCTAAATAAAAATACTGGGGTCGAGAAACCTAGAACGAGTATTGTGCTGCCTGTCAATGCATCGTATATATTTTAATTACCGCTACCTTAAAAATACACTTTCGGTTTCGATATCGAGGGGGCGGATTCTCAATGACGTATCATATCAGTATGACGTCACGGGGATACAGAAACTCGCGACGTACTAGCGGCTAATCCGTCATCTGCTCGTGGTGTACATAAACAACGATGAGTGAACTGTCGTCCAGTGACCCTGACAATGATTTCTGCGATTTAGACTGCATGCAGGACGCAGAACTCGCAAACACGGGGGAACTGTCTTGACTCGTCGGGATAATGTCCATTGCAGTGGGGCTGGCTTGCAGATGCTCAGCGACGAAAACTTCAAAGTCAAAGTAAAATATTTTATACGTGTTCTCCGACACCGGTGTGTGGACAACGCTGACACTGCATACCAAGGAAACGGAAAATGTCCCTTTTGCGATGTCTCAAAATCGTGCCAGTACTCCTTTAAAGCCCTATTCAACAGCATGCCGCGACGGGCACGAACAGCGGCCTCCACTGTGGGCCGCTGATAGACCCCCGAGTCTGGCCTTCTATTTTCTGTGAATGCAGCATAAGACATAATTCAACCAAAGCGGTAGATTAAAGACCATGAAGCCGCTTTTGTATGTGGCCCAGAAGGAAACTTGAGGCCACTAGAGTTTGGTCTAGCAATCTCTCTTGAGTTCCAGTGCCGTGGATGCTTGAACTCCTGCTTAGTGCGTGCTCTACGAATGCGACAATTTAGCGCAAGTATCATATTCACATTACCCGCCCGCAAGGAAACGTTGGCCATGGGCCCTAGGCTCCAAATTTTTCTCATAACAACCGCAATATATTGGTAGATTAATGGTTCAATGGGCCAGTTGTTTACGAGTAATGGGTATAACAGTGATATAAATATTTATGTCCCAACAGTTTCGGGAGGGGTCCTCCCTTCGTCAGGGAATATATATATATATATATATATATATATATATATATATATATATATATATATGTCGGGAAAAGATGATTCTGAGTCCGGTTATATATACGCAGTGAAACAGACACGCGTACGAAGCGATTTATTGACGTTCATAATCGTCAATAAATCGCTTCGTACGCGTGTCTGTTTCAATGCGTGTATATATATATATATATATATTATATATATATATATATATATATATATATATATATATATATATATATATATATATATATATATATATATATATATATATATATATTCCCTGACGAAGGGAGGACCCCTCCCGAAACTGTTGGGACATAAATGTGTGTGTGTGTGTGTGTGTGTGTGTGTGTGTGTGTGTGTGTGTGTGTGTGTGTGTGTGTGTGTGTGTGTGTGTGTGTGTGTGTGTGTGTGTGTGTGTGTGTGTGTGTGTGTGTGTGCATGGGCGCGTGCGAATTTGGCAATCATTTTGGCAAGCGTCGAGAGAGAGAAAGACGGGAAGTAATTGACGGATACGCGACCATACATGTCATGCGCCAAAATGCACCGGACAACGTTCTATACATGTCCGACACGCGCTATAGCCGATATCATTTCCTCCCAAGAAAGAACACCCAGGTCGGAATAGATCCAGTATTTAGATTATGTTTTTTTGAGCGCCGTTCTATCAAGTGCGAGCCTACTCACCCGCTGCCGATATCGTTTTCTCCGAATGAATGCGAGCACGTCATGTATTTTGACGTCCTCATGCAGCGAAGCACACAGCGATAGACTGAAAGCACGCGATCGTATTTACCATCCGTGCGTATTACATTACAGAAAGTTGAACTATATATGATCTTCGTGACCAGGCAGCTTGATGTTGCGTACGCCATCGGAGGATGCTTAAATGATCTAGTGGCGCTTCCTTCGAGACCTTCACTTCCCCTGCTTCAAAGGGAAGAGAACGTCTACTTAATCGCGAACGCCTATACAAAGACAGCAGTGGAAGGCGCAATCGAGCTTCGTGAGAAATGGGTTCAAATGGGGCAAGCATCCTATAGGCAGTGGCGCTGGCGTTTGAATGGCAGGCACGTACATTAAGCCTAACACGAACACGACAGGTTGATTCGTAAAATTCGAATTCTGCATATGCCCTCTTCCAAATTCACTCCCTCTGGTGGATGTCACAAAATGATTTGCCGACTAACGACTCTCTGCTGACACTTTGGACTCTGGAATAAGTATAAAAATCACGGCGTCATCTAGCAGATGCTTCAAACACGGTTGCGTTTTTGTTTTCTGTCGTCAGAAGCAAACAGCTGCTAGTGAAATGCCCTCGAAATGCGCCTGTGCATGGGACAACTGCGCCGCCCGTGCTCAGGCGCTGACGGCGACATATTGGAGTGCGTGCGAACAGCTCATGATTGTTTTGTTTCGCACGGCCATTAAACGGCGTACAGTCGCGTGCCGTGTATACATAGTCGGCGTCTCTTGTGTGCTCGGAGCCGCGCTAGACGGCGGGCTACTTGCCGCGAGAGAACAATCGCTTAAGGAGCGTAATACAAAGCTAGTCTCGCGGAGGATGAGCGGACCAGCTGTGCCAGACGGCCCATCCATCACGGTAGGAACAATCCCTGCCGCGTGCCCTCCCTCCTTCGCCGCCAGGGCGCAACTTTTCGGCCAGGCTGCAGAAGCAACAGCGCTGGGTATACCGTCTCGCCGAACCTGGCTGCTCCTGCGGCGAACAATACATCACCTCCTTTTCAGCATCCATTGCCGCGCCACCGCGTAAGCACACACAGCCTGCCTCCCCCTCCAGAAACCGTCTTCGACAGCGGAATCGCACCGCTCTCCCCGTTCGATCGATTTCCTCCGTATGATGTCCTTGTCATGATCGCAGTTAATGCGTGTTGTAGCCACTGGGATACTCTATGTACATCGTCGGGTACAGAGTGGCCTGTTAAAATCAACTCGCAATACCGATTCTCCTGGACGGTCTGGTGTCTTCGTTGGAGCAACAGGCGATGCGACCGCACCGTCGTGTCCTCCGCTCTGCTGCGAGGAGGAGTGGAGGGGTCCTTTTCCTTTCCACGTATTTTATGGCTGCAGTCGTGAAATCAAATTAAGAAAAAAAAAATCAACGGTAAGCACTTATGTGTCAACATTTCAATGAATTCTGTGACTGTTCGAAGCGAACAAAGAGAGGAAATGCAGGCGACATGGAGAAAACCGGCTTTGTCAAACATGGACTATGGGACGAGAACGTTGTGACAAGAGGATTGCATATGGATGGATACGAGCATGAAACGCAACACGATGTTAAAAAAAGAAAAGAAAGAAAGATAAGTCTATAGTGTGCTCCCCAGAAGCGCCATCGAGCTCCAAGGTCGTCATTGCAGATTTGCGTCAGAACTGTAGAACTGTAATACCGTCATAGGGTTATTCCACTTGCAATATTTTGTACTTATCATTAGGTTGGTCATCAATACATAGAACGTTCGTGTGCGAAGCACCTGTTAATTCAGAACACTTCAGACAAATAGGGGCTGACGCTCCCCTCGTTCTTTGATGATGAAGCCGTAATGCAGGGAGTACTTCCGGCACATTTCGCATTCGTTTTTACAGTCAGTTTCTTCGAAAGCCACAGTCAATTTCATTATGCGCGCAGCTTAAGCCTGGTACCCTCTTAGCAGCCACAAGCGTATACTTCCGGAACCATTGAGAATATATGTGCCCGTGGTGGGAAGAAAAAGATGGGAAATAGCACTTAGAAAGAGATGCCAGAGACAACTTCCTTTGGCCTAACTGCTTTTCCCACCTCGTTGCAGAGCGGGATGCGCCGCTACGGTGGAGCTATTAATCTTCTTCCCTCTTTTGTGGCCGGGACAGCGGTACCGTGTGAAGGAGGATGCGAACGGCGTCTCACTCCTTTCATGCTGTGCTAATAAGCTCGGATCTGAAGGGGGCAGAGAAAGATGATATTCGTGTTTACACGCCTCATACAGCGCATAAATGTATGTGAGTGTCCATCTAATGCATGAGAGCTGTGTTCATTAGGCGCTGTGGAATACATGCGATAAATGTGGGTATGTCTGCTTTCATCGTGAGCATCCTTGATGGTATCTTATACGCCGTGTCGTGCGCGCGCAGCATCAAGCGTGTCGTTCTTGACTAGCCTATATATGCTCGAGAAAATGGTCTAGTTGCATGTTGTGGCTTTGGAGAGCTCATGATACGACTTGCCTTGTCCGACAATCTACCTTCGAGCGTCCCCATAGCGGGCGATGAGTACGTGCACCCACAAGAATCGACTTGTGGCAGCTGTCTCGGCTGCCATAGCTCGCGATGCCTAAGCTGCGGGGTGCACACAGGGCTTTTCGGACAGAGAAACCGATGGAAGCGAGCACATTCTCACTAATTCTCAAAATCAAGGACCCAGGCACGTCACGCAATGCCACCTTTTATCCGCGCATCGTCAGCCCAGAGTACAGGTCACTCTTGAAGGATAGTTGTCAGAGGATAGAGTAATTTCTTGCTGTCCGCCTATAGAAAGTTTGTGTATCGCTCGAGACACTGTGCTCGTACTTTTACAACTGTGCAAAAATTAGCCTCCTATGTGGCGGAATTGTAGCGGCTCCAAGCGATTCGCCGTTGCGTCAAACGGCGATATACACTCTAAGAAAAAAGAGAGTCAAAAGAGGGCCATGGAACCCTGACTCTCTTCGGCTGTCCATCTGACCCCTTTTGGAAGGTACAGGCAGAGAAAAAGAGTTAGCATTTTGAAAGGAGTCACTGGACCCTCCTGAAGCGCGTTTCGATTGGCTTCGGTACACGGAAGAGCCGCCGTATACGCCATACATATCGCGCGCTTGCCCTTTGGCGCCGTTGTGGCGCCTTGCTCGCTGACGCAGACAGGGTTGGCGCCGGGGTGGCGCGCCGCTCTCCTCTCTCAGTTGTCTCAGTCTCTGTCTCATCGTCTATTGGAATGCTTTGTGTGGTTGCGTTGGTTGCGCGTCTTCGGTGGTGTTGACGCCGGCTCCGTGCACGAAGTGATGCTTGGAGGGCGGAATATTCATGGAGCTGCGGACACCGACAACGGGCGCCAGTTAACGGTGAGTGTACTGCTTTCGTAGGTACTAATTATACAGCTTTAGCTGGGCGTCCGCAGCAGCCTTGCTGAAGTTATCTGCCAGCCATTTCCAACAGCAGCCTTCGTCCGCGGGGCTGTTGCGGATGCCCAACTAAAGCTGTCAGTTAACGAGTTACCGCCGTTCTGCGCGTTGCTGTGCAAGCTCCCATAAAGTGAGCGATGCAAACAATTATCGAGGGTCATTTCTTGCGATCGCACGTTGTGTCTGCGCCACTGAAGGTGTAAGATGTCGTTTTGAGATGCACTTTAGTCTACTTCATAATAACAGTTCCATCGACCTTGAGTGTGCAGCGTGCTTCCGCGCATGGGAACGTGAAAAAAAAAAAGCCTGTGTACATAACGCTCAGACGCACTATATATAATGGTTTTTGTTGGCTTAAAGACGGTAGTCTGAGGTGCAGATATAGTACGGTGGCTTCCAGGACGTACGCGGTAATCATTCAAGTCGGACACGCCTCGCCGGTAAGGCGAAAAAGCTAGAGACTTTCGACGGCGCCCGTTGTTGCGGCCGCCGCCGTGCACTTTTTTCCTTCGTTTCTGTTTGCTGTTTTCGTGGTTTGCATACACTGCGATGACGTTGGGCGCTATAACAGAATCGAGTGAGTGTACGTGATTGTGGGAGTTATGTGCGCTAATTCTAGCATATGACATGTCTGATCTCGACGTAGACGGCGTACGCACGCGCTGGGTGTCGTTCGGGCCCTAGTACTCGCATCTGTTTATCTGAGTATTTAAGGATGGGTTACGTTTGTAAAACATGCGGTCAATAACCGCTCACGGCATGCCCCTGACTGCCGGAGGATGTGCTTTGTTGTTTTGTTGTTAGCCTTTATTATGTCTGTGTGAACCACTTATTGTGTAGGTTTTGCAAACCTTTGCTGCAATTTCATTTTCTCATCATAATATCACGTTCTGCTTTTCAGATACCGTTTTTCACGGTGCTCACGCTGGACAGGAGCGACAACCTAGCAAGCCACAAGTCTGATGCCTGAAGCCGTCACCGCTTTTTGATTTATTCTTAATCATCAGGAATAAATATGGAAACATGATGGCGATTTCTGCTGTTTACTTAGCACCATATGACACTGTGCACATCACAGTCACACATTTTAGTTGGCTATACTCATAGAAGCATGTAAATGAGGAATACGCAAACTTCTTAATTGGAAATCACCGACCATCTTTTCGCGCTTTCTATATAAATTTGCTGGAAAATATGTGTTGTTTTGACGAGTTTTATTAAAATAATGCTAAAACTGAACTATTCTTTTTTTTCAGTCGCTGGGCAGAATGGCAAGTATTATTGGACTTGCTTAAAATCAATACTCCACTATTTTCAACAGTAGTCGCGCAAAAGTAGAGCAAGGGTCCAATGAGTAGCTTAAAATACTTGTGGAGTCGCTTGACGCTTCGGTGTGGCTCACTTGATCCCCGTGGGAGTGTTACCGGCAAGAGTCGTCTGACTCCCTAAAAGTGGTAACGTGATCCTTCGGATGAGTGTCTTTCCACTCTTCCTAGAGGGTCAGGGGAGTCTCCTAGAGCGAGCCGACCCTGACCCACCAAGAGAGTCACCGTGACTATTTAAAGAGAGTCCTATACGTGGCAAGTCAGAACTCTCCGAAAGGAGTCACGCATACTCTTTTTTTTCTTAGAGTGTAGGCACACCAAATCCATTAACGGCTTGGCGGAGACAAGACGTATGCCGAATAAGCGCTGCCGAATCAATGCATTCCAGTCTCTCACGTGAAAATATTGCTGTGAATCTCCTGACCAACGCGTGCCTTTATGACGTGTATTCCGACTAGTTCGCGGTACATGAACATCGGCACAGGAGCGCCGTCCCTTCAGATCACTTGATCGCAACCAAGCTCATGCGATCAACTCGCAACGTTTTCCTCATCTGATGTGCGGTGCCTCCGCTTACGCGTCTCCTCAAAGACGCATCGCGTCAACGAGACGGACTTCTTCAAGTGCATAGCAAGCCCAGGCCTTGCGCACAAACTCCTGGCGGACCAGGGAGCATGTGAAGGGATCGGGAACCTTCGGTTCCCGGCCCCGTTGCTGGCGATGTCCTCAGCCGATTCTTAAAACCCTCCTCCTAGGACGCAAATAAATTTCATCTATCTGCCTGTCTGTCAATTGGTTGCCAGGGTTGCCAGTCAGCTTTCCGCGTTCACCGCACGTGAGCCATGCGACGCTCCAACATCAATAAATTGTAGGATAGACAATTACATTTTTGTGGAACAGCTTCAAGTGGCCTTGGCAGCGTACAAGCATCTCTCGTTCCCTGGGTCTGGTGATATAAAATAGATGGCCCTTCGCAACCTCGCCAAAACATTTCGATGTCATGGATCTCGAGGTACCACTGCTCAGCGAGTCAATGCCATCCTGTCCATCACCCTTTGAAGACAACTGGTAAGTGTGGTGAGGCGATAAGACCCCAAGTACAGCCAATACTTGGCTTGTTGTAGCAGTATAGCAACATGCGGCTAGGCTTCCACAAAAGAGGAATTACACTGTCGCGTTTCAAGTTATTGTGTACTCTCAGAAGAGGTATTATTTCCTCTGACGGGTTATGGCAGGCTTTTGACGTGGAAGGTCTTGCATAGATAATGTTAATAATAACATCTGGGGTTTAACGTCCCAAAACCATGATATGATTATGAGAGACGCTGTAGTGGAGGGCTCCGGAAATTTCGACCACCTGGGGTTCTTTAACGTGCACCTAAATCTAAGTACACGGGCCTCAAACATTTTCGCCTCCATCGAAAATGCAGCCGCCGCGGCCGGGATTCGATCCCGCGACCTTCGGGTCAGCAGTCGAGTGCCATAACCACTAGACCACCGTGGCGGAGCTGCATAGATAATGTTACTGACCCCGTTTCACCTGTACAACAATAAAAAAGGCTGACATTATTCTGACGACGTCCCTGGACATGAAAGGAGCATGCGATAACGTTATCCATGAAACTATTCTCGAAGTATAGGGGGAATGTTGGACTAAAAGGCCGTGTCTACCGGCTGATATACAGCTCTTTCAAAGTCTGATCTCTCTTTGTGCAAACAGAGGACGGTGCAAGGTCGCACCATATAGTGCATGTAGTGGTTTGCTCAAAATGAACAAGTCGTTAGCCATACACCAGTGGTTCTCAAATGGGGGTCCGCGAAGCCATTTTTTGGGGTCCACGAAACCCGTCCTCGAAAAAAAAAACGCGCTTTCTGGAGGCACACTATGTCCCGTGACAGCGGCCCCATCTGATTTTTGTTATTTTTCACCGCATAACACTCTTGCATTCCGGTGGAGCTGACTTATGCTTCCCCTTCTCCGTGAGGTGGCTGTAAAGCATTTGTTGCTGTTTTCTGCGACATAGGCACGCGAACGTACTTTTTCTAGGCTTACATATTTGGAGAGCAAACCTAGCTAGAAACAGGTTGAATATGGCTGCAGACTGCGCAACTTACCGACAAGATGTTGAGATCGAATTGGCGTGGCATTTTAGTTTGACCATTCTTTGCTAGGGAGAAATAAAAGGCACCTATTTCAAGCTGCATGTTGTGTTAATACATGACCTCCCCCCCCCCCCCCTTTTTTTTTTCTCTCACTGCAAGGGGTCCCTCGTCACTTCCACGTGTACACAAGAGGTCCCCGAAACATCCATGGCTGAGAACCAATGCAATACACTCTTTGACATTGCGTTCATCGGCCTTCTTTATGTTCTTTCCCGGTCTGCTGCGGCACGCGAATCTGCGCAGACAATATCTGCATTTGGGCATCTGGGCCGATGCATCTCCAGCAGCAGGAGCTTCGGAAAGCGGCCTCAGAAGCATCGAAGTACCTTTGAGAAAGAGGACTGCATGGAGTCTTCATCCGAGAAGATTCGACTCAAACGCAGGGCAACAAGACCGAACGCAATTAGAATGAATGACTACGCTATCAATTATCAGAAGGCCCACAGCCTTCTTATAGTGATAACAAGTCGTGACCTGTCCTGGAGCCCTCACACTTCCTATTTGAAAAAATGCTTCGTTCACTTTTACTTCACTCTATCATTTTACATTCGTATTAAATAATCGAGTAAATTATCCTGTGTTTTTCTTGTTTATCATTCTCTGTTGGCTTCATGTGACAGGTGACAAGTTCTTGCAGTTCTTTTCGGAGAACACAGTTTTTTCGCGGCATTTTCTTCAAGCACTTAGTACATGGAATCGCAATGGGAACCCCAGTGTCCATCGCTGCGGTTAACTTGGTCATGGAGAGTTTGGAGCGGGCATCCCCTTCCCATGATAGCTTTTGCATGATCTGGGGAGACGATCTGACTTCTTTTTCGCTGAATCTGAATTTAATTTAAACGGAGTTAGCAGTTTCACGGCGAGGAGGAAAAGTTAGATGATTTACCTTTTCTCGACGTTCGCGGTATTGTGATAGTGCGCGCATGTGTTATGTGCGTGTATGGGTGCGTATATGTGCACGTCATTGTTTGTTATGCTACGCATATAACTTCAGAAACTGTACGCCTTCCAGCTTATTACTAGAGTAAGTGGCCATACAGCGCGACGCCATAAAACAAGCTTTGTATGCAAAGCATAGCCTCGTGAGAACGCAATGCTAATGATCTAGTCATAAACGTGCACTCGATACACCACCCAGCCGCAGGAAATGCGGAGTGAAAAGTACAACAGTTTCGACGAGGCGGTGGTCAATTTCGCCAAGGCGCTCCTCGGGGTAAACGAGTAGAGAACACATGCACTTAAGGGCACACACATACTGTACTGTGCTTTCGAAACCCTCATTGATCAACTTAAGATTGCATAAAGTCCGGGCGACTCGAGATCTGTAATAGCCGGTCGTTACATAGCAAATACTCGTAGACGTCAAGTGCTTTAGTTCATTTCGAACTGGCTCTGTTGGGAAAAGAGATTCATTCTTTATTAGGTCAAACATTAATCACCGCAGGAGCCACGAAGCGACAAAATCGTTTCGAAGAGAAGATATATGGGCGTCCGCTCTGGAGCCTCTAATACTGGAAGCGATCACTTCTTCCACCGTCCCCTCCCCGTGGTTACTTTACGCCTTCTTTTTTTTTTTTTTCGGCATGAAAACATAAAGTTACCGCTGCAAATCTCTAAATGTAGTTGCGCAATTTCGTCGTCTCAGAAATAATTACGACTAAGCTTTTTTTTTCCCTGTCTTTCTTTCTATCTACCTATTTTACCTCACGCCTCGCATAATTCGCGGCTGCAGAAGGAGACACAAATGGGCACCAAGAACGTCATTTCTCAAATCTCGACCGCTGTAGCCAGCAAACTGGAAATAAAATCTAAGCATCCATGTGAAGTAAGTGTATCCATGAATGTAAAAAAAAAAAAAGAAAAGGAAAATAGTGGTGCGCCCGGTATTAATTTTTATATGCTTTATCCCCACGTAGCTGTGCAGTGGAAAAAGAGCGCGCGCAGAGGAAAACAAGGACACTCTATGTATGAATCCTCTTTGTTCGAGAAGCTTGCTGACTGGTTTGTTGGTAATGATAGCAAAGGCGCTACTTGTAATGCATATATGTCAGTAGGAATTGACTCCGGCCTTGAAAAGAAACTACAATCTGTTTTTCTTTTTGCTTTGTTTTTGTTTTGTTTTTAACCAGGCATTGCTGTTTTCGGTATGTTGGGTAGTTATTGGTCGCTTCACGCATTTTCCGCACAGCACATAAATTATACATCAAATGTCGCTTTTGAGCGACACATTGAACACAGTACATGCCTTCGCGTGCATGAAACTTCATTGTTTTCATGCGCAAAATTTCGTTGAGTGCATGGCGGCTGTATACGGTACGGTTGTGCGCGTTCCTTGAGAATGCGGCTGAAGAGGTTCACAAAGGCATACTGTTTACAGAATGGGAGAGTACGTTTACACCTCAACAGCTCGGGGTCATGTGATCTGAGCGTAAACGTAACGTATGACGATGATGATGCTTAGCTTAAAAAAAATACATTTTAGCATTTTAACCTTGATCGAAGAGGTACACTATACACGTTGGTCCCGCAAAGTACCACATACATTGGAGAGAGTTGTCAACCACTTGTATGAGTAGTAATAGAGAAATGCGTTTTCTTTATTTTTTTTTTTCAGTTCCACTAAAGTCCTATCTCAACAGGTTGACTCGCACCCCGTGTACCGTTACAGCCTTCTGCGACCGTAATTTTCCCTGTATTGCAAGCAACTATTGCGATCTATGCAAGTTTTTTTTTTGTAATTCTTATGCGAAGCATTTTCTAACTATCCACACAGTTTTTCAGTTTTTCTTTCTTACTGAGTCGCTCGTCTGGGTAGTCTCGGTTGGGACCTCTGCAGTTAGGCCCGATGCTGGGATTTGTGCCAGGCTCTCCCAGCTTAGCCAGTTTAATGATCTACCCATTGGGGCCTCAGACGCACGCATGGTACGTGAATCGCCACCCACATTCTTTACCGCGTGAAAAGTTGGTGCTTTTGCGGTGGCGCGTGTGTTCCATCGCCACAAGAGCAGTTTACTTCACTCGTGCGAGGATGCGCCAGTTTTCTCCAACCTTACATCGTGGCAGCTATCGCTTTCATGTGATACTGCCCCACCTTCCAAATCGACCCATTTTACCTGGTGCGCTACCTTCGCGACTGTCTGTAGCAGATTTTGACGTTTCATCGCCGCAGTACAATAATTCAATCGTCGTGTCATCGTCGTTGACTTCGTCGTCCGGATCATCGTCATCGTGCCATTGCCTTGTCGCTGTCGTCACACGAAGACTTTTTCCTAATGTTTCGTCCACAACCGGTTGGTTCCGGTCGAAACGTTAGAAAAATTTCCTCGTACATGCGGTCCTATATAAGATGAAAGCACTAGATGCCTCATCAAACGCCGAAAATCACCGTCGGCACCAACAGGAGGGATGCAAAATATCATGTCATGTGATGACGTTACCATGGGACGTCCCGAATCGCCAAAATTTGTGACGTCACCATCACGTCATTATGACCTCTCTACGACGTCACCTAACGTGACGTCGTCGCTTGGTCAGCTTGGTCAAAGGTGGGCCGATCACGGAGGCAGTGCAAAACCAGGTGAGATGCAGCAAGCTTGCAGTGCCTCCAATCATGGAGGCAGTGCAAAACCACGGTAAGTGCATAAAGCTTTCGGAGGTGGCGGGAAAGGATCAATACAATCAATACATCGACTGAAAAGAAGAAGATGGCTTTCATCTTCGAGTCTGTTCTGTTCTGTACTGTTTTAACTGGCTTGTTGTGGATAGGTTGAGGTTTATATAACCTCGGCTACTCCATTTCTATAAGCTCTGCAGCGAAAAAAAAAAGTGTTACCCAAAATCAAAAATGAACCACTAAAAAAAAAAACATATAGTACACTGAAACAAGTTAAAGTAACATGGTAATGTACAGTTCGCTTGCAGGAGTTCACATGGCAATGAAGCGTCCACATGCACACATTTCTGGTTCTGCCCACGGTATATGGACTAACACACCATTCCGTATATAGCAACGCATAGCTGTTCATCACAAGCGCTTATCTAATCCAGTGTTCACTAAGAAGTCTTTTTCTCGCCTTTTTCTGAAGATGCATTTCAGGCCACGGTCCAAGTAATTTCTGTAATGTCAGGGGGCCTCTGTCCAAGCTTGCCAGTTTATTCCCTAATTTTTCACTTTCATTTGTGTACTTCACGCATTACAAAAAATCAT
Organism: Rhipicephalus sanguineus; assembly: GCF_013339695.2. NCBI lineage: Eukaryota > Metazoa > Arthropoda > Arachnida > Ixodida > Ixodidae > Rhipicephalus > Rhipicephalus sanguineus. The sequence goes on along the minus strand of NC_051176.1, from coordinate 202,422,324 downwards.
GCCCAACATTCTCGTCTTTGTGACCACGGGAGCATTCCGGGGAGCTGGATCGGTTTATTTTGTGCAGGAAGCTGTTTATATATGCTACTTCCAGTCGAAGTCTGTGAAGTAACGTCTCTGTGCCGTGGGAGATCTGCCGCTACTGGGAACTCTCTGTGTGGATCGACTTCATAATGTAATGATTGCTTTAATTTAGTGCTATGAAACTACTTCTCCATAGAACAGGGGTTACCTCCTTGCATTATAATATTTCGAATAACCGCCCCCGACGCAGGGATTGCGCAATACCGTGCTTCATTCAAGGTTTTTTTGGCGAGTCTGTCGTCTGTCTACCTCTCCATTGCCCTTTATTCCAATGTGGCTGGGTATCCATTCAAATGCGATGTTGTGACCCTGCGCTGAGGCATATTCCACAGTTTCTGCAATACATTGAGCTGTTTCGCTATTTTTGGAAGGTGATCTCGCATTTTAACACGAATGTGTTTTATGCCGGGATCCACCACGGCTCCACTGACGTATTTCCGTCACGGATGTGACGTTGTAAAAGATATAGATTAACAGATGTCAAAGAAAAAATACCGTCACCGGAAGTCGAACTTGCGACCCCTCGGCTCGGCCACAAACGGGGCGTTCTTCTCCATAACGGCGAGCTATTTATAATACACCATTTGCCTTTAGTGGTACTCGGAGATCGGTGGCACTTCAGCGTGTTTTCGTTATCACTAGCGAGATGGCGCGAAGGGCTCGAAGGGTGCGCTTTAAAGGTCGTTGCCCCACGCGTTGCGATGAGCGAGCGCCTCTACAGGGCGTGGTCGCTCGTGCGCGCGCGCTTATCTCGTGGTGGCGGTGGTTTGTACGTCTTGTGCTCTCACCTCAAGTTTGCTTTGAAGTTACAGAGAGCACGAAGGTCACTTCGCTCACTGCAGCGGCCGCTTTTTCGAAAGGAGCGCGCTGCTCACACACAAATAAGTTACAACTGTGACAGTTCACGCTCATCCTGTGTATACTTGTGCATTCACTTCGCTCGTCCTCCTTTGTATTTGAGCAGCGCGCTTTACCGGTAAAGCTGTGACAGTTGTTAGTTCGCGCTCATCCTGTGTATGTTATTTCTGTGCGTACTTTCTGCTTGAGCAGCGCGTTGCAAGTATCAAGCTGCTTGCCGTTCTACGCGTGATATTACGATTTGTTGCTATATCATTCATTCCTTCGCCCTTGTGGCGAAACAATGCACAACAAGCGCTCAACTACGTCTGTGAAGACACGTTTCACTTTCGTGTTATACCGATTCCTATGGCAGAGGGATCAGCCATGTTTTTTTTTAATTATCTGAAAGGCGGGTTTGCTATCCGTACATATTATGCAGTGTCGTGTCCCAGAAATGTTGCAGATAAATCTGACTGCTTCAAGAATGGCCACTAATTCCGATGTCGTTGATGAAGATTTGTGTGACAATTTATACACTCTCTTCTCTTCAAGTTCTGGCATAAAGACCGCAGAGGCTGACGCTTCTTCAGTGCAGGACGCATCTGTATATGTCGTTGTCCTTCCACTGTGCCTTGTATAAAAATTATGAAACACCATCTGTACAGGCACTAGAGGCGCCATGTCGGCTTTCTTGCGTATACCATCTATGTCACAGATAACGTTCAGAACCATCAGCGTCCAAGGTGGTTTTGACGGTGTCCACGGTTTATATTCCGGTACTATTGCTCGGAATGATGACACGATATCCTGGAGTCGCGTGACAGTCGTGTGTTTTATTTCGCTAGATAAAGGATGAGTTTCATGCTGCGCGAAAATCCTAAACAAATGTCTGGACGTTTCTCTTCCTCTGAGTAATGCCAAAGGTGGTTGTCGAGCTTCTGCATACACCAAATCGCTAGAAGTCGACCGTCGCAACCCCATGCATACCCGCCGGCTCCTTGCCAATAGCAAGTGAAGTCTCCTTTCAGTGAAGCCTGGAAGTCCGTGCAGAAGGGGCAGAGAGTAACTCGCCATGGAGCGTATCCACGCAACATGTAGAGCCAGCAGTGACTCTGTAGTACCCCCCCCCCCCCCTATTTAGCCTCGCAGAGATGGCAGATTAGAATGGCCTTGTTCCCTTTTTGTGCACGGCACTGAACAGGATACGACCATGTTAGTCTCCGGTGTAAAATCACACCTAAGGATCAGTGAGTTGTTACCATTTGAATAAGCTGGTTTTGCAGTATAATCTGGAAATCGCCTGGTCTTCTTAAAGTAAATGGTAGTATGGCTGTCTTTGTCGGACTCAGAGCCATTCCTCTTCTTGTAAGAAATCGGTCTACAGAATCTAATCCTTCTTGTAATGTTTGTTTGACAAGCAAAAACGATGGGCCAGACGTCCATACACTTATCTCCATATACTGAACATCTGACGTTTGGTCATATAGGAGCTGCGCCATGACTGCATTAAAGAGCATCGGGCTTTGTACGCTGCCCTGCAGCACTCCATAGTTAATGACATGCTCTGAAGTTGGGCCCACGTGCGTGACCACAAAAATTTGTCGATTCTTCAGGAAATTAGCAATCCAACGCAAAATTTTCCCCTTAAATCCCTGCAACACCAAACCTTTTAGAACATGAACATGGCTTAGTGTGTCATATTCTCGTTGAACATCAAGGGATATAGCGATAGTGATGTTTCCACGTGTACGTTGGTCTTCCACATCTGTGACCAAGTCCAAAACGCAGTCCACTGTGCATCTGTGATGTGCGCGCAGAACATTCATAGTGTCTCCTGTGTGATATGAAAAGAAAGTAGACGACGACGCCGGTGCTCGCGGAAGAATGCACCAGCTCTGCTAGCTTGGGAGGTGAAGAAGAAGAAAAAGAAGAGTCGTGTGCGTTGGAGAAGAAAACTCGACTGAGCAGACGGTGTTGGGCGTTCGACGCAGTCGGGTGACCGGGCCCGAGTGTCGACGCTCTGGGACGCGGTCCACGAGTTGAAGCTACGGGCTTCACGTGGCCGCTGACGTCCTCCGCCTCCAACTCTTCCCTTCGGCAAGACGCCACGTTCCTCGTCAGCATTCGCAAGCCATCGCTGACGTCTTCAAGGATTCCCGCGACGCTCGTCTCCTCGCATCGCCCTGCACGTTCGACTCCCCGACGGGTGAGCCCGTGTCAGCAGTGCTTGACTTTCTTAAGGACGCTTGCTTCTTAGAGACTGTTAGGTAATTCTTTCTTTGTTCGCTGCGTTTGCTTTTGTGTGTGTGCCTTTCGTTCATGTTTTTATAAAGTGTTGGTCGAAACCTGCAAGCAGCCTCGTCAGTTTGTTGGGAACGTCCACGTTCCTAACATAAAGATTTTAAGAACCTCACCGTTTTCCCATTACAATGGCGTCCGCGACAGGACGAGGCTGGTTGTAGTGTTCAGATACGCTAAATAAACATGGATATGAAAGATTTGGTAAGCGCCAGCGAGAAACTAGGCCTAACGGTAGATGAGCTGAAGAAGTGGGTGGAGGAGGAGCAAGCACGTGCGAGAGAGGAGCGTGCCGCCGAACGCGAGGCAGAGCGCGAGCAGAACGAGCGCGATGCGCGTGCACGAAAGCGGGAGGCGGAGAAGGCGGCGTTGAATGAAAAGATTTCGTTGCTTCGCGCTCGTGTACTTGAAGCTGAGGCACGTTGTGGTAGAGGCGAAGAGATGGTAGTCGTAAATGAGCGTTCCACGCCATCGCAAGTATGCCCCTGGCATACAAAGCTTGCCTTCAAAGGGAAAGGAGGCGATATAAATGCTTCATCCAAGCTATTCGAAGGGGCGCCAACACGGCAACTCTCGCTTGAAGATAAGTTGGCCGCACCGAGCATGGTTCCAGTGGGCGACCAAAAATCTAGGGAAGGTCTGGTTGAGCCCCTAGAAGCACGGGGCAGCTTCGAGAGCAAGGAGCAAGACGATTTGTGCTTTAGAGCCCCTGAGAAGACTAGAACATCTATTACAGAGGCAAGTTTGCCTCCAAACAGTTTTAGTGAACGAGCCCCGCTCTTTAGCACAGGTAGTGATGGCGAATGCCGCGGAAAGTACTACCGCTTGGTCCGTTCGGATTCTTCCGGTGTACCCTATGCTGCAGAAGCAGATGGGTTGGACATGGTCGGGGAGCATAGGAATAACTCACCTCAGATGAGGGTGACGTTGGCTCGTAGTGCAAACGTTGAAAGCAAAGAGAGTACCGTTATGTGTGGGGAGGAGGAGGCGACTCTCAAAGTGCTGAACATAGACTACAGAAAGACTTCAGGTGAAAGGGAGCTTGACCGCTGCAATAATGATGAGCTGCAGAACAGTAGCACAATGGTTGTACAGCAGCAGTTCAACAAGGTAGCCATTGAGTCTTCTGTAGTATCACGCAAGGCAGAAGCCATTGTCGTGAAGAATGCAATTGCATTACCGCCTTATCTCCCGATGCAGTGTCATGGCGTGATGAAGGCGATCATTCCGACGGTTTCACTTCGATGCCCGTGGTTCGAACGCCTTCTCGCGTCCAAAGAAAGCAAGGCGTTTGAGTTGGCCGCCTTCGCAATGCCGTTCATTCAGAAGCGCAGACATGCGTCTTTGATGCATTTGGCCTCAAAGCAGGTGAAACGCGACAATCGTTTCGTGTGGGACGCTATAACTTGAGCGTCCTATTCAAACGACTGAACCGGTTTTGGTTTGTTCGTTTTTTTGTTGGTTTTTGCAATTCCACAAAACGGAAATGTATTTTTTTCCCGTGTTAATGTTCGACTTTGCCTTGTGAAGTGATATATTATTTAAACTCTTCGCGCAGCATTATAACTGTGTGGTGCATTGCCTCGTGGCCATGTGTAGTGTATTGTGTGTCATTGTAACGCGCACACGTATCGCCTTTTGTTTATTTTGCGTGATAAACAAAAGACTTGAATGGGGGCCTATGTGATGTGCGCGCAGAACATTCATAGTGTCTCCTGTGTGATATGAAAAGAAAGTAGACGACGACGCCGGTGCTCGCGGAAGAATGCACCAGCTCTGCTAGCTTGGGAGGTGAAGAAGAAGAAAAAGAAGAGTCGTGTGCGTTGGAGAAGAAAACTCGACTGAGCAGACGGTGTTGGGCGTTCGACGCAGTCGGGTGACCGGGCCCGAGTGTCGACGCTCTGGGACGCGGTCCACGAGTTGAAGCTACGGGCTTCACGTGGCCGCTGACGTCCTCCGCCTCCAACTCTTCCCTTCGGCAAGACGCCACGTTCCTCGTCAGCATTCGCAAGCCATCGCTGACGTCTTCAAGGATTCCCGCGACGCTCGTCTCCTCGCATCGCCCTGCACGTTCGACTCCCCGACGGGTGAGCCCGTATCAGCAGTGCTTGACTTTCTTAAGGACGCTTGCTTCTTAGAGACTGTTAGGTAATTCTTTCTTTGTTCGCTGCGTTTGCTTTTGTGTGTGTGCCTTTCGTTCATGTTTTTATAAAGTGTTGGTCGAAACCTGCAAGCAGCCTCGTCGGTTTGTTGGGAACGTCCACGTTCCTAACATAAAGATTTTAAGAACCTCACCGTTTTCCCATTACAGCATCTTTCCCTTTTGAAGCCGGTTCTATACTTTCTGGTAGTCGCTTGTTCTTGTCTTGCCACCGTGAAATCCGTTTATTGATCATTTTCTACATGACTTTCGAAACACAGCTGGTCAAACGCACCGGCCGAAACGACTCCAACTCCATAGAGCTCTTTCCTGGCTTTAGCAACGGCACTACCTTTGATACTTTCCAACAAACTCTGGAATCTATTCTTCTTGCCAACTTTTGTTGTAAATGTCCAACAGGTCTAATTTTCCTTTCTCGAGTAAATTAGAGTCGTCTTAAGCAAATGCATTAGGAACTCTGTGAGTTTTCTTTTTTACACTACATACAGGGTCTTTTTTTGTTTTTTAGACAATACACTTGCAGATTTGTAATATAAAAATTCTACAACAGTCAGGCTCCTTTCGTTTTCGCACATGAACTCTATGTCAAATACTTTTCCGCAGCTAAAATGACAGAAATTGACGTGACTACTAACAAGAACTCGTTAATTAACTTTTTAATTATTCACTTGATGGCAATTGTTTATATTAGGAAGTTATAGTGTGTGCCAGTTTATGGTATACCCATTTTTTTGGGAATCGCGAAAGTTGCACGTAATTATGGAGATATTAATAACCGAATTTTCGGGCCGATACCGAAACTGACAGCGCCCGGCGCGCAGGAAACGCAGCCACTCTGTTGTGTCAGACCGGAAATGCCCGCGGCCAGGAAATGACGAAATTTAAACCAAGGTGGGCCGAAGCAGATCTCTTCAGGAAAATCGGCAAGCATACTGAAATACACAAGTAAATAGCTTATTGTTTGCGTGCGATGTGTGGTGCTTTTCTGTTCCATCCTTTTAAACTGTAAACAGACGCGAAAAACTATTTCGCCTTTCTGCGACAAGAAGCGCCGCTGTGGCTGCCTCAGAGTTTTATGCTTCACAGGGAAAGAAAATGTTGATATCGCGGTTTTTTTTTTCGCACAGCTCGAAAGAAACAAATAAGCCCCAAACACCACACAAAGGTAAGGTGATCCGCTGGTGTAAATGGGGCTGTATTCTGAAATGATCGCGAAAGGCGACAATCGCAAAAGCGTCGCCTTTTGTGCGCGCTGATTGGATATTGAGCAAACCGGAAAAGTGAGGGTGCCATCTAGTATTTCCGTCGACGTGACGGTGCTCTAAAGTGCTCCTGACATGCCTGGAATGAACGAACATACCTTATCACTGTCGGTTGGTGAAGTCTAGCATTTCAGTGTCTCTTGGTCAAGTCTAGCATTTCCAGCAGGCGCCAAGTCGGCATTGCTGCTCTCCGCGCTCTCTCCAAATGGGAGAGCAAGAGAGGAGGAGAAGTGATTAGCTGGGGTACTAACGCTACGCTGGGAGCATATGTTACTCTATGGTACGCGCACGCTGCTCGTAATGTACGCTTCATTCATGAAGCGCGGCCAACAACAAAATCAACAAGCAAAAACGTGCACGACAGTGTATACAAAGTTTGGACTGTCATGCATGTTTTTGCTTGTTGTTGATTTCCCTTTCCGGCTTATTAGCATACGTGTCTCTCTTTGACATGATTCGGTATTTTTATTGACCTTGTTTACTCTGCTGCGCAAATGCAATGGTTTGTCATGTGACTAGGTCATGTGACAGGTTTGTTCATGGGCCTTCCAATAGATTTTCACTTGAGAGTTCAACTTCTGGGTCGCGTCTTCCTTGGTCCTCGTCTTTTTTAGCGCTGTTGTTCTTGCATAGGGAACCCAAGCTCGAGTTTGGGCGCGACCGAGTTAAGGCCGAGACAGAAGACACGATTTTCCATCCGATGCGACGTCCGACGCGGTGGTGCGGCAGCCGCAGTGGTGACATTTCATCGCACCGGACCGCCACATCGCATGCCTGGCGTACATCAAACCAGGCAGATATTTTCGTCGATTTTCGTCGCCGCGTCGGACCGTCGGACGGCCGCAGCCAATGACACCTCGGGAGACGTGTGTCGTCACGCCGCTAGTGGCGCCCTCTCCCTGTCACCGTTAAGGTCCCTCTTGTCACCGTGGCCAAGGCGAGTCAGTGGAGTCGAGCCTCGAAGCATTTTTGTCAACATAGCCGCTCGCGGCGGCGTGATAAACATCGAGTACATTTTGTTTGTGACGTGAAATAATTCCTGATTTCATAAAGTGATGTTTGAAGGGGTCCATTTCTGCAAGACAGCGCCCGTGTCCAAAGCACTAGTGAGATCGCGGCAGCGATGCAAGGCCATTTCGCAGGTAAACGCAGCGACACCGTCGTCTTGGCGAGCCGGCTCGCTTCGCTGCCACATTTGCTCTTCACATCGATGACGTCGAGAAAGTTAATAGCGTATGCTAACGCATTACATGCGAGTACAAAGCTTAATCTTGTTGGCAAAAACAAGCGCTCTATGACGAGCTCGCGTGTGATCGCGAACGGCGTAGGCGACGGCCGGCGTCCGCCATGCTAGGCCTACCTCTCGGAGTCGTGAGTGACGGCGAGCTGTTGCGATGAGCTTGTCGTTCGCGAAGGCGTAGTTTTATTGATAATTTTCTTATAGAACGAAGCGTGGCTGTGCAAAGTTGTTTGTTTTGTGCTTCATTACGAGGATACGAAGCCTTCCGAGTGTGCATGCCGAGTCGCTGTGTGTGGGAGGAGCCTACGGCTGATTGCTCGTTCGCCCCATGTGTGCTGAATCGTCGTACGCCGCATGCCGGATCGGAGGCAAAATTGTACCGTCTGTCTCGCCCTTTATGCGTTACTGGGGATAGACGCTGCCGACGAAGGCGGTTTGTCGGTGGATTTGGCGGCGGCAAGGACACGTGCGCGCATGCGCTCCTCATTCGGCCCGGAGCACTGCTAGTCAGCAATAGTTACACTGTGACGCACCAGATGCAATCGGAGAGATCTGCGCTTGCGCGGAAGCGGGGGCGGCAGTGTTATGGCGAAAGACGCGCCGCGGATATTCCCAGTTAAGAGCAGTGGCGCCGCTCGGCGTTGCTTTCGAAGCCTATAATGAATTCCCACCTAATAGCCCAAGTATCTCTTCTAGTACACTTTATTTGTAAGGCCAACAAGGCTAGAATGTGTGTTTGGTGTCACTAGAAAAAGAGTGAACTTATATAATGACTCACGGGGACATCTTTGCATAAAGATATGCGTGGTGTTCCGACGTTCATGCCTCATTTCAGTTGTAACGGATGGCACGTTCCTAACTGGATCCAGTCTTGCTTGTAAATCCGGTAATAGTTGAAGGCCGCATGAGAGCAAAGTTACTATTTGGCCTGAATGTGTCGGTTGTTCTAGATGTAAGACACAGTTTATTTTGTTACCGCGAACATTTCGAATGGATAAAAAGCGTAATCAAGTTGAATTGCACGGGGAAAAAATAGGAAACGGTAAAAGGAGAACGGTAGCGATTGCCAATTTTCTCCTCAACGCGGTGAACAGGAACCCAGGCGCGCCACATTCTGTGTACTTCTATCGATACCCGCCGAATAAACTGGGAATTGATTCAGACTGTAACGTGAGCGCATTTTTGCACTACTCGCTCGCTATCGGTCTGAAACATCCTCTTCCCGACCACTCACTGTGAGAGAGGCTGAACACAGCGTATAGAGGCTTGAAGAGTGCACGATCAAGGGGGCCGAGCACGTGGAAGAAACCAGAAAACGTTCGATCCACTCGGCAAAAAGTTTCGACAATTCCGACTTGCTGAAACGCGGAGCTAACAAACCGGGCTTCTCAGCAGCTTCTGCGCCGGCAGCTCCGAACGAATTTCTCGGTTCATTTTTTTTGTTCTTGCCTCGCGATTCCCGTTCAACATCTTGACGACAATGGAGGGAACACTTCGGCGCACTTGGCTTTCCGGAGCGGCCCGGTGAAGCCTTCCCTACCGCGGCCGCGAGTGACTTGCATTAGGTGCACGCGTGTAGAGCGGAGGCAGTGGCAGCAGAGTGACGCACCGAGTGCGGTCCCAGCGTTTCCTTCCTGCTCGAGAGTCGCCGCGCTAACGGCTTGGCGCGCATGAAGAATGCCAAGAGGCGCCTCTGGCATCTCGTTAACGCGATTTCGAAGGCAACGCGCTGGCGACTCCGCCAAATTAGGTTGCGCGCGATGAGCGGCAGCGGCGCTCTCTTCATTAGGGGAATGGACACCTTGGCGGCAGGCGCCGTTGATCCGGTGAAATCGCTGCGCGGGACTTGCGGCGGCAGCTGCTTTTTTGTGCCGGTGGATGCTGCCGCCGCCAGGAGAAGAGCAGGCCGGTCTCTTCGGTGTTCGTAAATCGGCGCGTATGCTCGGGCCATCGCGCCTGATGCCGTCGGGTGGCGAGACGGACAGCGCCAAAGCTAATGCTGCTCCTGCTGTTCGTGTTTTTTTTCTTACTTGTTTGTTGGGGTTGTTTCGTTTTTCGCGGAGCGGCATTTATGCTCCACACTCGACGCCTTCCATTTCCTTTCTCTTGCTTACCGCAACACCGTGGACATATGCTGATGACTGAGAAGGGAATAGCTCAGAAACTGGGAGAGTTAATCTTACTTCCAATGTCTCACTAGTGATTCGCACCCAACGAATACACTTAACAAAAGCAACCTTTTGCAAGAAGTTAGGAATATAGCCACATAGATTTTTGTTAGCATGAATTATTTCTTATTTACCAACTTACTTCGCTACCACTGCTTTCTTCGATATAACGAGTAGCCTTTTCCTGCGAACCACTCTAGCGTTCAACGTACGTGATGATTACGAACACTAGGGCCGGCCATATTTAACACAGTTTTCTGTTCTGAAGTATTCATGCCATTCATACTTCGACTGCCCGTCACCAGTTCTTTCATTGTATTCACGCAGCAGCCGTTCCAAAATCATAACTTGTCGTATAGGGACAGGTCCCTGCGTATCATGGCAGCGAATTCACGATGACAGCGAGTGTTCTGGGCAATTACTTGAAGATCTTACTACTGGAGCACTTTGTCACTCATCCATCAGAGGACGCTGACAGCCGTGTCAAGCTTGCGTTAGTTGCAGAAGGAAGCAGGAGCGAGAAGAAAGGCTGGGAGTGAGATGTCGAGATAGCATCGTAGCGTCTATTATTTTCAGAGAAAGCACGCAAACTTTGATTGAATATATACAGGTAAAGTATATTTCTATAAACCTCGCCACGCTTATCTTATCGCGCGAGATCCCTCGTGGCGGAGAAATCGGACTGAAGACTACACTCTTAATCAGGTCCTGGTCAAATGCTGGCTATATCCAGGAAACCGGACGAAAAATTCCCGGTTTCCTGGCTATATCTAGCACTTTAAGCGGGACCTGATTAAGTGTGTAGCCCAATCGTGAAAGAGCAGACCGCACATTTTCTCTTCAATCAATGTCAACTGCGCCTAAATGGTCACCTATACGTAGGTGTTCATGGCAGCACTGCCGTGGATTAATATACTCGCTTTTAGCTAAAGGCCCGCAATTAGAGGGCACCTCATTCGCAAAGATCAACGATGCAAAATTTAAGCAGCTTTTGAATACGAGAAAAAAAATCGATTGAAAAGAACTCCTAAGATATTTAACGAGGCCAAAGAAAAGGCAACGTATACAGGTGACGTCAATCTTAGTAAGTGTTTCCATTGGTTACGGCAATACGTCGCCGTATTCAAGATTGTTATTTGCGATAAAAATGCTTGGATCGTAGTCACACGCTCAGCAAACCCAGAGAGCGACACGTCCGTTGCTCGGTCCTCCCCGTTAGTCTCTCTGTACACCTGTCCATTTAGTCAACTATAATTCTTTCAGTTTCAGCTGTGAAACATAGAGCCCGCTTTCAAAATCGACGACAGAAACCCAGTAATTGTCACTGCAGCAAAAGAAAGAAAGAAAGAAAGAAAGAAAGAAAGAAAGAAAGAAAGAAAGAAAGAAAGAAAGAAAGAAAGAAAGAAAGAAAGAAAGAAAGAAAGAAAGAAAGAAAGAAAGAAAGAAAGAAAGAAAGAAAGAAAGAAAGACTCCTTATGAGGCTTTCTTTGATAAATTGAGGCCAGAAGCTCGATGAGGACGTTCACTCCCGAAGTGAGTCAGCTGCACGCTTTTGTCTCTTACAGGAAGCGGCTACTGGCGACATTTTACCTATATCTATTCAGAAGGCCCATTTTTGTGTCCCTGCGGTAAGACCTAAAATGAAACTATAAGATGACGCGCTTTTACGGTGTACCTACTGTGGGAGAGTACTGTCGAAGATCAAAGTTGCTTCATCGTGGTGAATGACCTAAAGCATGGATAGCCCTTCCAATCTTTTTTTTTTCATTCGTGAAAGTGGTACCCCACGGCAAACGACCAGCGATGAACTTGGAATTGCTCCTCAGGCAGATTAACGAGCTTCGGAGATACTGCGTACCACTTGACGTCAGAAATATCTTGTATAAAATCATTTCTGGTGCGCACATATTCCCAAAAAGTGACGCCAGTTTCGCACGATAGACCTAGAATACCACCTCATTTATATACGCTGATATGACCAATAATAACAATACCTAATGCAACTAAAGCAACAGCCCTGTATTGATTGCAGTGTGTAAAAATGAATGAACTTTTTCGTTCTTTTCTTATTAGAGCCCAGGAAGGATATAGCGACAGGAAGCATCATTCTCCAACATTTTGCCGCTTCTTTCAAGGTTTCGTGTCTCTATTCACTTCCACGAGAACTACACACGAAGATTCTACGAAGATTAAGCAAATAGGTCTGCGCCACGTGGTGACGTGTAGCATCCCGCCGTGCTGGCTTAACGGCTGTAGGGTGTTGCGCTGCTGAGAACCTACGACCGCGGCACCGCATTTCGACGAGGACGAGATGCGAAAACGTTTGTATACTTCATTTTCAGTAATAATTTGTTGAACTTTGTCTGTGTTTGACTCAACTGTTATAAATAAGGCATATGTTGCATCTTGGGGGGTTCTGCCATCACTTTTTTTACAGGCCAGCGCCAATCCTGTCCCAAATTTCTGTCAATTTCAGGCTTAATGAACATCGGTTCTGGATGAAAATAACGCTTTCGACGCCTTAATTAACGAATAAATAGTAGTGCGATTGAGCTTGACTTTTATTTAAAGAAGTATTTTTCGGATTTGTAGAGACTTATCACACGTTCGTCGGAGTTTCAAGGCTGACATTATAGACTCAAGTGCGAAGATATCGTGACGTTCTTGTTGATGAATTATCATGACTGTCTTCATCGCCATCATTTTACTATATGTTTACCGCATGCGAATGGTTCTCTCAGTGATGTCATATCTACTGTCTTGCGCTAACTGATTCCACTTTGTGCCCTGTAAATTATCTCATTTCATTGTGCACTGATTGATTGTTGACAATCATTTCATCGTATTGTTGGTGGACCCAACCTCCGTGAAAAGAACTCACATTGAAACAAAGGGACAGAAGAATGTACTGACCACGACACAGACTGCACTTCACACATAGTCCCAGCTGCATTTTTTTTTATATTGAAATAAAAAATAAACAAAGCAGTTGTTGTCACCATTGCTTGGTGTCGGCTACCCCATTTCCACTTGGTCCAGCTACATTTGTACATGTTTAACGGATATGCTTTCACGCATGTCTTTACAATGACATAATTTCATAGATTTACATTACACGAACGCATATGTTCCTTTCCAGTGGTATATACGCATGCAAAGACGATCTAATACATGACTGGGGTTTTACGTCTCGAAACTACGATACGCCCATCAACCACGTCAGGGTTGCCACCTTTGGCTCATTTTTTTTGGCTGCCGGCGGCAGAAACAAGGTCTTGGCTACTTAGTTACTTCCTGGCTACTTTCTTGTTCTGTCGATTTTAACCAAATCGTCAATATCTGATGGTGTCGCCGCCGCTACCGTTCGAGTATGTGGTGTCAAAACAAGGCGGCCAAGGCGTGCTTCCTGCTCCTAAAATTTAATTTGGCGCTTGCATCACTCAAAAGCAAAGACCTTCGTATACGTGGCGGGGCCTCAGGGAAGACTGTTGCATGGAACCTCAGTTTGCAGACCACCTATGTATATTGCTGAAAGCGACTTTAAACCGTAATTGCATATGAAGAGGACAATGGAAAGCGCTTTGCATACAGGACGATCTGCACTCATTAACATTAGAAATTGGATATCCGGCGAACTGCTTCTGTCATTTCTTAATGTTATGTATGGACTGCGACTCGGGAATATAAGCTGCTCGGGCATCGGCATCACGCAAAAAAAAGAATAATTGCGAAAATGACTACAATTTATGCTTAAAAACCCACACCTGCGATTTTGAGCACACTCGTGCCTTACACTTCTTTATTGTCGCCACATGACATTTACTTTTAGCCCTATTAAGAAACGTCACGCAAGACGCTTTAAGAGTGTCATTCTTGCAACATCGAACGAAACTTTGTCGTTCTGAACGAAATGTTCGCTAAAGTCAATCGTGTATGCTTGAATCTCGGCAATTGTGATTGTGAAAGGTTCAGGCCGTACTTATTTTGCATTTTCGCCAAAAGGTTTTTTCCGTTTATTCATTTAAATAAAAACGTCGCAGTCGACTTCACACACGCGTGGCTACTTCGGGCTACTTTTGCTGCCCTTTGCTAAACTTTTTGGCTAGTTTGGCCAAATTTCTGGCTATCTTTTTTTTTTTGTCTTCTTCGACCTGGCAACCCTGAACCACATGCCAAAACCACGATATAAGAGGCACACCATTGTACGAGACGTTAGATTATCGTCGACTGTTTGGGATTATTCTTTCACGTGCACCTAAATCCAAGTACACGAGTATTTTTGGATTACCTTTGGCAACTCGGGACCCTTCAACATGTGTACAACGTACGGCGCACGGCTACTTTATTTTTGCATTAAACAGGCAAAAATGCTTGCGCTAAACATCAGACTCATTAGCTACGGAGCCACTATCGTGGCTACATGACGAGCCCATAGGTAGACTGTGTCAAGTCAATGAGCAACTCGAACAATCGCACCTTGTCGCTTCCTATCATAGCGGGCATAAAAGCTGAAATATAACGCAGAGGATGTCAGAAACTCAGCGGCTTGATTCACTCGTAGTTCACGTATGAAATGTTTTTAATGGCATCCAATGTTAGAACTGCATGACATGTTACAGCAGATGCTAGCTATGCAACTAAAATGGTGAGGGGTCACCTATGTTCGTATACTTCCAAGTCGTCGTAGAGTTGGTGACAATTTGGGATCCTGAGGTCACGTAGTGAATTGATACAAGCGCGATGATCTTAACGAAGCGTCAGTCATGATGTCACTGCCGTTGAGGTTACACCGTAGAAAATGCTTGGATGAGCTGTCCCAGGGTGCCTGTTCCAGCGGAACATTTGTTTCGCGGTCGTCTGAAAAGGAAAAAATAAATTAAATTAGACTGGTGCCAAAAAGATAATTATATATATATATATATATATATATATATATATATATATATATATATATATATATATATATATATATAATTTTCATGCGTAATCAGGAACTTTTCACGCTGACAAATGCGGTGCCATGGAGTCCGTAGAGCATATCTTGATCGAGTGCACAATCATAAAAATAAATAAATATAAAGACGAGTGGCAACAATATCAAGACAACCTACGAAAGCTCGACCAGGGCCCTCTGACATGAACACGGATGCTGGGTACCTGTCCCTGCCCATCGAAACAGCGAAAAGCATCTGAACCTCTTGTTTACACACATCTAATTCATTGGTTTTCTCAGCAAACTTTGATCCTTCAATGAAGAAAGTATGCGTCGCGTACATCAGCGGTTTTTTTTTCATATTTTACATTGACTGTCGAAAGTCTGCAGGAGGAGGAATAGGAGAAGGAGGATGTCGGAGGTCGCAGGCGGATCTGGCCACGCGAGATATGCAGGCAATGTTTCCAGGGTGGAAATGATGCAACAGTGATTTTTCTTAAATGCGCCGTTAAGGATTCTTATTTTAGCCTTATTTACTACCTCAGATTCATTGGATGGCAATGATGACATTTGAGGCGTAAGATCTGATTATATTCTTATTCTCTACATACACTTCTGCCCACATTCTCCTATAGGGCCTTGTTTTCCCTCATTCGCCCCCCCTGCAGAATAGCAAGCGAGCGAACATACGCTGGCAAATGAATCTGCTGTTCAATAAAGAGGTCTCTCTCTCTCAATGTCCGATTGTCAACTAAGGTAATAAACTGCGGCTCTGCGGTTAGCAAGTGTTATACGTTGCGTTGTTATTTTAGTCTTGACGTAACTCAACAGAAACTATACGAAAACGTTTCACCGAAGCAGTGGTGGAGTTGAACGTGGCGTAATGTTCCCCACTTTCTGTGACAGGTATGTGTGGTATGTGTCCGGCCACGAAATATGGCGGGCCACGCGAGTGTCCAAAGAAACGCTACGGCTACACAGTCGGGCTGTCGTAACATTTGCACGCTTCGCGACACCCGTGCACTTTGGTGTCGTACGAGCCGAATGCTAGGGCGCGTGCGCATACACTACAGCTCCGGCGAGAGGCAGAGTTTTGTACTGAAATTACTAGAGAGAAGTTTGGTCTTGCAGGTCAATCAACCATGCGCTGCGGGAATAATGGATAGTACGTAGATTTTCCGACGACTTCACGTGACTTCGTTGAATAGCATTGTGCCCCTTCTTTTGTTTGTTTCCTGTGGTTCCGCTCCGTTTCGTACTAGACACAATATGTTTCTTTACGGTCAGTTGCGTGTTTTACGTGCATGACTTGCCTCTGTGACGTAACTTACAGTGTACGCAAGTAAGTTTCGCCGATTCTTATAGATCTGAAATTTGTACAGTAACACTAACTGTATTGGTATTTTTTTTTAACTTTAAAGCTGTTTTGTTTAACTGGAATATTCTGTAAATGTACGTGGATGGAAATTACGCCTTAAATATCGTCACTGCCGTGCATTGAATCTGAGGCAGCAAATAATGCTCAAATAAGGATCCTTAACGGTGCATTTTAGAAAAATCAGCGCACTATTTCAGCATTTTCACCCTGGAAGCGGCTCTGGTATTCTTATTATGAAAGTTTACGGTTTTGCTGAAGTAGAGCACCAAGTCGGGCTACTTGGTTGACATTCATCGTAAAGGCGTTTTCAACTGCAACAAACACGAATAAAAGAAAAGGAAAGAAGACTCGACGTGCGCTCGTGTAGTCTGCTTCCCTATTCTTTTGTTGTATTTGTTAGTGCAGTTTAAAAAAAAGCCTTTACGGTTACATTTATACGCCACCTATGCACATTTCCAACGAGAGCTCCCTGGGTGCCGCCATATTGCCCTCTGAGCTGTTGTAAATGTGCGTGACCCCCCAAAGATTCTCTGTTGGAGCAGCGACGTGATCCTTCCTACTCCCATGCAACAGTCCAGCAAGGGAACGCTTCGTCTCTCTGATGGTGATATCTATATATAGCCATAGATTCCTCCGACGTTTTCGACTTAAGCGAAAAAAATGTGCATGGATGCAGTCACAAATAGAACGTGCATGCCGAAACGTGGGCCTCGGCGCTGTAAGAGCAGCGCTGAGGCGTAGCAGTGTACATCGGAGCTTGTAACTATTTTGCTAGCCATCGGCTTTATTAAATTGTCAACGACGCCCAGAAGGTGGGTCGTAATCACGGATTCTCTGGCGGCTCTTGCGTGCGTGGAAAATGCCACTTCAGGAAAAATAGATATACGTATAGTATACGCGATCTTAAAAGAGCTTGCAGAAGCTACGAAGTCAGGTCATCACGTGGCATTTCAGTGGGTTCCCAGTCACTGCGGAATAAAAGGAAATGAAATGGCAGATGAGTCGGCGAAAGCCGCTCATCATTACACATAAACCCGCCTCATTCCTGCATCCTAACGTGACATAAACCGAATTTTACGAAGAACAAAACGTGAACTATGTTTATCCACCTGGTTCCCAGACAGCACGAAGGAATCGATCTTGTACGCTGTTGACCCTAACTTTGAGTGCCAATTAGACCCCCAGCTCCCAAGACGTATATCGACACACTCATTCATCGCCTAAGACTCGGAACCGCTTACACAAAACACTTCTTATTCCGGATTCATCGTGCATCATCGTCAACATGTTCGTGCGGCCACGACGACGAGGATGTGCATCATGTGTTGCTCGACTGTCCCAAGCATGACACACATAGACAGCGACTCGAACAGGAACTTCATACGCTGGACTCGGAGCGAACGTTTTCGTTAGCGAAAATATTAGGCCCATGGCCGACTAGGATAAACCGCAAAGCGATGAAAGTGCTCCAGCGTTTTTTTGAGGACACTAATATTTGCGATGGCTACCGAGTTCTTGAACTTGTAGGACTGTGTGTGTGTATATATATATATATATATATATATATATATATATATATATATATATATATATATATATATATATATATATATATATATATATATATATATATATATATTATTTTCGTTTCTTATGTTTTATCCTAACAACTATGTGGAAAGGGGTAGCCGTCACCAAGCAGTGGTGACAACAACTCTTTCATTTATTTTCTATTTCAATAAAAAAAATGGAGCAGTGTATTTCGGCGGCGTACGAGTGTGGCATTCATCTGAATACCATAACTCTACAACCGCAGCCATGAATTCTACGCGTGACAGAATACCCACTTCTCACTTACGAGCTTCCCAAACGAACGTCGCTCTTTGTAGGTTTTAGAAAAACAGCGCTATAATCTACAGAACGAAAGAAAAGACACAGACCACTGCGCTACGGTCTATGTCCTTTCTTTCGCCCTGTACATTAGCGCTTTTGTTTGCTCAAATCATGAACCAACCGGCCCAAACGCGTACCATTCTGCAGTATAGAGATTTCTCCTTCTGCAAGCATTTCGGTTTTAACCCTCAGAGAATGTTTCTCGTGCACATACACTGTGGTAAACAGCTCACTTGTACCATGGAAACAATCGGGAGCATCACTCGTACAGGCAGAGTGCTATAACCACTGTGCGCGCCAGGTCAACTTGCGTTTTAAAGTAGCTACAAGTGCATCTCATTGCTCATATTATCGGCAAGGACTACTGATGCTGAACTAAGTAAAAGTCTGGCTAATGGAGATGCCTGTCAAGCAAAATATTATATTCGAGCGCTCACCCTCCGACACAAGTCCTCCCACATGATCGCCACGTCACCATCCTGTCTGCTCAAACCAGTTACTTCCGCGCGGAGCCTGACTACCGATAAACGCCGTGTAATTGAGCCGCTGGCTCTCCAAAGTCTAATCTTTCTTTTCTTCAACGAGGTATAAAGAAAAGGACGACGCACATGTTCTCTCTTGGAATCCAATGTATCGATGCTTCTTTAAAAATGGTTCCCACTTGCGTGCAATTTATCGCTAAGTGGGGGAACGATACAAAGCTCAGCGATACCGGAATGCAACAGCTCACTCTTACTCTCTCAAAGGAAATCGAATAAATCGAATTCGATTATCCCTCACAGCGCTGAAACTGCAATGAGCCTTTCCTAAACCACATCGAGGAATCGATCGGGAAAAAAGAATAATAATAAACCAGCGGTTTGAGGAAAAAAAAAAGCTTCGTCCGAAAACAACAGAACGAAATTCTCGGCCGATTCGGTCGTGTTTTAGACGATATCCTTAAAATTGACGCATTCAGTTTCCTAAAGGTACTTCTATTTTTTTTTCCACAATTCTTCCACGGTACGCTGAAAATGCCTACGTCAGGAAGAAGTCGGGAACTACGGGAGATGGATCGGACGACTGTGTGGTCAAGATGACCGTTGCGTGACCCTGCAACTTTCCCAGTTTTGACAAAGAATCGAACCTGCTACGCTGCTTTTGAATCACGTCTCTTAAGTGCGCTTTTTGTTGTTGCTGTTGTTACGAGTGTCATTACCTCACCTTTTCATTTCTTTTTTTTTCTTTTTTTGTGACTCGAATAAAAAACGCCTAAATTATTGTTATGACATTAGCTAAGTACCACCGCCACCTTCCTTTCCAAACTATGCTAAAGCACCATAACTGCGTCGATAAACACGGCTTGAACGCGGCCACTTGGTTTTGAAATACCGAAAGCCTCGGCGTGCAAGGAGAGAAGACACGCCTGCAACACCGTGAAACTACATATTACGCCACACTGAGCATCGAGTCGTATATTTCATTACTTGGGCAGACATTAATTACATGACTCGACTAACGCTTTTAACCGATCGGTTCTTCCTGTTGCCATTCATGAACGAAACAATTTGCCTATAATTCAATAGTGAATGAAAATTACATTTCAATGTTCCGAGAAGAATTGTCAAAGCAATCATGCGGTCAACCACACGCTATACCAGCTGATGTCCCTTTAATTCCCGTACTTTTTACTGGTTCATACGAGTTAATTTCTAGTTTACTTTGTCCTGGCGGCTATATTTTTCGGAATTTCACCATGCCCCTCCACCCCCTCCTGACGTGATCCCCGGCTATGGAAAGAAAATAAATTATGATGACACTTCCATGTGTCCCGCTTCTTCTACGCATCCCGTCTTGTAAGTCTAACAAACGCGTTCAGTTTTCCCTCAGAAATAATTTTCATAAGCACCATGTTCCACAAAAAAAAAAGCACGCTGTGGTCATACAGAAATGTTAAAAAGATCCTCTATCGGCCTTCTTTTTACTCGGTGAAACTCGATTACCTCGAACAGCTATCTGAAACTCGCAATAAGTTTGCAGGCTATATGAGTATAATCCCCTGCCCATTTCTTAAAACCCTTCGTCTGCCCAAGCTGCCAATGCGTCCTGCAATATCCGACATATACCCCGAATGGACACACTCGGCCGTTCGTCTTAGGCCTTAGCTGCTGTTCGCAGTAAAATTAAATTTGGGTCCGCTGCACTCGAGTGCCATGAAACCTCGCGTGACGGGGCAGGTGAGGATCGTTGAAAACGAACAGACAGATCAATGAAGGAACTAGTGGACCGACACCAATCTACATGTTGGTACTCAATTGCTGCTCACGATGAACTGCAATAAGTGCTTCGGGTATGTACTTATAAAGGTTCAGCGATCACAGGATATGCGATTATGAATAATACAAACGCACCAACAGCTTCTCTTTGGCACTGCTACCTTAGCGTATATGCGCACCTGTCGATTAGCAAATATTCAAGGTGTGCTCAGGTTCGTTAACAACTTATCTTTGTCAGGACAGGAGACATGTAAACATTCTGCTGTATTACTATCTTTAGTCTAGCTAAGCACAGATACACAACAGCTTCTGAGCTGTTGCATGATCTTAAACGTCTGGAATAACTCACGAAATGTGGCAATATGTGTTCCTTAATGTGTACTAGTTATAGTCAATCGAAGGCTTGTTGCTAACCGGACTCTAGCAACCAAAATAGCTAGTTCTTAAATCTCGCGTTTGCAAACAGCCAGTGCGAACCACAAACGCGGAATTATCGCGAACCCTAACGACATTGGCGGCGGCCGCGAGACAAAACCGTCCCTCGTACGACAAAGCCAAGAATGACGCAGCAACCTTCGATTTTTAGCTCCACATCGCGCAACCATGGTGGCACACGTTTGCTTCACTTTTTTTTTACTCTCTTTCGCCTTTTACTATCGCTTTTCTTTGTCTTACGCTTTCACAAGTAATCGTCGACAAACGACAGCTACTGCGGTTGGAGATAGTCCAGCTGCCATACAGTTTTAGTGTCTGGCGCTCGCTCCTCCAGTGATAGGAAGCAGTTCGAGCCAGTCGACGAGCATCAGCAGCGTCCCTGCTTTATTTGTCGTTGCTCGGAACAAGTGGCCAGATTGGGCGCGCCGTGCCGTATAGTAATCGCGCATTAAGGCACAATCCTGTCCCTCGATGTTGGCAGCACATGTTCTTTCTCGCCCCCGCTCAAGGTTGCTTGCCCCCGATTTATTTTTGAGCAGAGCAATACCAACCTTTGCTTTCGCAACGCCCCTGGGCTATACATAGTATCACGGCGTCTTAGGCGATTGACGTCTAGCTTCCCCGCAAAACCGTCGCTCGGTGCCAAAGATCTTTAGGAAGCGGTTGTGGGCACGTGAATGACTGGCGGCAGGTTCGCGCTCGTGGGTGCGTTGAAAGCGCCCGTTTTAACACGTGCTGGGCCACCTTTTCGTAGAAGAGTTAGTCTCCCGCTTTTCCGTAATATATATGGCCTTTAAAAGAGCCCCATGGCGGCTTGCCCCGCTCGAAGCTTGGAAATCAGCATTTGAGTGACTATGGCTAGTGCACGCGGCTAGCGCCACGATGACTACGTGTCGGTGGTTCGAATCTTTGTGCGGGAGAAATTTTGGACGTATTTTTCTTCGCTTGTTATCTCAACCAATTCAGCGAATACCATCTTTCTGATGAAAACTGGAAACACTGAAAAATAAAAGGTAATAAGAAACATTGTATGACACCTATAAGGATGTCATGACGCCCCTGAGATCCGGGCCTCTAGGGTTGCGAATTCGTAGCGATGTCTTCCGCTTTTCTTTATCTTTGCAATGTGTATGCCTCTTACGAACCACCACTAGAATTGATATCCTTACTAGACACTACATCTTGCACACTATTTGCCTGAGGTGTCGACTAAGTGCGCTAGTATATTACCTTCGTGTAGCGCTTCAACATTGTTTTGTTTGTTTTTCCTAGATCGGTCAGTCTTTTTAATAAAGCAAAAAGATGTCAAGGCGCCGGTGCCGTTCTATGCTGCAAATGCGTTTTGCATGTTATATACGACTACTGGCGATGGTGACGTCCGAAAAAAGAAAACGTGTATTTGCGTGCATTTCTCATATCGTTCAACGAAACTTTTCTTCTCGAGCAACAAAATTATGTATTTGTATACTTACAGGCAGACAAGGCAAGATTATTAAAGTATACAAAAAATAATCGGAAACATGATTTTAAAAAGGCAGCGCTCAAGATGACGGCCCACTGGGCGCCGAGTTGAACAAGGGCTCACTATCAAACAAGCTCGCGAGTCAGCTGCTTGAGCCATGAAGGACACACACTATAAAAAAGCATATGGGGCAGGTGGCCAACGCCCACAACGCCATCTCTTCTCCTTCTTTTTATGAGCCCGGTCTCGAATGGGTGGTCTGTTTCTTTTTGCGAGTTACGTTGAGGGCTCATATCGAGCAGGCTTTCTGTGGTGTAGGCGGTGTCGAGCAAGGACGCACCTTTCATTAAGACTAGCTCCAACGTGAACTAGAGACAGGCTACACACTTCGTTGAGAAAATTTAGCAGTCCTGATCCGCCGTGATTTCAATGCTCGCAAACTTTTTTTTTGTCACAACGTTTCTTACCTGGAATGCATTGACGTTTGCGCAGGCTCTGAGACAGCAAACTTTCGCTTACACGACGAGCAGAACTCATCTCCGGTGAAGGGACAGCAGGACATCTCCCCTCACACCGCGGCCTTCGCGACTTCACCCTGAACAGAAATGGACTACCCTGCAAGTGTCAAAGAACAGCGTGAAAAAAAAAAAAGGTAACCCCGGGGAATTCGAAAAATTAACTCTTCGGAGGAGATGTTTTGGCGAAAAGTGCTGTTCACAGCGTCTTGCGTACTTGTTATTATTAACCCGATGCACGTGTGAGATATAGATACGTCCTAAAAGTTTCTAATTCTCATTGCGCGGCCGCTGGCAACCATGATATTAGGGGTATGCCGAGTCGAGAGTTATATTGACGTTGCACTAATTTCTAGCGAAGAGTGACATTTTTTATTACTGCGTCAATGTATACATTGACGAAGTATGCTGGTACAGGTATACCTGCACCAGCATACTTCGTCAGAGCGTTTGCGCTGCCGAAGATTGTTATGTACAGACAGATTGATTCTGCGGCGAACGCGGCCGGACTGACAGTGCACTGTTATATCTACACAACCCTGCGCTGAATAATCTCGCACATATTCGACTGTCGACATCAGGGCTGCAACACATAACCTTGCAAACGAGACAAGCAGAAGCTGGGGTACGCGATTCAAGTGTGTTATTATACTTTTGGTCATTGATAATAACATACATGTATAAGTGTGCCCGTTATTGATCATTGACTGTGCTGCGGTGATATGGCGTAGTATATCTTGAACACGGCAGAACAAATTACCCCAAGCGGGCAAAGCTCGGTGTGCATCATAGAGATGAAGCATGGGCGGCATCTTGCCTTATGAAATATTTTAACTGCATTGTTGGCCTAGTGGTTTGTGTGGGAGACACTGGTGTGCTGGATGAAAGAGTCCCAGCACAAAGGCAACTCATTACATCCAATATTCCGACGCTGATTTTAACACCCATAATACAATAAACGAAGCTTAAGAAATCTCAAGAAACTGATCCCTCCCTTGAAAGCTCATTGACGTGAAGCGTAAATACATGAGCTTGCTGTTCGCGCGAGGACGCTTTAAATAGATCGCTTCATTTTCACTCGCCTGCCCCGCCACGGTGGTCTAGTGGTTATGGCGTGCGACTGCTGACTAGACATGTGCGCCGGACCCAAAATCACCGGCGGCGGCGCGCCGGTGTTTCCACCTCCGGCGGCGGCGTGGCGCGCGCGGGGGGGGGGGGGGGGGGGGGGGGGGGGGGGGGGAGGAAGCAGTGCATGCGATAAGTACACGCCGTAATGTTACATGAACGAAGGCTAGCAGCTAACTCTTTTTGCTCCGATCTCACTTAACTCTACAAAACGCTGGTGTATGGCAATACGGCCGCCACCGGGAGAGGAGCGGTTTTCGATCAGTTTGTCGTATCAGTGGTCCGAGCGCGAAGCGGTGAGATCACAGCGCGTACAACGCTCACAGCGCGTAGATGGTATACGAGCCGTTCGCTGGGGGATGTCTGCCGAAATAGTGCACGTGCCAGCGATCTCGACCGCGCCCTTATAGGCTAAGTTCACAGTTGCTGCTCGAATTACACAGTCCCTCTCCCCAGACATCCGTTCCTGCTCCTTCGCCCAGCAAATGACGGGCAGGGCGTTTCCTTCTGCTTGAGGAGCAATCGATGGCAGGCCTCGCACGCAGCTTGATGTTATTCCGTGTGACAGAGATGGCCAGCTTGTTTCATCTCTGCTTTAGCGATGTTCCTTGCCAACGCTCGCGAGCTTTTACTCGCGGGTATAACATACAATGAGCGGAGCGATGTTATCGATTTAAAGTTTATACATAACATAACGGCGCCGGTGAAAACCTGTCCTGAGTGTCCATACAGTTGCTACAGCAATAAAAATATACAAAAACCGTCCAAGCGGGCTCGCCTTTTTCCTGGAAAGCTGCATCGTCTCCGCTGTAAAGAGTGCATCCGTTGTAAGAATCGTGTAATCCGGCGCCTTTTCCATTGGTTTCGTTCTCGCCTTCACTACCCTTCTTACAGGGGGCATCTCCTCGCCCCTTATTTCTTCATAAAGCACGCGTGCAATGTCAGCAATAAGCGTTGAACCTATCATGATTTCGCGCTTGTCGGCTACAGTCTGTTATCTCTGCATGCGCAGTGGCAAACGCACAAAATTGAGCGAAATCAGTTATTCGCGCACGATAGGCTTGCGAGAGAAGCAAGAGCGGGTGGGCGGCTGCATAGCAAAGCAGTATGGGAGACAATTCACAACTGTTATTTCTCGTATATAGACCAGTAGAGAGTATACCTTGATGATGTCACGTGGATCACTGTTCTGGCATCACGAAATGCACCAAAAGTTGTATTTTCAGAGGCTGTTAGGGGCTCTTTATAAAAACAGGGCGTGCAAACACTGAAACAGCAGAGTAGGCAAGACACCAGAAACGCCGTTAATAAACTGAAAAATCACACAGCGGCGGAACCGAAGGTAGACACAAATATTTATCTGCGCATTCCCACCTAAGAGATCATACCTATCAGTCAAGTGCGAGTAGTGGTCTACGTGAGAGATAGCTGTTCACTCTCTCGACTTCTCTCTTTTGTCCGTGTTTCCACGTCATGTCTTCTTAACATGAATGCCTACCAACTGGCTCAGCTATATTCTAAGTTTGCCATTCTCTTTACTTCTGTGTTTATTTATCGATTTAATCGAGTAAGAATGAAAGGAAAAGGTGTACTAACGCACCGAGATATATATTACTTATCTATTTTATTTATTTATGCGCAGTGTACTAGGTCCAAGACTCCAAGAATATACTATCCCGCGAGTTGGGTCGTCGCCCTTTAAGGCTGGAGGACGCGGCAGCGTTAAGGTCAGGCAATACTCAGGATATTTCTGGAGAAGAAAGAGATACTACAACTTCTGGGGAGCTATTCTCGATGCGTTCATCCAAAGGAGATGTCCACAGTCCGTTTCGGCAGAGTGCATTCAGTGATTCGAAAAAGCGGTGAGATGTCACCTCGCTCTTGACCACGTCACCGTACCGAACCCGCCAGCACATTCCTAGCATAAGAAGAGAGTGGACGAAATTCACAAAAACAGGAACTTTTCAAGTCTGAATTTGCATATGAATTTGTGCCAGATGTTTGAGAACGATGCAGGGAATGTGTACCGACCTTACAGCTGCGTTAGACGAGCGGCCGCATTAACCCTAAATCGATGGCTAACACGATCAAAAGACATGTGTACCGAAAATCGGATCTCTGAGGGCTGCGTGCGTTGCATTGAAGCGCATTCCGTCCCTATCATTTGTTTCGAGAGTGTTTGAAAGCTTCGTGATATCATGATGGCGCTGCAGAGCAAGAACCGGAAACAAGGGGCGCGCTTCTCGCCGAGCTCCCACTACTCAGCGGCCGCTGAAATGGACAGTTCATTACATAGACACATCTAGAAGAGCTCCTCCGGCGAAGTGCTGTATTTTATTTCCATATTCCCCATCTGAATTAAAAGAAAACACTAACGGCGGCGCGCCGCAATTATTGCGCGGCGGCGGCGGCGGCGGCGCGATCTCTCTTGGGACTTCGGCGGCGGCGCGAGCGGCGTGACCAAAAACAGGCGGCGGCGGCGCACACCTCTACTGCTGACCCGAAGGTCGCGGGATCGAATCCCGGCCGCGGCGGCTGCATTTGCGATGGAGGCGAAAATGTTCGAGGCCCGTGTACTTAGATTTAGATGCATGTTAAAGAACCCCAGGTGGTCGAAATTTCCGGAGCCCTCCATTACGGCGCCCCTCATAATCATATCGTGGTTTTGAGACGTTAAACCCCAGATATTATTATTTTCACCCGCCTGGAAACACACGCGTAGAAAAGTAGCATAGTAGGGTTTATACCAGAAGGGGCTGGTCGTCCAGAGTGACTGCGAGTGCGTGTGTGCCGGCATTCCTCGTCTCGAACTTCAGCCTCAGCTGCAAAGGATCGTCCTCGGCGCGTGTAACTTCTGCTGCAGTTTTCCTGTAAATGAAAAACAAAGTTATTCATTCTGAAAAAAAAACTTAACTACGTTAGTAAACCTTAAAAAATTCAGGAGCCCTTCCCCAATCGGGGAAAAGCTTGGCGTGGGCATGCCTGACCTACTACTTCTATTTCTTTCTTTCTTTCTTTCTTTCTTTCTTTCTTTCTTTCTTTCTTTCTTTCTTTCTTTCTTTCTTTCTTTCTTTCTTTCTTTCTCTCTCTCTCGCTGTCTTTCTTTCTTTCTTTCTCTCTCGCTGTCTTTCTTTCTTTCTTCCTTTGTTTCTTTCTTTCTCTCTCTCGCTGTCTTTCGTTTTTTCTTTCTTTCTTTCTCTCTCGCTGTCTTTCTTTGTTTCTTTCTTTCTCTCTTTCTCTCTCGTTCTCTCTCTCTTTCTTTCTTTCTTTCTTTCTTTCTTTCT
Source organism: Rhipicephalus sanguineus (assembly GCF_013339695.2). Classification (NCBI taxonomy): domain Eukaryota; kingdom Metazoa; phylum Arthropoda; class Arachnida; order Ixodida; family Ixodidae; genus Rhipicephalus; species Rhipicephalus sanguineus. Next base: position 202,394,991 of record NC_051176.1, on the reverse strand, counting down.
TTCTTTCTTTCTTTCTTTCTTTGCAGGTTACGGCCGCCCCGTAAAGTTGTTTTCGGGCTGAATTGGCATGGCGTCTTTCATGTTCTTTCCAGCGCTCGTCAGCCTGTAGAACGGCCCAACGAAAGGACCAGCGCGCGATCATGGAAACGTCGGTTAGGAATTCAATTTTCTCGAAGTCGGAACTTTCCTGAACTGTGCAATTCCGGATATCGACCTTATAGGCGTTGTCCAGCAGATCGCTTTTAGTCCTCCAACACGAAATATTTCAATGGAGCACCCATAGGAAGCGTACTGCTTCCCAATTGTTTTTTTCGTCGTTGGTAGAATGAATCCATGTGCTTCAGTTCAGTTCTCATTGGGCAAGCATGGGCGCGTGGCCTAGTGTTCGAGACACTCGCTTTCGGGCACCCAAGCCCCGGAAAGAAAATTTAGTTTAATTTATTATTTCTTTGGTGCGCGCCAGTTGTGGGTGAGGAGGGTTTCTTGGAACACCACCATCACCACTTACACAGGTCAGTCAATAGAAGCTTCGCTTGAAAAAAAAAAAAATGGGTCTGCTACGCACTAGTGGTGGGAAGACTGAGGAAATAGCGGGGCTGGTGGCATTAGCCTCCTCGTTTTTCTCCTCCTTATCCTTACTTCCCCTTCCTTCCCATCCCTTTGCTATACGACACTGTGCAAGGCTATGCTATGCTTTACTCTCTCCCTTCCTCTTTTCCCTCCTCCTCACCCTCACTACACTTCCCGACCCCCTTCCTATAGACGAATTTACGTAAGACATACGGGCGCCGCCACCTTGGGCTGTTAAACGAATGTTTTCTGATTTTTTAATATCGCGTCGTGGATTGATAAGGTAATCAAACGTCGAATGCGCCAACCCAATCGCTTTCATGTGTGTGCGTCTACTGTAGCACGATTCATTTAGTTGTTAGATATACAAAACGGCAAGGTTAACAGCCTAATATGGAGGCACCGAAACCCATCCGTGAGATATTCTATACTATACAAGGCTATGCTATGACCTGCTGGCGTGCCTGGATAGCCGAGTGGTTACGACGCTCACCTTCGGATCGTGGGTGCGCGGGTTTGAATGCCGCCTCGCCAGTCCTCCCTTTCTCTTTCTCTCTGTACTCGTTCTCTCGCCCCTCAGAGTTATTACATCCCACGCCGGACAAATGGGCGCACGTGTTCTGGGAGCGAAGCAGAAAGAAGAGGACGGAAAGGGCGCGTGCTGGTTCATGATGATGATAATTTCTGTTCACGACTAACGGGGCTTCTCTGAGCTTAAATAGGTTCGCTGTTACAAGCTAAGCGAGAATTTGATTCCTTCAATTCTATATGTACGCGATGTTTAGAATGTGATGGCTGCGACGTCTCGACAGCGGCGCGTGCGTGCGTGCACTGCCCACGGGTGACTTTGCAAACACTCATTTATCAAAGTCATGTGTCTATTATAACGCGCATCTCTTACTAACCGGCTATTTAGTGTACACTGCACTTGACGCGCTCACGCACCCTCCAAACATCTAGACTTTCCTATTAGGTACATCCTAAATGGACGAAGTCAACCTACAATACTCTGAAGAAAAAATGCGTGACTGATGGTAAGATCTAACCTCTGTCTTCCAGCGCAACCAGCCCAACGCTCCCGATCGCTTACGCATCTCTCGTGCCATATAGTCGCTCTACAACAGTCTGGCGTTTGCGCCAAGTACAAGTTTATTGCGTTCTTAACTTCTGACACCTAACTCTTTGATACGATATGTTAAACTGCGCTATACCTTTGGGATCGGCCCATATTTTTCGTCCTACGAATACCTACAATGTGGGGGAAGTCCGCCTATAAGTTAGTTAGTTAGTTAGTTAGTTAGTTAGTTAGTTAGTTAGTTAGTTAGTTAGTTAGTTAGTTAGTTAGTTAGTTAGTTAGTTAGTTAGTTAGTTAGTTAGTCAGTCAGTTAGTTAGTTAGTTAGTTAGTTAGTTAGTTAGTTAGTTAGTTAGTTAGTTAGTTAGTTAGTTAGTTAGTTAGTTAGTTAGTTAGTTAGTCAGTCAGTTAGTTAGTTAGTTAGTTAGTTAGTTAGTTAGTTAGTTAGTTAGTTAGTTAGTTAGTTAGTTAGTTAGTTAGTTAGTTAGTTAGTTAGTTAGTTAGTTAGTTAGTTAGTTAGTTAGTTAGTTAGTTCTGCTGACGATCCCATCAGGGACGATAACAGGACAGGCATGTACAGAGGCTTCTTACTATACAACATATCAGTTTGCACAAAATGGATTACACAAGACAGGTAGCCAATTGGCATAAGTAGTCCTGGTAGGCAGAAAATGTAAAGGTAATACGCGGTAATAAAGTTACGAGTAATCAAGTGATAATAAAAAATTGAAGGACGCTTGAGCTTCGCCTCAAGAGTAGGACGCGATAGCGTAATCGAGCCCCGCTAGCATAGACAATTTGTCCCTTTCATTCAAAGGCATCACCGATTACTACAAGGAGGAGCACCGGCGCTATCCGGACCCTTGTAAGGGACCGGATCGCGCTGACGAGCCACTCTTTTTAAAACTTTTCACCAACACTGTACTGTGCCCGGCGGTGCTAAAGCACTCCAGTTCATTCGTTGATGGCGCGTGCCGGTTCTGTGGCGAGGTGGCTGACACCTTCCACATAGCCTGGCCGTGCCAATCAAACCCATCTAACCCCCGCAACCCGAAACCCGAAACCCACGAGAGAGGACTGGGAGGCGGCCCTGCTCTGCTGTCAGGACATCAAGGCCCAAAACGTCCTGGTTCAACGGACGTGACGGCGTTGCTTGCCAATGGAGCCCTGGAATAGGGGCTCCACCTAGTACTGTGAGGGGAGGAGGCCAATACGGCCCCAACCCAATCACCCCTCTGTAACCATTTAATGGTTAATAAATGTTTTGACCACCACCGTCAGCATCGCCTTCTCACTCGGTTGCCTCACTTCGCTTCTCGGTGGACACCTCAACCATGCCAAAAGGAAAGGAACGTTTGTTCGAGTAACATCGACCGTTTAAACTATCCTAGAATGCCTACTGCAAGCACAGTTGCGAAGTGGCCACTGCGCCATAATTCTTCCTTCTGCGAATCAGCAAAGTACCCACTGCGCGTCCACCGGGAGGCAACACGCGAACCTACGCAGCTGCTCACTGTGTTGACGCTTTTGCTGCTGATTATGATTAAATATGTCTGAGCGCTTCTTAATGGGTGGGCCCTTAAACCCCCCACTTGTGCAATTCACAAGTCTTGACGCCTCGCGCGATTCCACGCTTCTGACACATAAAATTACATATATCTCCTCGCATTACATGACATTCAGTATAAGCTTTTTTTTTCGGAAGCAGTTCCAAGAAATGGCGTGGCTCTGTGGTAGAGCACCTACTTGCCGCGCAGAAGACCTTGGTTCAATTCCCAAATGAACTCGGGTTTTTTTTATTATTTACTTATTCGGATATATCTGGAATTTTCGCTCACGGACAACGCTGATTTTTCGCTCACAACCAACGACGCTGACGCAAAACGCTGACACCGGAATTTCTGCGAAACGAGCTCTTTAAATCTATCGCGTTAAAATATCTAGGCCATTAGCGTAGGTAAACAGCATGGTAGGCAGGAATAACAAAGTAATGCGTCGTAATAAAGTTACGAATAAAGAAGAGGTAATGAAAAATAGGTAGACAATTTGCATATGCGAACAGAATGGTGGGCAGTAATGACGAAATAATTAACGCTAATTTTATTGCCATCGCATTAAAATTTCTATTGTTTCCTGACTCTAGGCCACTCGATGTTGGCTTGTGCGAATAAGGACTTGCTATTAGGCGTTCGCTTAGCCATGCTTAAATGGTAAGTTACAAAGTATGGTTAATATTTATGGTTACGTCTAGACGACACATACTTCCTTAAAAAGAACTAAGACTTGAAGAAAACTGCACAGAAAAATGGAAAAACGCTTGTAGGGCTCCAGAACACCTTCGACCAGTTTCTCTACTGTCTACAGGTTACGCCAGGCATGGAATTATCGCAACTGGACTCATTGAAACACATTATTCAATAAATGTCAAATTATCAACATCATCATCAAAATATTATCATAGCGTTGCTTAGCAACAATGGTTTCTTCCCGCACTGTCCTAGATGAAAAGTTCATCTTTTGACTCGCTAAGCGAGATGAAACCAAAAATAACAAACCTTGCGGACTTGGATGAAATAAGCATTGCCCGAACTTGTTCTGGTTCCACGTCAATCGGGTGTCCAGAGGGGTCCTGGAACTTCAAGCGCGCGACTTTCAAAGAACCAAGCTGTTGACAGTCTGTGGCACCTGTTATAAAAAGTAATAATATCGTAAAAACATGAAAGTTGAGAAGCCAATTTTATATTGCCGTACTGAGGTACGGTACGCATGCACTGAGTTATAGTCAGTTGTGACACCCCCGCACTGATCAGTTTACCGTCGTGCTAAGTGCGCTATCTATGCATTTTCATTCGACAGTAAGCAGGCAAGCATTTGCAAATGGCATATTGAGAGGCTCTGATTTACTGGTATTTACTGATCTCTTTGCCGGAGAATTGAAATGTATCGCTTGTTCACGTCGCGATAAACTAAATAAAAAAAGAAATTAACATTTACCTAAGATGAATTTACATGCCTATTTTCTTTATAATGTAAGTATGCATCTGTAAAGACGGATAAGGAGTTTCTGACCTTACAGTATGTCCACAATGTCACTCCGCTGCAGCTTCGAATAGGGGTTTCGCTTAAAAAAAGTGGGGAGGGGGGGGGAGAGGTGCAGTAGAAGCTCTCCCACCCCCGCCCCTACCGTGCCCTAGAGTTACTGTATATGCTACCTTTAGGCAGCAGAGTTGCGCATAGGTCTGGCTAGCAACCAGAGCTATGCGGCGAAGACGCACTCCGTTTTTGCAGGCGACATGCCTACCGGGTCACCGATCGACATGTTTGGCGTGACGGATACCGGTGATTAACCTTACAGTGAATGCCTAGTGTCAATCCAATTCGCTGCAGCGGCGCCATCGAGAAATACAAAAATGGGCCCGAGCGTCAGCTTCTCCGCAACGAATGGTTGCTAGCGGCGTTTGGAAGGCAGATGCGCAACTCTGCTACCTAAAGGTAGCATCAGTAACTCTACCGTGCCCTACTAAACTTCAGCTTCTGTTATGTTTATGCAGGACAGCCCGAATATATATCCACGCCGAACCCCGCAGTAACCTTATGTGTGGCCTCCATACCTGAACGCCTGCAGTGCATAGGCGTGCGCATTGTTCTCCATTAGGGGGAGGGGATTCAAAGTTTCACTGCAGCGCCCCTCCCCCCACCCCCTGTGGACGTAACCTAAAGAAAACGAGCTTCGCAATGGATGAAAAAGAAAAGTGAAGCCATGACGTACTGCCCACGGTTGCCTGCCTTTGGTCCCAGGATTTCGGGGGCAAAAGTGGGAACAGTGCTTAGAATGCAACATCAGGGCATTATCGTGAAATCATGCAGGCATTATCGTTAAAACCCTGCATGGTCATAACCCTGCACAAAAAATTCTGATAGGACAGGTCGGACTGAGTAAAGATATGGAACTGACTTGGCGCCCCCCTCAGGTGAGTGGGGGGGGGGGGGGCTGCCCCTCCCCCCCCCTGTAGAGATGACCGCATTTTCTTTTCTGCTGAACCGCTATTTTCACCTGATTATATTTTATTGCTTTGGCGTTTCCAAGCCTAGCGCACTCTTTAATAAGGGATTGATGAGACGCGAACCTGAGCGACACCTCCCCCTCCCCCTCCCCCCATCCCTCCAGCACGCCCTAATTTGAAGAACACCCCCGAATCCTCTGGCTTCGAGCATTGAATAGTGGTTACTGGCGATTCGAAAAGCAGCGTTGTGCGTCAGACTAGCTGGGATAACGTGCACCTGTGACTAGCAAGCATTTGCGAATAGCGTAAATCAAAATACCGGCACGCGTTTGGGACCGTATGGCCGTACTTGTACGATCGAAGAAATGACTCACTTTCGAAAGACAGCACTGCTGACACCATCGATGGATCAGCTTGGCTGGACACCGCACCGTACACCAGGTACCCTTCCCTGTGGTCCTCTCTGTCCTTTCTGAACCTGAGGGAGAGCGGCTGATACGCCGAAATGTCTTCTTTGTCATCCATCACGACGATGGGCCGAGCAGCTTTGTCCAGCACTTCTACGAGTGGCAGCACTACCTCTGGCATCTTAGGCCCGAAATGGAGCAGCGTCTTACCGAACTCGTGCACGCTTTTGGCCCGCACAAGGGCGGCCTCCAGGGTGCTGCTACGATCGAGCAGTGTCTGTTGGTGCTCTTTCTGGAAGCGCGCGATTTCATCCAGCAGCTCGCGCCTGCGAGATTCCAGAGCGCTTACATATCCGTCGTAGAAGTTGTTCACCTCGCGTGTCACATCGGTAGCGTTGCGGCACAGAGCCTGACTCTTCTTTAAGGTTCCATTTGCCGAGTCTTCAAGATTAGACATCTTCAAGTGCAGCCTGGTGAGAAGCAGACCTGTCCTCTTGAGTTCCTTTTCTTGGGCTGCGCTTAACTCGCTGCTGACGTGATTACGGTGGTCTTTAATCAAGCACGATGAGCAGATGGCCTTGTGGCATGATAGACAGAAAGTGTCTATCTGGTTCGCCGGGTGTTTCGAACAAGTCTGAGGTCCCAGTGAAGCCGTTGACTGCATGGTCTGGCTGTCTGCATGGCGCATCTTGCGCGCGGCTGACCGTCCGCGCGGATTCTCGCTGCTATCACGTCGGCGCATCCTAGTGCAGCACGACAGCACGCACCCGATGCACCTGTTCACGGCGGCTCTGCCCTTGGCGCACAGGTCACAGAGCGAGGAACGCTTGCCTTGGGACGCGGATTGTTTTAGCGCACCGCGCTGCCAGCTGCCAAGTAGGCCAGGAGCAGAGCGCAGGAACCGTCTGACTAGAACATTTGCAGGGAACTCGTTTCCTGTCGCCGTCACGGCGCATTCATTCTGGCAGGCAGGACAAACGATTACACCGTCCGCCCCTTCTTCGACAGAACTGTCTATCTGGCAGTGTGCGGATTCATGCATCTTGCAACTTGAGGCAGCTGAGAGCACGATCGTAGGTGTGCCGCGGGTACAAGAAGCTCGAGTCGGAACGTCTCTCGCACTGTTCACTCTCGAGGATAATAAACGCCTGTGATACCTCGCGAGCCTTTCTATGCAACGCCTACACAGGGTGTGCAAACAAGGAAGTATCCTTGGGTCCTGAAGCTTCTCCAGGCATGCCGGGCACTGCAGGCTCAAAGGGTTTTCACGCTCGGGAGCCTTGTACTTGAACCTTCGGAAATCAAAACAAAAGTATTTTTCGTGGGTCAGGGTACGCGCTGTATGCAGCACATTTGCGTAAAAACGTCTTCTAATCGACTTCAATGCGAGGATAATTACCGCACAATATAGAACCAGATGACATAGTTTACAAGACGCGAGACAGTAAGAATCGAAAATTCCGCGTGTATACATATAAGCGCGATATCCCAACATAGACCTTGCTGAAGGTAAGAAATCATTAAAAATGAAATTGACCAAGTGGTGCTGCGCCAATATAAGACCATTCAATAGGCTATGCATACAGCAAATATGTGGCTATGGGCTGTGAAGAACGAATTCGCGAAAGAAAATGTACGGGGGCTGCAGGGTATCCGAAAAGTGTGTGTTTATTTTACGTTTCTCATGTAGAGCTCCTAAGACTGTACTGATGTGAGTAAAACAGTTTACTGCAAATAATAGCAACAGAATTTTTTTTTATGATGCGCCGCAAATAGCAGACAACAGCGGACAGCGTCACAATTTCAGGCACACATCTCATATGAATATGCGTGAAGGCATTCGTTGCTTTAAAGCTCTCAGGTGGCACAGTCTACCATCGTTGGTTTACCCCCTACTGGACTTCTTTTGTGAAGCAACGCAAACGGACAAGCTCACTGGACGAAGCAACAGATGGTACATAAAATGGAAGTACAAATCCGAGATATCCTGACTGATGATGCACTCGAATTTCTTCGGGAAAGCCTCCGATGTTACACCCAAACGTTCGCGTAAGGGCACGTGCAGTGCTTATAGGCGTGCAACATTTCAGTACACCATAAAAAATAATCGCCTTTGTTTTGAAAAATAAAACGAACTTTATCAATTCATCAATATCGAGGTATAGTTCTGTAAAGGAGATGTGTCCTCTCCTTATTGCAATTTTACAGTGTTCTTGATTTATCAGGTCTAAACAACGTTTAACTGGTATATCAGCACCTTTTTGAAACAGCTATAAAACACGTTTCAAATGCCCACTGACTTTCCGACCACCCATTATAAAATGGTGATATACGGCCTTTTATGGCGCAAGGGTCATTGATGGCCAGCCGCCCGATAGTATTAGTATTTAGGCCGGTAAAAAAGTTTGTTAGATGTGATATAGACACCAGGGCTAAATATGCAATAAGACTCGAAAGGGGACGTCTAATAAGAGTTCGAGATCTTGACTCTTGTTTCAACTAGTCGTGTTATTGCAGATGAAAAACATCTAAAAGAAGTAGTGCAATCTTAAACATACAGACGGCATATAATGCATATAATTCAAAAGAGAGCAATGAAGGTGTGTGTGGCTAAGGTGTGGGCCATTTTAATACCAGTCGGGACATTCAGCCGCCAAACACAGCGGTACCAATCATGTACAAGTTACGCGACAGGCACGTGTGAAATATTGCCGCGTGGAAATATGGAAAAACGTAAGGTATTTCGATAAAGACGCGGTCACATTCTTTTCTCCGCAACAACGCATGTGCTATTTAACCGAAAACGAGAAAATTGAGTAACAGGTGATAGATTTGTTACGTTGTTTCATTCCACTGCTGGCAGCACAACCGGGCAACATAGTAACTTGACAGAGTCTCGTGCACTTTTCTTATCATAGAACAGCAATCAAAACGACACGATCACTTCCTTTGGTATACAAAAGAAATTGCCCCACGTCGATGCGCACTCGGCCTAAATATTTAGCGAGACACTTCTCACGCGAATGTATTGTGTGATCAGTCCTGCAGACACACTTGCAAGTTCCACAAGTGACCGCGCTTCGCCTACAGAGTTCCGCTTCTTTTATCCATTCGCACATGTATGCAGTTTAGATATTTCTTCGCTAATACCTTTACCACAGTCTCGATCCGCTGGCCGGAAATATCAGCCCTTTGAGATGCAATGTGCTGAGCCTCTAGCACGCTGCACCTCGGAGAACCATGGTGCCCTTCGCTTTTAGGTACCACGTTCATATAGATATGCTACCTCCACAGAGGACACATTTACGCATAGGGCAGCATCAAAAGCACTGTGGATGGGACAGCGGGGCGAAGAAAGCGATTTTGGCGAACAGCGCCGCGATCGGCAAAATCGATCACCCCGATCATCATGCTCTCGGCGCTCGTCATTTTACCGCAACCGTTGCTTCCCGCGAGAGCAGGGGGAGGGGGGGGTGCAATGCAGGATATAATTTCCAAGTGAGGTCGGTCACTGAAGTGCCTTACTCGTTGTTCGCAGGCCGTGACATGGCGTTCCCGCGTCTTGAGTCTCTAGGACCGTCACATCAGCCGCCTGCGGCGCTCTGCGTGCCCTCGAGTCTCGGCGGGCGGTGATTCAAGAAGTCGCGCACTCATGGATGGCAACGAGCGCGCACCGGCGGTGGCGACGCCACGCCGGCCTCGGGGCTGAGCACTGGTTGACGAAACCTCGAGCACGCGGTGGCCTTTCTCTGTGGCAGCGGAAACGCAAGGCGTACCACCAGCTGCCCTCTCGGTCGGGGTGTTCCCCTCACGGCGCAAAGACCGTCCGGGCACGCTACGTCAACGTTCTAAAAGTAAACGCGCCAAGAGCCAGGGAGAGAAGAAAAAAATGCATCGTGTGCAGTAAGAGCGCTGCTCTGTTTTGGTTTCTCCTGCCCTGACCTCTTTCATGTTCTGTCCTCGGAAACTCTCCATCTAACGAGCAAGCAAACATCTCGGAGGAAAAGCCAATCCGACGGCGAACTTCCTGGCGCCTATATACGTTTATTCATTGCTTTCCGATTTTAAATTCGCCGTGATGTGTATGCCCTTCAGCTGTAGAACTGCATCGGCCTCATGGATTACAGACGTGCGGGAGCGGGAATCAGGAGTGGAAGAATGTGGAAGATAGGCAACAATGAAGGGACAAATTAAGAAAGTCTGCGAGAACACCATATGTTTGGACTGAAGCGCGGATGTGCCTTTTTCCTGTGCACTTGTCGAAGCGACAGACACCCTCGATATAGCACAGAATCAAAAGCAGCAAGCGCCGTGCACATCTATTGTAGGGGGGCATGAGTTCGTTTTCTTTTTCTTTTTATAATTCGAAGGGAAAACGCCGTCTTTGCGACCGTAAGGTTTCCCTCAATAACTGGACATACGTAGTACTTTTATCTAATGGGTGCACCTTTTTAAGAATTTGTAAAGCATCCAAAGGTTGCTATATTTTTTTTTATTTTATGATTTACCAAATATGCCATATGTCAGCGTAATAAACATATATTTGAACCCGAGTGATTGGAGACTGGGTAGAGATAGCGGTTAAAACATTTACTCAAATTGAATCTGCAAGCGAAAACACTATAGTCGGATACAACTTTAGAAGTCTGCGGCATTTCCTCATAAAAGGCGGATGCACACAATCCATGCACCAATGAGTGCGCACTCCAAACTGACGTCATGAGCCGGACGGCCGGTGACCACGTCTTCGGATGACATTGCCGAGTGCATGAGAGGGACTATTTCTTCAGTCGCGAAGGCAATCGGCTGCCGCGCATCGGTCATGTGGGCGGGGCCTCTCAGGACTTCTTAAGTTGCATCGGACTATGGGCAAGCTTCGCGGACCGCCGATCATGTGGGCTCCTTGGAGGCAGCGCCTTTATTGCCTCCTCGAAAGTAGTCTGCCTCGTCTATCACTGAGCCGTGACAGAAATCAAAATCCATACAAGAATCCCCCGCCAGCATTAATTTAAGCCGTCACAACATACCTCATGCTGATGAACGGCGTTGCGGCAAACTATATACACTCGGGGCACCGTTAACAAATAGCTCATCTGGAAATCAGCGCTGGCCACAACGGTAGCTTTAGCGTGTAACTAAAACAATCTAACGGCGTCCGGCAGGGACACCGCGAATATGAGAGATTATTCTGAACACTATAACCGACTGACGCTTGTATTATAGATATCCAATCAAGTTCCGTCCATGAGTATGCGCAGGTCCTCTACATATATACACGATGCACAGTTCTCCACTGTCGATAAGTCAATGGGAAAGCACTCGCGACAGCAAGTTGAAGTTTTTTTTATTTTTTAATGCCCATAGGCGTCTTCCTGGCATCAACATATGGAGCGGTCATCGCTATCGACCAGTAAAAGCGCTGTTTCAATTAGTTGGCCAACATCTCCATGACAATGCTAGACCCTGGCGCCCGGCATTCACGTTCTTCGGAAAGGCAGTCAGATCATTAACGTAATTTAGAATAAAGCTACATAATATTCAGCCCAAAAATACCATTCACGATTTCCAATTTCTTAATTAGGTGTGTATGCTTCATGCGTGTGACAGATAAAAATATGTACGTTTAACCATTGTAAACTTATCTCTACACCAGATCTACACATATCATATAAGTCATAGAAAGAGTTGTACACGTTGCAAAAAAAAGGTAACCAATTATAATTAGTTCACTGCAATTACTTCATTGATAAAGGTAAAGGTAATTGATTAGTGTTACAAATTACTGCCCAAAGGAGGTAATTGAAGAATTACTTAAAAACTACTAGATTACTTGAAAGAGGTTATGCAAGGTGACAAGGAGAAGGGACAGAAAGAACGTCACATTTCTTCCTTCTCATTCGTAACCTTGCGCCTCGTCTTTCAAGCATATAGCTATGCACCAACAAGCCCAACACAGCGTGTTTATAGATTACTTCTGCGGTACTTTAACCCAACTTTTTATTAAAATTGTACGAATACGGTAGCTGGCCTGGTTATAGCCCTGCGTCGTCTCCAGATCTTCGCACTTTGTTTATCTTCGCTATCAATTGCTTTATAAAATTTTCGACGGTCATCCACCCTCGCTAGCTTTCGAAAGCTTGAGCAGCGACACTGAAAACCCGCTAGATGCGCGCACGAGGGAATTGGGTGATATTGTAACGTGTACGAGCGCCTCGCGCACGAGACTGCGACTGTACAATTGCGAGTGGCCGCAATGCGTCATGCATAGTGCAACGCTTTACAGTTGTGTCTCGGGCTGCCTCGGAGAAAGTGCTCCGGGTATACGGTAAATGGAAAATATTGGAGTGACCGTCGCTTTCGAGTCATGTTAGTTAAAAGAGTTGACCGTTGGGCGAGTTGGTGTATAAACCATCGTGAGCCTAGCGCAACGTGACAGGACAACAGAAAGTGCTGGTCTGGTCCTTTCTGTTGTCCTGTCTCGTTGCGCTACTCACGATGACGTATTAGTTAATGCAAGTAGTATGCCAACATCCGGTACAGCGTTACGACATCAGGATCGAAACAAATACGCATTGCCCGGGTTTGCCTGTTGGAACATGTGCAACCGCGAATCTACTCGTGGCACTTCCTCGGTAGTCCTTCGGTATATATAGTTCCCGCCGAATTCATGCGCACAAAGCTGCGTCACCTGTTAATGCTTACTCGTCATTGAAGTAATTGACTGCACGTAATTGATTAAACAAAAAAACTAATTGAATTGTAGCGATCGGATTTGACCAAAAAATTTGATGAATAATCAAAAACTACCAGGAAATGTAATTAATTACAACTAATTACCTGTAATTTGTTACGTACAAGTCTGTTCATAGCCTGAAATTGAACGTTATATATATATATATATATATATATATATATATATATATATATATATATATATATATATATATATATATATATATATATATATATATATATATAGTTTATCGAAATGAGGTTGCTTGGAAGTCCTCAGAACTAGTACAGTGAAATGCGCGCGTGACCTAGACGCAGCTGCAGGGCGCTGAACATGAAATGCCACAGCTAAGTACATACATATTTTCATCCCCTCATAGGGATGTAAATTGAAGAGTGCGCGTCTACTACCGCTGCGTTCTGCGGATTTCCACCTAACCTCATTTCGATAAACGATTTCTCTTTCTATTGAGAACGCACTGCAAACGGCCATTCACAGAATCGAAGAGTATCTCCAAGGGACAGGACTCTAATGCGCACCGGACACGATCAGTGTCGATATCTCCCTTGAAATTCGATATATCGAATTACGTGCAACTTTCGTGATTTCTAAAAAAATGGGTAGGGCATAAATTGTCGTGCACTACAACTTTCTAATGTAAATAACTGCTCTCACGTCAATAATTAGAAAGTTGACTAACACATTTTTGTTAATTAGTCGCAACAGTGTCACTTCAGCTGCGACTAAGTATTTCCGCCTCGACGCGACGCTAGAACGACAGGAACCTTCAAGTCGTAGGATTTTTATTTAAAAATATATACTGTCTTTAAAAAAGCTTCCTGTAATGCGCATAACTTTGCAAAATTGTTAATAGTAACTTTAGGGCCAAGTGCGTTTCGTTACGTTGTAGAGGGCTCTGCCCCCCTTGTAGCTCTGCCCCCTTGCGCTCGCGATTTGTTTTCCTCGGTCACGTGATCATTTCGCGGCATAAATCGTCCTGCTTATTCGCCTCGCTTGCTTCTCCTGACCGCGAACTCGCGGTGCTTTGGAGCGCGATTGTTTTATTGCGATAGGAATTAGGGTAAGGTGGGGCAAAATGCGACAAAAGTTTGAAAATAGTGAATATTTTTTTTTATTTCACTCGTTACCATAAAATGTCAACACAGGAACTTTCTTTTGGGTACAAGGTATGTGCTACATAAATATGGCCATGCTGCGACTGTTCAAAGTATTATTTTAAAAGAAACAAAAAATGCACCAAATGTCTCATTTTGCCCCAACCTGCGGGGCAAAACGAGACGCTGCGTGAAGCAAAACGAGACAGCGTGAAATAATTTTATCCTTTCAGTTATTGTAGTAGAAGCACTTCAAATTCACTCCGTGGGCCGCCACGCAGTCTTCATGCGCCCAGTCTTTGCACTCCACGCATTGCATCCAGACAGAACCCGGCGCTGTGTTGCTCCGAAACTCCTGAAAAGCATTCAGTGCTTCTTTCATGTCGTTTTCCTCCCAGGAAACTCTAGATGATATTCTCTTGAACGTCCGCACCATTCTTAATAAAAAAAATATTATATATAATGAACGTAAATAAACGGTTCACTTAATAAGGCACTCTCTAAGGCAATACAATGCCTTTTCGTAGCGTTTTGCCCCTCTCACATGCCCGAATTCAAAAAAATTTGCCCTTTGGCCCACGGCACCAAATGAACTAAACTTTTGGTGGCATGTAGCTAGTAGTATAAGGTAACAACATAAATACTTACGTTGTTGTACTGGCGCCGGAGTAGTTTCATGCACGGATCCGAAAATTTGGCCGAGCAGAATTTAGCCCCTTGTTGACGGGTCACGAACACACTGACATGAGCCGCGCAATTTTTCCCGCGCGAAAGCTGTGAACAGTCATCAACTTTTACACAGAAAATGTCGAAAACTACCGGCAGCTACCGCTGAAATAGAGAAACAAAGAAAAGGTACTTTTCAGCGGCGCACCAACTCGTTCGCGAGGGGGGGGGGGGGGGGGGGGGGGGGCTGGCGTCGCTCACTCTGTCCGCCGTGTGTATATATATATATATATATATATATATATATATATATATATATATATATGATTTCAGGTATATTTTTTTATATTCATGGAGCTGATCAGATGACTTGCTTTTCACAACTGTTTGTTTTAAATCAAGCAAGAATCTGCACAAACAGATTGTGCAGGCTGGGCCGCCCTATACCGCGACAACACAGCAGTGTTCAATAACATTTTGGAAATATTACCGTGAAGTTTAAAAAGTACACCCAAATTTAACATGATCCTCTGAGCACTGCATCAGCAAACTTCCCACTCTTAGTTTGGCGTTGTAGATACGATGAGTATGAAGAACCTGCTATGACTCTAGTACTTTAAATTCTCACTTATTAAACAAAACGTGGCTGACAAAGCAAGGTACTTCGCAGAAGTCTTCAGGATAAGCCAAGTGCCAATTTCTTTACTGTTAGAGCCCTCTAATATAAAGTCTTTCTTAAGAAGACCAAGTTCAGTCGGTTAATACTTAAGCAAACCACATTGAGCTGGTTGCGCATAGTTAAAAGATTATAAATGACTACGAATTTATATACTAGGAGTCGTTCCTTACCCTCCTACTTTTCCCAGCTTAGGTGGGGGGGGGGGGGGCGGAAAAGCGGTGAAGTGGCCCTTTACTCCTCCCCTCCGGTTCCTCCAAGTAAATAGCCTACGTAAACTGTGTAAGCTCAAATTTTCCTTGAAAAAATGTGGGCCATTATAACGTTAAACTACCCCGCATTGTTTCCTTCCGTATAGGTCGTTAGCTGTTAATGATTGGTCGAAATTTTCTGGGTCATGCTCACAGCACCTGCTCGAAAAAACAACGCAACAAATGACGCGTAAGTGATCCACCGCGTAATTACCACGTATACACATGACTGCGTAAAAAAATAGTCATAATGAACTATTTTCAATACGGCGTATTGTTTGTCACTGGTTCTTCGCTATTCGTAAAAAATTTTCAATGTGCCATAAAATCGCCTCCTTGTTAAGCGATGTCACAAGTCTGCGAAAACTTGCGGCGTTAAGATGAAGTGTGCACAATAAGCTACACATTGCTGTGCTGAACAATAACTCTTTTTTTTTTCGGAATAGCCAGACAGTGTATCTTTCTGAACATAATTTAAGAAGGCTGCCCGCCAATCACATTGCCAGCGGCTACACATAGCAGCGGGCGAGATGGATTCATGTGTGTATAATAGATACTTTCAGTAGTATAGTATAACGATGTTGAGCTGTTTTTGCGCGTGTACAACTCTCTGTGAACTCATCGTTGCTAAGAAAGAGGTAGAGAGAGAAATAAACATTATTAGAAGCAGACACAATCCTTTGCGAGTAGGCAGCCTCCTTAGTCCAGAAAACCGTGGACGCTAACCATCTCCCTGGTGAGGTGGATGAAGTAACGGGGCAAACTTGAAAGCTGGGCTTCTCAATGTGCTCGAGTCCACTGCCTTGTTACAAGCCGCCACGAGCGCTGCAGGCTACCATATGATAAGCCAAGTGAAGCAGGCTAATGGGAGACTGAAGTGGGAATCTATTTTAGCTGTCCTGGCTAGGCACAACTAAAATACTGGGCACTTCTGCACACTCATCAACTCACAGCAGCTTGAATATGGAGCAGTGGCGATACTATTTGTTTTCAAAGAAAGAAATTGTATTTCCTGAAAGAGGAGAGCGTTTAATCGGGCTATAAAACGTTTACTGCTTCCCGCCCATATTTGCGTCGTGGATTACTTAAATTTCAGGCCAGGCAGGACAAAATAAAATCATGACAGATTGCTGTAATGTTATAGAGCCCCTGCTGAGCGATAGCCTCCTCTGCAATGCTCGAGCGCAAGACGCACAAGCGTGGAATAGGCAGCCCGCACCGCAGGTAGCCTACAGTGCGTGGTCATGACACACGGAGGACAGTCGTCTCAGCAGAATCGTAGGACAAATTTTATTACAAAATTACGTTATTGCTGGGTTCAAGTAAAACTTTGCCTGACTTGTTAGTTTCCTGCAGTCTGCAGCCGACAATAACCACTCTCGAAAGTGGGGGGGCTCCGCCCCCCCCCAACATTTCTCAGTAGGGGGGCTAGCGCTCCCCTTGCCCCCCCGGTAGATACGCCTATGGTACTTTTTGTATTAGCTACAGAGGGCGGCAAAGTCAAATTGTCGCGTTTTGCCCCGCGTCTCATTTTGCCCCGCCTTATCCCATATGAATATTCTCAACTGATTTTTGCCGTCGGCGTCGCCGTCAGGCTCCGTATAAAGTCCAAATCGATAACATCCCCCCGCGCATCATATGTTCTACCCGCAGGTAAAAGCGCGCGAGCGAGGGCGACGAACGCGGCTGAAGCAGAGATGAAACGAGCCGACCTATCTCCGTTGCACGAAGGGCGCATGCGATAACTAGGGACGTTGGATTAAATTTTTTAATCTATTAATCGTTCATCATTAATTGATTTCGCCTTTAATCGATTAATTGCTTTTGGTCGAATGTTTTTAATCGATTAATCGTCATTTTTAATGGGTGCTTTAAAACCGATATCTCTTTTGTTTGAGAGGCATGGCTCGTATTTGATATGGACCCAAATCTTTTTATCAGACGCGCTGACGATCGAAAATTTCCACTTTCGAAAGTATCGACGACGGGCCCCTTGTGTCCAGTGTGCGAAAGTGGGAACTTTCGCACACTGGACAGAAAGGGCCCGTCGTCGTTGGTTGATGTCGCGGATTCAAGAATCTGTGGCCATCATCCCTGGACTATTCGGCAGCAGGTCGTATTTTCTCAAAGCCTGCCTACTCGAGCTCATCGAAACCGGAGGCGCGTTCGGGGACCACACTGGTTGGAAAGTCGTAGCTGAAACATGCAGTGTGGCGGAGGGTGAGGAAATCTCGAGAAAGGTAAAAGAGAGACGAGGAGGAATTAAATGAGACGCTCGCTCTCGTAAGCACGGCATCTTTTCTCGGTTTGTCGGCTAGATATTGTGGAAGCCCTACATAATACTATAATTACGGACTGACGCGATCTTTCCCTTGAGGTCACCCATGCAGAGATTAAGCAGAAACATACTGGCCTCAAACAGACCATCGGTACAGGCAACTGCGGGAAATAGAGTGACATGAGTTTTTCCCTCCCAGCTAGAATAAACAGCAGCGCTACTCCGCAGGCTTCATCTGATCGTTGCCTTAACACGGAGCCACTCGCACCTTTTCAATCGTGCGTATACTTCCTGAACTGTGAGCGCTATCTAGTGTATCAGATATTACAACATAAATTTCGCGACTGTCCTTCTTTCCTGTCACAGCAGAAGACGGGGGCCTCTACCTGAAAGCTGTATTTCTCCTTAAATATGCGACAATACAGTATTACTAAATGCTACAAGGTCACTTCTTCAATATACTGGATGCTAGACGTTCGGTAAACCGACGCGTAAAGTTGAGGATTACACAAAGGGTCTATAAGACCCTTTTCACAATTCGCGAGTGCGCATTCCTGTGCTACATTTTCTCCCAGCTAATGGCAGCAACTTTCGTCCTTCAAGTGGAGACGAGGTTGCACGTGCTGTCTATTATGCGTGTTCGTGTCAAGAGAGCCGAGTCTACATATTCCGCGTCCCAGCGCAAGCAAACCGCGCTTGAACACTCCGTTTGAAGAAGTGACTAGCTGCCATTAATTGGGCTAACTGCATCGCAGGAAAGCTAGCTGAATAATTATGAAAATGGTATATACCCTATAAAACGGACAGTTGGGCTAGTTGGTATACAGCATGATAAAAGATGGTTACTAGCGTCCTTGTTCTCTTAACGCTAGCAAACGTGTCTTATTATGTATATACGGATTACCTAATCCTCTCCCCATCATCGTACTTCATCACTCTTTGCCCCCGGTGCAGAGTATAGCGGGCAGGGGCGTACTAGGTCAGGCCACCCTCTCTGCCTTATGTATTTTCTCTCTCTCTCTCTTTCATTGGTAAACAATATATTTTATTTGCTAAAGAGTAAAACAGAACGGCACTAAGAACCAGTCAGGAAATAAGCAGCGCATATTACAATGCCGCAATTACACAAGAAACGAGTAAAATGTGAGGGTTGAATAAAATACAGAGAAAGTTGCGATTGACACTACAGGCGACGAAAACTACTCGTTTATCAAATGTAAGGAGAGATGCGTTTATGCGGCAACACGATGAAACAGCGCGGCAAAAAACGAACACGAACAAAATAAGCAACAAGACAATGCGCTGGCACGTATGAAATTTACAGAAAAGAGTAAACTTCTCTGTTGAAAGTTGGCGAATTGCTATGCTGCTTACTTTCTCAACAGTCCCCTTTTGCTTTGTTTCATGGGGTTGCTGCTCCGAACCACATGCTTTTTTCTACTGAGCGAAGAAATATCAGTTGCCCGAGATGCTCGAGCGACAACCGACACCTCCTTTGGGTCGCCACACATCCACCATGCGAAAAAAGGCATGGTGCGGTCTGCGTCAAACGTTGCTAACTGTCCTTGTGGGTGAAACCCGAATACATCAAAACAAAACAGTAAACACTCGTGGTAGCAATATCGCTAGTAATATTAGCGGTGGTACACCGATTGCACTACCGATAGTTTGTCGACAATAGTACTATCGATAGTTTGTTTATACGCTATCGATAGTTTAAAAGAAACTATCGATGCTATCGATAGTCAATTTACCGATAGTTTCGGATCACTAATACTCAGGCGACGCTCAACTAGCTTAAGGGAGAGGAGGTGAAAGCAGTAGCAGCAGTAGACTGCGAGCTGGAGAGAAGCGGGCAAGTTAATTTCTGCCGCGATGGAGTGGAGGCGCCCCCCGCCCGGGCTTGAAGCATTGGGAAGTGCTTGGAGCTGGACGCCGTACGCGACGGAGATCAGGGCGAGTTCATTTGGGTATGGCAGCCGCCAGCTCCGGGCTCGTTCTGCTAGCGCAGAAATATGCGCTGTAGCGAAAGAAAGCAATGAAAGAGAGGCGGTGTGCACGGCATCTGCGTCTCAGGATAGCGCGCCTCGCAGTCATGCGCTCCGGCCAAGGGGCGAGGTTGGGGGCGGGAGTTGGGGTTGCCGTAATCGATTAATCGAATAGTTTTAATCGATTAATTCGATTAATCAAAAGGCGGAAATCGATGACGATTAATCGATTAATTGTGGAGCTTTAACCGATTAATCGATTAATCGTTCATCGATTTTACCATCCCTAGCGATAACATCAACCTGCGTGCGAGGCCTGCTGTCGATTGCTGCTCAAGTAGAGAGGAAACGCCCCGCCCGTCTTGAAGGAGCATGAGAGGACGCAGGGGGGAGGCGGGAGAGATTTGTCGCTTAAGCAGCAACTGTGAACATTGATTATAAGGACGCGGTCGTGACAGCTGGCGCGCGCTCTATCTCGGCAGGCATCAGCAGACGTCTCTTATACCCTTCTACGTGCTGTGCTCTCAACGCAAAGGGACTGCCAAAAGCGCTTCTCTCCCTGGAGCGGCCATAATCTCTTACACCAGCGTTTTGTAGAGTTACATGAGATCGGACCCAAAAGAGTTAACTGCCAGCCTTACTTCGTCTAACATTACAATTTCTGGCCATCGCATTCATTGCTTCGCCCTTGCGGTGAAGCTGTGATTTTTTTTATAGATTAAGAAAAGCGTGCACGAACTTTACGGCATTGTTTTGACGCTTGATCGTTGACAAGCCTATCAAGACATCGAAGCATGCCAGGTTGCTGCGCTTTCGTATGCAGCAACCGGAGGGAATCGGGCAAAGCGCTCTATGCTGTTCTGAGCGATAAAAAAGACGCCGAGCGATGGGTTGTGTGGCTGCACAGAATACGGCGGGAGAAACTTTTTCCCACGAGTGATGCATACCCGCCTTCGTGATGTATGCATTTCGTCGAGTATTCGCAAATGCTGTTTCGGGGAATGTTCACATAATAATAATAATAATAATAATAATAATAATAATAATAATAATAATAATAATAATAATAATAATAATAATAATAATAATAATAATCAATATCATTATCATCATGAGGGGCGCGAAAATATATTTTCCATGGGCGCCTTCAAAAGCATTGGTATGTGTGCAGCTGCGACGAAATTGGCGCAAAATAAATCTCAGATGGGTGACTGTGCATCTGTTGTGTGGTTGTATGTAGTATTGTGTGGCGTTTTTCTTTTTTTTCCTAAACGAGTCATATTCAGAAACCGAAATTGGACTAAATTTCACGGGAGTGTAAAGACGCGCCTAGGTATCTTTAACTTCTAAACCAAATGTAATCAAAATTGGGCAATTCCTGATTGTAACGTCAACTCAAAAAGGCAGTTTCGAATAAAAAATTAGCCAAATACTGCATCTCTTTGAATCAAAGTGAGCCAGATTCATTAAACCAGTGCTGCGTCAACAATCTTGACCACAACCAATATGGCCGCATCCAACATGTTTCATTTGTGTCCTAGTTCTGCTTTCGTTCCACAGTTAGTTCACTTTTTTTTTTGGGGGGGGGGGGGGGGGGGCGGGGAAAGGGGGGAGTTGGTACTTACTGAAGGACGTGGGCTAAACTCGATCAGGAAGAGTAAGAGGCCGCTTTCCTACTTCTTTGCGCCTCTATTTCTTTTCGAGTTTTGCGCTATACTCTGTAAACCATATTACACCCATATAGGTGTTTCTTGGTCTCTATAACTCACACCCACTCACCCCACGAAAAGGGCGTAACAAGCAGGACTACATCCTTCTAATGGGCATACTTCACGGACTTACATCCTTTATGCATCAAATTTCAAGGGTGTAATATGAAAACTACACCCTTATGGCAAAAGTGGAATGGGGTGTTTAAGCTAACATACACCCTAACACCCTTCCAAAAATGCATAACAATAATTCTTGGGGGTTAACGTCCTAAAACCACGATATGATTATGAGAGACGCCGTAGTGGAAAGCTCCGGAAATTTCGATCAGCGGGGGTTCTTTAACATGCACCTAAATCTAAGTACACGCGCCTCAGGCATTCTCGCCTCGATCGAAAATGCGGGCCCCGCGGCCGGGATCCTGTCCCGCAACCTGCGGGTCAGCAGTCGAGCACATAACCACTAGACCACCGTGGCGAACGTTTTCAAATATATAAATTAAAAAAAAAATGGGGTGACCCTCGTTCCATTAAGGGAGAAACGGCGACAACGGAAGGTTGATGCAGAGCATTTACAAGCATTTAATTAATAGCGCACGTTAAGTAGGTATGCGCGACACATAGTACACACACTAACTGAATTCAATACACAATTCATTCATATGTATACATCCTATAACATGATCAAGTCACTACAGCCGCGCATGTACAGACGTGCTAACACATATAATACAAAGCGCAGACGCTTATATAAGTCACTGAATTACGAACGACCCTGATGGGTCAAGCGATGCGTCATTTTTCCTCAACTTTTTACGTTTCATGGCTGCATCACAAGGTACTATCGCGCTCAGTATGAGCTACATCACGCGAGCGCGTGGCCGACTGCTCTGCAAGGTTGTACAGTGGCGTCTATCTTGGCATAATTTCGAGTTATCGGGAGAGGGTTCGGCTGCTAGTGCGAGCGCGCATCGCCCCCACTTGCTTGCTTTCACCCGCGAAGTTATAATTTTCTAAGCTGATATCACCGCAGGCCAAAACGAGGGCGAGAGTGAAAGCAAGTGGAGGCGATGCTCGCTCGCAGGGACAGCCAAACTCTCTCCCAATAACTCAAAAATATGCCATAATCGGCGCCACTGTACAACCTTGCAGAGCGCTCGGCCACGCGCTCGCGGGATGTAGCTCATACTGAGCGCGATAGTACGCAGATATTATCATAAGGTAGCTACTGTTTGTTGAAGCACATTTTTAATCTAAAGTTGCATAATCATGAACGTTATAATTACAGAGTTTAATAAGTTCATGTGAAAACGACCACCTCCAGAACCGCTCGTACCATTCCGACGACATTTTGAAAGTAGCGCCATCTATCGATAGCGGCCACAGATAAAATTTCCTTCTCTGATTTCTTTATTTTTTTTTTTTTTACTGTGTGCGGTAGCAGCATGCATGCCAGAATATGGCTCTGGCCAGATTGTGTCGCCCTCGTCTCGTCGACTGCGTTGAGTGGTTTGGTGTTAACATCTGTTAAAATTCTATTTGAGCGTTGACCAGAAGTATGACGATGAGCCCTTGATTCGTTCAAAACAGGAGTGTCGCTGCTCGCAGCCGTAATTGGTAACTGAGGCTGAACAGCTTAAAACATTCGCCAGGGTAACGTAGCGAAACTTCTTCACAAAAATGTATAGGTGTAACATTTCAAGAAACACCCCTACACCCTACCAGCTATTAGGGTGTTATATTTGAACATATGCCCTTCATGCGCCTTTATTTCAAATAAAGGTGTGCAAAGGGCGTTTGTGTCGTATTTACACGCTTTGAAAAAATATGGTCAGAAATAACGGTGTACTAAAGGTGTTTCAGTGATCGAAACACCCTTATGGGTGTGAAAAGGTTTACAGTGTACAGCATCATGTCCTTCTTTCGCTCCAAGACGGTATACTTGAAATAGAAGACAACTGAAATTACGATATTTGGCACCGATCTATTCGTTAAAGAAGTGGTCCGAAACGGCGCGGCATAAAACGAACTAAGAAGAAGAAAAAGAGCTGAAGCATTTTTTGAAAGCCTTCAATAAATTCCAAGAACAAGAAAACGCTGCCGTCAGTCCAGAATTTTGAGCCTTTTACGTGGAAAGATCACTCGCTCTACAAGTCAAGTCATCGCCATTACGCCCATGCAACAAAGGACGACACCGACGGAAGCACAAGGATGGTGTTACATTTGTCGAAAAATAAAATATTGCTATATCGTTTATTTGCTGCGATTTAGACTTGTTTTACGAGATAAATCAGGCCAAAATGAAATGTTCCAGTCTATAAGAGCCAAATCAAAATTTTACTCGCGAATACCGATGATAGTGGGCCATATAGATTTTAGCCGCGATATATATTTGAGGTATTTTGATGACATGAGCACACTGGCAAAAAATTGTTGGAGCAGGCCCGACCATATTGTCAGTAGCAAAATGTACTGCGTTTTTCTGTTTCAGGTAAAGTGGACTTGGCCCTTTTAGAAAAGAAACGCCACATATATCTTTCCATGCTCCTGCACGCCACATATTCTAGCATGTTGAGCAGTGAGGCGAGCAAATATATGCGAACAGCACGGCGCCTGCGTGCTCCACTGTACGCATGCGTTTTCAACGCGCTCTAATCTACGTTAGAATCATCCTTGATTGCGTCATGCGCGACTCTAGTGTGTTTTTTTTATTAACAGATAGGTTACAAGCGCTTGAAAATAAGTGCCGACAGCGGAGCGCGTAAGTGCCGCGCATTTCGCATTTCTTTCATCGCGTCAGTACGCGTGCGTGCATGCATAGGCAAGTGAAAACTGCAGCTATTTCTTGCCTAATCAGTTACATAACAACAATATGCTTTATTCAGCCCTGCAAAAGCACACGCACTTCGTACCACATGCGCCCAGACAACACTCGACGTCCCGAGGTCGTCCTCAAATGGTACAATCGTCCTCGCACATTTCTCGATGTCCTTGGTACGTATTGAGTACGACATGAGCTGGTTTGGCCCGGAAACGTCTTTGCGAGTGCTTTCTGAGGACAACAAGTTGTCCTGAAAAGGTTCTTCCAGATACCTTTTGGGGATGACAAAAGCAATATCGAGAGCGCACTAGCAAGTTGTCCTGAAAAGGTTCTTCCAGGGACCTTTTGGGGATGACAAATGCAATGCATGCACTGAGCGCTTACATATGATTCCTCGCGTCCTTTTCGCACTAAGTAGATGCATATCATATGTGAAAATTTTCTCAGCACGTTTGTTTCACACAGACATTGCATATTTTCGCCTCGTTGCTTCTCTTTTGGTTGAAAAGCTTCAAATTACGCGTTTCGCTTTCTGAAACACAATTAATTAATAATCTTGGGTATCGAAGCTGATATTGCGAAATGTTCATTTAAAATGGTGTGTTCCTAAACGTGGCAGCCATATATTAGTGAATATCCGCCGCTGAAGCGCGTAATAACAAACTAGCCGCTGGCAACCATTGACCATGCGTTGCCGTTCTGGATAGTCAAGTAGCCAAACCAGCCAAGCCATTCCAAGTCAACTGACTGTCAAGATGGGATCTTGCAATGAAGGTTAGTGCAAACAGCATCTTTGTTGTTTGTGTGTACAGTACAGTTTAGTGCACAGTTAACAAAAGTAAGATGTCTGAAAGTGCAAATTGTAGACGTCGACGGGAGGTCAATCGCCGTGTTGATGGGTGCTTCACGTTACTCAACGCTCTGACTGGTGCTCCAATGAATGGATCGGCACCAGTCGAACAAGTCCCAACGTGAATAACGGGGAATCGAGGTCTGCGTCTGACACATGGCCCGACCTCGGGCAAGTGAACTCGATGACCGTGTCGAGTGCACTGGTGGGCTGTCTGAGCGGAGCCTCTAACACTAATGAGTGCACTGTGCACGATACACGTGGTGATGAGGACATTGTGCCAGACTTTCGGGGAAGTTTACAAGCATGGGCCATTGAGTCGCAGTCGTCGCATGCTGCGGTGACATCACATGAGACTGTCATGAAATGTAGCATTGTTCTACACGGGACAGCATCTGGTTCCTTTTGCATGTATTAATCCTCTCATTAAAATCGTAACTGCCTTTATTTGACGTCTTTTTTTTTTTTGCAGTAGTAGTCCAGTACAGTAAAACATCTTTGCAAATTTGTGCTGAATGCCTTAATATTGCTTTTTTTTTCAGGCACTGCCTCTGACTATATACTTGGACTCGGATGCCTGAGAAAGCGGTCCTCATAACCAGTCGGGACTAATTACTGTTTAAATAAATGAATTTCAGTCAACAAGCTTTGTCTGTATTTTTTGTCATAGTCAAGCACTTATTGTCACCTCTCTGTTTCTTGACGCAGTATCACGGAGGTGTTTTTCCTTTAATGTATGTAAATACCTTGAAAAGAATAAATCATATGTAGTAATACAAAATATCACAGCCTACGGTACCGAACCGGCTGCACAATGGTTGTTCTGAAAACATACTAAAAAAGTCCTGAAGTGTTGTTTTGAGGACGTCCTGAGGTTGTTATGAGTACGGACAACAGGACTGGATTAGTGCCATTCTAGTACCATAACAGGACGTTCTGAGGATATCATAATGTCCTCAAGGTGGCATACTGAGGATGTCCTGAGGTTGTTATTGTGTTGTCTGGGTTATTCCCCGTAAAATCAACAGCGCGCAGACGCAGCTGTACAGCCGCGCTGGACCAAATATGGCGGCGGGCCGGACGGTCGTGGTACTTTTCCTGTTCCAGTGACTGAAGCGCTACGGTATTGCAGCGCAAGCGCAAGCTCTCAATCGTGCTTCGAGCGAAACAACCATGCGCGCGGACCGTGGCGAAATTAGCGGGTTTACAACATTTACAGCGCGTCAGCATTTTGGACGGCGGCACACGACAAGGAAGCGCTGTCATCCCTGCTGACAGTCCACGTCACGGTATACAGTAGGAACCGAAAGTGTAGCTTTCGAAAACATGATGCTAATAATTTTTCAGAGCGCACGCACGCTTACGAGCGCATTTTCTAGACTCCTGAGGGCTTGGCTTTTCCATTGACGCAAGAAAACAACTGAAAATTTTCGTGTCAGTACCCCTTTAAAGGAATACTGAACAAAACTTTTTCCGCCGAGATTTTCGGCCCAATTGAAAGATTGGCCGCTGAAATTGGTTGACACAACCTTGTTTTCAGGCAGAAACTAGCGAAAAATAGTGAATTTAAAGGGGCACTAAAGAGAAAAACGATTTTTCTCATATTAGTCAATCACTCTTTCAAAATTCCGAAATCACCGCGCTTGCCGCGAGAAGACGCTTGGTCAACGAGAAAATGCGCGAAAAGAAATTGCGGATGCGACGGCACCTTCAAAATCCCGCACTAAAGGTCATGACGTCATAGATTGTGATGGCATCTACTAGGTCCTACGTGGTTCCTGATCGGTAAAAATTAAGTACATTGTCCTCTGAGGGGGCCATAGACTTAACATACCAAGTTTCAGGAAATTTCGTTGAGCCAATGTCTCCAAAACGCGAAAAATACACTTTGATATCCGTGATGTCACATGCGCGATTTCAGCGCAAAATTAAAATGAGACTTTGAGCTTGATTTTCTCCTCTATTAATAAACCTACTATGGTGAAATTAACGACATTAGCGTTCTCAGAGTACAGTTTAACAATGTAAACCGATTCATTGATTCGCTCTGGTGTACCTTTAATGCGCTTGTCACAAATTGTCGCGTCTAGCGCGGCAGAGCGCCGTGAACTACAAGAGGTGACTTTTAACTCGCCGGAAACTGGCGTGCCAACCACGCCAGTCTCTCAACCCACCCCGCTCCCACTATGGTCCCTTGAACCAGTACGAACGGCACCGGTAGCGAGGTGGAGAAAGGCGAATAGCAGGATAGGAAACTGCGCACAGACTATGCTGTTGCGTCTTCCGCTTGAAGTCATGGAGGCGAGAGAGTTGCCCCTGACGCTACGCATGCTCCAGCGTGCGTTGGGGCACATCGACCGCCTCCACCGTGCCGCGGACGGTGCAGCCCTTCTGGAACGCCTGCGCAGCCTGCCAGGATCCAGGATGGGAGGCCTCCTCCCATTGTACCACCAGATGTTACCGGATCCACCAGCCCCTGTTGCCTCTCCGCCGCCACACCAACGGCCCCCTGAGGTGCACCTCCACCTGGCCGGGGCAACGAAGCGACGAACTCCTGCAGCAGCACTGCAGCAGGCAGCCTCCTGCAAAGCTCCAGGAGCAACTAAAGGGCCGGCTGCAGGTTTTCACGGATGGATCCGTGATGCCAGATGGGACTGCTGCGGCGGCTTGCGTCATCCGTGCACGAACCTACAGCAGGCAGTGTAAGCTGCCTTTCCCGGCGAGCTCAACGGTGGCAGAGCTGGCCGCGGACTCCACCTGGCAGCTGACCTATTGGCACAGGACATCCCATCAGAGCCTGTCGCCGTCCTCTGTGACAGCAAGGCAGCACTACACATCCTGGCCAGCCATCGAGACACCGGACTGACCGGAAGCCTCCTGGCGGCCAAGTACCGTGCCCTTGCTGCATATGGTGCGTCCGTCTCCTTCCACTGGCTGCCCTCCCATGTGGGCATAGCTGGTAACAAGGAGGCAGACGCGCTTGCCAAGGCAGCACACCAGCCTGGCACCCCCATCACCCGGGCCGTCGCGACCAAGGACTACACGCAGGCCCGTCTCAAGAAGCTCCTGGTCACGGTCCACCCAGACTCAAGGGTGGCCAATGGACGAGGGCTAAAGCTGCTACCAGAGACGGGCCTCACCAGGAGAGATCGGTCTGCCCTGCTGCGCCTGCGGACCGGCTGTGTGTGGACCGCTGCCCGCCGACATGCGAAGGGTCTCTGCGCCTCCCCAGCCTGCAGCCGCTGCGGCGATCCTGAGACCCTCGAGCACCTCCTCTGTGCCTGTTCTGGCTTGGCACAGGAACGCTCGAGGGTCACTATGGCCTACCGGAGCCAGGGCCTACCTGCCTCCACACTCGAACATCTGCTCTTCCCGTCGCGTCCCCACCTGCTAGCGCTCCGGAGCCTGGTGGAGTGTCTGGACGAGACGGGAATAGCCGCCTACAGATGAGCTGGGACCTTGCCGCCCCTGCCCTTGCTGCCGTCTTGCCTGCTGCTCCGGCCATGGCGAACAAGACACAATGACATCCTACACACCACTATCCTCTTTCATTTCCCCCCCCCACCCCCCCCCCACCCCCGCCAAGACGCTGCGCCGTGCTCCCGACTGGGCTGCAGAAATAAGCGTCTCTTCCTCCACATAACCAAAAACAACAAGTCATGGCTGTCGACGCGCGCAGGGCGTGCATGCCACTGCGCACTCACAATCCTCCAAAGATACAGCCATCTGTTCAGAAATATCTTAAATAAACACTGTTTATTGGAACAGTCGCCTCTTCCGAGGTTGATTTCGATGATTTCGTCATTTTCTTTTTCTTTTCTTCACATTTTTGTTCAATGTAGGGGAACTACGGCGTATTTTTGACCATACGAAAAAAATCGTCGTTTTCAAATATTATTGAAAGTCCTGTAACAGTCAGGGTGGTTCAATTTCTTAGTGACTAGTCAATAATTTTTAATCACCAAAAAACGATGCGTCTATACCGATATGGGAAGCTGCTTCGTGCAAAGTCTACAATGGCGTCCCTCACATACACCGCCGTCCTCACATACACCGCGTCCCTCACATACACCGCTCCCTGTTCGTGGGCTGTAAAATGGGCATGCTTCGCCAGCAGCTGATAATTGCACAAACTTGCATCGTGAGGCCGAATTGAGCTAGCGCAAGCTCGAGTAAACAACGCGGTAGCGGTCGGCGATAGAGTCAGTTACCCACCCAGGCATTTCGGAGGCGCATTCCGGAAGTGACGAAGGGGCGCTGCGTGACGCACATGCACACTATGTATACGTGATCCGTGAAAGAAAAGCTGACGATGTAATCTGACGCTGGATCGAACTTTGCCAGCCTTTCCGATCTTGACAGCGACGATTTCAGCGACTGTTTGAGCGCGGAAGGAACACCTTTTGCTTCTGACATGCTGCAGTGTACTATGCTGACTGTACCGCCGCCGCGCGAAGCGAGGGTGCTATTCTGGACACTGTTTAATTCCGCCATATTCTCAAATTCCATAACGGCGTCATTTTAATCCAATCAGAGAGGCCGTAGCAGCCCTCTGGGCCAATCAGAGTTTACCAATGGCGCAATTTGACAACAGCACCCTGAGGGAGGATGTAACATGCAACCGTCACCA
This sequence comes from Rhipicephalus sanguineus, assembly GCF_013339695.2. Lineage (NCBI taxonomy): Eukaryota > Metazoa > Arthropoda > Arachnida > Ixodida > Ixodidae > Rhipicephalus > Rhipicephalus sanguineus. Next base: position 202,365,220 of record NC_051176.1, on the reverse strand, counting down.
ACGCCGAGTGGCCCGCATTCACAGACGTGATTCCAGAATTGGCTACCAATTCTTAAAATTTGTCGTCAGAAAAACTAATGGCATCTTCATCAAATCGCACCGGAGCACTTTGGTGCGCCTTTTCCTTCAGTCATCGTATCACCTGGGCGCCCTGGTGCGCACCTATTCGATTTGTCGAAGATGGCATAAATGATTTGCAGTCGTATTGGTCGTATCGTTTGGTACGTATCATCAGAGGACCTAAGAGAACATACGTTGAATATTTTTATTGAGATCAGTTTTGAATTTCGCGCCAATTTTCACTGCCAGTTTGTCAGAAGTGTAGAATCGTGATGTTCTTTTTTTTGTTTTTTTACTTTAGCGTACCCGTAAATGTTCTTGGGGTTCTTGAAATTTGCTCAATTCACTTTCTGGCATCTTTAGAACATAATGTAGGCCATTCACCGAAAAACCGTACAGTTTCTCGCAATAATTATTGTAGGAAACTCTGTGCCGAAAAACAGTGCACAAGGTTTAATAATTCTGCAGAAGCTGTTAAAATTCAATGACGTAACGCTATCGGCGGGGGGGGGGGGCACTTCTTGGCACTTATGCATGCCATCTTCGACAAATCGCACCGGTGCGCACCGGGCAAGGAGGTTCTATAGAACCTCTGGAGTGGCAGTCCCGGCCGCCGCCAACGGGAGCAAGTGAAGCCGCCGGCGGCCATGTAGCTAGAGGAAAAACACGGCGCGACCGCCATAGACGGCAATGGAATACGCGCGGCGCGCGCGTTGGTTTGCAGTCCCACAATCAAAAAATGAGATGGAAACTGCTTTAAACCCACGAACAGTTGCCTCTTCTCGTTTATGAAACAAATTATGTCATACTATTATGTCAGCTGCAGACTTTCAGAATAATCTGTTGTCGAAGGGGTGCTTCATATATCGAGCGCGCTGTAATTACATATGTGTTACTAGGAACTGGGTTTTTGTGTTGTAACGGCGTCAGTGTTCAAGGGGTAACCACAAGCTAACGTGGAACGCACTTATTCTCTTTACATAAGCACACATCAATCACGCGAACATTTGGCCAGAAGGAGGATTCGCAAGCATTAACCTACGTGGGCGACGTGTGCCATCACGGCAAGCTAGAGGCAAGCGCAGCGCGCACAGCCTCGAAACGAGGTAGCTCTCGCCCTCTCAGACTAGACGCATAAAAAAGTAAAGCAGCCGCGTCCTTCGGTGTTTCGATTTCGGTTTGGTCGGATTTCAAAAGAGTTACATCTTGCTTTTGCCGCAATTTTTTCTTTTCGTAACTATTTGTGTTGAAGCTACGTCAAGGAGGTAGAAACTAACAGGCTTTTGTAGATGCGCTGGGAAAGCAGGAAAAATTGTAGGTACAAATTGTAGGTGCCAGGCCGTCTGCCCCGTTCTGTCGAAGCAGCATTCTGCGAAGTGAATAGAGCAGAGGTGGTTGGTTGCTTGGTTGTTCCTTGGCAACCTGGCGCAACCCACCGCGGGGTATCGGCCATGAAACGGGCGGCACCTTATTTTAGAGATGAAATTGTTTTACATGGAGCAGAGGTGGTCAGAGCTGGTCGAGCTGGTAACCGTCCTTAGCTCTCTAACCACTTCTTCGACCGGCACGTTCCCAGGTAGAACGCTGCGCGCAGTCTTTTGGAAACATGTAACACGGATAATCACGTCATGGAATGTTGCGTTTGCCAATTCCTCGATAAACATCCATCAAATTCGATATCCATGCACCGGATAAATATGCATGCACGCCGTCAGTCTTGACTTGCAAGAAAACACCAGAAAGCTCGGAATTCTAAGGGCGTTCTGACTTCCTACTCGTACCAATATTGCTCGGTACGTCCAGCTAGACTGCACCCACTTCGTGTACACTTAAAAATCACGTACAACGTCGTGTCAGCGAACATTTAAAGCGTAAAATTTTCGTCGCTACAACTGCACGCATGTATTACATGTATGCGCACCTTTCAAATTGTTTCCAGTTTAACAGCATGCACGAAAAACAGACAATCGTCAGCGAACTAAGTGAGGACACTTACACGTGAAAAGTGATCCCAGGCGTCTTCTTATTGCGATTTGTGCAGCCATAAGCGACGCACGAAGTCGCCATGGCCTCGTAAAATGTTTAACTGCTTTACAAAAGCATGCCACCGTCCCCAAAGACAACTGCGACGGCGGGGCAACGGAGCGCACTCCGTCGTCTGCTTCCGAGTTTTTCCTTTTGCAATATGGCGGCGACCGGCTTCACTTACGGGGGCGCCACCTCCACTCCAGAAGAAATAGTATATAACCTCCTTGGCACCGGGGCTACCGGGGCACCCAGGCCAAGCCGGTGGCATGGTGGGAGCTTCCCGTCCGGGCCTTCAGGTGTCGCCCCCATCGAAACGACGACAGCGCACCGCCGGCAGCGGTAATCGAAACGCCATCTAAGCCTTTTTTTCGCCGATTTTATTTGTAAGACTTCAGATCAATATGCATGAAAAACCGTTTCTCATTTAATTTTAGGCTGCCAGAAGCGTGTACAGCGCGAAGGCTAAAAAGATTTGAAAGTGACGCACTTTTGGTGGCAGCGCAAACCCGAAAACAAACAGTCACGCCGCACTGGTAGCATGGTGGCCGTGCAAGGGACGCGGATATGTTCATATCAGTTATAAACAGTTTGCTGAATACTGTGAATGAAGTGGCGCGACATCTTGAGCAGCAGAAGTGCAGAGACTTTAGCGATATACCTTTCTTATACAAGTGAAGGCTTCGTGCAGTTCGGTGTATTTATCATCCAACGCTGGGCAGCTTCTGTGCTCCGGACATCTGTGATGGCGCTATGCGTAGTACGTACCTTCTTTGCATATAAGTGCTTATGCATGCATGTTATTCACTGGTATACATGCTAAAACGCTACTTACGTGTCGTTCGTTTTGTGTAAACAGCGATGCAGTCGCAATAAAATAATTTATTGCAGCAAGTTTGTGTGATCAGCGTTGTCATTTCGCTCGACCTGTATGCGGCAGCACTACCCTACTAAAGTAAGTATGTAAGGTACTTGTGAGTACCTAATGAGTAATTGACCACAGTGTATGTTATGGAAACGAGAGAAATTCAGGGAGGGCGGAGAGGGGGCTGCCGGAGCGAGCGGGGGACAGCGGCGACGCAGAAGCAGACGACGACGGCATCGTCTGCTACGCGGAACGCCCGCCGCCATATCAAAGCGCCCTTGTGCTTTTGAAACTTATTTCATTTTATACACAGCTAAAAAATCTACAAACAATATTCGTAGTTCTTAAAACTAAATTGCATGTGAAAGATGATAAAAGCTTTTCTGTTGAGAGCAAGATAACATTTTTAATTGTTTTTGCAACTACCGTTAGAATCCAGACGGCGCTACCATCGTGTCCAAACTTCGTCCCCATTGGCTCTATGGACATGTCACTCCCTTGCCCAGGCGCTATGACGATTGGACCATGGATTGGACGAAACGGCGCACCAGGGCGCCCCGGTGCGCACCAGTGCGATTTGTTACTTCTAGAACACTGTAGATTTGTCGAAGTCTCTTCTTGTCCCTGTGTGTTTGGCGCGAATAAGTGAAGGATGAGATTGGCGTTACGGCATCACGGTTTTGGCCAATCAGCCATCATTGTGCGACGGTCGATCAGCAGTAGAGTGTGCATGACCTAACATGGCTAACACACCGATTGATGATTCTTGAAAAGAAACGCAAGCCTTAAATTTTATTTTATTTTTATTTTTCATAAAGACAACCCCAGGGAAATATTTATACTTTTTTTTCAGTGGAGGGGTTTGTAACAACGGACTTCCTTTGCCTCTACTTCCTCCGTCGGAACGGACATATCCATGCTTTGGCTTTGGCTCTGGCTTGCGCTAGTAAACAAGCGAATGCTTTCGTGCTCTTCGTGCATGGTTTTGTGGTTCCTGCGTAGCGCTTAGCGTATCCATTGCGCGGTTTTTTACGTGCTAAATACTCTTAACAATGTAGTTAATGTTATCGAAAGCATTGGAGCGTAAGGTCCAGCAAAATGCCTCGTAAAAAGTCACCAGATATGAGTGATAGCTGCGGTATCGTGAATTCAAGTTTTTCGGACCGTGCGAGTAGCTATGCCCCACTTGCCGGACTACTGGTTGTAGTTCTCCTCATACTCGTCCACGCTGTCGTCTATTGCAGTAAAGGTGACGTTTCACTTTTGGTCACAGTGATATTTTGCGGCTACTCATACGAGGTACGACTATTTGCAGTAACTGTTGATCTCTCTAGCCGAGGGCGGACGCCGTGCTTGGACTGGGTGTTGAGCCAGTGCCTCCTAAGGCACTGGTTGAGCCATGCATGCGACGATGTCACACTGTTTGTGCAAACTGTTCTCCATGTTTCTTAACTTCAAGCACATTAGCTCTAAGCGTCGCGCTAACGTGCGTGTTTTTTCTTTACGTGTTTGTTCTTATTTTTTTTTAGTCGTGGTGCTTTCTTTAACTCTATTAAATTCGTTGCGCTCATCACAATGAACTCGCCTGCCTATAAATGCAGTGCGATAGGGTGAGCATCGGGAGACCTACGGATATTTCTCTTCAATTGGACCTATAAGAGCGTCACGCGACTGTGGGCAGAAACGTATGCTAAGCTTACTGGGAGAGCCTTCACTCCAATACTGATAAAAGCACATTCTTGAACTATCTAATGTCAATTAAGATAGTACAGTATACTGTCCTACGTGTGCGACCACACCAGACAAGGCAGCTGTATCAATGGGACGCCTAGCCCCTGAACTTTGACGCTGAGTTGTTTGGTTTCTGTTTAATATACTACATACTTGTGAATACGAAAAGAAATCTCATGTTCTCAATCATCCTTGGTATTTTCATGTTCTTTTTCCCCCTCTAGGAAATGGTCTTCAAGCTCACAAAGTCTACTCATTCATCGAAGAGCTGGCGATTTCAATCGCATTTGCAGGTAACTATCGACAATGTGCTATTATCAGCGATGTAGTTGATAATATTAGCGATGTAAACTTACATATTTTTGTGCTAATTGTTGTCTGAATGATTGGGTAATATAGTGCATAATCTCATATACAGTCATGCCTGCTCTTTGTGCTCGTTGCAGTACAGAGTGTAGTCGGTATGCAAAGTTATCAGTGTAAACTCATGAAAGAAAAACTAATTTCCTTATTCCATCAATGCTTAAATAAGTTAATGCGACGCTGTGGTTCACACTTTTTGGAAACTAGTGCCATGTTTTGGATCACTTTTGGGAATCACATTTCACGTTCATCAATTTGCACCAGACTATTGAAAATATGCAAAAAAAAACTTTTTGGCAAGCAAACCTTCAGGAAGCATTGTACTTATATTTCATCACTTTGAAGTACACGAGAACGGATAACTGGGCTAGTTTGTGGGAACTCATGTTAAGGTAGGTAGCGCAAAGGGACACGGACACAAGCGAAGAATAAGTGCACAGGACAAGCGCCATGTCCGTGTCTCTTTGCGCTACCTGCCTTAACACTTTGAAGTATTCACTACAAAACATAACTTCGATTTGTAATAAGTATGCAGTGTTGTTACATTTGTCTAAGTCAACTACATTTTTTTCTGTCTATGATTATGAAATGCCAGTAAATTGTGAAGAAAGGAGATTCTTTTTTCTTTCTGTAATAACTGATTTATTTTGTCTTTGCCTCTGTGACATATTGCAGATAAATTTTGGAAGGCTACCTTATGCGGCATTGGGACGCTTGTGATGACATTTATGATGGTTTTCTACAATAGTGAGATACCCGGAGTAAACCCTCCACTGCCATGGGACTGGTGAGTTATTATGTGTGTCTCAATAATCTCTGTAATAAAACCAAGAGGAGCACATGAGAAAATATAGTTTCCCATAAGTATTCTGCTCTCTGTGACATTGTAATTTTTGGTTTTGGTTTTTTGGGTTTAACATCCCAAAACAACTCGGGCTATGAGAGACGTCATTGTGGAGGGCTCCGGATAATTTCGACCACCTGGAGTTCTTCAACGTACACTGACATCACACTTTACGTGGGTCGCTAACATATCCCTTCCATCAAACTGTGACTGCCACGGTCGGAATCTTTTGGGTCAGTATCCAAGCACTGTAACCACTGAGCCACCACAGTGGCTGACATAGTAATTCTTAATGCCTCCACAAATTTGTATGTAAATGGTATGGTCACACATGCGTTTTCAGTAAATATAGGGGCTATGCACTTCATGCACGAGGAGTGCTAACATCCTCCGCGGTTGCTGCCATTTTACAGATCGTGGTATCATGCAGTGGCAAGCAGGAGGATTGGGTTATGTTTACTATCAAATGGTGCGGCCTTTGACTGTGATGCATTTAACCGCATAAGGACGTGCGTTAGATAAACCTGAATGGTTGCGTTATCAAGAAAAAAAATAGTATGCCTGTGCGGTAGCGGCGACTGTTTTAACTGAAAGATGCGGAACTTCAGAGCAATGTTGGGCTGCTGCCACACACGTCGACCTCACTGACATCAAGGACTATCTTGTTAAAGGGACACTAAAGGCGAATATTAGGTCGACGTTGATTGTTGAAATAGCAGTCCAGAAACCTCGTAGTGCTACTATTATACCAAGGAAGTGCTTATTTTGAAAAAAATCACGTTTTAGTGGTCCGCATTGCGTTAGCGCACTTCAAATCACCTGTCTGAAAGCGGTATTTCGCACGTCACTGTTGCCATGCCCAATGTTGCCCGCCTTTACTGCGCGGCGGCATGCACTGGCAGCGTGCACCATTCGGGCATCTGGCAACATCACATGCATACAGTATTTTGTCGAACTTTCTATCAGAGCGACTTTCACGAGCGTGCAAAACACACGCGGCAGTACGCGATACCGAAACTACCACTGAGACGCGACCGTGTGAGCGAAGCAGGGCGCCGGGCGAAGCGCAGTTCGGCGAAAACGGAACTTTAGAACCACGCACGCCGTTCCCCATGGCAACCTCAAAGAGGTTCATTTTTCCATGAATCAAACAAAAACGAACAAGCAGCATTTTATTACATCTCTTGATGCACAGAAGGTTCTTTTTTTTATTGCAGCTAGTTTGATTACTAGTGATTAATTGTATTCAGACTCTCCCACGTCATCGGGATCACTTCCAAAATGTCCCACTCATGGCGCTCATCGTGTGATACATTCAGCTTAATTTCTCGGTAAGTAGGGCACTGCTGTTGATAATACTGCCGCTTTAGACTGTCACGATGCGTAAGACGCCTGGCACGTTTTGTTTGAGCACGCGCAATGAACACATGAAGGCGACAAGGTGTGACATAAACACACACTTCATTCCATTCAACGAGACAATTACACACACATAACAGAAATAACTAGAGATAACTATGTCCCCAAAACACAATAATTAGCGTGTCTTATCACAGCCAAGTTCTATACGCGTCTCTTATTCTCAACAGCTAATGTTTATAGGACGTACAGCGGTGTCCGCTTACGATGATCCGTTGCGCTGTCACCAGATCGTCGTTCACCGCGTCCGTCGTTACCGTAGACTGCTGGTGTAGAAGCGCACGCTCCGCAAACGATGCGAGGTCCTCGTATGTCGTTCCCCCTTTGCAGACAGAGATTGGTGCCGGCAGGCACTCCTGGCACGTCTCAGCTCACTGGGGCTCGTGCACCGTTGGCATGGCTGACGGGTGGCCGCAAGCCCGGGCTCGTTCAAGGTCGGCGGCGTAAGCGCTGACCTGTCCCGGCAGCTCACTGCACAGCTGGTCAGCTGGACGACGGGATCGTGAAGACAGCTGCTCGCTGAGGCTAGTACTCTGGCGGGCTCCACGCTCCACAGGACTGGGGCAAGACCCAGACTGCGCGGACCATCCGCTATCTTCTCCATCGCCTTAACCGCCGTTCTCTCCTACGCACGCTCGCCCTCCAAGATCGCGTCTCTCCCGCGCGCACCTCTCGCTTCTTTCTCCTTTTCCATTTTTCTTTATTGGTGTTCCGTCCATTTCTTCTCTGGCATTCCTCTTCTTTTTCCACTTCTCTTGTCATCCCTGACAGATGGCCCCCACTTTTTCGAGTTTTTTCTTGCCAAAAACTTCACTCCTAACGGGCACCCCACCTCACTGCACCACACCTCACTTCATTGCCCGTAAACGGCGCTTCACTTTGTCATCACCGCACTTCACCACTATGCACGTCACATGTCGTCGTGTATTCCGCACTATCGCCGCGCTTCACCATCACACACCTCACACCTCATTGAGTACTGTTGAGTCACACCAGACCAATAAGGAAAATAAAAAAAAAATCACGCACGCATCGAAGCAACCCTACAGTCAAAAGGTAGTATTGGCTGCATCAATGATCACTGGTTGCTTAATACATCGCCCTACTCATAAAATCAGCCCCCACATTGTCTCTACCCTTGATGTACTGCACAGAAACATTATACTCTTGGAGTGCTAAGCTCTACCGCATGACTTTCGCGTTATGTTTTAACCGGTTTATATATTCCAGTGGCTGATGATGAATTTGTACCCCAAACTGAGTTCTATACAAATAAACATGAAACCGTTTTACATCCTATATTAAGGAATAACATTCCTTTTCTACTGCAGCATAGTTCCTTTCGGTGTGGTTCTGTGACACGTGTCACACGATCGGACAAACCGTTTAACATCATTCTGCATACATGGCCAGAAGAATTCTTCTGCTACTCGATTGGTCGTCTTCCTTATTCCTTGGTGCCCCGCCATAATAGAGTTGTGAGCCAGTTTGCGTATGGCGCTCCGAAGTTCTGCTGGCACTACTAGCTGTCGTTTTTCTCCTCCATCGAGTGTCTTTACCACTCGATACAGCAGTTCTCCCACCTTCTCAAATTTATGAATGGCTCTGCTCTTCTTACAGTGGATCCACTTCCCTTGAAGTTCAAACGAACGTCGCAACGTGCTGTCCGCTTCTTGTTTCTCTCTCATTTCAGTTGCGGTTACGTTCAATATTGATTCCGTGGCATTCTTTTTATCTTGCATTTCCTTCTTGTTCCCTGCCGGTTTTTCTGCTGAACATACAGTAGCTTCCCGTGTGGCTGTTTTCCGATCTCTTTTGCCGTCCCCATCCCTGTCTTCAGTCGCTCCCTGCTTCATGCCGTTTACCATTTCTGTTGTGGGGATGCTCCACAAGGGATCAGGATTGTCCACGCCTCTAACACCCGGTATATTCCCTAGAATTACATCATACAGTGGATTTTGTACACATCTGGCTTCAACCCATTTACAGTAAAAAGGAGTCAAAAGCAGGACTCGTGCTATAGGCATTCGCCGTAGAGTTTTATCCACCAATCGAACTGTCTTCTCTGTCCTCAAGATCTGTGATTCTGGCACCAAGGACTGTCTTACCAGCACAGTATTTGACCCCGTGTCCCGAAGAACAGACACTTCTCTTCCCTGTAGCATTCCAGTTACCACTGGCATAGACGTCTCCGTGTCTTCCGACCTTGAAGACATCATAACCGCACTAGTCATGTACTTGCACTCCTTGTCCATCGCCTTCACATGGTCATCTTTCCCAGGGCTGTCATCTGCAACCGCGCAAGCCGTCTCACTGTCTGGCCTTGCTCTGCACATTTCTGCTGTGTGTCCTCGGCGTCCACCCCTGTCGCACTGCAATGACACACCATGCGCCTGGCCCAGATGAGAACTTGCTGCTCTGTGCCCTGCCTTGCCACACAGAAAACATTTGGCGGAATTTCGAGTCTGTTCTCTCTCCTCTATCTCCCTCTCTTCTTTCCTTTTGCTTAAGTTCTTCTATCCTTCTGCTTCCAAATACCGGTCCACGTGTTCTGCCAGCTCTGCCACCGTCTTCAGGTTGCGCTGCTTAAGGAAGACAGTGACTCCCGCATGACAAGATACCAAAAATTGCTCCGCGATCATATTGTCCCTCAAGTCTTCAAATGTCGTTCTTATTTTTCCCATCTCCAACCAGCGATCGAAATAGTTGGAGATGCGGGCGGCAAACTGTTGACCAGTCTCATTTTCCTGGGGCTTGGAAGTTCTGAACTTCTCCCTGAAACCTTCCGCAGTTAGTCGGAAGCGTTGCAACAGGGCAACCTTCAACTTGTCGTAGTCCAGCGCGTCAGCTGCTGGCATCCGGCTGAAGACCGCTAACGCTTCTCCCACAAGACACATACTGAGCCTCGTTGCCCAATCGCTCTTTTGCCACCCTTGTGCAGTTGCGATCCTTTCGAAGCGCTGAATGTAACCGTCTAAATCATCCCGCCTTTCATCAAACGGCGCGATAAACTTTTGGGGACACACTTTGTCTACCCTCTGGGGTGCAGTATATGATACCGCTCTTGCCCCTTCCCCACTATTCAGTGCACGCAACTGCAACCTCTTTTCAGTTAGTTCTTTCTCTAACATCAAGTTTCTGTATGCGCGTTCATCCGCTGCTTTAGAAATCTCTTCCTGTTCCTTCGCGGCTTCTCACGCCTCCGCCCGCTCCTCTCTCAACCTCTTCTTTTCCTCATCGTATAACTGCATGATAGCCTCTGTTGATAAACCTGCGGCATGTCCAGCTGACATCAACCGTTCGAGGTCCATCCCGCGGCTCAAGACACTTCAAGGCACGTGACAGATTTAAAGGGATCCTGGCAGGCTCGCCAATGTTGTCACGATGTGTAAGACGCCTGGCACGTTTTGTTTGAGCACGTGCAATGAACACACGAAGGCGACAAGGTGTGACATAAACACACACTTCATTCCATTCAACGAGACAATTACACACGCATAACAGAAATAACTAGAGATAACTATGTCCCCAAAACACAATAATTAACGTGTCTTATCACAGCCAAGTTCTATACGCGTCCCTTATTCCTTCTCAACAGCTAACGTTTATAGGACGTACAGCGGTGTCCGCTTACGATGATCCGTTGCGCTGTCACCAGATCGTCGTTCACCGTGTCCTTCGTTACCGTAGACTGCTGGTGTAGAAGCGCACACTCCGCAAACGATGCGAGGTCCTCGTATGTCGTTCCCCCTTTGCAGACAGAGATTGGTGCCGGCAGGCACTCCTGGCACGTCTCAGCTCACTGGGGCTCGTGCACCGTTGGCATGGCTGACGGGTGGCCACAAGCCCGGGCTCGTTCAAGGTCGGCGGCGTAAGCGCGGACCTGTCCCGGCAGCTCACTGCACAGCCGGTCAGCTGGACGACGGGATCGTGAAGACAGCTGCTTGCCGAGGCTAGTACTCTGGCGGGCTCCACGCTCGACAGGACTGGGGCAAGACCCAGACTGCGCGGACCATCCGCTATCTTCTCCGTCGCCTTGACCGCCATTCTCTCCTGCGCGCGCTCGCCCTCCAAGATCGCGTCTCTCCCGTGCGCACGTCTCGCTTCTTTCTCCTTTTCCATTTTTCTTTATTGGTATTCTGTCCATTTCATCTCTGGCATTCCTCTTCTTTTTCCACTTCTCTTGTCATCCCTGACATAGAGGTTATCATACATTGAGCTTTCACTCTGACATAAATTATTATTTGCCTTTAGTTAGGGTTAACAGTGCAAAAAAACACACGGCGGACAGGAAAAAGACGAGACAGCGCTTGTCTCATCTTTTTCCTGTCCGCCGTGTGTTATTTTTTTGCGCTGTTAACCCTAAGTATGCACAACCAACTAGCCCAGTCAGCCACTTTATCGCCTTTAGTGTCGCTTTAATGCAGCAAGTTTGGTGTTGCTTGAGCGATTGAGACATTACAAATCCTTTGAAGGCCACAGTTACTCGAGCAGTGACTGGGTGCAGCAACCGTGCATTAATGTTCTCCCAGACACGATGATCATTGTTGTCGGAAAGATAAGCAGACATCCCTCATTTATTTTAATAGCGTTTATGGTGCAGTAGCTGTGTGGACTCGGCGTGCATATCCCATAACCACAGTGATGGAGTGTCATATTCGAAAAGTCATCACAGCATTTGCTAGTGGCTGTTTCCAAATGGCTTTTACATCTTAACAACTACTGCATTCTGTGCATGTGTTTAGCAAAGTTATAGCTGGTGTTGCTAAAACGGCAATTCACCATAGGGTGATGTTTCTTCTTATCTTTAAAACCCTTGTTAACTCAATTGTCATATGCACTGCGACCATTTCTCTGTTCATCATGTGTTCTGTGTCCTTCCTTGAATGTAACATAGCTTGGTAAACTTGTCACAGCTACCGTTCACAGTGCAGAGCAGCACGAGTGCTGCATTCATATCCTAGTGCATTACCTGTCATTTGCATGCATGCGACGTGCGGGAAATGTGATGCAATGCCCCATTATTGTATTCACATAAATAGGGCTACTAAAAAAACAATTTTTCGTTCGTTTGAGGCTAGTATATTTTGAATATACCGTAATTTTTATATATGCCATATTCTTGTATGAATAGTTGCTCGCGCAAGGTGGGCAGTGTACATTAGTTTTGCAACAACTGCGTTTATCCTTTACGAAAGATCAAACTTCAGGAACGAGTTAAGTTTAAGCTGATTTTCATTTTTTAAAATATAGAGTGCCAAAAAATTTTTGCATCCATGCACCTTCAGATTTGGAGAGCACAGGTCAACAGGACAGCAAGCAAAATCCGCTTTGTCAATGCTGCATAGATAAACAGATCTTGGACCATTGAATTATTTATATTTCCTTTGGGCTTAGAAGTCCAGCTTCTACTATGCAATGAGAAACAGTGCACAAATTCATGAGTAACAAGTATGCAAAACTAACATACTTATTGCTTAACATGAAATCATAATAAAGTCCTTTTGTTGTTCTGCCATTCCCATTACTTCACCGTTCCTAAAGTTGTTTGTCTATGCATATAAAGCACAAGTATCTGCTTTTCATTCTTTTTGAGCTTGTACTTAAGTTAATTAGAAATATTCATTCTTTCATTTGTGTTTATTTGCTCAATATAGTTTGGTCGAAAAGTGATCCACTGTTGTCATAGTCATCCGTGTGAGATACATTCTAGAATAATTATGCCTTCTTTAATTCCTTCTTCTTATCTTGCAGCTCTGATGGTCCTGTCATCATCACTATGTCATATGCTATGTGTCCATTGATGGGCCTCCTGACATTTATGTACTGCCTTACGCCAAACCTTTTCACCTGGACCATGTAGCCAAAAGTCCCCTCCACAGTATTTTGTATATAAAATAGTACAAATTTTCTGGCACCAATGTACTTGTCCACCGAAGGAACACATACATTATAGCAGTCTTCACAAAACCTGGAAATCTGTTGCTATTTAACCCTCTGATTTCGAATGCTTGGAGATTTTCAAATGTCTTCAATAGAGGAAGTCAATTGCTATAACAATCTTCAGCAATTGAAAGTAATATCATAACTTGACTTCACGGTATGACAATGCACCAAAACAACCTGATTCTAAGTAAAAATTTAAAGAGGCCCTGAAACGCCTTTCTAAGCAATCATAGAATGGAATCATTACATGGCTTTGTTGCCTTACAAATCTCCTGCTACAAAAATTTCTCAAATTCATCAAATATAAGTGAAGTTAGGTGTTATCACATTGCCTGGCAACTTTTCTCTCCTTTCGTGTCCACTAGCACGCAGTGCTATATAGGGCTGCAAGGTTGCAAAGCCCCTCCCAAATTTTATGCAAACAGCTTGTGAAATATTCTCTTTTATTTTCTTTCCAACATGTTGGGCACTACTTGCAATTCAGGCACTCTCTTTGCATGAGATAGGCGCTTGCACTGCCTCGCATTGCTGCTCTCTTGGAGGTATGTCACCCTCAGCAACCAGTCTGATCTAGCAGTTGTCACAGTTGGTACCTACTCTATGCAGCAAAGGTAGCTGCACACAACTGTTACGCGCAATGTTTTCCAATTGCATGACAAGACTGGAGTGCGAGGTCATGCTCGTGCACTCCAGCCTGGTTGAGCTACATGGGTAGGGTGACCACCAGTCCTGTAACTCATGCAACTGTCCCCTGTCCCGCACTGAGGGCTATTGTGTTGCGTCTTGCAATAGATATGACAATCTTCAAAAATCTCCCACATTTCGCACTTTATTGTTATTGTTCGGCAGGGCGTTGAGTTCAGCTGCATCAGGCCGCCCTGTTTAAGGATGTGTTAGCTGCAAGCACTCCCAGCTTGAGCACTGCACGGGCCATGATTCTCGGCCTGGGCCCAGCACTCGCTCAAGTTTACCCGCCCGAACCCGGCCCAGTGGCTCAAAAGTGAGATCCGGGCCCGGCCCGAACCTGAGAAAAACTTTTACCTACCCGGATCGGGCCTGACAGGGGCCCGAGCCAATAATCTAGGTTGTGTTGCCCGAACATGGAATCGACTGAGGGCATTTTAAGTAGCAAATATCTACGTTTTGTTGCTGCATGCTACACTAACAAGTATATGTTAATCTACGGTAATTACTTGTACAAAAGGGCCTCCCTATGGGAACAGTTGACCGGGCATACTGGATACATTGAACTCTTATTCAGCGGCGATGTACTGTGGATATTTTTTCTATAAGTACAATGGAAATCATCAAGAGTGTTTGGTAGCAGATGTAGCAAGAAAAGTGATTTGCAGCATGAGTTCAGTTCCAACAGGGAGCGCAGTAAGAACAGAGGAGACAGAGAACAAAACGTTCTCTTCACTTTGTTTTTGTTGCGCTCTCTATTGAAATATAAAGCATGATCTGCCATCAAACCCAATCATGCACCCTTCTGGATATGTAGCACCTGTCTTTAGCATAGTAGCAGCTTGCCACGGCCAGAGAAATACAAGAAAAAAGCCAAATTTATTACCTTTTTTGTAATTACACTAGCCTAGATAAAAATTATAACGACCTCTGTGCACTACCTGTACTTTTCGAAATATGTATAAACAGCCAGAAGGGTGAAAAAAATGTTGCATTGGCTTAGCTCGGCTATGCCAGGATATACGTAGCATTAGCAAAGATTCAGCTGATTATTCAACCGCTAATTGCCAGGCAACTTCGGGATCTGACGAGTTAAGCTTCTCCGCTCTTATGCGCCGTTGAGCAGCATTTGCGCTCTCCCTCTCCATGGCTATACCACACTGGCAAACGCCAGTCAAAGGCACAATCAAGCGGCTCCAGCGCAGTATCAGACGGCGACTGCACAGCGAAGGCGAATAGCTGCGCGGTGCAGTCGAATAGCTGCGCGCTAGCTGCGCAGGCAAAAAGCAGTGCACACGTCGGCGTCAGTGCCTCTGCCACGGCTACGACGTCACTGTCTCTGGAATGCACAGACCGACGGCGGCAAGTCGTGTGCTGCGGTGGTGGAGTGCAGGGGAGGTGCCGGCTCCGGTGCGCCAGCTGCGTGACATCACTGATCCTGGCGCATGCGCAGTACGGCTCTTGAGGAGGCGCGCAGAACTGGCTCGGCTAGGCCAGTGTAGCTAACGCTGCAAAAATATTTGTTATAGCATTATTTCTATGTATCACACCACTGCTGCTAGTATATCAAGTCTATAGGGCCGAACAACTTTTATCTTTATTTAATGTTTGCTGCATTTTTTTGTTTGCTTTTACTTCTATTGTTTTACTCACTCCCCTCTGTAATACCTTTGGCCTTGAGGGTAACAGTAAATGAAAATAAAATTAAATAAGTTTTTTGTGGCATAGTTTACAGTTCATTTCTTCATGTGTTATTGTGCGAAAAGCCAAATTATCAAGAGATTCCGGCTGCAAGCATGCGACGCTCTGTTGCATCAGATATACTGCCGCGCCACAGTTTCTTGAACAGCTTGTGCAAGTCGCAGGGGCACACAAAATCTGCCTTGCGAATTTTGAAGGCGTCAGCAGTCCTTATTCTTTGACTTCCACCGCTAGAGCAAATTTCGGACATCCCTGCGGACTTATGTAGAATGGACATTGCTTTCCAGCTCATCACTTCATTTCTCTTGTACCCGAAAGTCCTGCCACTCTTCAATATAATCTTCTCCTTGCAGGTTTCAGCAGTGTATGTTATGCACGGTTTGTACTCTGCTCTTTTTTTTTCTTCTTTTTCTTCATATTATGGTGTATGCCTTGCTAACTATGTTTTACCGAGAGAAGTTAGCGATTGGATTACACAGCTAGGACTGGCAGGAGGTGGACGAAGATATTTCGATCTATTTTCGGTGTTCATTCCAGTTTGGTAACAAAACACGCGAGAAAGCTTCTCGACGCTTGCTCATTGTATGCATATGATTCTAGGTAAGGGGACATCACCCGGCGCAGAATTCATAACTGTCTTTTTTTTTTTCAAGCCAGATATATCGTCAAGTGAATATGATTTGCCCCACACCTTGTTTAATGGACCTATGCTATTCCTGCACATTCCAACTCTCTTGCGGCAGTATCATGTAGCTCTCTCACCACATAGCGGAACACGACGAAAGCTCAGACGTTAACAATGGGGGCACATAAAGCAGGCTGCATGTCCATGTGGCGTCACAGGACCACTGGGAGCTGTGACGTAGCCACGGAACAAGAACATGTCTTTATAGTGATTCTGTGTAATGAGACTCCGCGCAGACCTTTTGTTTTAGGGAACTGCTGGAACTTTCAAGAACATTGCCCCGCTTTGGAGCTCTGTGATCACTCTTCCGATGATAAGTTATAGATATAAATTTATTATATAAATCTATTATATTACATTTATCACTTCAATTACAAAACATTTCAGATGTAAAATAACAAATGCAAAGAATAAAGCAAAGAATTGTGAGATGTTAACTATATAAGCGCCTAGTCTATCAAGTAGCCCCATACCCCTGTATGCAGGAAGCAAAAGAACTTCAGTGCTTGTCCCACATAAAACTTCTCCAAATAGTTTGCCCCACATAAAAGAAAGCGTTTTTTACGAGATACAGTATGTGGAACATACTGCATACTGTATATGTATGCACAACGTATGTGAAACAATATTAAAACCTGAGCAGTCCAGTCCCGACCCGAGCCTGCCACCTCAAACCTCGGCCCTACCCTAAGCCCAGAGCTTCAGGCCCGAGCCCGGGTTTTCGGGTAGGCCTGAGCCCGTGCAGTGCTCTACTCCAAGATTCTGAAAAGTCCGCTAGCCGCGCATTTCACGGTGGCAACGAATGCTTCTGGCGCCAGCTATACAAATATGACTTCAAAAATGTAAAACAAGCTGCATCGAGTACTTCCCAGGCTTTCTTCATCAGTAACGTGTCAACGTGTCAAAACTATGCTCCAGGGTTTTTTTTTTGTTTGTTTTTTTGTTGTTGTTTTTTGTGAGTGACCTTTTTTTTTTGTGTGACCTTTTTTTTTTGCGAGTTGCCGAATATTATGTTATTAGTAACTTTGTTTCGTGTCTGAGCATATTACCATGGTGAATAAAATAGTTTCTTTTTATACAGATTCGAATTTGAACTTAAACTTGTATTAATTACTCTATTTCCTTGTTTCAGAGATGACAAAATATTGCAAGAGAAAGTCTCTCACCAAAAGATATAAATTATTGTAGTTCATTTGTCAGTGTGTCGTGCCAGCCCCCCACCCTCTTCATTAGTAAGAAGGTGGTCACCCTGTACATGAGCATGTAGTGCAGACCAGGTTTTTCCTACACCACCTTCAATGATAGATAAAAATTCTGATTGAACATTTTGTAGTGTTTGAAAAAAACATGCCAGTCCTCTGCCAGGTGCCACATCACATGATTATAGGAGAAAACAAAACATTAAACCACTGTGATCAAGGTCAGATGGGCAAAGATTAAGTACTCTTCCTGTCTTATCGGGGCCGCAGCTTGTATACTTTTAGTTTTTAACTAAGAAATTAGAAAAAATACTATTACTGAAAGTGTTCTCGCAATTAAGAATTCAGTCAGTACCTGTTAGTCCAATATGCTGTGTGGCTACGTTGCAAAGGAGAGAAGAATTCATTCTTAGCTGTTTTTGACATAAGGTCATAAATTTCCTGTTGCATGTAATGCACTAATACTTACTCACTTGTTTTCAGGATCCTTGTATACAGATGAGAAGTGTTTTCTTAAAGGGGCCCTGCAACACTGACCAACAGCATGGTCAGAAAACGCTGCGCGATCGGTAGTCGAGGCTTCTGAGAACATGCGAGCCAAACATTATAGCGCAGCATACGGCCTGGAATTTACAATTAATTCTCAGTCGGCTAGAAATCGTTCCCCCTTCCCTCGACAGATGATGCCATAAACCCAAAGTTCTTGGCCATTGGCTGATTTGAGCATCGTGAGCTGCATAGTTACCGTGGCTGCCGCGGGATGCTGCCACATGCCCGTGATTGCGCTGAAAGCAAGCCGCGCGTTTGAAGAAGAAAAGAAAAAGTGCTCAAGGTGGTGACGTGCGCTGACGAAGGGACGCATCTTCTTGCCCCCTTGTCATCCCCCTGCCTGCATAGCTTTCAGCGCGCTCACTAGCACGAAAGAATAGAGAAAGCACTTGAAGCATGCAACTAGTCCCTGTTGTACTTGACAGATTCTAAAAATTTTTGCAGTAGATTTGTGAGGCAATAAGCTCTTTTAATGAAGCCATTTGACGATTTCTAAAAAAAGTGCTGCAGGGCCCCTTTTAATATGTAAAGGTGTTTCATGACTCCTTTAATGCAGAGGCACAGAAGCAGGTGAAAATTGCAGCCTTATGAATATTTCTTGAAAAATACTGTCGAAGTTCTTCAATATTTTATTTATGTGGTCACGAAAAACTCAATTGGAGAGCTTCACTGTTACCTTAATTAAGCTGTCACTGCTGGGGGAGACTATATTTTTGTGCAACTTTTCATGCTGTCGAACCAAAATTCATTGTCACACTACTAATAAAACTGTTAGTGGCGTAACTTGCCACAAACTGCACAGTATTTTAGTTCCCAGATATGGAGAATACTGAGATCGCATATTTAAATCCAGTTATAGCTAACTGGGGCAATTACACCAGTATCATGGGCATTTTTTTAAAACACTTGAAGCTACCTTGATTCACTGACAGATCTCATTGTAC
Source organism: Rhipicephalus sanguineus (assembly GCF_013339695.2). Taxonomy (NCBI): domain Eukaryota; kingdom Metazoa; phylum Arthropoda; class Arachnida; order Ixodida; family Ixodidae; genus Rhipicephalus; species Rhipicephalus sanguineus. Next base: position 202,346,205 of record NC_051176.1, on the reverse strand, counting down.
ATATAATTTCTTCTTGCAGCTGGTCAAATCATTTTTTTGTAGTTCCTATGTCATATTACAACAATGTATTTTGTATACCAGGACTGCACAACTCAAAACAAGTGAGGGCGAAAACCAAATTCGCTGGAAGCCACACAGGCTTTACATCTCTGAGATGTTGCATCTTTTGCTTGTCGAAAGGTAGTCTGTTTGGTGCCACCATGCTTGTACAGTACGGTCCACTGTTAAAGGGAACACTCAAATGAGCACCTTTCATGCTGCTGGCCCCCTAAATGCAAGTGCACGTGGAAACTTGGCTCGTGCACAACACTAGTCTGTCAATAGGAATCGGAACTGTCAACCACCAGTAGTAGTATGCAAATCTAAGCCACGATGCTTTTCCAAGGGATCTAAATCTCGACATATATTTCACGCAAGTGTTCCCTTTAACAGTGGACCCGTCTGCACATGTCCAAAGCACATATTTTAGTTTAATTTCATGTCAACCATTCAAGATGAAAATTGGCGCTTTTTTTGTGTGTGTTTGTTTGTTTTTTTAGTAATCAACAAGAGAGTGTCCATACAAACATGGGTGCTTCTGGAGATAGCAGTTTCAAGGCATTGCTGGAGATGTATCTGTTTTTGTTCACAATATTCCTATGGAGATACAGAGGATGCTGCTTTTGTGTGCCTTTTAGTTTCATTAATGGGTGCAAGCTGCTGGCACTCAACCTGCATTGTTCAGTCACAGTCTTCAAAACACATTCAATAAAAGCATCTCTTTGCAACACTACCAGCCACAATCATTTAATTCCAAATAATTGGGAAAATGAATGTTTCAGTCAATCTTGTACGCTGCATCAATAATGCAGTCTTGCAAATGGTAACTTGACGAATGTGTTCACTGGTCATGTGCCTTTCTTGTCTGCTCCAAACAAAAGATCCTACATTGCCCCACTGTTTTTGTCAGTGTTGGAGTGTATGACACTGTTTTGTCAGATTAGTTATTTATTTACAAATACTGCTGTCTCAGTTATTGAGACATAGCAGGAGTGCCATGTATGCCATGCCATGTATAAGTTCTGAATTCCCGTGGTGTGTATAATGTGTTTTGGAACAACCAGCCTGGCACAGAAGTCTTAAGCCATGAACCACCAGAATACTTACAGGCCATATGTATACAGCCCTGCTGCTTTATATAATTCTTGGTATTAGTGGTGTGTTGCATGTAATCCACTAGCAGATCTGTTTAGATCCAAGAGGAGTGCAAGACATAAGTTGAAAAATTTGCACTATTACTGCTTGTGTCCAATTACTTGTATGATAAATTGTATGAAACACAGTCTGTCTCTACAGGCACAGCCACATAGTGGAGAACATTTATTATGCCAAGTTCTGAATGAAAGTTGGTGATCATTAAAGAATTATTGAAAAAGTGAATCTCTTCCACTTTTCTTAGTTAAAATCTTTATAATAGGGCTGAAGTATAAAGGAAGTGCATGACTTCCTTTATGTGTAACAATAAATTTGATATTATTTCCATTAACCATTTGTGTGTCATTTTTATATTTAAAATGTTTAGCGTTGCTGTGAAGTTTACACTAGTAGGTGACAACTCAAGGATGCAAAGGTGGTTTCTCCCGTAAAAGTGCAATTCATCTACTTTGCATCCCTCTTTAAGAAATCGTTACTTCTGCAAGTGCCACAGGCATGGAGACGTTGCCCAAGCTGTTAAGCAACACTGAGCGTGCTGCAGTCATGTTTCACTGTACAAGCTGCGAGATTTTTCAAGTGTGAGGATGAAAAAGACAGGTTGCAGCATAAATCTGTCATTTGACTGACTGCCTGTGCACAATATCTCTTGACAACAGCACGTCCACAGGTGTCACTACCACTTGGTTGGAGACAGCCAATGAAATCAACAGACATTTAAGCCAAGGAAAGCATAAAGGACATTATTTGTTGTGTCTAACTGTATAGTGTAATGATTATGACCTAAATTGAGAGAAATTAAAGTGGACGAAAAAGCACCCTTTTCGTCAGTGGGATCGGAACCCACAACCTTCGAATTACGCATCCAATGCTTTACCAATTGAGCTACGGCAGAGGGTACTCCCACATCCACTTTTGTGGGTATTTATATGCGTTTAATCCCTGCGAGTGTTGGCCAGTGCCACTTGTAGCCAAGGCAGCGAGTGTGGAGCACTTTGTCAGAGGGTGTCATGTGACATGTGATCTTTGCACTGAGTAATTTGATCCGAGTAATTTGGCTCAAGAAAATGAATTGTGGTACATGCAATGGGTGATTCTCAAAGCAGCCATTAGCACTTTTAAAATGTGGGAGTGAAATGTGATCATATACAGAGAGCTGATGAAAACAAATGCACAGGAAAGTACAAAATTTGGTGTTCTACAACGAAATGAAAACATGTAGCTTAAGATAAAGTGATTCATTCTCATAAGTGAATGGCATAGCTTTTATCACAATACACACAAATGTGTTGTGACAGATGCTTCAACTTGCATGAAGCAAAGATTGCATTTAACATCAAATTACACTTTACGCATATATCATCATCTAAATAATCCTCGCAGAAAACAACTTGCTAAGTTGGGTGATGCTGGTGGGAGTGAATCTCGTGCTATGTGCGGCGCAATATGCACAAAGCACACCACCCAAGTGTTTCTTATAGTTCTCGTATACACCAAAGCTATATTTAAGTTACATAAAATGCAAAATCAGCTCATACTGATGGCACATACACAGAGTGTGTACAGGCGATTCCTTCATCATCACGTCCACTGAGGCATGGCGTGCACCATCTATGGAGAAAAGTGAGCATGTGATGGTGATTGACCAATCAATGGTGCAGCGGGAAAGAGAAAAATGCGGCGGTACTTTCCAGGTTCCAGCAATATTAGAGTGGTTTAAAAGGGCTTTAGAGTGGCCTGGTTTGTGGCAGCATCTGGTGGCACAGAATTCAACCAGACAAATGCAGAGCATGGCCTTTGCGATCCACAGCATACCGACAGAGGATTGTGAAGGCAAAGCTTAGATCTGATCTCTCAACAAAGTTGAGAAAAAATCACATTTCAGGAGGACCATAACATTTAATTGCCTGTAGTTCCCTTGATACAAGGTACTTTGATTAAATGGCAGTGCAAATGATTTGCTCTTCTGGCAGCATGATTGCGCACATAAAAAAAAAGTGACCGTGACAATCGTCGCCGAATGGTTTCTGCTGAAATATTTTTAAACATGAAAGTGTTCTATGCCAGGGCCCACCAAGAATTTACTCATGTCATTTCTATTACGGAACTGACATAAAAAAAAAATGTGAGAAAGAAATTAAAGAAGCATTGACAAAATTTTGAAGGCAAGATAACTTGAGGAGGTTTGTGTGGACACGCACACACCTACAGCTAGTACAGCCCAAAACATATTTTAAATCAATTTTAATGTTTGTGCCATGCAACTGCATGCAATGCAGAGCACTTACCAAGTTTGACATCAGCTGGGTTTGAATGTAAACCAACAACCACTTACATGACAAGTTTGTGTTGGCTGTCACGCTCCTTTCGTGCGCTCTCTCCCAGTTGAGCAAAGAAAAAGACTAGGAGGAAGTGTCACACAATTTCGCCTGCATGGGCAAGCCAACCTCGTCTGACACACCGCCCTCCCGACCAGTGCGCGGTTTCTTTTACGCAGGATACGCAGCAGACGCAACTAAAGTGAGCCGACCAATTGTTAGGCTTGCCTGTCACGTGATTAGGGCCTATTTCTCTCTCAAATCTTTTTGTTGCCAAATTCATCAAATCACGCTGGGGCATCCGGGTGGGTATTTATATCTACTTATTGCAAGAGGAAAAAAAACAAGATGTGCAATTATTGTGTCAGTTTTGAAGCAAAAAAAGAAGAAAAAACTGGCTTAGTTGACCAGACCAACCAGAAAATCAAGTCTAACTCCACAGCTTTCAAGGACAGAAGCCGAACATGCTAACCACTGTGCCACATGTTATATATGCTTCCCGCTCATGATGGCAGCAGCATTGTGGAGTGGTGCAGCGAATTAATGTGTTGCTGACAGCTGTAGACCAGAGAGATACAGGCCAGCAGGATGCACAACGCTTTCATGCGTTCGAGGCCCACACTACGAACTGTGTCTTGCATTCGTGCAGCTTAGCGCGTCGCAACGCTCTGGACGGCCAAAGACCCAACGGAGTTTGACCAACATGCTCGGTGGAGATGTGGCCAATGTGGCAGTGGCTGTCAACATGGATGCGTTTACGTTGAAGGCTGTCGTGCCGGCCTAATAGCAATACGCACTGGGCGAATTGTACTTCCTGACATCCAGCACAGCTGCATGCAACTACTTCTGTGGAGACACCTATGACACTCCCGTGCTTGATTGTGTGTGCGTTGTAAGAGCGGAGCTCTTAAAGCTTTTCGTTGCGCCGGGTAGTGCAAACCGAAACTATCATCATCATGAATCGGCACGCACACTCATCTTCTTCCTCTCAGTCCTCTTCGTCATCTTCTGCTTCGCTCCCAAAACACGTGCACCGATTTCTCTAGCGGGGCAATAACTCTGATGGGCGTGAAAACTTGTACAGAGAGAGAGAGAAAGAAAAATTCTTGGCATGGCGGGATTCGTACCCACGATCCGAAGGCGAGCCTCCTAACCACTCGGCTATCCAGGCACGCTAGCAGAGCATAGCATAGCCTTTAAAGCATAGTATAGCAAGGTGGCGGGGACAAAAAGTGAGGGTGAGGATGAGGGAAAGGAGTAGGGGAGAGAGTAAAGCATGCATATAGCATAGAAATAGAGAGGAAGAAATGGAAGAAAGAGTAAGAGAGACTGAAAGAGAGAGAATCAAAGAAAGAAGCATACCATAAGAAGAAAGAGAAGATAAGAGAAAGAAATACATAGAGACAGAAAGAAACACATAGAGACAGAAAGAAAGAAATAGAAATAAACAGAGACAGAAAAAACAGAGATGAGAGAAAAAAGAAAGAAACAGAAGAACAACGAAAGAGAAAAAGAGAACCAAGGAAGGCCGCCCAGCTCCGCACTTCCTTCAGGCTTGGCACCCCTAGTGCGAACCTGCCTTAATTTGTTTTTGCTTTGTATTTTTTAAACCTTTCTCTTTTTTTTCCCCTTCCTAACCTATCTGTCCTCCCTTACCACTTCCCCAGGACAGGGTAGCAAACCGGATAATTTTCTTCTAGTTAACCTGCCTGCCTTGCACTCAACCTTTCTCTTTCTCTCTCCCTCTCTCTCTATGGAGACTCGTTTAGCTTTTTATCAAAGATGAATCGACCATCATTTTTTTTCTAGTCGGTGGTTGCGGTGCAGTGTCACGGTAATTTTTGGCAAAGCGAAAAATCGTGAAAGCAAAAGGTTAGATATGGAGACAATACATTATATAATATCAACTGCGAGTGCATTTTGTCCGAACTCACGCCTCCGGCGAAATCCTTGAGTCGCAAATCTCAAAGGATATGCTTTTACGTACACCAAGCGCCAAATTGAGCTTTGGAAGCCGAAAATACGTCATAATCGCTACAGTTTCAGACACACCGCGGTGTATATTATTTCATGAATGAAAAAAAAAAAAAAAGTTGTCTCGTGCAGCGCACACTTTAGGCGGTAGGTGGCAGTCAGCCGAAAGTTTTGCGGAAGAAGCAACACTGCGCGTGATGTATCAACATCCTGTTCGTATTCTATGGAGCAGCCCGAAGTAGTCGACGCAGCCAACGTAAATTTAATGATCGCGGTGGCTTAAATGAACGTTGTTGCTTGTGATTAACCCGTGCTCGAGAACGTATGTGTTCATTTTATCCGTATAAGCTTTGGTGTTGCTGATATGAGCGCAGTGAGCGTGCTTATGTGTGCGATTTAGCTTCGTAGTTTCTTCTTTCTTTTTTCTTTATGCTAGCCCTAAATGATTGGCGATGAAAAACTGTTTCGTGACGAAAACTTGTCTTCGGTAGTCTCTTAACTTTTCGATGTTATGTGTTTTGCAGGCTGAACTCACCAGCATGGCTCCCGGTGGACCTGCGGAGAAAAAGAATAACGTCCTTCCGTTATGGGGCAACGACAAAACGATGAACCTGAATAACTTGATACTCACGAACATACTGTCGTCGCCGTACTTCAAAGTAAACCTTTACAAGTTGAAGACATACCACGAAGTTGTGGACGAAATTTATTACAACGTAAGTTACGTAGTATTCTTTTTATCTGTTGAACGTTGAAATAATCTCGTTGACGATAATGTGAATCACGATCGCTTCTAGACGAAGTATGGCTACATTTGTTTATGCGTTATCATAAACAAGTGTGGTCTTAGATAGCTCCCGAGATTTGATGAAAGTTGTATTCGTCTGCGTTTGCAATTCTAACCGTATGGGCGCCTTTAACTTTGTTAACTGAAACTCGTACTTAGGTGCAGCACTTGGAGCCATGGGAAAAAGGAAGCAGAAAGACATCGGGCCAGACTGGCATGTGCGGAGGGGTAAGATTTGTGCCCATTTGACAGCCTGCATGCCTTCCTTTTGAAGTGCTATAACACTAGTGGATTGTACTTCATGTCACCCGATGGTGACGGTTGCTTGGACGTTCAAGAAAAAAAAAATTGACAGTGAAGCTGTTGCAAACTATGCTTAAGATAGCTTCCCTGTACAGCAAAAAAAAAAAAAAAATACAACTCCTTTATAATGGTTTTGAGGTGGAAATTTGGTTCAAGAGTTGCATAATCTTGCAAATCAGTGTGAAGCAGGTGCATGGACTGACCGCACGAGCACATGCCTTGAATTAGAAGCTGCTAGCATTGTTCCATCAAATTTGGGCCACCATTCTTTTGCCGTGGCAACCGTGGAAGGAATTATCCTTGCACATAGCTGTGCTGAAGGTTTTTGAAAGGGGTCCTGTATAGTCGCGCTCAATATGACTTGCAACACAGGAGCGTCTGGCCTCGCAAGCTCCGAAATCAGCCATGGTTTCCATTGGCCTTTATTTCCATAACTAAACACCATTCTCTCACTTGGTGATTATTTCAACGAAGGCCGAAACGTCTTCCCAAAAGCGAGTCAACTGGCCTTTCTCAACAACAGACACACTGACACACGAAACAGTCCATCAAAACAAACCACGCACCAAACACGGCGATACCAAATGTATCAAGCGACTGATTGTCTTGGCTTTCACATCGACTGCAAGGTGACGTCACCCATATTTGCAAGACTAGCCTTTACTTATGCCTGACATTTTCAAAACACTTGATGGAATGCTCTCAGGGACTGCAGGTGCAAGCAGGAAGGATTTATTTTAAATAAAATAAATTGTATTTGCCAGTATACTAATGAAAACCAGCTAAACGTTTATATTTTTAATCGTGAAACTGAGTGTCGCGTGACCTGTTTCACAGCCCCAAACTAACGGCAACTTTTCGCTTGTAACGTGCCAACTGCATTTGGCGCTAACTGTAGTTTACTCCGGATAACTGAGGTCCATTGTAACTGAGGTTAGCGTGCCTGTGTAGCTAAGGTATAACTTATTTGTGATAGTCAACTGCCGATTTTTTTTAACATGCTCGAAAATTTGTACGTTTTCGCTGCACCGCCACAAGCCCCACAAAGTCATTGTGTAAGAACATCTGAATTTTCGGGCGCTGAAACTGTTCTGCATCCGATTTTTCTGACTCTCTGCCCAAATTGCAGGTCCAAAACGGCATTAATTGCAGCAACCACCACTGCCATGTGGATCATCTCGCAGGCTCGAACCAGTGCTTTCGCGAGTCCATCCTTTTGCGGTCGTGGCAGGTTTCGAAAGTTAGCTATGCCACAATGCCAAGGTGTTATGGTGGTGAAGCATACAGAGAATCTGAAGGGGCCACTGTCACAGTGCAGTGCGGTGATGCCTTCACGGATAAGCACCGGAAATATCTGGAAGTTTGATGGCAGCAACCGCGCTAGCATGATTTAATCGCTGAAAACCCTACTACGATAAGCATCTTCAGCTAACTGCTTGGTAGGGCTGTGGCCTTGCACAGTTGTAAGCATACTGCACACTTTTAATATGCAGCAACCCAGACATGCTGCACTGCTGCTGTTCGTTGCTACCTCTTTGTGCAAGTGTGCTGCACAGACTGAACTCAACGACTTCCTTGTCATGGGTAGTTCTAGTCTGACACAACAGAGAGGCCGCATTTCCTGTGCTCTGGGTGCGATCAGTTTTGATATCGCCCTTAACCTGGAACACTTTTTCAGCATGGTCTGAAAACACGGCCAATTGGTAGTTGAGGCTCCCGAGAACACGCAAGCCAAACAGAGCGCAGCACGCGGCCTGGAATTTACAATTAATTCTTAACCCATATATGCCCGGTGTCCTACATATAGGATGCTCCTTTGATGCTCTCTAACATCGCTATTTCTTTAGCTGATGACTAGTGCCACCTACAGCACATCAAGCAGGCCTCATTCTCAACGTATGCAAGCCTAGACATTGCTTGCTTTTCATGCTGCCATGTGCCAACCACTTTTTCCGGGCAAACGCGTGCTTTGTGTGAAAGACGTCATGGAGAGGAGGAAGTGCACGTGAAATGCCGACCGCTTTCTCCGGGCAAATGCGTGCTTTGTATGAAAGACGTCATGGGGAGGAAGAAGTGCAATGACGGTGTGCACGTGAATTGTTTCAAGGCTTACCACACCCTCACATAGCACCCCTAATGCCCAGTGTTCTATATGTATAGGATGGCTTGAAAAAGTGTTGCGTTTACCTGGCAGTAAATAAAGAATTTGTGCTTTCTTTCTAGGGTAGAAGTGAACTTTTTGTGAAAAAAAAAATATTTGTTTTACCATTTTTTCTGAGTTTGGGCATATATGGGTTAAAGTCAGCTAGAAGTCGTGCCCTCTTCTCTCGAACAAACGACGCCATAAACCCATATGACTGTACCATAAACCCAAAGTCCATGACCATTGGCTGATTTGAGCATTGTGAGCTGCATAGTTACCATATCATAGCATAGTCATGTGGTGCCACCACGGCCTGCGCGCTCACGATCACACTGAAAATAAGGCACACGTGCAAAGAAAAAAAGAAAAAGAAAGGGCTCAAGGTCATGACACGCGCTGACAAACGGACGCATCTTCTTGCCCCCTTGTCATCCCCCCCTATGTAGCTTTCAGCGCACTTGCTAGTATGAAAGGAGAGAGAAAGCACTTGTAGCGTGCAACAAATCCCTGTAATTCCACTCGTACTTGACGGATTCTCAAAATTTTTGTGGCAGTTGATTTGTGAGGCAATAAGCTTTTTTAATGAAGCCATTCGATGATTACTTAGTGTTGCAGGGCCCTTTTAAGATTAGATTATGAATACCTTGAATTACATGCAACTTTCGTGATTTCTAAGAAATGGGTATGCCATAAATTGTTGTGCACTACAACTTTCTAATATAAACAACTGCCCTCAAGTTAGTAATTAAAAAGGTAATTAACGAGTTTTTATTAATTAGTCGCATTGATGTTATTTTAGATGTGGCACGATATTTCCACCCTGACATGGAATTCGTGTGCGAAAATGACAGTAACCTTACTGTCATAGGATTTTATTTAAAAATCTGTCTTGTCTAAAAAACAAAAACACCCTGTATAAAGCTGAGCGCTCAGGCAAACCTTCATTCTGGCTACCTTAAAATGACTTATCTTTATTTGCACACTGCTAGACTCATTCACACTTAACTATGCACTAGCGCAAGCCTCCATGAATTTCTGGGGCTGAAATTTGCTCTTGTCACCAGAATTTCTATTGCCACTCACCAAAGTAAGATGTCTGCTGTGTTGTTTGTCATGCTGGTGGCTAGATTCTGTAGCCTGTTAGATGCCCATTCTGCTGCACTTTCAGTATTGCCCTCTGATTTAATGAGTCAGCATTTGATCTATGTAGTGGAGGAAGGAATTTTTTTTTTATGTGAAGGAGGGAATAAGCTAGTCATCTAGATATGGACCAGCTTGTGAATATTGGGGAAAATCTGAGTTAAATGTAATTCAAGTTGCTTGCAATTGAAAGGCAAATGAGCAGCAGAGAAATTGTTTTCCTGGAGTATCGCGAGAAATTTCAGCAGGACACAGCTTATTTGCGTGCTTATTCTTTCGGCATACCGAGATTCCGTTCATGTAAGGTTTTATTGGTGACGCTGAAATTCTGTTGCTTTGCAAGGGGCCGGAGAATCTGTGTCCAACCACGGAGCATTGTTGAGTTGTTTAATAAAGGATTGCTTGCTACACAGGTACGGGGAGTTGGTGCAGGCGGGATTGTGTCCACTGCATTCTGCATCCTCTACAAGCTCTTCACGCTCAAGTTAACTCGCAAGCAATTGGTTGGCCTATTGAACCACTGTGACTCCCCTTACATCCGTGCACTGGGGTTTATGTACATCAGGTATGCTATATATTCTCTTTGTCTGTATTGTTTGTATTCACTCCTGCATGGGCCCGAGGAGGGCCTGCAGTATCTGTAAATGAATAAAATAAAAATAAATTACTTTGTTTGAGGAGTGGGAGCAATAGACTTCAAAGGGTGTTGCTGTTTTTGTCACAAGTCTCAGTAATGCATTTAATGTTGTCGCCTATATAAAAGGTGTTTCTCACTGTAAACTACAATTTCTAACATATATTGTTACTGATACATGGAAGGTATCATCATAAGCCAGTATAGAGCCAGCTTCTTAGAGTCTTACGTTCCTAGTGGAACCAGACATGTCTTTGATATTTGGGCATGTGCTTTCATGTTAGAGATACTCAACGCTCACACAAAAAGGGATTAGGTTATCACTGTTAAAGCAAACGACCTTAAAAAGAACTGATAATTTATATATTTTCAACGGACATTGTTGGGATTAAAATAGCTGTTTTCTTTAGCACCACATTTAAACTTTTATACTCTTTGCTACCTTGTTGTTTATAGACTACGAGGTAAAAGTGCTACAGTCAAATCTCGTTACAACGAACACCACATTAACGAACATTTCAAATTAACGAACTTTTAAGAAATCCCGTGCCGACTGCTTATAGTTTCAATGTAAAAATATTTCACTACTACGAACTTCAGAATAACGAACATTTCAGAATAACGATCGTTATTTAATTCCCGTATAATCTTAACAACACCTCAGTACTACGAACTTATATCCCGAAATGCGAGGATTCTTAGATTTCAGTGTATCGGTCATGGCAGTCGGAGCTGTAAGGTAGCAGACGACGCAGCGCGAAGAGCGGACGCCCTCCCGCTAAAACCTGAGATGGCACGGGAGGAGAAAGACGCGGGCGGAGAACTTTTTCTTTTTCCCTTCGTTGCGGAGGCGACAACGCATCTAAAGGCCCAACCGCATGCATAGCACGTGACTTTCGAGCGAAGGCGACTGCGACAAACGGGCTCCGTCGCGCTGCTCGATTGAAAACTATTGCGCGCACGCAGGCAAATTACGAAAAAGAATTACAGAGTAGATGAATGACAAAATTTATTATTGTCTTGTTTGAGATAAAGATGCCATGAAAGCGTTTCGGGACTTCCTTTTTTCGCAATCTTATGTTTAACCGCGGCAGTAGTATCTGCTGTGATCCCATGGGGCGCCCGGAAGCGTACGCTGCCTACGCTACGTCGCACTTTGCAAACTGCGTTATGTTGGGGTTAGTCCACGAGGCGCATCTCGACAACGTTTCCTCTTGCTGTCATAGAACGTTTAAGAAAAGCCGCAGCGCCTCACATCGTTGCTTCGCAGGGAGAAGGGCTACCTCACACGACGACGATGTTGACATTGCAGCAAGCTACCACCAATGCAGCAAGCTACCACCGAAACATCAAAACGAACCGTCGATCATAAATAACGACAAAATACGGCCGCTGCCTCGCTCTCCGCGTGAGATGGGGCTGTAAATAAGGTAGTCTATAACTTGCATTCCTTGAAGTACGCGCCGATTGGAAGCATCACGAGCAAATTGCAACCGAAGCAAGGGTCAGAGATGCTGCCATGTTGTTGGATATCGTCATGCTCACTTCCGGGCGACAAGCGATGTTTTCTGGCTTTCCAGAAACCTGGGATGCTATCGCGGAACGATTCTATTTCAGATTCCAATGCCTTTCGTGCTTTTCGCGCTTGGCCAGTGGTCAGAACGACGGTCCGTCCGCGTTATCAGCGCGATCAGCCAGCCGTGTGGAATCGGAAATAGCATCGTTTCGCGATTGCACCCCTGCGACAAGCGACGGCGATGGATGGCCCTCCGCGACAGCAAATCCTGTCGGCCGTCGCTCAAAACTCGCGTGCATGCAGTTGGGCCTTAAAGGATTGCAGCGTTGACATGGACGACGATGTCACGGTAGCACCCGAAGATCGCGACGAGTCCGTGTCGGCCACAGATGCGTTGGACTACTTGAGGAAACTCCGCATATTCATAGAAAAAAGCGGAACAGCGACCGAAGCGGCGGATAAAAATGCGGACGGTCTAGAATCGTTCGTGACGCAGAGTTTGTGCTGCACCCGTCAAAAAAACGATCACGGACTATTTCAAATAAACGTGCCTTGTCTGACGTTCACGTGTGCATTGTTGTGAGAAACGAGTTCAAGGACGTACCGTTGCAAAGGTAGGACGTTTGCGTTACTGAAATTCTATTGTTATGGTAAATTTTTGGGCTTTCACTATAACGACCTTTCAGAATAACGAACACTTTTCCGCGGTCCCCTGAAGTTCGTTATACCGAGATTTCACTTACTGTTCTATTTTTATTTGGATGTGTGAGTGTGTGGGTGTAAAAGAACAGTCTAGTGAGGTGTGGCATACATGGATCTTTGCTTATTTATTGGTTTGTTTGTTTGTTTATTCGTATTTAACCTGCAGGACCCCATGAGGTATGCTGTCCTTATGAGAAAAATCTTGCTGTATGCTCAAAATTGCACTCATTTTCAGGTTCACACAGCCACCTGCAGACCTTATTGATTGGTATGAACCGTACCTTGATGATGAAGAGGTATGTACATGCGTTGTAAACATGGCCCTTCTTGGTTTTGCTGGTTCCTAACAAATTCACTAGAGCTTATTGTGTGAGATCACAAACCTTACTGCTGCCTCAACAAAACACCCTTGCTACTCCCTGGGGTAGTATGCTACAATAAAAAAATACAAAGTGCATTGGCTGTTTCGCCAAGAATTATAAACAATTTGACATCTTATTGAGCACTCATGTCTGCATACAGACTTCTGCCATAATGCAGTTCACCTCACCACAAAGCTAAAATTTAATTGCTTGCACTTGCATGAAAGGATACTTAAAGCCTGCTCCCCCAGGTGGTCTTTCCTTTTTAGATTTTTCATGTAGTACATATATCATATGAAAGACAATTGTCTCCCTTTTCTCTTTTTCTTTTTGCTGCTGTTGCTGCTGCTCGTACTGTTATCTACCTGGAGTTATTTGCGAAGACTGGGTGGCGGTGGTAGTGTCTTTATGATTTGGATATGTTGTAAAATTGGGAAATATAAGATTTCCTGACAAACGTCGTACACACTTACACACTTGCATTTGCTAAGAAAGATCAAGAACCAAGGCTCGAAGATAAACTTGTATTCAAGTCATTACTACATTATAATACGCGCGCCACTTGGGCAAAGAGCTTGCATTTTTAGGAGTTTTTTTTTTTTCTTCTCTTTTTGTGGTGCTGCACCGATAAATTTTACTGACATTCTATTGTTTCTGCAACAGTTAGCTGTTCTTGATTTATTTAAAATGCACAGCTCTTGGTGACATATGGTAGAGTCTCAGTGATAGAAATCTCGCATGACCATGTTAAACATGGATGTTAAAATTAAAATGTTGAGGCAGCAGAAATGGATTTATAGAAATTTACTCGTATCTGGAAAGGTCCAGCACAATCATTGACCGATGTTTCGTACGCACAATGTACTGCAGAAATATGTAAACAAAGGAATTCGGAAGGAAAAAAAAACATTGTTGCATTTCAAAGTGGGCTATGCTATATAGTACTTTTGTTCAGTCTTGCACTTCAGTTCAATATCTTGCTATATGTTACATGCCCTCATGGCTCCAGCAAAACTGTTACCACCATAATAGAGCTGAACCTCATTAATTCAAACTGGTACATTGGTCCCGGCAAAGTGACGTATTTGAATGGGGAAAAACTCCTTAATTTGAACCTCAGACACGCACCTTGGTCAATTTGAACAAGACAGCCCTTCTGCAGACTACTTTTCGTGTAATCCCAAACCAAACGACAAAGTTCAATGCGACACTAGCCATCGCAACTTTGCAAACCACTAACCCAGTGCTCGCTTTACGTGTGCTGGAAGGCACCATGTTTGAAGCAGCTGGCGAAAGTCATGTGGCCGCACTTCATGTGCTGCTATGTGACGTCATCTCATACACTTACAGGAGCGCAGTCCCCTTCCTTCTCCCATGGGTGCAAATCCTTCTGAACGTCATCACTGCTGCACACAAACCCCAACCCTGCATTTAGCCACGATATTGTTGACGGATAGAATCGCGGAGGTGAGAGTGGCGTCATCAACAGGAATCTTTGTATGCGATTACATTGGTACCACAGTTGCAGGCATGAAAGAACTGAGCACATGCAGCACACTTGCATGACCACTGCGACAAAAATAAAAGGCAGCGCGTGAAGACCATGGGAAGCATAGGCAAGGAGTCCACACCAACACGATGGTGGCAACCAAAGCCAAGCTCGGTGGCCTTACTTTTGCTGACAGTGTGGCTTCATAGCTGTCATGTTGTAAATACAGGTCTTATGGTCTATGCTTTTACTGGCAGGAATCTAAAGCACGTCATGGGTGACATTGTGTGGCTAATCCCATAGTAAAGCCAGGCCAAGCTCATGAATGGTCAACTTGGCTGCTCTCCAAGGCCATTTGGGCTGGCTCGAAGTGCTGGTTTGCGACATAACAGTGAGGTTCCCAATGCATTGGATCAACGAGAGCTATGTTAGGACTGGCTGAAAATGAATTGGGTGCTGGGAAAACGTAGCATCCAGGAATGTAACTGGTTCTACGTGGCAGAGTTCCACTGCAGGGTGCGCACAGGTCCTTGAAACCCTTGAATACCCTTGAAAATCGAAAGTGTGTTTTCAAGGCCCTTAAAAACCTTGAATTTCGGACCAGTCCTTGAAAAACCTTGAATTTGTTGAATGCTAAATTTGAATTGTATTTGTCATCATGAAAATGGTTTTCTTTGCTCAACTTTTGTCTTTTGTTTGAGTTCTAAAATGCGGCAGGAAACCGTACCAATTTTTATACCTATTTAGCCGAATCTCGTTTGGCCGCTGGCAACATTGGACTTGGTGCGAGTTTCGGAGGCAGCGTTCAATGTAGACTTCGTGTCAGTGGCTTAAAACGTCACTACCGGCGCTAGCGGAAGTAGTAACGGCTGCGAGCGCAGTCGCCCCATCGCTATCGCATGTCCATTGTGGCGTCCGCGTTTGTGCGCGGGCTTTAACCTAGTCGTGTCCTTGTGCTACCAGCGCTTTTTGGAATGAGCGTGCCTTCTACGTGTTAGTACAAGGGGTGCAAGTGATGTGTTGATATGCTAAACAATGCCTGGAAAAAGCAAATTTCAGACTACGTGGCTCCACCATGACGACTACAAGCACTGGATTGCACCTGACACGACGAATCCGCATCGGGCTAAGTGCAAGCTTTGCGGCAAAACTTTTGATGTGACTGCCATGGGTGAATCCGCTTTAAAAAGTCACATGAAAAGTGCCAAGCATATTGGCGCAATCAAGATGGGGCAAGGGAGTGCGTTGAAAAGCTACCTGACGCCTGTTCCGACAGAGCAGTCCACTACAGCGTCTCCGTTGCAGTCGCCAAGCTTAAATGATGCTTCTAAAACGCACGAGCTTGTCACTGACGCAGAAATTCTTTGGACTTTGAAAGTCGTCACATCCCACTTCTCGTACCGGTCGTCATCCCAAGCAGGGGAGTTATTTCGACGCATGTTTCCGGACAGTGAAGTGGCGAAGGCGTTTTCTTGTGGTGAAAAGAAATGCGCATATGTGACATGTCATGGACTCAGGCCTTTCTTTCTTTCGGCCTTGCAGCGAGAGATAGAACAGTGTGAATTCTTCGTCGTACTTTTCGATGAGTCGGCAAATGACTGTCTGCACAGTAAGCAAATGGATGTGCACGTGAGGTGTTGGGACTCCGCCCAGAAGGTGACGACAAGATATTATACCTCCGTTTTTCTGGGACATTCTACAGCGAATGACATTCAGGAAAAGTTGCTAAGCTCGCTTGAGCCATTGCCCCTGGCAAAGATTCTTCAGATATCCATGGACGGTCCCAATGTCAATCTGAAGTTCTTTAAGGGCCTCCAAGAGCACTTGCAAGAACATTACCAAGTTCAGTGTGTGGACTTAGGCACTTGTGGACTTCACACAGTGCACAACGCGTATAGAGCAGGAGTTTCAGCTACTAAATGGGGACTTGATTGCCTGCTGTCTAGTCTAAGCACACTTTTTGAAGATGCCCCAGCACGGAGAGAAGACTTTTCGTCAGTTACAGGCCAGTGCACTTTTCCTCTCAAGTTTGTTGCCCACAGGTGGTTGGAGAATGTCCCTGTCATTGAGAGAGCATTGGTGGTGTGGTCTGACATCAAAAAGTACATTGAGGCTGCTAGAAAGAAAGAAGTTAATCTGCCGAAGTGTGCCTCATTCAACAACTTGTTTGAGTTCAGCTGTGATGCTTTGCTGCCAGCAAAGTTGAATTTTGCGTTGTGTGTGGCAATGGCACTCAAGCCTTTTCTGGTAGAGTACCAAACAGACAAGCCAATGGCTTTTTTTCTTGCAAAGGATTTAGAAACTGTTCTCAGGAAGCTGCTGATGAAGTTTTTGAAATGTTCGATCCTCTCTGCCAAAGGAATCGTTGGCCTGCTGAAGGTCGATGTTGATAATGTTGAGAATCATATTCCACTTGAAAAGGTGGATATAGGCTACAAAGCCGAGCAAATTATCAAGAATTCTCGGGTAAGCTCAAGGGATGTGTTTCAGTTCCGGATGGAATGTAAACAGTTTTTGATCAGTGCCACAAAAAAAGTCCTAGAGCGAAGCCCCTTGAAGTTTGTATTTGTTAGGGGCCTGGACCCGCGACAGATGTGTTCAAAGCCCGACGAATGCCTTACAGGTTTTAGAAAAGTGTTGGATACCCTCATCGCTGCGGGTAGAATAGCTGAACACTTTCGAGACACTGTGCTGGCCGAGTACACGGAGCTTCTGCACGAGCAGAAACATAAGCTTAGACAATATGACAAGAGTGTTGATAGGCTGGATGAGTTCTACCCTGACCTCTTGAAATTTAGTTCAAGCTACTCTGAGTTATGGACCATCGTAAAACTTTTGCTTGTCCTCAGTCACGGCCAGGCCACAGTTGAACGTGGATTCAGTGTGAACCGACAGGTGTGCGTGGAGAATCTCAAGGACCTTTCCTATGTTTCACAGCGGGTTGTGTGTGATGCGGTTGAGAAGGCAGGTGGTGTTCTGCAGGTTCCAATCACCAGGGAACTGAGGATGGCAGTGTCAGCTGCTAGACACAAGTATGGAGCATACTTAGAAGCCAAGAAGAAGCAAAACCTTGAAGCTTCACAGCAGAGGAAAAAACAATGCATAGAGGAAGAGCTCGATGGAATGAAAAGAAAGAAAAAAAGGCTAGAATTGACAATTGATGACCTCATGGCTTCTGCAGATGCCTATGCGGAAAAAGCAGAGGCAGCAAACGATGTGGCACACATTGTCAAGTCAAATAGCTTGAGGAAGACGGCAAAGGAGAAGACTGGTGAGCTACACTCGCTCAACGTCCAAATTCAGCAAAAGCTTCTGGAGCTCGCCTGAAGTGGGCAGCCGCTAGGTGCTTTGTGCATTTGAAGCAATTTGCATTGTGATATTTGATGAAGCTATCTTTATTTATTTCTATTGCGTGCAATACAAGCAGAATTGCATTGTGATATGTATAAGTGGGCAGCTATAAGGAGCTGCTTCCTGAAGATTTTTGTGCATTTGAAGCAATTTATGTTGTGATATTTGGTAAACATATCTTTATTTTTTATTGTGTGCAATACAAGCAGATTTGTATTGTGACATGTATTTTTCTTTGTGCAATAAATGTCAGACCTTTTGAGAGCACTGTTTCAAGATCTTCGACATGGGAAAAAAAATTACCTCTCGAAGAGGGCCTTGAAAATCCTCCTATAGGGCCTTGAAAGTCCTTGAATATCCTTGAATTTTCTCCTTTGAAACCTGTACGAACCCTGCACTGTATTGTGTGCTGTAATCATAGGGACCCCTGCTAGTGTGAACTCGGGTTAATTCGAACAGATTTTCTATAGCCTCGGAGTTCGAATCAACGAGGTTCAACTGTACTGGCAGCTCTTCATTTGTGAACATGACAGAACACATTCTTCAGATACACATTAAAATGCACTTCCATGAACTTCAGGCAGGTTACTTGTGCATGTAATACGATTAACCTCGATCTAATGATATAGGTAAAATTTGCGATTTACTTAGTTATGTCAAAATTTTGTTAAATTGAAATTCAACCTGTTTTGTGTAAGTATGGTCGTCGAAGGATTCTTTACACTGGAAGTGCCGCGATACTGTTCGAATAATAGAGCAGAATGAGAAAAAAAATCAGTTAGGTTGAACCGCAGCTCCAGCAACCGCAACTTGACGTCACGCCAACAAAGTTCTATGCACAGCGGCTGTACATTACACAGAAAGCCAGGAAAATAGAAGAATGCAGGTCCAACGCACTCTGGTAACAAGAACTATGCGATGCTATCGCACTCATTTCGCTGGCACAGCTCGTCATGAAAACCTCGGATGTTGCCCAAACTTATGCAACGCCGATGTTATCATGTTGACCGAGCCGGACCACAACAATGTTGCGTGTCTGACGAACATGCAACATCGAAATCTATCTCATGCCTCAAAAAGAAGAGCTTCAGTAAAAAAGCTGTTGCATTTATCATTTTTGTGTCAACCTTAAATTTATATCAGCCACAAATATCACTGAGATTCTACTGTTAAAATTCTTGACTGCAAGTTAGTGGTAATGTGGGGATATGATATGATGTGCTTTAATTTTTAACTGTGGCAGAAATTGCATCATAGAATCTCTCAGAAAGGTGCATATTTGTTGTCTGGTGGGATTTTTCTTTTTTGTGCTCGTTCATAAAAATCACTGTGAAATTTTCAGTTGTGAGGAAGATCTTTATAAGCGTTACGTAATTTTATGCTATATACTTTAATAATTTTTATATCCATTAATTTAATTCATGTCACTGCGACTACTTTTATAAAGAATAAAGTTTGGTAATCCCTGTTAAAAGACGGGACGTGAAAGTCGTATGTCCACATGGCATGAGTATGCCACCCTGTGCTACCTAATTAGTGCTGTAAAAAGTACCTTTAGTGGCAGTGTGGGCACCAACGTTTGCGGGAAACGTGTGGCTATCTGACTGGCAGCTAGTTACCCGAGTTACTTGCAGCATGCCAGTTGGCTCTTGTTCTTCTTGTGCTGCAGTATTTTTGCACATATGACAGCTGCATCATAAGCCCGGGCTCAGATATCAAGAGTGTTTTGTGTTGGATAATTAGGGTGTTTCAGCCCATAGCAATTTACTGGGATTTTATTTTCAATTGTAAAATGCACTGAGCGAATAAACAATACAAGCTTTCAATTCAACTTTTCGTTAGGGTTAATTCAAAGAAGAATGTAGTCAGAATATGTAGTATGTGTAGACTGCACTGCTACCTTTACAGTCGTACACAAATCATATGTCTGTATCAAATTTAGTCGTTGCTGGTAGTGACAGATCTACGAAGTTGAGTGGTCAGCGTATTCTAATTGTGCAGTGTCTTGGGTGTGAAACTAAATTTAAACATTGTAGTTAATGGGGAGTGCATATACGCAGCATGTTTTGTGTGCCTCTTGAATTGTCCATAGGGCATGCTAGCATTTACCTTGTGTTGTGCATGTGAATGCATTAAGAGAAGACTTTTTATTGGTGCCACTCATAAGCTGCAGTTTATGCATTTATGTTTGTATTCCTTGGTTGTTCCTACTTTGGTTTGGTATTTACTTAAATTACTTTGGTTTTTTCTTCACTTCGGGCCATTCACATCTACAGGCTGTGAAATTATGATTGCCTATCATGCAACTCAGTGTAGAAGTCAGCCCGTCCTTATGAGGAATAATTGCATTAGACATGTTCTAGGGAACTCTGCCTCTTGGCACATGGCACATCATTTGTTATAATCCTTGGGAATAAATGGTGGATCAAAATGTAAAAAAAATGCAACATGTTTTGGAGTCCTGAATTCTCTTTGAAACATAAAAATTAAGGATTATAAAATAAGAGCTGTTACATATATTTCATTTAAATAGCCATCAACTTATATGTGCAGTTTATTTAACTAATAGTGTAATTTTTTTCTCACGTGTTATACCAACTTCACGTTGGAGGTCAACCAGGAGTGTGTATGGCTGCAGTGGTTAAAGCAGATGCCGCAGTGCTGCTGTGCAGCCTTCATTGGAGCCATCATGCATACTAAGAACAGCATGCCTTGGCTGCACTGGAATGCCGCATACCGTATAAACGCGTGTAAGGGCCGCACTTTTTATTCAAGAAATGACGGCCAATTTTCAGGGTGCGGCCCATACACACGACATTTTTTTTAAAGTAAAAACGCACCAGTTAGCGATCAAAGAGCGTTTATTGCAGTATACGAGATTTCTTGCGACATACGTGCTCAATCGTCGTCACTTGGCGAGTCCTCAGACTTGGAGTTCGAGATGAGATGGTGTGCTGCGAAGCGCCTTCACCCCACAAGCAGTCATCTTCCGTGCCATCCAAGCTGTTAGATATCCGGCAACTTCAAAACTTCGGGACACAATATCCGTCGACACCGAGCTCCACGCAGATAGGATCCACCCAAGTACAGTCGCCAAGGCTAGTCCCTTCACACGCAGCATGTCCGTTGTGAGTGCAAGACCATCATTCCGCACTTCAGTCACATAGCGGAGCAAGTCTTCTTCCAAATCGGGAAACTTGCACTGCTCTCCTCGGAAAGCGCGCTTAGTGCTGTTGGTGTTTCGCAAGGCTTCTTTTTGAGCACACCAACGTCGAATTTTCTGCCGGCGGCACGTTTCCCATGCTCGAGAGCATACTCGATCACCTTCAACTTATAGCCAGCAGTGTAGCTATTCAGGTACTTGCCCATCTTGCCAAAACGTGAACGCCGTGTAGAAAACAAGCTAGCACGAAGGTCATCGAACAGTGCACAAAACTACAGCAAATGGCTGGCTGAACTGCACAAACCGAACAACGCGAACGCCATGCCAAAGTTGGTGATGCTAATGCCGATATGGATAGCGCCGATAGCGTTTGTATTAGTTTGTATAGAGATGTGAGAAGCTAAAGATAAAATCCTGCTTTAACCTTTAGTTGGCGGGTCTATGAATACTAATAAAAAAGTTAAAATTTTTAGCCCACTTCACGAACATCTTAACACTAATAAAATCCCCAAAAATATATATATATATACGCTGGTGACGATGATGATGGTTGCGTTTCCTTGCGCCATCTATCGACTACGCCTAGAAGCTTACGCGCGCGCGCATTTTGAATACGTATTGGTTGAGGAAAGTGTGGGTGCGGCCCTTACGCGGATTTTTTTTTTTAAATATGCACTTCAAAAAAACGGGGTGCTGCCCTTACACGCGTTTATACGGTATACTGTTCATGCATTTGAGCGAGACTGTGAGCCAGCAAACAGACTCCTGATACTTCCAAAGAGTGAATAACTCGTTTGTACAGCTTTGCTCTTAATAATTTATCAGTTGTCACATTGGTGTAGACCTGTGAGGGATTTTTTTTTTATTTGCTCTTGCAGTAAATTGAAGTACCTGGGCTAGGTACGGCTGGGATTCTACATCTGAATAATGGAAGCTTTTTATAGTGCCTGTCCAGTTTCCAAAGTTTTCGTCAGCGAGTACATGTGGCAACATATAAGCACTCTATGGAGAAGCAGATCTTGAAGATCACTTGGTACTTTTCACTCTCAGTCTCAGGATGTCACAGCTTGCAGCATTCACTAGTTAAAACAGGCACTCTACACGGCCTTTCTGGTGGTGTTTGCCCAGCCCAATCAGCAGCAGCAGCAGCAGCAGCAGTGCCGATGTTGCATGCGTAGGCTCTTTTAGGCTCGACCGTGCAAGCACACCCCCCTGAACAAGCTGAAACGGAGGCAAGTCCACCCGGATGGCAGTGGCTGCGCCAGCCAAGCAAGGCAGCCCTGCAGCAAAAGTAACACTCCCCCCTTTGCGGCGAGTGTAGCTGCTGCTCTTGATGTACCTCTGCCTCTTTTTTCAGTGGTTCCGGGCTGGCTGCGCCCGCACACCCACACGTGCCTTGCGCTCGAAATCGGGCAAGTACCTGGTGGGGAGGCAACACAGCAGTGCAGTATTTTCTTAGTAAAGGGATATGATAGAAGGCAGCTAAACAGGTTTTTGGAACGTTTGACCAGGCCATTTAGCAATGTTTGCTTGCTGAGGGAGAGGGTGCATGTGTATGGAAGAAGGAAGGGTTTTATGTATCCTGTGGTAGCCAGTGGTGTTGTTGTTGCAGGTTTTTGAGTGTTCTGCTAGCTTGGCTTGTGGGCCTTGCATTTCAATATGCTGACCAGAAAGGATGCGTATGCACGAGTGTTATTATCCAGCAATTTGCCCTCAAGGTTGGGAATTACTGCCTTTTAGGTTGGCTCTCGATAATAGCTGAACTGTCTTCACAGACTAATTGCATTGTTATAGAACCTCTGATGTTTCACTTATTTCACTTCTGTTCATAATTTTGACATAAATTAGAAGCATAGTTGTCACAGTGCCCATAGCGTCTGCTTTGTGCATATGTGGAATAATCTGTAAGTAATGAGAGGTGAAGCATCCATTATCAATAGATTGAGGTGTGTGGCTTGGTGCTCTGCAGTTAGAGTTAAAAATGTTTGTTTAAATGTCTTTGTCGATCTTGCAACTGGATTTTTTCTGCTCGATGAGGAACTATGCTTGTGTTCATAGGCTTTTGTAAACTTACATTTCTGAAGCGACTCTTTAGCAGGATATAAAACTGAACTAGCCCCTTTCCCCTTTTCGGGGCTTGTTCCGTCCTTTCTTCTCCAAGAACACATTGTTTTTGCATGAATGAGAGCTGAAATGGAATGTTGTGATTTGTTTTTTACACCAGAACCAAAAGTAATTAACAAATAATAGTTTTTTTGTTTAGGTTGCCATTTTCTCTGGAGGTTTCGTTGTATAGGTGACATACATTGGTATCTCGCACTTTCTGCCTCATTTTTAAAGGCACACAGGGTTCTCACTTCAGATGTGGTAGCACTGTTCTTTCAGTATTGGTGTGGCTTATGAGAGGGAAGCATGCTTGTGATACTATTGTGAGCACATGAAATTGGTGGTGGGATACCCGTATCGTTGCTGAAGTGAACTGTTTCATAGGTTGTTGTCTGACTTTGACCGCATTTTTATGCAAACTGGAGTAGGCATCGTAGAAATGATATTTTGATACTTGGGTATGCTTCTAAACTTCGAAAATTAAAGTTTTGGTTCAACAATCGGCTTATAAGTATTCAGAAAACTGTTTTCACAAAGGTATGCAGAAATGTAAAGCAACAGCAGTAGCTCTATAGTAGCATACAGGAGCACTGCACCTTCAGCACATTGCACATGATTGATGAAATCTGTTTTTTTTTGCATTGGATCAGGTTGAGGGTGAACCACAGTTCACGTCTGTACTTTAACCCTTTTCATAGTCGTTTTAAAGATATTGAGCAGTACTTCATTTGACTGTGATGCCAGGAGCTGCCGTCAATGGCATTGGAGTTTGCTGTTTTTACTTACGGATCCAAAACTGACAAGCAATGGGCAAACATTATGCACAAAGTTTTTGACAAAAGAAATGAGTAGGGATTGGCGAATATTCAGGCATTTTGAATATTCGAACTAATATTACAGTATTCAAATTCGCTTCGATACAAATTCAGATTATTCAAAATTTCGAAGTATTCGAAATGAACGAATATATGTATTTGACCGCACATAACCCCCTGTAAAGGTGGTTTCACTGCAGCGTCTGGTTGCTGTGCTGTGAAACAACCCATCCAGGGGAAATATGCACTGCCGCGAAGCCACACTTCAAGGTTAAATGTGCATATTTTTTTAAGTTTAAAAGCATGTTATATGGGCTTATATGCGCTAAGTATAGTCACTTTTAAATTGTAACGTATTGCACCACTTATAACTTGCGCCCTACTGCTATTCAAATCTTGATACTATTCAAGGCTGATTCCACTTAATTTCAAACCAAAACAGTGACATTCACTCATACCTAGTTCCAATCCTTAAAAGTATTGTGCAATGGTCATGACAAAAATGCTCATTTTTCATAATTTCGGTAAATACTATTCGAACCATTCGATTCGAAATTATTCGACCAAATCACTGTTCGCTTCGAACCTCAAATTCACTATTCGCCCATCCCTAGAAATGAGAAATTCAGAAAAAAGAAAATGATGCAAAAGTTTGTGTATATTAAGCTTGTATCTTAATGGTAATAATTTTAAATAATATGCAAAAAATAAACATCTATAAGAATGTTTTCTTTGCGTATCAATTTCAGAAATTCCAACTTCCTGTAACTGTGGCAGCATTTGTGGTTAACACATCTCTCATTTGTTTCACTTGAACGAAATCTCATTACACATCAGCAACGGATTGCATGATTCTCTATCGATATAACGTTTCCGAGTTATGCAGTAGATGCATTCTTGGTATGCATAGTAATACTATGCATATGCACTGAAAGGAACTGATGCTTTGTGACATAAATAAAACAATACGTGTCAAGGAATATGTCATGTTTGCAAACACTGCTTTTTGAAGTCGTGTTACAGAGTCCCTTCAGAAATGTTATACTGTATGTTAACGGGGTCATGAACCACTCCTCAGGCTTGACGAGAAAACACATCCTGCGGAAAGCAAACACTGCTATGAACAGTTCAGCCAAATCTTGCAGTCTTGCGCAGCAAGGAGAGTTTAGAAGCGGAGCGCGAAGTTACCATTTTATCAGGCATGCTCTTTTTGGTGGGCAAGGGCACCTGCTGTTTGATGTCGAGCAACAGATAGCCTGCTGTTGGCGAAAAGCCAACATAAATTAAGAGTGGCGTTTGGATTGGATGCGCTTTTTGCCACAGGGTGCTGCCACGTGCCGATGCCGCACTCACAAGGTGTGCTGACATTACACACTCATGCGCACCAATAATCACAGTGAGAGAGAGCGAGTGCGTTTCGTCACATGCATTCAAGGCAATGATGCGCGCTGGCATAACTTCGTTCCCCCTTGCCATCCCTCCCTCGGTAGCTTCCAGCGCGCTCGTCGGGCCGAGAAAAAAGGGAGAAAATGCTTAAAGCGTGCAACAAACCCCTGTAACTCCGCTCGTTCTTCACAGATTTGAGAAATTTTTTTCAGAAATTGGTTCGTGAGGCAGTAAACTCAGATACTAAGTTCATTCGATGATAACGTGGAAAAGTGGTTCAAGACCCCTTTAGCCACATTCTTTGCCTTGCACTTTGCAACCACAGGACATCATCATGCTTAAATTTATACATCAGTGCTTTTATGGGTTCCTTATGGAAACCTTGTTATAGGTGTTTGAACGCCAAAAGTCATGATTGAGAAAGGGGGAAGGGAGGCACACACATTGTCACAGTCCGTCCGTCTGGTGCAGTACACACCACTATTACCCTGTGCAAATCTGTCACTTTCCAAAATTTCAACAGTGCCTTTGTTACCTTCAGCCGCGACGTCTTTTCAGGATGACATTCCAATTTTCAAACTCCCCTATACTTTTCCCCAGTGTAATGTAGCATACCAGTTTCAGTCAACTGCCGATTTTTCGGACGCCCGATTTTCCGGGCATGCTCGAAAATTCAGACGCTTTTGCGGCACCGTCACCAGCCCCATAGACATCAATGTATTAGAACGTCCAAAATTTCGGACGCTGAAATTATTCTGCGTCCGATTTTTCGGACTTTCTGCCCAAATTGCAGGTCCGAAAGGCATTATTTGAAGCCCCCACCTCTGCCGCGTCTATCATCTTGTAGGTTCAAACCAGCGCTTTCGCGAGTCGATCTCCTTGCGACAGTAGCAGAGTCCGAAAGTCAGCTTTGCCACAATGCCGAAGCGTTATGGGGTGAAGCAGACCAGAAATTCAAAGGGGCCGCTATCGCGGCGTCGTGCAGCGATGTGCAGATAAGCAGCGGAAGGAAGGAAAACAAGAGAGAGGAAAGACAGAAATATTAACCAGTTTGGCATAACCGGTATGCTACCCTGCGGAAATGCACGGAGGCGTGATGGCGGCAGCTGGCAAATGCGCCAGTACGGCTTAATCGCTGACAATTAACCCTTACGATAAGCATCTTCAGTTAACAAGAAGGGAAATCTGGGCTAGTTGGTTATAGTTCATTTTCGATCAGCTTACAGCGCAAAAACGACGAGGACAGAGACCAAGAATGCTTATTGCTCATGTCGTCGCATTCTTGGTCTCTGTCCTCGTCGTTTTTGCGCTGTAAGCTGATGGAACATCTTCAGTTAACTGCTCGGTAGTGCTCGTGGCCTAGCATAGTTGCATGCGTACTGCACGCATTTAATGGGCGAGAACCCAAATGTGCCGCGTCGCCATTCCTGCTGCCTCTTTCTGCGAGACCGCTAAGTGCACCGCATAGATGCATTGCCTTCACGGACGAAACCAGCTCGCCATTGCCGCGCCCGTGTGCGGTCAGGAACTAAGTGTGCATCACGAACCCTTTCATGATAAATGCGTGCGTACGATACAGCAACAGTATAGTGACGGCGTCAGCTTAGTCGGCGATGTGCTGCACACAACTAGAAACGATCGGCTTGACAAGGCAGCAAATGCTGCATATCGCCGGAGATTCGGCGATGTGTGTGCGCATCGGGGAAAGCCGGACTAGTCGTCCACTCTTCCGCCAGTCTTTGTGTTCCGTGTCATCGTTTCCAAACGCTTCATGCGAGAGAGCCGTAATCTATTCCGTGCTTGGCTGTTATCAGCGGCGCTCATCACGAGATGCAAAAGTGGCGGTTGGCACGTACGTAGTTAAATGGGGTTCACGGCAGGTACCGAATGTACTTGCAAGAGCCTGGGCACGCACCAAAATGCCTGATAACTGTACTGGGGGGCATTAAAGCTATTTCAGACGTGGCTGTGGTGATTTGACCGCCTGAGCAAAATAAAAATGCATGAATTAGTTTTTTCGGACTGCCCGATTTTTCGGATGATTTCGCGGTTCCTAGGGAGTCCGAAAAATCGGACGTTGACTGTATTCGAAACTGGTTAACGTTCCTGCCTTTCCTCTCGCCTGTTCTTTCCCTCCTTCCTAAAATTATCATAGTACTCAAGCATCAGTTAAACACAACCACAGGATCTCCTGACATGTTATTTGTTTCTTATAATTCTTAGTAGCCTTTTTCAACACAGGTTTTCGTGTTAGTTTTTGCATTTTGTTGGAAAATCTCATCACTTTGTCATGGTTTGGGGGGGGGGGGTTAGAGGTGGTAGGTGTTCGTTGGGCAAGGTATGATAAGAAATAAACAAGTGTGAAAAGTTCCTGCTGACCGCACTTTGTCATGCAGTCTGGTCTGGTAAATGTTGGTACATATAACTCGGCGAGAGTCACACACCACACGGCTCGTGCATACGACAACCTTTCTGTTAAAAGTGCTGCCTGCTTATTGCTCATGTGTTTGTTTCTAGCCAGGTTTCAATGCTGACAGTGTTGTGTGGATGCTGTTGCAGGAGCTGGATGTGAAAGCAGGTGGTGGCCAGGTGCTGCGCATTGGTGACATGCTGCGCCACATGCTCACGAAGCTGGAGTGGTTTGCCACCTTGTTCCCTCGAATTCCGGTGCCCATCCAGAAGGAGATTGAGCGCAGGCTTTCTTTGCGCCCACCCGCGTTGGCCCCAGCTGCCCAAGCACCAAGCGATGAGCCAGTGGCCACTGAACCAGAAACACCTGCTGCAAATGAGAGAGCAGTGTCACCGGAACCGAGACGCAGGAGGTATGCGGGGCATGCTGAATATCTCTTTTTAAAAAGTTTAGTGATATAAGCTGTAGTTAAAAAATTCTGCACTGTGCAGCATGCTTGCTTAGTTAAACTCTTTGAAGGTAAATATTGGTCACCAAGTGCAACTTCATAGTGTTTATTGCAGATCTAAAATCTTTGAGAGTGACCCTGCCGGCGGCAAGT
The DNA here is from genome assembly GCF_013339695.2 of Rhipicephalus sanguineus. NCBI lineage: Eukaryota > Metazoa > Arthropoda > Arachnida > Ixodida > Ixodidae > Rhipicephalus > Rhipicephalus sanguineus. The sequence continues at coordinate 202,317,814 of NC_051176.1, read as the reverse complement.
TATCTTTTCGTCCACTTTGCTTTCTTCTCATTTATATCCAATTATTACAGATAACATCTCCTATACTTTTCTTGTCATTACTGTCTGTGAGTTCTCATTACTATTGTGTCTAACAAAAAAAAACAAGCCTTTAAAAGCCATCTTCTTTCCTGTTTCGAAAAAAAGTTCTCTCTCTCTATCTTTTTTGAAGGGATTATATACAGTAATATTTCGAGCAGGCCCCCTCCCCCCAACAAGTTGAAATTGCCGGCAAAGTGTGTGTGTGTGTGGAGGAGTGGGGGGCTGCCTTTCTCGGAATGGCACGAAAATTCAAGATGGTGGCGTGCAAATTTTTCCCGCTGGGAAAAAGAAAAGAGTGCATGTGGACTTCCTCAAAAGTCTTTTTGCTCTCTTTCTTGGCACGATGCGTTACAACAACGGCTCGCAAACACGAGAAACGCAACGTCAGCACGATCAAACCGCGGGAAGCATGGCGTGGAAACACCTCCGATGATGAGTCAACGCAACAACGCTAAGCAACAAACGCCGATCTCAGAGGCCTTACTTTAAACTGACTACGTGGACATAGGCACAATCTTAGAATACAGATCTTGAAGGCCATGCTTTTGCTCACGGGACCCTGGAAATCGTAATGCGTGTCTTGCACTAAGTTCAGGGGGTGATCATTATGCTTGGGAACAAAGAATCAAATTTTGACAACAAATTTCACATGCAGGCACTTTAAGAGATTGGGCTTTTAAGGGGAGATGCGGGTCGAAGACACTTTTTTTTTAATATTCATTCTAGAGCAATGAAACTTGAGCTGCTTATAGAACTTTTTATGCTGATTTCAAATATATAATTAGTTTTCTTGCAAGTTGCATACTTTTAGTTCTGCAACATGACAAAGTGAAAAACTTAAGCCTTTTGCCCCCCCTCTTTTCAGACCTAAACTTCAATAATTTTTTACAATTGATAGTTCATAATGTTTCAAATGAAGTGTGGAATGCAAATAACTAATTAGGAAGTCCATAGAAAATATGTACTAGACGTGAAAAATTTTAACGTGGGAAGTTCATATTTCTCCTACCCTAATAAAAGTTTACATAACTTTTTTTTATTATATATTGAGAATATTGAAACTTAAACAAGATAATTGTATTTCTCGTACATTGGAAAAAATCTGGAGAAAATTTCATGCAGATCTGAGCACCAGAAGTACCCGAAAAAGGAGGGGCACATTGACAAAAATGGCAAAATTTGTGTTTTGAGAAAAACGAGTTTTAAAGTCAAAATTGCATGTTTATTTATCAAAGATGTCATTGAATGCGACGAAATTTGTACACAAGAAAGAACAATCCTCCTTGTAGTGGCCACTGCCATTAAAATGCGCCAGCACCATAGGTTTGGCCCTCACGCCTCTTTCGAGTTGACTCCTCGACAAGAGATTTTTTCTTCAGCGCACGCCGACGAGCCCTTGCTTCTCCTGTTAGTTTTTGAGACATTTTTTTCTGGCGTGTGCTGTCCCGTGATGTGCCAAGAGCAACCAGATCATGAGGCGGGAGCACACCAAGCTCTTCGAGAACACGTTCAAAACTGGAGTGTCCTCGGTTAAACCAGAGAACGGCCATAGCAGTGGCCATCTCCACAACATGTCTTGAGGCAAATCTTGTCTTTGGGCAGAGGAGCCAAATTTTACTGTTGAGCGACTCCGCTGCATTCTGAGTTTTGCCCTGAATACAGCGGGTCAGTAGCTTCTCGTCGGTTAGTCTCTTGTAAATGGGGAAAATTGCCTTTCCCTGGGCCTTGGTGAGCAGGGGTGTGTGAGCCGGTGCAGGTTCGCCCAAGGCTTTAGCACGCTTGTGCTTGCACCAGGATTCTGGTCCATCTGGACAGAATTCGTGGGTGTTCGCATCATCTGTTGAGCGACTATGAAAATATGAGGCCCATATCGCCCGGTGCATGGCTTTAATGCTGCCCCTACTGCTTGTGATGGCCACTTGATAGTAGGTTTGCAGCTTCTGTATCACCGTATCTTTCAGCTTCTCCCCTCTTGGCAGTGGCTCCTTGAGTTTGCGAAGAGCGGTTCCGAGGCGCTTGGCTACGTGATTTGTGCAGTCCTCTTTTTCAATGATCGCAGCATCACCATATACCTTCGCTTCAACAACTGCCGCGTACGCTTTTGAGTCGCCGTCGCTGAGGAATTTGCTGAATCGCAGTGGTGTGTCATAAGTTTGGCTCCTTTGCCAAATGCGCACTGCAGCTTCTGCTTCCATCGCATGGGCTGAACATTCAACATTTCGCTCGCAGACAGGGCTATGAAATGCTTGCCAAACTTCTTCCTCTTCATCTGGCAGAGCCTTGTGCCTACTGCAAGCTAGGCAGAAGTTTGACAGGACTTCAAAATCCAAACAAAGTCCAGTGTCGAGTGACACAACAGTGCCGATGCCATTGTGACTCTTGTGGCCGCGTTTGTGCCACGTTCCGTCGTACATAACGGCAATGTCGTCCCCGCCAGCTTCCTTCACTGTCAGCTCTCTCGACCTCGCAAGATTGGCGCCGATGGCATCCATTGCCGCATCACGGACTTTCCGGCTGATTGCAGTGAATGATTTTTGGTGCATTGGCTTTGGCAAGCCAAGAATTGCCGCAAATCGGACCAGCTGCTCGTAGCCCATGCCTACAGAGCGCGCCGCCACAACAGCTTTCACGTTGACAGCGTAGCTATCGCGCGAGCTCCCGCTGTCGTATGTTCTCCTCACGGTCAGTCCGTCATCCGCCGCGCTCACGCTGGCCTCCCCGCCTGAAGCTACTCGCCGCGAAGTATATGTCGCCGAAAGAACAGTTTCGGGGCACTCACTGTTTGGGCAGTGCAGTTCCACGAACGACGCAAGTCCTTTCCGCTTGTCGGCCGGTTCCCGGACACGTAATCCCAAATGGCGACACGTCGGACACATTGCACCGCGCACAAGCATGTTCAGTGCTGTCACATCAGCAATCAACGAAGACTCGTCGTCCTGCGATTTTTCTTCGTCTTCGAAGAGTCCGATCTTTTTCTGGGAGGCACTCACATATTCGAATGCCGCGGCAAGCTCGTCGGACGCATCGGCGTCACTGCCACTACGCCTTGCGGCAGCAGACGATCTTTTCGTCGTTTGAGTGTTCGGCTTTGATTTGCGCCGGCGTCCTCGAAATTTGTGCGCCGCCTGAAACTTGACAGGCCGGTGACCGCGCTTCCTACGGCTTTCTTCATCCATAACGGATAAGCACTCGAGAAAAGCGTTGTTCAGCTGCGCTGCTCGACGAGACACGGATCCTGCAAGTAGGCTTCACAGCACACACAGGCGCGCAGCGGCCAATGGCGGCTCCCGATCCGTACCACGTGATTTAAAGCCAGTCGCGGCGCTCGGAAAAGGCGGCAAAAGCGTGCTTCTCTTTATTATTTCTTGCGCTGCAGCAGCGCGGGAAACAGTCGTTATTTGAAGAGTGAGGCTCGGCTCTTCGCCTCATGCGGTCGACAATGGCGAGCGGCGGCGCATTATCAGCGGCAAGGTGCACGAAGATGACACACTTTCGGCCTTTTGACAGCCACCTTGTGCTCTTTAGACGCAATTTTAAAGCATTTCCAGTTGAGTCTCGACATAGATTTTTTTTTTCAGAACAGTAGAGGTACTAATCTTAACAAAACAGGTGAAAACAAAAAATCGATAATTTTTTAGAAAACTCGCGTTTTTCGACCCGCATCTCCCCTTAAGCAGGATTGGAGGGGATTCAAGCAGACCACTGTTGCGTGGATGCAATGCATGATCGGGGTGCAGAGCGGGAGGGGGAGTGGCCCTGGAACGCTTGCTCGGAATTTCACGATAGTGACACGTGTGTTTTTCGTTGGTGTAGATACTTTGTTTTTTCCTGAATAACAAGAATGAAATTGAGAAATAAGCTTAAAATAGCAACTAGAATGCTGATGCACTGAAAGAAATATGATTCACAGGCATAGTAAAATGCCCACACCCATTCGCTGTCGCCTTTGTGCCAATCGGCATTATCGTGGTGCGCATTCCTCTAAGGTGTCACTTCTTAATCAAGCTCCGAGATTGTCCGCCGCGGTGGTATAGCGGTTACGGTGCTCGCCTGCTGACCCGAAGGTCGCGGGTTCGATCCCGGCCGCGACGGTCGCATTTCGATGGAGGCGAAATGGTAGAGGCCCATGTACTTAGTTTTAGGTGCACGTTAAAGAACACCAGATGGTCGGAATTTCCGGAGCCCTCCACTACGGCGTCTCTCATAATCATATCGTGGTTTTGGGACGTAAAACCCCAGATATTATTATTATTAAGCTCCGAGATCAAACTTAATTCCTTGTTGAGCTGACAGTGAATGACTCTTGATTTCTATTCAGCCATTGGTCAGTTAGAATAGAAAGTAAATGAGTAGAAAGAGAAAGCAATGCCAGTAAGATACTGCTTTTATTTATTCTTGTTCATTGTGTAGTGCTGTTAATTTCAGCTGCATTTAGTTTCCTCACATGTCAGCATGCCATCTTGTCATGTACAGACGGGTCCAGGGCATGTTTGGATTTCGCTCTTACAAAAATATAGTGGCTTAGATTTGCATAAAACTACTGGTGGTGGACAGTTCAGCCTCTTTTTGACAGACTCGTGCAGTGCATGAACAATGCTTCCCTGTCCACTTCCTGTTAGGTCTAGTGGTCATGGCGCTCGGCTGCTGACCCGAAGGTCGCGAGATCGAATCCCGGCCGCGGCGGCTGCATTTTCGATGGAGGCGAAAATGTCTGAGGCCCGTGTACTTAGATTTAGGTGCACGTTAAAGAACCCCAGGTGGTCGAAATCTCCGGAGCCCTCCACTACGGCGTCTCTCATAATCATATGGTGGTTTTGGGACGTTAAACCCCAGATATTATTATTACTTCCTGTTAGAGGGCCGGGAAAATGAAAGGTGCTCATTGGAGTGTTCCCTTTAACAATGGACCCTACTGTACATCCACCTTTGTCTTCTTTCAGTGCTAGCAGCCATGAAATCGGCGAGTTTTGTTGGTGTGTTTGTTTGTAACACTTTGTTTCATGCACTCAAACCAACAAAAATGTGCTTGTGAGTGGGTATACTTTGACTTAAAGCACCGTTATTGTCATTTCAAACCCAGTATTGTAACCACCATGCATTCACCACTTTCTTTGAACATTCAGATAATATAGCTGTACAACAACATATTGGGAACTGAGGAATGACATTGTTTTGCCATTGGGCTGGTCTTGTGTATCATAGGCACCAGGCAGCCATCGTAAGGCGCGAGCTAAGGTCTTTCCGAACAGTGCTCCAAGCGGCGGCAGGGACAGCACTGGCATGTGTAGTGGGAGACGCAGAGAAGGCTCTGTTACGTTCGGCACCATATTTGAAGAGAAGCGGCGGTGTTTCTTTTTGAACAATCCGAAGTCTGTATGCTGTTGCGTTTGGTGCCCAAGGCAAAGAGAAGCGGCAGCAACAGTGTTCTTTTCAACAATGCATGTAGCGTTCGACTGTTAGACATGCGTTCTGATAACAAGGCCCGTCGCCGGACTTCTGGGAGATTCCTGCGCAGTCGTTTGCAGTCGTGGGCGCGTTCAGTAGTTGCCAAGTCATCTAGAAAGGATGACACGTGTCCCTTTCATGCCTTCCCACCGAGGAGCGCCGATGGAATGTCAAGCTGTGCTTTTAGGCGTTTGTTTTCGTTGGGAGGCAGGCCAGAGGGGGCACGATGCCTCCTCCCTTTCGGGACTGCAAATGAGACAGTTCCAATTAACGACACGTTGTAAAATACACATCTTTGCGTTTTAACTGCCAAACTCGCTGTTGCTCACTGTTGTGTAAAGGGCTCCTGGCGGGAAGGCAAGTCCTGACAGTGCAGGTGCACCCACGGCGCTGCTAGTTATTTTGCGCTGCGTTTTTCGAGGCTTGACCAGCTGGCAAACGCGTTTTAGTGCGTCTGCTCTTGAGAAGGGTCGCCACTTGCACGAAGTAGGTCACAAGCACGACATCACAAAATATAAAGGAGACAGCAAGCGCAAATTGCGTTTAGAGTGCATCCCGCAGACGAAGCTCAGCTCAATTAAGCTACGATGTGGAGCTAGATATAAGTAGCACCTTTTCTATTTCTATTTTTCTAATACTTTCTTATTCTAATTCCTTTTTCGCCTGTCTTTACGCGATGCTTCGCTAATTGCACACGTTGTTCCTCAGTTGTACTTCTTGCATACTTCCGTTCCCATTCTGTTTTCCTTTTCTGTTCGATGCTTCGCCGATCCTAATATTTTAACAGCTATTGTAGTCTTCAGCCTTTGTGTATTTCACATTGCTTGGCGCAACGAGGACCGTCGTTAGCGGCCGGTGCATGTGCAAGGCCAACGTCGACGGCGATTGCAAACATGGCGATGTATTGGCGTACGCCGTGGCTGCTGAGCACACGGAGTCGTGGGCCCAAGATTCGGAGCCATCACACCTGTGGAAGGGAAGACGAAAGAAGGCGCAATGTCAAGCTCTCGCAAATGAATGGCTTCTTCATTGATATTATGGAAGCTACGCAAAATGAGAGTAGCGAAGGGATTGTATGTACGCTTTATGTACAGTTGTCAGTGGACCACGCATATCCAGGCTTTCTGCCGTTCGAGCTGGTGAGGCCGCAATGGGAACCATTAGAACTTGATGTACTTCCCAGCTTTATCCATTTTGCACAGTTGTTTGTGCCACCTACAATGCAACATGTCTGCTCGGACTTGGTTCCCTGAGGCTTTTCAGCAGCGCAGGAGACAAGCGACGAGAGCACAATGAAGTGCAGTCAACATCTAGCCCCGCGCCCCCACAACAAGCATTTGCACCCTTTTTGGCACCCACATGCCACTGGTTTCGCGTTGCCACCGAGGGCGGCACCAGTTCCAACTCTCCCCGTGGCCGCTGCCTATACTGCAGCATCATTCAAGACTTCATGCCTGTAACATTCCACATGGATTGTACATGCTGTCTATACTGTCAGTTTTATTAGAGTTTGGAGGGGTTCTCCTCAGGATCGCATTGTAGTCAATAAATATACAAGGAGTCAGCACAATGAAACCTTGGTTCACTGGTTTCTAGTTCTCTAGCATTCTTGCTTTTCCTTCCAATTATACTTTTTGCCAGCACTGTCAGAAATAAATGTTTCCATGTCTAGTGAATTGTTCAGTGCTAGAAAATGGCAAGAAACCTGGATTGTCGGGAGAGTAACATTTCTAAAGTTGCCTTATTGCATTTTGTGCACAATAGGAGCCCCTACACACGTGAATCCCCCAGCGGCCGTGAAGTACCAAGAGACTCTAGCTGGGATCGAGAACGTCAGAGGTCGCGCAGGAGCAGAAGCAGGGAGCGCCATCGGGAGCGGCATCATAGGCGAGTTCATTGTTATCACCCTTAATTACTTTCTGTAGCACGCCATGACATGCCTTTTTTCTCTGTCCGAAACATTTAGCCTAATATGTATGTGGACCCGCTATGTTAGCTTAGCAGGTAAGGTGTCGCACTGCTAAGCTTGACAACGTGGGTTCGAACTCCACGTCCTGTAGTGCAGCCTGGGTGGCTGCATTTCGGTGGAAGCGAAGTGAAGAAACGCCAGTGTACTTAGATTTAGGTGCATGTTAAAGAATCCTGATCAGTCAGAATTGGTTTGGAGTTCCCACTATGGTTTGTCTCATAATAGTAGTACAGCTCAGACCACTTATAACGTAACCGCTTACAGTACAGTACCGGCTATAATGCGGTTTTTTATGACTCCCGTTTACCCTCCCATAGAACTCCATGTATACGCATACCGCTTATTGTGCAGTCCCCCGAGATGAAAGACCGGTTATAATGCGGCTGCCGGAACGTTCTCAGAGATGCGAGGGAGCGAGCGTGCTTCTCAGCGAAGCTTCTCAACGGTGTTACGAAGGAAGAGCGGAAGCGGAACAAACGAACAAGGAGCGGGGGAAGAAAAAAAAGGGATGGCGGTTGGGGGACCACTGATGGGCGACAGCAGCCCGGCGCGGGTGCGTGGTGTGAGGAGGGGGAGCGGTTGCATGGCCGACGGAGAGCAGAGCATACGTAGCAGAGCACGCATGACATGCGTGCTCTGCTACGTACGGGCGCCCGCGTCCGCATCAAGAGCGCGTTACCGCTATTTCTCTCCGTCGGGAAAATAGTTGCTTCGTCGTAGAGCGCAGATATCGCGCGTGCAACCTTGATTGCCCCGCAAGTAACCAACAGGCAGACTTACAAGCTTGAAAGACCTTTTCAGGATAGTTGCCGCGGCTGTTCTCCCGACCACGAACTGAAACTGCGTTTCACGCGTGATGCCCTCGGTTTAGCTCGCAAGTGCGATCTCTTCTACGCCCGATCTCCGTGTTGCCTAGGGCAAGCTTCTCGCGGCGACATGCCAAGTTGCAACGCGTACGCTAGGCCTAACGAGCGCTAGCTGCCATGTCAGCGGCCGCAGACTACAGAAGTTGCGGTTTGGTGCCGAGTCAATGAAACACTTTGCAGTTGTTGCATTTAGAAGGGGTGACTTACATCTTTAACGAAAATGCGGGGTTGCATGTGAAACACTCGAGTGGTGGTTTGTGGTCGCCACAGTTTTCGACATGGCGCACGCGCAGTGTGTTACCGCGGCGACTTCCCGTGACGACGCATTTTTTCCGCGTTCGTTATGTCGGCACCGCAGGTCCGCGGACGCTAACCGTTCAACATTTCCAAACGTAAGCAGACGCAAACTTACGTCCCAGTCGCATGCCTCGATAGTCGGGATCGCGCGCCTACCCGTTGGTCATGTTTTGCACACGTGCAACCTTTCAAAAATGTTGTTTTGGTTATAGTGCGGTACCGCTTATAGTGCGGATATTCGCGACTCCGGCGACTTACGTTATAAGCGGTCTATGCTTACTGTGGTTTGGCATCTAAAACTTCAGAATTTAATTTGTTAGTCTGGTATATTTAAAGAGACCCTGAAACGACTTTCACAATTTTATACAAGTGCTTTGTTATTAGTGTGGGTCCTTGAAATAATCTAGGGCCAAAGTTAGGTATTCTGCATTTAAATTGTGTAAATTTATTTTTGAGCTTTAAGCATGTGCATCACTAAAAAAAATCACGGCTGTGCCTCTCACGTTTTCAGCTGCTTCTATCCATTCCACATGCAATGGGTGTGCAACGTGACTCGTGCGAGCGATCTATTGGCTTTCCACTTGAGGTCGTCGGGAATGCTTGCAATGTGCCGCTCGAATAAGCAGAAATTCGTGTAACTGTAAAAATATTGATGTACAAAGGCACTTTAAGCATTTCTGTAAACCAACGGTGCACTTCCGTCTACTACAACTGTTGTCTATACTACATGTTTGTTTGGGCATATATGTGAGGGAATGAGTGAATTAAAGAGTTCTTTTGGAAATGTCTGCAAGTGTGAGGCTGCATGGAGGAATTCAAGAGATAAGAAAGAATGCGACAAAGTTTAACCCTTTCCCGGCTGGAGGCAAGCTGGGTTCATCCACAATGTAATAAGCTTTCAGGGCGCCAAAGTTACGCTACCCTGATTCATTTTACTGACTTCTCTGTTTCGTTTTACTGACTTCCCTTTGGCTTCAACAAATGATACAGCAAGAAATTTAAAAGTGCGCTCAAAGCATGCATTTTGGTCGAGAATGGACTCTGGTAAGCAGAATTGGAAAATAGCGTCCTCCTCTGTGCGCGAGCGGCGCGCACTTGGCAACGGCTTTGTTCAGAAGAAAAAGAACCAAAATGGGCTTCTTTACCGAAGTTTTGTAAAATGAAGAATTTCAGTTCTCCTGTGAGTGTGGCAGCGACTACACATAGCAGCAGTTTCTTTAAAGGGGTACTGACACCTTTTTTTGAAGGCGAGTTTACTCTGCCATACAAATCTCCTGTATGCAGAGACGGCTCTGAGCAAGTGTGAAGCTCAGCAAAAAAATCAATTTTTCCACGGCGCACCCACTGCCATCGACACTAGCTTGACGTCAGGCTACAGTACAAATTCTGGTGACTTCCCACAGCAGTCTGGGTGGTTGTGATGACGTTAGGTACCAAAACTTCCAAGATGGCCGCTTGTGCGTCATCAAAACTTCCAAGATGGCCGCTTGTGCGTCATCAAAACTTCCAAAATGGCCGCTTGTGCGTCACCAACGGAGCCATGGTGTGGAGCGGCCATAGAAACGTCACTATGTACCGGGTGTCCCAGCTATCTTTAGCCAAGGGTTAAAAAATACGATATTAGAGGCAGGCAAGTGAAATCACTCGCAAATTGCTGACAGCTACCTTGCGCACTACAGACAATTTTTTGTTTTGTAATTAACTAATTTGTTAATTAGGACGATTTAACTAAATTGCTAAATATTGACTTTAGGCAAGAAATGCTGCTTGCAATGTTCGAGAGCGTCTTCAGAAACCCCAATTGCATTATTTGCGACAAAAAAAATCTCACGTATACCATTTTTTTCAAGCTGTAAAGAAAGCCCGCGAAATACAAAAAGAACCACGTGACTAGCGCCCGCGCGCACCGCGTGAATGCTGCCCTCAGCCGTGGTTTAAGCGAACGAAATCAGCTGCGGCCGCGACTCGCCGGCTCCGTTGCAGCGGTAGGCAGATAAGTGGGCGGTTGTTTCTTGGCTCGTTGCCAGCCAGTTGGCGCGCATGATGGTGCAAGTAGTAGCAAGCGAGGGCCAAGAAACCACCTTTAACTTATCGGCCTACCACTGCAACGGAGACGGCGAGTCGCGGCCGCAGCTGATTTCGTTCGCTCAAACCACGGCTGAGGGCAGCATTCTCGCGGCGCGCGCGGGCGCTAGTCACGTGGTTCTTTTTGTATTTCGCGGGCTTTCTTTACAGCTTGAAAAAAATGGTATACGTGAGATTTTTTTTGTCGCAAATAATGCAATTGGGGTTTCTGAAGACGCTCTCGAACATTGCAAGCAGCATTTCTTGCCTAAAGTCAATATTTAGCAATTTAGTTAAATCGTCCTAATTAACAAATTAGTTAATTACAAAACAAAATATTTTCTGTAGTTCGCAAGGTAGCTGTCAGCAATTAGCGAGTGATTTCACTTGCCTGCCTCTAATATTGTATTTTTTAACCCTTGGCTAAAGATAGCTGGGACACCCTGTATTGTGCAAACACGTGACGAGAAGCTCATACCGTGTTGTGACTTCAGGGTACAGTAGGAACCGAAACTAGTTTTTGAAAACATACTGTAATTACGTTTTCAGGGCGCACTCGCGCTTAGCACTACCTTTTCTAGGCTCTTGAGGGCTTGACCTTTCATTTGACGCAAAAAAACGACAACTCAAGATATTCGTGTCAGTACCCCTTTAAATCGGATTTGGACGACGACCGCACCTCAACGCATCGGCAGTGGACGCCGTTAGATGTAAGAAAAGCCCCCACCGGCGCGTCCAAGGTTTCTTTTTATGGACTTGCTTATCTCTGCACATTATTTTTAAATTTCAGAGGCATTTTCTGCACCGAAGACGAGAGAGGTTAGAGCAATTTTTATGGTGCAGTGCAGTGAAGCCATTCCTTTACATGTTTTCAAAAAATATATTTTGGGTGTATCTTGCTAATAAAGCACCTTTGAATAATTTTTTTAGTTTTGTCAAGACACGCAGAATCAAATAGGGAAATAAAAAAAAGAATGGTACTTTTGTATAGTTTTCGAACAAAAACTCTCGGTAGGGAAAGGGTTAACAATGGTACAGCAGTAACAGGAGCCAGTGGTATGCCGAGGGTCTTCAATATGAACATAGGTATAGCAATGCATTCATGTGCCTGCCAACTGTTCCGATTTGCCCGGGAAACTCCCGAATTCTGACCAATCCTCTCAGTTGTATGGGCACGGCCATAAATCTAATGAAAAATGGCCCTAACGCCACCACGAAAAGAAAATACAGTCGAACCTGGATATATCGAATCTGAAGGAGATCACAAAAGAGTTCTATATATATAGGTAATTCAATATATAAAGTGTTTCATATATATCGAAACTATATTCAAGGGGATTTAACAACTATTCAATATACACAATAATTCATTATATGTGTGTTCGATAATGGGGGTTCAACTGTAACAACAAAAGTCAGCGGTTCTGATATTTTCTGGCCTTGAGGAACACCAACAGCTTTCCAGAGGGTCATGGGGACCCTCACCTCTCCCCAGTGATTTAAAGGCAGGGGAGGGTGCCTCCTGTTCCTTTCATAAAAGTTGCGTGAGGCCTTTGTTATTCACGGTTCGGCCTGTTATCTTTAAGTCATTGAGGAACTCGTGATGACTCATAAATACTTGTCATACTGCAGCACGTGCCTGCCACATAGCTACTGTTTTAGGCTCCATGGATAATAAACAGTGCTTTCATGCAAACAAAGTGTCGTACACATAACAGTGTATCTTAGTTTTTGCGTTGTCAATTGGACCGTGGAACACTTGTGCCACCTTCACCACAGTACATCGGTGTCATGCAAAAAACAAACCTAGGAAGAGTGGAAAGAGGCTGCAGGAAGTGTGGGAAGAGGCTGCAGGCTGTCACGGGGACATAGCACATATTGTCCCTAATTACACACAGATGCACATGCCATGTAATTATAAGTGCCTTTATTATCGCTCACATCTAAAAAATTTACTGGCAGTCATTCAGAGCTGTCTGTGACGTTGCTACTTCATTGTTTCCTGAGAAACAGTAAAGAAAAACAGGCTAGTTTTTCTTTTGTCACTTTCCCCTCACCCTCCACCCTCTGCCTTACGAATTTCCCAAATTTCAAGCTCTCCGGGTTGGCAGGTGTGTATTCATATTTGTTGGCAGCGTTCACATGAATGGTACAAACTCCTCTTCCACTGTAGGAGTATTTAAGGAGTAAACTACCCCACGTGTATGTTTTACGAAATGGAAGCCTTGCATGTAAACTTCATTTTGAGGCCACCACATGAAGGAAAAAAAGATGCTCTGTAAAAAGGCAAGGAAACACACTTGGTTCAGATTAAATTGAAGAAATATACTATTGAACACTCATGTTCCAGCACGACACTGCCTGGAGAGGTAAGGCAGAGCCTTGACCACACTGAACAGCACTAAGCCTAAATGCCTTTGTGGCCCACCAGCACAAGTAATGCCTCTTGAGCGTATTAAAGCAGTTGTCACACGTTCTGGGCCGATATTTTGCAGTGGTGTGTTATGCTTATTCTATGTTTATCTTACCATTCACTGCCTACGGCTGGCTGATGTCATTGATAACATGAGCAGACTATTACTTTGACTACTGGCCGTGCACAGAAACCGCAAGGAGGCATTTGCGTTGGAAAAGGCACGGCTAGGAATACTATGAGCCACAAATTTTTATTTTATTTTTAGTTTTACATACTGGAACGCAACAAGCGCTATGGCAGGAGTGGGTTTACAGAGGTAAATGTACATATTGAAAAAATAATATACAGTTTTAAGCAGGGGCGTGGCAATGAAAATTATTTGTTACTTATCGGGATAAAGTGATGAAATTTGGCATGCAGATGTGATTTGTTATGCTGATACAGTGATTCCACTCCTGCGCCAACTGCGCCAAAGTGCGCCAAATCGTATTTACTGCGCCATCCTGATAATATCGACGAAAATTGCGCCAAACTGCGCCAAAGTCTCGGGTTTGGGGGCGCCTATCACCGGCAATCGCACCGCCGGCGCGTCAGAACATGTGCGGCTCGATCTTGGGCCTGCCAATAAAGTCGCAATCATGGACCAAGAATTATTCCGCTGAATAAATAGCGCTCGCGCGTGCGTTCCGAGTAAGCCACGATGCCATGCACGGTGCCGACGCAGCTTCTGTTCTGCAAGTCAGCTCGACAGCAAAATGCGCTCTCCCCAGAGGCTCGTGACGTCTAGGCCTATCGGTAGCGAGAAAGTGCGACGGCGATTCATCGGCGGACGTCGTCTGTTCCAGACACGCTGCTGATAGCTCGTTTCAAGCGTCGCACGGCACTCAAGGAAAGCAATGTTCAGTTATAACTACATGCGTGCCGCTAAAATGTGTCACTTCTGTTTCCGGACATCGCGGAATGAAATCTGGGATATCGCTCGCAGTAGATATATGGGACAATATCGAATTTTCCTTGCTTCGTGTTCATGGAAGAGCATGCGAACGGTGGAAACGCGTTGACACTTTTCCTCAGATATACTTTATCGATGGATCTTCATCCAGAACAGCTTTTTCGTAATTCCTTCCGCCAGCACGTCTGAGTTTGTAATCACTCTGCAGTAAATACCCCCTAAAAGGCCCTGCCCTTTCGAGCTCACGTGCTAGGGTTCCAATTCGAATTTTTTGCTTGCTTTTTTAAAAATGTCATCTCATTAGTAAAATCATATCTCCTGGTCGGAGCAGCCGCAAATGCGCAGCTGTCAGTAGCGGGCCCGTCGCTGACGGCCCACAGTGAAGCGGCTACGCCATGTTACACGTCCGCCCCTCGCTTTCGGGAGTCAATAGCTAACGGTTAAAAAAGTTCAGTTTCACTTAAGAGCGAAGCAATGAATGCGATACCAAAAAATTGTATCGTGAAACGAAGTAAGACTAGCCGCTAACTCTTTTGGATCCGATCTCGCGTAACTCAACAAAACTCTGGTTTAAGCGAATATGGCCCCTCCAGGAACCGAAGCGTTTTCTTGCTCTTAGTTCTCTATACGCGAAGTAAGCGTTGAGAGCACAGCAAGTTTACGAGCCGTCTCCTGATGCCTCGAGATAGCGCGCGCGCAAGCGACTGCGCCCTTCGAACGATGCGGTACCCCCCCCCCCTTTCCGCTCCCCTGGCGTTCCTTCATGCTCCTTACGAAAGACGGGCGGGGCGTTTCCTCTCTGTTTGATGAGCAATCGATGGCAGGCCCGCATGCGGGAAGATGTTATCTCATGCCCTGTCCGTGCGGCGGAGACAGACGGCCGGCTAGCTTAATCTCCGCTTCAGCTGCGTTCGTCGCCAGCGCTCGCGAGCTTTTACCCGCGGCTAGAATGCGCGTGGTGATGTTATTAGATGCGAAGTATCTTAAGGCGGAGCTCAATCCAGTGGTGGTGGTGGTGGTGTGCGGCGTACCACCCTTACTTCGCATGCGCATACCCTCTCCACACACCTCCTCTCCACTCCTCCTCTCCACTCCTCACCATTCCCCATGTCCTCTACCCCTCTCCACTTTCCCTCTCTCCTCCCCCTATCCACTTTCCCTCTCTCCTCCCCCTCTCCACTTCCCCTCTCCCCTCCCCCTTTCCACTCTTCCTCTGAAACGCGGGCTAGACATGCCGAAATTCTCTCCTGCGCAACGCCGCGATGAGCTCGAGCGCATGCGCGTCCCCTCCCCTTCTCTCTCCTCTCCTACGCTGCCCCCTCTCGCCCGCCTGTCGACCACGTTCCCCGCTCGCCCTGTCAGAATTAACGGCCAGGCTAGGTGGAAGATACGACGCGCGTAGCGTCCCTCTTCGCGTTCCACGACGCGAGGTCGGTAGCATGCCCAACGAACGCCAACGGAACGCGATCGTGCAAGTGCTCCGGCTTCGCATTGCCTCATGGTCCCCTTTAGCGGGAGATGGTGTAATTTTTTATTTTGGACTTAATACGGAAAATTACGGCAACGGCGACGGCAAAAATCCGCTGAGAGTGTCCATATAATTGCTATCGCAAGGGTCAATGTACGGGGCAGATCTTGCGCCCCCCCCCCCCCCCCCTCTTCGGTGATTAGGGAAGGGGCGGCCGCCCCCCCCTGTGCGCACGCCTATGCTCCTGAGATGATTTTTTCCTTGAGATTTGCAATGAATCGGAAATATTTCTAGCCTTTATAAGAGTCCCATAATAATACTCAGGTGCTTGAATGTTAATGCAATATGCTTCTGTATTGCACTCCAGGATGTGAAATTCGCTGCTCCAAAGTGCTCCCAGATGCAAAATTATCTGCTCCAAAGTGCTCCAAGATGAAAATTTTGCTGCTCCAAAGTGCTCCAAAACGGAAATTTTGCTGCTCCAAAAATTGCTCCAAATCGGAAGTCCTCGGTAGCATCACTGCTGATATCATAACTGGAATCATTTTAGAGCTATCTGTTGTAGTTTTTGAGTTGCAGCATTTAATGAGCTCTCATTGTCATCTCAAAATTAATGAATTAGACATAAGTTTGTCAAGATTTTTGCATTGAAAAACTCAAAAAGGCCTATTCTGTGCCGTAAAGCTATTGGTTTATTTTTAATATTCAAATAAGCATGCAAAAAATTTTTTGAATCGTCTGTACATGTTGTCTTACTAACAAATTTTTGCAAAAAGCCATTTATAAAAATCTGTATGATGGGCAGACAAATATGGACAGCTTTACGGCACTCACCAATGTTTCAGGATCTTAGTGCAAAAGACGAAATGGTTATATCTTTATTTTTTATGAAATGGCACAAGGGATGACTGACAGCAGCTGCACAAAAAATGAAAGCTGAGGAAACGGAGCTCATACAAAAATGGAGCTCAAAGCTAAGGAAACGGAACTCTGAAGGAAGTTTGTTTTATTTTTCATTGGAGAAATGCAGATTTAGGGCTATCTTGAACTGCAATCTCTCCTCTACAATGATGCCAATATGGCGGCACTGTGCCAAGGGGAAGCTGCAAGATTTTCATTTTCTGATAGTCTTTGATGACAGCACACTAGTAAAATGCTTTTTTCTCAACTTTTACGGCTTATTTTGTTCTAATATTTCACCATGATGTAAAAAATGGTTTGAGGATTGCAGAAAAATAATGATAATAAATTGAAGAATTGAACATTTGAATAAATTTACCATTCCCATTGCCAAGTCCCCCCTTAAAAAAATGAACCAGTAAATAAATACACTTTGGCCATCAGGTGAGGATGCGTTATGGATACATGTCTTGGGTGGCTTATGCATACAGGATGGGCATGAACGGACAGAATCAAGTAACGAATTCCAATCTTCAATGCATGGGTGAAAAGCTGAATTTGAACATGTTAGTGCATGCATAGTATCGATTTTAATTTGTGATGACATCTCATTGATGACTCCTGTGCAGTGTTAGTAGTATAGTTGTCATCTGAGAGTTTAACCGAAGAGCGGACGATGCAGTGTAGGAAATTTCGCGGTACTCTAAAACAAGCCCTATTAAAATCCATTTTGAGAACCTCTGCCCATTAAGTTGCTTATTTGTGCAGTTTTTGTGTGTATGGTGAATATTAACTTCTTTCACTTTTTTCGATCTTTTTAGGAGCCGAAGCCCGCGGGATGCAAAACCACACCACAGCCATGAGAGGTCACGTGATGAAAAAGGACGGGAAGAATGGCCACGTGAGGAAAGGGCTCGTGATGAAAGGTCCAGGGATGAAAGACCTCGTGACGACAGGTCCCGTGAGGATAGGTCACGTGATGACAGGTCCCGTGAGGATAGGTCACGTGATGACAGGTCCCGTGAGGATAAACAACGGGATGACAGGTCCCGTGAGGATAGACCACGCGATGACCGATCCCGTGAGGAAAGGTCACGAGATGATGGATCACGCAGTGATAGGTCACGTGAAGACAGGGCTCGAGATGATCGAATGCGAGAGGAGAAGTTGGAGCGCCGTAAAGAAAGCACAAGTCACCGTCACCGTTCGAGCCCTGAACGCAGTAGGCATAACGACCGCACTCGAGAACATACCTCACACGATCATCGAACATCATCACGGAAGGAGCGTTCCTTCTCTCCTGTGACCAGGAATCATCACAGATAAATCTCTTTTCTTCTTTGCTTGCATTTTTTTTTTAATTCACTGCAGCACTTCTGCTGCCTGGAGGTCTTTGGCTGTTGCATACTTTATTTTGCCTTCTATTGTTTCATTTCACGTGCAGCATAACAGCTCTGAATGTGTTGTAATGGTTTAAACAAACCAATTGATGTTTTATTTGACATGTCGAGGCATTGAACAAAAATAGGGGAATGTTTGTGACAGTGAATTTGTGTGGGAACATGTAACATCAGCAACTGACAAAAAAGTACCATACTTACTTGAATCTGATGTCCAAATACCAACACTGTGTAACACGGTTTTGGATTCATATTCAACTGGAACACGCAGGCACTTTTTTGGCCTATTTTAACGGAAAAAAGGCGTGCATTGGATTCGGGTAAATGCAGTATAATCTTCCTTACCATCATAATATATATAAAAGATCTTTTTCCATACACTGTAGGGCTGATAAGTTCTTGTGGGACCATGCAAATGGGTGCTCCACACAAGATTTCAGCCAGATAATTTTTGTCTCATGATAGATTGTCAACCATGTTCATCACAACTCATGGATGCTCACAAAGAGTATGTACAGTTTGGTTAATGTAATATTGTATGTATGGCAGGTTGTTGTAAGTAAATCTGTAAAAATAAGCGGTTCTGCTTGACATCACATTTCATTTCACTTGGGGCTGTTTCATTGAAATCACCAAATGTATAGAAGTCACATCCATTTACTTCTAGATTTCTGTGCCCCTGAGACTTATTCTGCTTTTCAGTGGTGAAATCCCAAATTTGTGCTATGCGTGATGGCAGATTTGTGGCTTTCTCCAAAAATTGTTCTTAAGATTGTTGGCATGTTATATTTTTAGGGAAGTGGCCAAGCAGCTGGCTAAGTTTTCATACGTGTTTATCATTAATTACATCAAAAGATAATAAATCTTTTCATTCCTGGTATTTCTTACTCGTGTCTTGTAGTTCCCTACCCATCTCTCTCTGCGGCGTTGCGACCAGCCTTTGCAGGCACTGGAGACTCAGGACGAAGATGCAGAGGCAGCACAAAGTGACTGAAGGGAAACTTAAAGGGGTCATGAAACGAAAATGAAACTTCCCGGTTGCAATTTTCCCTGATTTAATACGGATTAGACATACCAATTCCGAAATATTTCGGCACAATATCCATTCTGTAATTAATGACACCCATTTGAAATCACAGTTCTTTGGAGATCGCTAGCGACCATGCGCGACCGTCGGCCGCTAAAAGCACTAAAATGTGACGTCAGTGATACGTCATGTTAAGAGAAGTTACAAAGAGAGCGTTCGCTTTATTTTGCTCTGAAGTAATATAATTATAGGATACTAAAAAAAGAAAAAGCAGCAGAGCTATTTTGGCGCTCTGAGTTCTAAGCTGTACAATCACAGTGAGTGATCTGCTCGGTTCCGCTTTCAAGTACATCCGGGCTCTTTCACGTGTGTATCCATGCCTTCCCGTCTGTTTGCTGGGCTCGGTCGGTGCAGTCAGTGCAGCGTCGCAAGTTGTGTTCTCTCTAGTTCTACTGTGTGTTCTCGGTGGCTTAGTCCTCGCTATGCCAACTGTGTGCGTCGTCAGACAGTGCCGCACAACTTATGAAAGTGCAAACAACGTTCGCTTTCACAAGCTGCCCAGCGAGCCACAGCGCAGAGCAGTGTGGTTTCGAGCTATCAACCGCGATGGCCCCGATGGTCTGGGCTCAGAGAGTGGTTTCGTGTGTTCCGACCACTTTCTGCCAGAAGACTACCAAACCAACCTCAATGTCCTTCGGAGTCTCGGTTTGGACACAAAAAACGCTCGCCTCAAGCGTGACGCCGTACCGACGCAGAACCTCTTGCTCGACGCACCACCGAGAAAGCTCAGGAGGTGTGAGGTCATGGTCGGGGCTTCCGCTAGCGCAGGTTTTTCCACGTGGTCTCGATACAGGTGCCTCCACGGCGCAGGCTTCTTCACCGTCGTCGCCGCTGCCGCTGTCTTGCTCTGACGATGGCCGATCTCGCACCCGCATGGGTGCGTCGGCGTACGGCTCAAAGCCTAACAGCCGACTCCGCTCTAGCAGACGACGCTGTAGTTCGGGAAGGTCAGCCATCGCCCGCTGTGTGTCCATGATGTTATGGTGTTGCCGGCACCACAATCTAAACAGTATGATGCTACGAACCACGGTCAACTAAAACTCAAAAACATCGCTGCGTCGCCATGTTTTGTCAACGACAGAGACTTTTCATTGGCTGTCTTAAAATGACGTCAGCTACACAGTTGACTGGAACGTGAGCGGGGAAACTGAAATTGCGCTTTTTTAGTAATTCAGCGAACCCAGACATCAAACGAGTCGATGTATAGTACTAAATGGACGGCCAGGATTCTGAATACACACGTAGTTGAAAATTTTTGGAGGACGTTTCACGACCCCTTTAACGGGGTTTATTTACATGGCAAGCATTTCCTTACTTGACAACCATTTCGTCTTACATGACGAACATCTTGTTGCATGACAAAGATCTCGTTTCTACATGACGATTTCGTTTTGAACGAGCTCGCGGGGGCTCATTTTAAAGGGTCTCTTTTCCCCAGATCCCTAGATGGGGGAATTGCTCCAAGTTGGGACGGTCCAATCATGTCATAAACGGCACGAATGAGGGTGCCGCCCACACCCGCCCAGGTCAACGTCCTCGACTGGGGCGTGGACACCGCACTCTGCACCTGTGGGGGGGTGCAGAGTGCGGTGTCCTTCCTTGCTACGTGAAGGCCGTAGGGTAATGGGTAACGGGCTCAGACAACTGGGCGCATCAAAAGGTCCGCCGCTCAATTAGCGGGACTGGTTGTAATCCGCGCTGACGCTGCTGTCTCTTCAAGGAAGATTTAGCGACAGGAAACCATTACGGTCAATTCGTCGAACCTTGGCAGGTCGGACTGCATGGCACCTCGCTTCCCGTCTCAGGAGGACAATTCAAGTGTTTGAACGGCCGTCAGCAGGCAAGCAGCCCTTCGGCACCTTGTTCAAAGAACAGGGGATGCCGCTTCCTCTTCGGCACAGGGGCTGATCGTAACAGCAGACAAGGTAGCCGCCTTTGCACAAAAAGGCTTACACTTGATGGCCAACTGCTGTGTGCTTACTGTGTATGGCCAGACTTGGCAATAGGAAAGCATGCGGAAAGATGGACTGTGCGTGGAAATGTGCTGCAAATATGGAGTTCTATTTGGTTGCTCTATCCACTGCTGCGATGGCTATGTCTTGGCTATCTGTTACTTCTAAGCTGACATATGTCTCAGCGCTTATATTCGTTACCTGACTTTCAGATAAAGCCTGTTCGTACCATTGCTATCACCCTATATTGTCACCCTCGAGGAAAAGTTTGTGGGACGCGACATTTTCAAAAAAGCTACATTAGCACCTTGTCTAGGGACATAGCCTCCAATCACATATCCCAGCCCATAGTAGTTTTTGTTGCCTGTGCAGTTACTTGCGAGATTAGAAGCGTAATACACCAACAGAGCAGAAATTCAAGTTTGCAGTGGAGCCCGCGTCCTGTAAACTTGTGCTGCTGGGTGTGTATCCATATATATCTGCATGATAATCAAATGAATCCAACAGACAATGAGGCCTAGGAAAGCGTAGGGGACATTGTCTTTAGCTGTAGTGTAGTAATTATTACTTCAGTTGAAGGGAATTAAAGTGGATGAAAAATTACCCTTTTCATCGGTGGGTTCTGAAGCCACAACCATCGAATTACGCGTCCGATATTTTACCAGTTGAGCTACGACAGGAGGCGCTTCCCCGTCCACTTCATTGGGCATTCCTGTATGTGTGATCCCTGGGAGTGTTAGCCAGGGCTGCTCGTAGCCAAGGTGGCGAGTATGGAACACTCGTCATGTGGCACATGACGCCCTCTGGCATCATTGATTTGGTTGTCTAGAAAAGAGACGAGCCATCGAAGAAAAAAAGTCAGTTTCACCACAAGGGCGAAGCAATGAATGTGATAGCAACAAATTGTAGTGTTATACGAAGTGAGGCTGGCTGCTAACTGTTTTGTATCCGATCTCTCGTAACTACAAAACGCTGGTGTAAGAGAATACGGCCGCTCCAGGGAGAGATGCTCTCCGCATAGTCACTTCGCATTGAGAGCACAGTACGTAGAAGGCTATACGAGCCGCCCGCTGTGATGGCTGTCGAGATAGCGCGCGCGCCAGCGATCGCGACCGCGCCCTTAGGTTCCAAGTTGCTGCTCGCGCGACCCCCCGCCCCCGCATGCGTCTTTTCAGGCTCGTTAAAGACGGGCAGGGCGTTCCCCATCTGCTTCGACGGCAGGTCTCCCAAGCGGTGTGATGTTATGGCATGTACCCTCCAAGCGACGGAAATGGGCCGGCTCGTTTGATCTGTGCTTCAACCGCGTTCGTCGCCCCCGCTCGCGCGCTTTTACCCGCGGTAGTACATACGATGCGCGGGGGGACCTTATCAATTTGGACTTCATACGGGAGGGACATGACGGCGACGGCAAAAACCTGTCGAGATGGTCCATGTAATTGCTATCGTAATAAAATACCCCTTCTCGTTCTGCATGATAATGTTGCTGGCATTTACACGAGGCGTTCAGCCATAGGCGCCACACCACGTTGCACGCTCATTCATCGTAAGCACTTTGTTATGTTATTTGATTTGAAATCAATCCATTGGTTCATCACTGTCCAGGAAAACTGAGAAGAAAAAAAACTAAGAAAAGGGCACACTGTATACATGCATCACCATCCTTTATGTCATGTACTACAATGCAAATGGTTGCTGTCAGCCCAGCAGAGTGGCAGTGCAAGTGACTAATTTTGTAAGTCCAACGAAGTCTCACCTCAGATCAAGCAAGTTGGAGTGAATTACTTTCTGAAATTTTGGTGTCAAAGTCACGGTTAGGCTGTAGATCATGCAGTATAGTGGCGGACTACACAATTATATTAACCACCTTGAGATCTTTGTTGGACACCCAAAAGAAGGCATCTCCCTCTACGCGCCGCATACCTGAGCGGCCGTAATGAGTAGCTGCATTTTGTTCTAGACTTGTATATAATGCTGGAATGTACCTTGCACGAACCTCGAAATTTTGATTACAATGTCACATTTTTGTATACTGCACTCTCAATGCTCAGTTAGACCCCGGCTGACCAACCACTGAATTGAGCCTTCCCAACTCCGCTACCAGCATTTTCGATGGAGGCGACAATGCTAGAGGCCCGTGTAGTTAGATTTAGGTCACATTAAAGAACCCCAGGTGGTCGAAATTTCCGGAGCCCTTCACAACGGCGTCTCTCATAATCATATCGTGGTTTTGGAATGTCAAACCCCAACAATTATTAACAACTCCACTACCAATACCAAAGTGCCTACGGATTTTGCCGTTTTATGGCATTTTGCACTGGTTGTTCCAAAGCAGCGGCGACCAAGGTCGCCATAGAAACAGACAGACCCGAAGCAGGAATAGTTTCCGGAACTGGTTTAATGACGTGTCCATAAAGAACTTTTGGTGTAATCTCTAGCATCCCCGTGTTCCATTAGCAGATTTGCCTTGTGCAATCCGAGTGTTCGCTCCAGAATTTTGGCTGCCGCTCAAAATCTTCCAGAGAAAAACGCTATTAGAGCGAAAGCTCTTCTGCGCCATGTCTTACGAGGTCCTTCATCGCGTCGCAATGATCTTGAGTCACTGGGGCGCGTGTGTGGCGTCGCACCGCGTGATCCGCTGCGGAGAGGCGTCGCAGCTGCGGTACCACGTGACTAGGCGAAGGTTTAAAGGCCCAACTCCGGCGATTTTTCGAGGTCCATGGATCTCAATAAAATTCGCTGAGTACGTTCCTTTACACGTTCCCGTTATATATGCCAAATTACAAGCTGGAGACATACGCAGATTCATTGCAAATGAATTTTATTGATTGCCCCGACTCTCCCCACCTCGCTTCCCAAAATTATTGGCAACATTGGGTGCGTGACGTCATTTTTGTTAAGCGGAAGTGACGGAACCGAGGGGCTAGAGCGTCTGCTATCCGCAAGGCAACAATCGCGAGTGTTTGGCGAGCGCTTCGTTGGCTGGGCGTGTGAATTTCAGTTCCTTGTGGTAATGCGTGCGATGGGTGGCAAGTGGTGTCGCGTTGTGGGCTGCACACGATTCCCCGTTGGCAGTCACGATACACTCGCACCTAACGATTACCCTGCGTCTCTATATTAGAGTGTTTTAGCTAGCAATGCCGGTTTACCGCACGGAAAGTACGGTAATACCGTACCGGCTAAAGAATCTACATGCGTGAACACCACGGAAACACTTCCCGTAGCATATACAGGGTGCACCGTGACCGGGCCTATCGGTATACGGTGAGCTGCGCATCGTGCGAAACAACGTAACCTAATGGTGCGAAAGGTGGCTCATACTTGGCTTACATTAAATTCCTTCGGCCGTACCAACACGATGTTGAACGCCGCTATTGCCAAACTTATGCACTCTTCCCATAGCAATATTAAAGGGGTACTGACATGAATATTTTCAGTTGTCGTTTTTATGCGTCAAATGAAAGGTCAAGCGCTCAAGAGCCTAGAAAAGGTAGTGTTAAGCGCGAGTGCGCCCTGAAAAAGTAATTACGGTATGTTTTTAAAAGCTAGTTTCGGTTCCTACTGTACCCTGACGTCACAACACGGTATGAGCTTCTCGTCACGTGCTCGCACAATATATAGTGACGTTTCCATGCACAAGCGGCCGTTTTGGAAGTTTTGATGACGTACAAGCGGCCATCTTGGAAGTTTCGGTACCTAACTAACCTAACGTCATCACAACAAGCCAGACTGCTGCGTGAAGTCACCAGAATTTGTACTGTAGCCTGACGTCAAGCTAGTGTCGATGTCGGTAGGAGCGCCATAGAAAAATTGACTTTAATATCAAATTAAAATATCTCATCAGCATTTGCTGAGCTTCCCACGAAACACAAGAAAAGCTAGAAAACTTCTACTAAACATCTAGAAAGGAAACTCCAAAAGTATATTAGAAGTTTAGTTGAGATGTTATTTAGACGTAAGGAGCTTGAAAACTTCCTGTAGCTGTGCTAACGCCACGTTATTAGAAGTCTAGAAAACTGCTTTCAAGAATTCTAAAAAACTTCTTGCTAGATCTTTTTAAGAGCTTTTTTAGACATTTATTTTTCATGCAAACCAGCTTGTTGAGGAGCTTGCCCTAGTCAATTCGTTGTATCATATGCCAGTATTTTGCAATCACTTTTAGCTGTTCACTGTCAAGCGTAATAGGTAAAGGGATGCCTGCACAATATGGCATCAGGTTTATTTCTGGATCTACTTTAGCGTGCAGAATTGATAATTCAAAAAAGGCAGAAGTTCAGGGGAAGATGGAAGCTTGAGAGATGACAAATTCTTCGACACGGGGTGTCGCTGGAGCCATTTCGACAAGCGGACTTGTCAATTCACAGCTTTGAAGAAGACAAGTTAGCTTGTCGAAGCGCCGACTCTAGCGACACACCCTGTCAAAGAATTTCTCATCTCCTTAAGCTTACACCTTCCCCTGAACTTCTGCCTTTTTTGAATTATCAATTCTGCACGCTAAAGTAGCTCCAGAAATAAACCTGATGCCATATTGTGCAGGCATCCCTTTACCTATTACGCTTGACAGTGAACCACTAAAAGTGATTGCAAAACACTGGCATGATACAACGAATTGACTAGCGTGTTGCTGGAGCCAACATTTTGACAAACTAACTTGTCTTCAAGTTCCAGCCTTGTAGAAAAGTCCGCTTGTCGAAACGGCTCCAGCGACACCCTGTGTTCAAGAATATTTTATCTCAGCAAAATTGGTGTTCTTCTGGCCAAAGAATTAGTTAGTCCTGTTTATTCATGCATGACATTGCCTTAATTCATTGTGCTCAACACATCTAAACATTTTGATGTCAGCCCATTTTCATTACTTGTGTTTTATGGAATGCGTTATACCGCGCTTCCAAAAGTAAATGCGAAATGCTAACAAATGTTGTTGGTCATGCATAATCTTTATTGTAGGAATTCCAAACAATATGTTGGTCACTTGACATAGGCTGGAGCGATGGAATTGATGACTTTGTTCAAGAACCTGCACGCAAAAGGCACAGTAAAAAGGTGTCTCAATCAATCAGACATGTATCAGCACAACAAAAATCGGAAAGCTGTCTCTTTTTTCGACTTTGTGTTGCTTATGTGCTAAAAATTTTTACCAAGTGGGTTGAGGTCACGTATGGTACAGAAAATAAGATACTTTGGAAATTTCAACCACAAATACACACAAGCACAAGAGAAAAACCTAGTTAACAGTAGAAAACTTGTAACAGCCAAAGGAAAGTGCAGTTGAACAGTTGATATTGCCCACAGAATGCGTTTAAATTTAGGTGTTTCAGAATCCCGTGTAAGCAAAATAAACGAGTTCCTCCACAACGGTGTGCGCATCACAATCGTGTTGTGGTTTTGGCAATACTCTGAATTTTATTTTCATCCTGCACGCTAATGGCACAATGAAGTCAGCCAAGCATGCGCGTGCAACTGCTTACCCCATGTCTTTCAGAAATTATGACACAAAGGAACATTTTCGAAGCATATGTTTTGACGCCTTCTGCACATACTTCTACAGGTCTCACAGCAAAGTTCCTTGAACACGGGCATGAGCTGGCGCTCTCATGTATAATTCGTTCAGGTGACGCGCTTTCACATTCATTACCCTCAACACAGATTGTAGCCAGGCAAGCATTATCTACGCTTTCAGTAGTTGAGTTTTGTGATGAAAGGTTACTTTCATTATTTTGCACCGAGGCGGTCTGGCGAAAAAGCGGCTCAACTGCAGCATCAAGTCGATAGCTTTCTTTTTTCTTTCCACGGCAGACCCTTTCGCGCGGAAAGCTAAAAATGACACGTCTGTTGGGTGTCTGGAAGACAATGAGGTCCTGCAGATTTGACACGAAAAAATAGCAGGACGAACATGAAACACATTCCGAAAAGACGGAGAAAGGACATTCAACTTCAAACGCTTGATACTGCGCAGTTCTTGGCAGCTTCGGTGGAGAGGGAGCGAGGGCGCCGTCACGGGCGGCCAATGAGAGGGCACGCCGCGATGACGTAGAATGACGAAGTGTGTGGCGACCAGTGGCGAGCATGGGTTGCGACATGATGTCTCGACTATGGCCTCCGAGATGGTGGGCGCGCCCGCCATCTCGGAGGCCATGTCCCGACTCTCGACGGCGGGAGGAGGAGGCGAGGTTGAGGAGAGGAAAAGACGCTTTTCTTCCACCCTCGCTGGGAGCGCGGCTATGGTCTGCGCGCTAAACAGGCGTGAACAAGGCCCGGCGCGGCTTTGCTCCTCCACTACACTCTACCTACACCATGATGCCGCTTCGCGGCGGTTCGAGCCTAGCGGGGCCAGCAGAACGAACTAGCTGGAGATGACGCTCGACAGGCCCGGGGGCACTCTCGGTCCCCATACATTGTATCACATTTTATTTCATCAATTAAGCGATGGTCATCGATGTTCGGCGAATGATTTTGTGTCCTTCACGTGCATGGTGGGCTAAAAGATAGGAAAATTTGGTTTACCGATCTTCACATGTTAAAATGGGGAGCAATATAAACGCGCTACCCTTTCTTTTTATTGCGCATGCGATTCAGGTTACCAATATTTGCGATTACGAACGTATACGAGCGACCGAAGTTCATATGTGCGCATTTTAAAAGCAAAAGCTCTAGAAAAAAATATTTACTAAACGTTTTAAAAAGACTTCTTGTAAAAAACGTTTTCTCAACGTCTTCTAAAAAACTTCTTGTGAAAAACCTTTATTCAACGTTGCATAATATACCTAGATGTCTGCATACCTTTTTAGTCGTTTCAAGAAGTTTTTTAGAGGTTTTGTGTTTCGTGGGTTCACACTTGCTCAGAGCCGTCTCTGCATACAGGAGATATATATGGCAGAGTAAACTCGCCTTCGAAAAAAGGTGTCAGTACCCCTTTAAGAAGCTTTAGTTAGTCCGCGAACTTCTCAGCGATAGCATTTTACCCAATCACGGCCGCACAGACTTGAGCTCCCTGGACAGGTGGTGCCATCTGGCGGTGGAATGTGCAACCAGGCAAGCAAAGAGCTGAACAGGTGTGTTCCACTTCATCGAAGAGGAATGACCATTACAGTTGGCCTCCAAATGCGTCGGAATCACAGCTGTCATTTTCCGACAGCTCAGCTTGTGCACGTGACACGGTCAGTCACACACAAGATTTTCGACGGAGTCACCTTTCAAATGAGCGTCTGCTCTTCGCCGCTTTCGCAGCTTTCATACTACGCGCTGGCGGGACCGGCATGCCTTGCATGATTTCCGGTTTTGTAACCACTTATACGTCACGCGAAGACAGTATGCTCGGTTGGGTTTCGGTTTCGGTGTTGCGATTTTTTGCTTATTTAAAATTATTCTCCAATTTGCCGAGTGTTTCTGCTATCGGACCCGTGGCAGGAGCGTCTCAGGAATATGAAAGCACCATTACTTTGACATAGCCAAAAAATCGCCGGAGTTGGCCTTTAACGGCTGCTTTGCCGGCGCTTGGTCGCACAGTTTCGCCATGGATGGCGCGCCGACAGGGGCAACGTTTCTAGGTAGGCTGGGCCGTCTGTGCGTGCGCTTCAGCGCAAGCGACAGGCTGGATCCTGTAGATACAGCTACACTACATGCTGTGAAATCACAAGGCAAAGTTGCCTTCTGAAACACCTGAATAAATGAGGCCAGATTTTTTTACTGTTCTCTGGCAACATTGTGCGTTCACCGGAAACGCTTCCTAGAAAGCTTCCTGTTTACCTTGTTTTAGCGTGGTTTTAGCCTGCTATGCTGGCCGTGGCTGCTTGTGTTTCGATGTTTTCTGTGGATAAAATTATTCCGATGAAGCGCTCGCAACTCCAGCACTGATGTGTAGTGCCAGGATGCAGTCTGCGATCCGCAACTAATTTGCTATCGCAAGTCTAAACGTTCCGTTTCCCGACAGTTGAAGGCAGAAAGAGCGCCTGGATTGCAGCGCGATCAGGCGACAAAAACTGAATTCCCACGAAGAGCGCGTAGATTTGTTCTGCCCACTTCATCAAAGGCAATTAAGTAAATTGTTCAATGCATACTCAGACAATGCTCAGACGTTAGTCGAAGGAACACGTCGGACGCCGTCGTCTGCCACCCATGACAGATATAGCTGCACTGACGCCTGAAGTGGATAGCTAAATGTGAAAGCTGGCTAACACCGAGAATCCATCGTAAATGTGTTTCTTCTAGTTGGAGGCTCATCAGTGCATGTGTACTGTTCGAAGCAACACCGGGACACCAAAGCAGCCGTGCTCAACATGAATCGCCACACAGTGTACGTCGCGGTGCCCACGTTTTGTTGCCAATTGCAGTGACGCCGTTGCATATGCTTTTTATGAGAGCGACGCCTGCGAGTGGGTTCGCATCAGTGCGAGCAAATGACTCATCGACTGTCGTGTTGCCGCCCATGGACATCGTTGCACTCTAGCTAATTTATCTTTCGGTTTGGAGCGTGGAGTGTAGATATAGGCGGGTTAACTTGAAAGCTTAATACATGAATACCGTGCTCGAGAGTAACCATAGTAGTTCGAGTGACTCAGCCTCACCTGACGTCATCATATAATGAGTACGTTTTATATTTTCTCAGTCACACCGAACACTTTGGATCACGATTGATTCCGATCGGCGCCGATCTCTATCAAAAGTGCCCGCGGTGTGACACAAGCGCAATAATAACTTTATCGTGACCTTGTGTGCCTAGACCAGACTACATAAGTATGTCCGCGTCTGTGACAGGAGACAGGTTTCTAGCTCCAGTAGAAAAGCTGAATTGCACAACTTCCCTGTTCAGCGTATCAGGCAACTATTCTCCTCTCCACTGCAGTTTGTGCTTGTACCTCCCCCGTGCGACGTCGTTCAGTCCCTTCATATACTCCCTAGACATCGCTCCAAAAACATGTGAAGGAATGCGCCAGAAATAATAGAGCGACAAACTCAAACACACCAGGCAAACACCGCTGGAACTGTTGAAAAAGTATTACCAGAAGTGGCGCACCGGAAGTCTTATTGGGCATACCGTTCGGCGCATGCCAGTTTGTTTACAAACAGCGAAACAGATTACCAAACGTGGAAGCGTACCAAGATCGAAGCTACTGCAAGTCCCGCCGTCGTTCAGCAACGCGAACAAGGAGAAGGAGTCGAAGCCGCGAATAAACACTGTGTGCATAGTCTGCAAAACCAAGTCGAAGATACATTTCGCTTGCGCGATAACTAGGTTTACAAGAGCCAATTTCAACTTCAGCCAATTTTTTGTTAACAATAGCTCGTTAATTGCTCTTGTCGACTTGCTATGTTGCCGATTACTCCGTTATTACACCTACGCGTTTGGAGGTTGCGTGATAAGCACACGCCTATGGGGACAAAACAAGAGCGCGCGTCTCCAGCCGATCGGGTCGTGGCTGCGTATGCGGCTGTCCGCGCTACTGTGAGCTGGCTGTGAGCTGAGCCGGTGCTGTGCGTACCCAGCAGACTTGTACACGTTACAGAAAATAAGTAACCGATTACAGTTACAATTACTTCCTTTAAAATGTAACTGATTATACAGTGGTCAACTACAGCCCCAGAAAAGTAAATGTACAGAAATGTAATCGATTACTTTTGCGTTACTTGTTGGTTGATTGGTTGTAACTTTATTATACTCCTTCAAAATTTTATTGCTGTAACACAATACCACAAGTTTACTCAAACTACAACGGACTACTGTGGCTTTTGTTAACTTTCAACAGGAGT
Source organism: Rhipicephalus sanguineus (assembly GCF_013339695.2). Classification (NCBI taxonomy): domain Eukaryota; kingdom Metazoa; phylum Arthropoda; class Arachnida; order Ixodida; family Ixodidae; genus Rhipicephalus; species Rhipicephalus sanguineus. The sequence continues at coordinate 202,287,194 of NC_051176.1, read as the reverse complement.
TGTTTTAACAGCAGTAGTCGCTGATTCTTCCACGTTTCGTCGCTAAGAGGTCAGCTGCTACACTCAGCACTCTCAATACATGCGCTGAAGGGAAGGGCGGTATTATAACGTAAGAACATTTTGCGCACCAGCTCGTAGTTGTGCAGTGCTTCAATGCTAGTGTCCATGTCCTCTATGAAGCGTCGCGCTTCGTTGTTGCTGGTGCTCGGGTAAGGCGTTGGAGGTAAGGCCAGCGAAAAGGTGAAAAAATAGGCTCTGCAGGGACCCCCCGTCTGACAGGACAGGGCGTCCCTACAGAGCGGTCCCATATTTTTCGGGACGAGAACTGCTGTAGAAGACTGGTTACAACTTGATTTTGAGGAAAAACTAATTGATTAGTACCGGTAATCAATTACAAGAAAATGTAATTGAATTACCCAGGACGTTACAGTTTCGAAAAAGTAATCGATTATACTACAAAATTACAATAAAATGTAATTGATTACAAGTAATCCATTACTTGTAGCGCGTTACGTACAGATCGCGCGCCAATTCTTGGAGGTATACCCAGAGAACATCTGTGGCGGATTCAAATGATGGGTGATCGAGCTGCGATGGCTGCGTGGTTTCTTCGTGTGCGTTGTCTCGTATGGTAGTGTACTCGCGTCTTGGGCGAGGCAACAGCAAGAGTTTGCTCTTTTTTGCTTGCGTTGTTCATCGCGGCAGTGTTGTGTGAGCGTGTTCGTGGCCATCGAGTCAGTTAAAATCTGTTCGTGTTTGCGCAAATGCCATGCTTGTTAATTGATTAGAAACCGAATGTTTACTTCAAGTTATATACGGTCGCGTAGCCAGAGTGGTTTCAACAGCCCCTGCCGCGGAATCTTTACATTTTGTGTGTTGCAATTCGATTTAACGAAGTCATAACCGCGCTGGAATTATTTTGTTTAATCGGGAAGTTCGTAAAACCGAGAAAGGGGTTTTTGGGACCATCTAAAATCTAAAATTGTAACGTAGCGACATCCGAAAGCTACCGCGGCATTTTATTTGCCACCAATAAACGCCTGCGCATGTGAAAAATCCGCGAGCGCAGCCCAGACATGGAGCTTCCCATGTCCAGATGCAGTTTTATGACAAGCTGCCGATACGCAAAAAAGACGGAGAACGAATGCAGTGATTGTGCGAGCAAGCCGAGCAAGAAAGAGAGAATATCATAAAACGTTTACTTGGTTTTCACTGAAAAGATCGGTGAGTGGGATCCTTAGTCCGGGATCCCATTGGCGCGGGCCCCAGTCCTCGCACGTTTCACGAGGGCCTCTTGGGTCTTCGGATCCGAGCTGGACAGAGCTGCCTCCCACCCTTTTATGTTGGGTTGTGTCCTGGGTTGCATGGGTGGATTGTGTGGACATTCCCATACCATGTGGTACAGAGTGGCTGTTTTATTGTCGCAGAACCTGCACTGTGGTGCGTGTGCCACGATCTATCTTAGGGCGTAGCCAGAATTTGTTTTGTTTTTTTTTTTTTTTTTTTGGGGGGGGGGGCGGGTTCAACCATACTTTATGTATGCTCGTGCGTGCGTTTGTATGTGTGCGTGTGTATATATGCAAGCAAAACTGAAAATTGGGGGAGGGGGGTTTAAACCCCGCAACCCCCCCCCCCCCCCTGGCTACGCCCCTGTGGGTTAGGGTAGGAGGCGTGGGTGAGCTCATTGCCTGTAACTCCGCAGTGGCCGGGTATCCATATCAGCTATTCTCCCTCTTGAGTGTGGGGACGATAGCTATGTGAGGATTCGGTGCGCAATGGGGCCAATGTGGCCTTTGCAGAAATTGCGCTAGGCTGCTTGTGAGTCTGCGAGAACGAAGGTGGACTCGGGGTTTCGTAGTGCGGGGGCAATTCCTGCTTCCATGCTAGTTGTGCATGTGTCCTGGGCAGATATACAATCAATCTGTTTTCCTTTATGGATGACACTTGCCGTGTATTTGCCGTTCACTGGTCCAGCTGCATCGACAAAGAAGGCGCCCTCAGCGTCTGAGTATATGTCGTGAGCCTTGGCCCGTGCCCGACGTCGATGTTCGTGGAACTGTGGACGCATGTTGCGTGGTAGTGGTTTGATGATGAGGTCCCGCTCCATTCATGTGGGATACGTTGTTTCTCCCTCCTCTGAATGGGGGCGTCGATGTCAAGTTGTGATGTGTTGGGAGGCGTGTACGCACGGTAAAGAAAGTCAACCGGACGGCGTGAATCCCAACTCTCAACTGACTTTATTCTTGTCTCTTCGCTCTCCTCGCCCTCCCCTTCTCCGCGTGGTGATGGAGTTGAGTAGGCGAGGGGAGAACCGGCTAGGAGAGGAGAACTGCCGCGTCTTCTTTGCTTGGTTTGTTGGCGGCCACCACAGCACTCCCTCCATAGTGAGTTGTCGAACGGAGTCAAAGGTCCAGGCGAATGGGCGCTCTTGATAGCCGTCCACTGTGCGTCAGCCGAGTGGGCACCTCGTAGTTTGGGCTAGCGTTGAAGCTGGGGCTCCTGGCGAGGATTCCCTTGGCGGAGACACCACTGCGTCTTCGCTGTCCATGTGTGCTGGCTTGATGCGGTCCAGCGGCACAACCTCCTCACGACCGCATATACTGATGGTGAAATGTTTGTTCCCGCGGCGGAGAACTTTAAACGGCCCATTGTAGGGCGGCTGAAGAGGTCGCCGAACCGCATCGTGTCGTACGAACACATATGGGCACAATGTGAGCTGCGGGTCAACGTGCACCACACGCGACCCTGGAGGCCGCCGAGGTACCGCGCAAAGTTTGTCATCACATTGTGTAGGCGGAGTCCGTAGTCACTACAAGCTGTGGATGCCTCCTCTGAGCCGTGCGTAAAGAACTCTCCCGGCAGCCTGAGTGCCGTGCCGTAGACCAACCCAGCGGCGCTGCAGCCAATGCCCTCTTTTAAAGGGACCGACAACTGGTCACAACGTGTGATTAGATCCTGGCAAAAATGATACGACACTGAAATATAGTGACAGATTCCAGCATCCTTTTCGCCTTGTGAGTAGGATTTATATGTTTAAATCGTGTTTAAAAGTAACAAGAACCGGTACGTGGCGCAGCCTAGCGAAAGAGCCTTGAAGCTGGTATGGAGTCGATCACTTTTTGCTGTACGTAGTCTGATGCTGTCATGCGTGCCATAATTAGTCCTGAAAATTAGAGTATGTATATTATTATCTATCTCCGCTCTATCTTGTGCTGCTTACGAGGTAAAATGAGTTGCACGGTGAGAAGCGGCGCTGCCTTCGCAATAACCAGTGGAACATGTCAAGCCGCGGCGCATGCGCGCGGAGTGCACGCATGCGCGGCAAACCGCCACGCTCGAACACGAACCACTCTCGCTCTCACTGTTTGCAGCATCGGTTGTGTTTGCGACTTCATAATCACCGCAGGTTGAAAAATTCTTATTACGAATGTTTCACAGCGTTTTCCACGTTACCGTTCCGTGATTAGACACCCTCACTGGTAAGCTTTCCGTTGCGCTAAAGAAAATGGGCGCCATAAAAATTGGTTGTCGGTCCCTTTAAGGTGGGTCTTGCACTCAAAAGGACGAGCGGGAGGGCCTTCACCCAGTTGTGTTCCTCGGTTGAGCGCGGCCTGCAACTGACGGTGAAAGCGCTCCACCATGCCATTGCTCACGGAGTGGTACGCCGTCGTGCGTGTGCGCGAGGTTCCCATGAGCCGACTCATAGCAGTGAAAAGGGCGGATTCGAACTGTCGGCCTCGGTCCGTTATCGTGGAGGGCACCCCGAAGCGGGCTACCAAGTGGTACAGGGAAGCACTTGCAACCGTCTCGGCGGTGATGTCCACGATAGGGATATGGCCTCCGCCCAGCGGGTGAATCTGTCTTACGCCAGTCAACAGAAGTCTGTCCGTGGCAGGCTGGTAGTGGGCCGACGATGTCCAGGTGCACATGATCAAAGCAAGAATCCGGCGTTGGGAGTGTTCCCAGTGCTGTGTGTACCTTGGAGCGCTGGCAAGCTACACATATCCCTACTGAAACGTTCCGTATGCCATTCCAATAATTCCGTATGTTTCCGTAAGAATTTTACGGAAATATATGGAAAACACATGGAGAATATACGGAAAACATATGAATTTCGTATGGAAACATGTGGAATTATTGGAATGGCTTACGGAACGTTTCAGTAGAAATTCACGTGTCCAGCGTCGGACATTCCGATTAATGCACGGCCAGACAAACTTTGCCGTCATCAGTCTCTGGGTGGCTCTAATCCCTGGATGAGACAGTCTGTGCAAGGACTCGAACACGTGGCGACGAAGGCTCGCGGGCACGAACGGGATCCGGGGATGGGAAACCACTTCAGATTCAGGGCAGTGGTCACGGTCAACAGGTGTTTTAGCTCGTCGTCTTCGCGTTGAGCTGCTGACAAAGCGGAAAAATCAACCTGTGGTGTAGGCGCGATTGCGTTGATAGGATTCCGGGAGAGCGCGTCCGCTGCCTCGTTGTCGCCGCCTTTGACGGGGGGGGGGATGTCAGTCGTGAACTTTGATATATATGACATTTGGCACAGTTCCCGTGCTGTGTGCGCTCCACCGTCGAAGCTTAGGGAGCGCAATGCATAAGTAAGCGGCTTGTGGTCGGTGAGGACGAAAAACTCTGCACCTTCCAGGAAATGGCGAAAATGTTGGATGACAGCATACACGGCCAGCATTTCTCTTCCGAAGGTACTGTAACGACGCTCGGTGGGGGTGAGCAGCTGAGATCCTCGAGAACAACGAAATCGGGCGCCAGACTCCACCAACGAGCTGTTGTAAGACAGCCCCAACGGCTGTATCCGAGGCATCCACCATTACAGACTGCGGGACGCCGGGCCTGGGGTATTCAAGGAGTGTGGCTTTTGCCAAGACGTCCTTGACCTTGCGGGAGGCTTCCAATCCCTTCATCCCTTCCCCCCAGTGTAGGGTAGTAAACCGGATGCTCGGCTGGCTGACCTCCCTGCCTTTCCTCCCTCCTCCTCCATTGATTCCTGAGACCAGGAGAGGGTGTCTGAGCAGTTTCATGAGGTGGCAAGCATGTCGTGGAAAGGTTGAAGGATTTGGGCGCTGCGGGGAATGAAACGACGGTAGAAACTTACTAGACTCAGAAATTCTCGAAGCTGGCGCTTTGCGGTCGGCTGCGGAAATCCTTGCACGGATTCGACCTTGCTGGACTGAGGTCGAACTCCTGAGGCGGAGATGACGTGTCCTAGCAAAGATAGCTGTGGCACGCCAAGCTCGCATTTGGCCATGTTCACAACCACCCCGTGCTCCACTAGGCGCTGGAGGACGATGCGCAGATGATTCGTGTGCTCTTCCGGAGTGCTGCTTGCATGGCAGAAGCTGAGGCCGCGTATAGCACCGTCCATGAACCGCTAGAATGTCTGACCCGCGTTTCCGAGGCCTAACGGCATTCGAAGAACTTCGAAAAATCCGAAGGGCCTGCGATGGAGGTCTTCGGGACATCCTCCGGGGCAACGGGGATCTGATATTACGCCCGCACCAAGTTGATCTTCGAGAAGGTAGTGGCACCGTGAAGTCTCATCGTGATATTGTGCATATGCGGTACTGGGTACCTGTCTTGGGTCGTAACCCGGTTCAGCGCCCTGTAGTCCCCGCGTGGTCGCGTCTCCTGGTGTGGCCTTTGGAACCATATGAAGTGGAGATGCCCAGGCGCTCGACCAGGGCCTGATGATCGCCAGCGCCAGCATGTGGTCAAATTCTTGTCGGGCGACTTTCAACTTCTTCGGGGACAAAGGGCGAGGCCGTGCATGTGCGGGCGGACTGCTGGTGGCGATGAAGTGGCCAGGGGCGTAGCCAGAAATTTTTTTCGGGGGGGGGGGGGGTTCAACTATACTTTATGTATGTTCGTGCGGGCGTTTGTATGTGTGCGTGTATATATGCACAAGCAAAATTGAAAAATTTCGGGAGGGGGTTTTGAACCTCCCCCCCCCCCAACCCTGGCTACGCCCCTGCCTCGGGCTTCACTGCAGAGCCGGCTGGCGGCTGCCTCGTCAACTTGGGAAACTCATGCACAATGCGAGTAAAACTTTCTGCGCCGGACGGCCCCATCAAAGTGGGACTCACCTGAGGGTGTTTCGAGGGGTTACCCTGCACAGTCGCCCGCGACACGGGATTGTGGAGGCGCCTGTTGCACACATCGACGAGAAGGCCGAATTGTCGAAGAAAGTCCACACCTAGGATGGCGAACAGGGGCGTAGCCAGATTTTTTTTTTTTTTTTTTGGGGGGGGGGTGTTCAAGCATACTTTGTGTATGTTCGTGCGTGCGTTTGTATGTGTGCATGTATATATACGCAAGCAAACTTGAAAATTTCCGGGGGGGGGGGAGGCGTTGAACCACCCCACAGCCCCCCCCCCCCCTCGGCTACGTCCCTGATGGCGTTAACTTCACCTCTGCCACAATGAAAATCTATCGGAACGTTCTGTTCAAGCCTAAATTCAGTGGCAGCGAGCGATGTCCGTAGGTGGCGATAGTTGTGTTGTTGACCGTCTGAAGGGGGGGTGGGGTCGCACTGGGGACACAGAGCCCACCGGCAACACGCTCACCTCAGCGCCGGTATCCACGAGGAATGGTAGGCCACTGTCGCGGTCGATGAGGAAAAACACCGATGGACGACGTTCTGGGGTGTCCGGGACACTCAGTGCCGGCCGCGGTCGTTTCCCGCATGATCGCAAGGAGGGATGCATTTGCGAGTGCAGCGTTGCCGTGCTTCCTGTGGTACCAACAGGTTCTTTGCTGCGCTCTTTGGGTGTGCTGCGGCCCTGTATCGCTGCAACTGTATCGACGAGGCGGGATATCTGGTCCCGGATGTCCTGCAGGTTGTTGGTAGGCGCGGGGGGGGGAGGGGGGAAGGGCTTAAAGTCAGGGGGGGCCCGGGGGGGCCCGGCCCCCCCTCCATTTTTTAAGGAGGGGCCCGGCCCCCCCTCGGCAGTCCGACGGTGGCACTGCGGCACCCATTTGACAAGTGCTGGAGTTGAATTTTTCGGCAGCAGTGCTTTGTGCGGAGAAATTATACTCTGCAATTTTCCGAATAATGATTTAATCGGGAATGTTTGGTTGACGTGGGGTCAGCAAAACAGAAGAAAACAGGTGTCGTCGTACTGCTGAATGCAATTCATTGAGACACTGAACACCACGGGCAACGCCTCCTGAAACCACTGGTCACCCCCTCTTCGACAGAGCGTCTTAGCACAGCATACTGTTTCACGAGGCACCTGAGTGTCAAGCTACCTGCTCGTGAATCAGTAATGGTTCACTTTGGTCTGTTTAGCTTGCCACTCAATTTTCATTCTTTAAGTTGTAAGTCTGCTGTAATTGCAAAGATGTATGTATTTTGCCTACTTTATTAGGCAAGTGGTAGTGGAAATAAAATATAGCATTGTCGTGTCTGAGGTTCTGAATCCAGTGAGTCAACTAATGTTACTTACTTTGAGCTCAGATATCTTTAAGCCTTTACATCCCTGAGTTATTTTGAAGAATCGTTCCCAAAATAATTTCATTTAATGCTTGATTGGATTGACACGTTGAATAAATGCCCGAAATACATTCGGAATAATATATGTATTTGTGTAGCATTCATAAGCATTTGTTCAGTTCGAGAGACAGCTGGCTTCACTACACTGTGACCATCGCAAACACCTCTCTTAACACTTAATCAATAGCATATATATATATATATATATATATATATATATATATATATATATATATATATATATATATATATATATATATATATATATATATATATATATATATATATATATATATATTGCCGCTTTATGAAGGCCCCCCCTCCAATGAAGGGAGACTTTAAGCCCTGGGGAAGGGGGATGTCTGGCTGTAGCGCCGCGACCTTACTCAGCTCGCCGAGCTGAGTAAGGTCTTTGTCGGCAGCCGAGGCGAGGACTATGCGCACGTTGGTGGCATTCCCAGGATTTGGGGACATCTCTACGTAGCACCATCTCTCGGCGGCAGCAACGGTGTCCTGCCATAACTGAATGTGAAATAGGGGAAAAAAATCATATCTCTTGAAAACAGCTAGTTATGAAAAACGACTCCGGGTTCTATACAGCACAGACCTACTGGAACATGTTCGCAAATGTGCAGTATCGCACTACAAAGCGTGTGGTTTCCCAGAACAATTGAAGACCACCCATCAGAAACATATGGAGCACCATTGTTAAACACTCTGGGAAGCCACGCAGTTTGTAGTGCGATACTGTAGTTTTACCACAATATTCAAATAAGTCTCTGCTGTATCGAACCAAGAGTCCTTTTTGATAACTAGCTGAATTCTTTCGTCAGATATGATTTTTTTTCGCCTACTGCCTATTCAGTTACGGCAGGCCACCACTGTCAATTACCAGAGATGGCGCTACGTGCACATGTGGCCAAATCTTGGTCATGGGAGTCGCTGCAGGCAAAGGCGATCGCACGGGGCGTCAGAGAGGGGGGGGGGGCAAGGCCCCTCCCTAGTCACCTAAGAAGAGGGGGGGGGCGCGAAATCTGCCTCGTACATTGACTTAATAGGGAGTTGGGCGCCGCAATGAGCCTTCTCCCCCCCTGTCCATGTATGTGGTCCATGTATGTGGCAGACTTTGCGCCCCCCCCCCCTCTTATGTGACTAGGGGGGCCGCCGCCCCCTAGCCCCCTGTGCGCACGGCTATGGCGGTAAGCCTTGTCTGGGTCACCACCGTTGGGATTCGTGTACGCGCGGGAAAGAAAGTCAACCGGCCGGTGTGAATCCCAACTCTCAACTGACTTTATTCTTGTCTCTTCGCTCGCCTCGCCCTCCCCGTCCCCGCGTGGTGAGGGAGTTGAGTAGGCGATGGGGGAAACGGTTATGGAGACTAGGATTAGGCGTGTTGGTACAACATGATTATGAGTGCAAATCAGCGCAACCGACAGGAGGGGACAGAAGAGAGGACACAGAGCGCTGAACTTCCAAGAGTTTATTTCTTTGGAATGCCTTAGCTTTTATACAGTTACACAGTGTTACAACAGCCATGCGCGGGCGTACCGAAATCAACCATGGGGATGGGTTGTGGTTTAAGGTCCCCTATGCGGATAGTGACCCGTCTGTCTGTCACAAAGCCCCGCACATATGCGTATAGTTTTGGACCGCACTTGAGCTCACGTAAATTTTCCAAGATGGTGAAGTTTCGGACATTGTCAAAGGCGCCCTTGAAATCGATTGCCAGAATGGCCCTTTCTGCCTGAGTGGTTCCGCTGGGCAAGTTGACAATCTCATGTTTTAGTTGTAGGAGGATCTCCTGCGCTGACAGATGGGCACAAAAGCCGTACGTGGTGTCAGGCAGGAGGTTCTGTTCATCTAGATATTCCGTTAGCCTCATTTGTATTGCCTTCTCCATCATCTTACCAGCGCATGACGTGAGGGATATGGGACGGAGGTTATCAATATTGAGCGTTTTGCCCGCTTTCGGGATGAAAGTGAGTTCTACGGATTGCACACCATCGTCCCAGCCGTTTCGGCGACCATCTCAAATGTATTAGAAAAAAATTGTGCTCAATTAGTGCATTGAGAACAGTGAGTTGCTAGGACATTTCGGAGAGAAAAAATTTTTGGTCACCTGGAAGCCTTCCGAATTTCGCAGACTGTCGTCTGAGTGTGGTTTATCAGAAAAATTATTCTGAGAGTGTCGTTTCTTGTTTCAATACCAAATTTGGTTCAGATATTAAGCAAAGACGTTTTTGTAAGGTGTTCGAAGCTTAATAATATTACTGAAATTTTAATTATAGCGTAGTGGGTTGCTCGCAAGTGCACTTCATAGAACTAGGCGGTCACGTACCACGAAAGACATGCATGTACAGACCCACGGCTTTTGGAGCTTCGCCCCTAAAAAACAGTTTTATACCTCAATCGGAAGCAAATAAACAGTTCTTCTTACATGACAAGTTTCTTCATTACAATTTTCGTTTTAAGCAAGAAAATAATTGTTGAAGTTCCCCATTGACAGCTATCTTCCCATTTGGTCATACGGCAGCTTCTTCGTCGGAAAGATCCAGCTTCACGCCAGAAAGCAGCGAAGGCGCTGATGAAGTTTCTGCGAGCGACCCGCCTTGTTGAACGATTGTGACACTCCTGTGTGTGTGTGTGTGTGTGTGTGTGTGTGTGTGTGTGTGTGTGTGTGTGTGTGTGTGTGTGTGTGTGTGTGTGTGTGTGTGTGTGTGTGTGCGTGCGTGCGTGCGCGCGCGCGCGCGCGTGCGTGCGTGTGTGTGTGTGTGTGTGTGTGTGTGTGTGTGTGTGTGTGTGTGTGTGTGTGTGTGTGTGTGTGTGTGTGTGTGTGTGTGTGTGTGCGCATCCCTCCCTCCCTATACCATTCCTCTCTTTCTTAGTTCTCTGTCTGCCCTTACCCCTTCCCCAGTGCAGGGTAGCAAACCAGATATGTTTTCTGGTTAACCTCCCTGCTTTTCCGCATTACATTTCTCTCTCTCTCTCTCTCTTCGTTGAAGCTCCCCATTGCCGTCAATCACTGGGGAACTTCGAAAATTTGCTCTACCTTGTGTTGTTGTTTCGGGAGTACCTCTTGTTGTGTGGCTATCATCTTTTGGAGCTGTGCGATTGTTTGTGCATCGTCATTATGTGCTTGGGTGGGAGCAACGACCTCTGCCTAGCTTACCGGTGGTATCGACGTCTTGTTCGTCTGAGGTGGACCCCGACTGCAGCTCCGAGATGCCTGGGTTGTTTGTTGTTGCAGGGCCAGTCTAGGTCTCGATCTGGATCGAGATGGAGCCCGAGGATCCTCTTGAGCTGGGCGGCCTCGGGAGATGCTGACTTGGCGAGAGCGGGAGCGGGCCCCGTTGTTACTCGTGAATGTTCGCCCGCATGAATCCCTGCGTGTCGAGGATGCTGGTCCAATGTGTCGGGATGGCGTGCCCTCCGGGCGTAGCGCTTGGGACATTCCCTTGCTCCAGTGATGTGAGGGTCATTACAGAGGAAACAGCAGGCTAGGCACTGGTGGTCAGCAAGGTCGACATCGTTCTTTCCGTATGTTGGGCAGCGGCTGGATGGTGTTGTCGGATGGGGGCAGACATCGGTACGGTGACCGACCTTGCCACAGTTAGAACAGGTCGGGATGGTGTTGCGGTAGTGCTGTACAGGGTTGTCTTCTCCAAAAACGAGCACATTGCTTGGAATGTCTGCGTGGTCGAACGTGAGCACGACTACGTTGGTGGTTCCAAGACGCCGGGACCCTATCACTTTGTTGCCCGGCGAGACTGTGCGTTGCAGGGGCGTAGCCAGAAAGTTTTTTCGGGGGAGGGGGGGGGGGGGTTGAACCTCCCTGGCTACGCCTCTGGTGCGTTGGACTATATAGCCAGTAGAAATGTGGTCGGCGAGTCGAATGACGCCTCGTCCCATTTTGTCCGTTGGCTTGAGGTAGCTCTGTACTGGCACAGTTCTGTCTGGGAATTGCAGGGCTGATATGTTGAGGAAACGCTGTATCTGTGCCTCGTTCAGGATGTTGATCACAATGATGTTCTGGTCCCAGACGGGATACAGTCTGTATTGTGTAAAGTCAATTTGTAGGTCAGATGTGTTTCCTGCTGCCTATAAGAGAGCTGCATGAATTACTTCCGCGAAGACGCATTGTCCCTTATATGCAGCGGGGTTGCACGTAACTCTGGGTTTGATGATAGTAACATAGCCATCTGGGTTCAGTCGAAGGGCGTAGCGAGGGTGCCACGAATCCTCCGCCTGTTTCATTATGGTTCGGCGCTTGGATTTTGAGGTGACTAGTGGTTCAGTGTTCGTCACAGGAGGTGTCTTCTGTGTCCAACGGCGAGGAAGCAGTAGGTGCAACCGCGGCCTGACGTTGGGCGATATCTTTGAGGACCCAGTTTGTATATGGCGGAAAAGTTTTTGGCGAGGGTGCGGGTCCTTGTCTTGTTGAATTTGCAAGGAAAGAGGTCGTATCCTTGCACTGGAGGGCTCGTAGTCGACGCCTCCATGCTCGCCGACGCCTACCTACGCGGTAGGCTGAGCTCCGTTCCACATGCAATCTGAGGTTTCTGGCGAAAAGGCTGGCGTTATAAGTGACCCACCAGTTTTAGGGATGCATCCACGGATTGCACTGGTGGTGATGAATCTTCTGATACTGGTTGCGTTGGTCTGGGAGCAATGGCTTGGGCTCAACAATTTCACGAACACGGAGCGAGCGAAATGTGCGTCCACTCGCCTTCTGAATTTTCCCCGAGCAAGAATGTTGCAAGGAGACGATCAGTGCCGTCTGTCGCATAAACCAATCAACAACAAAAGCAACCACCGGATTCCTGTTGGAGCATTTACAGTGACGACAAACCACCACGACCCCTAGCGCCATTCGGTACGTAAGAGCGTTACCGACTAATAAGTCCGTTGTTCCGTGCATGGGCGCAGCGTCGTCAAAATAAAACTAGGGTCGTGACTAGGACGGCTAGATGTTTTAAGGCGATAGCGTTACAGCACATGCCCGAAAAAAAAACCCGTCTGTGTCAAAATTGGAAAGAAATAACTGCATTTCTTACTCATTTAGTTCCAAAAAAAACTTCGGTAAATCGTGTTTAGTGCAATGATAGCTTCGTTAATTCGACATAATGACAACATTGAATCCTATGGGTACCTGCTGGGAAATGGACTGGCATACCTGTTTGTCATTGAAAGTCATCTTACGCCTTGTTAGAAGAAAGAAAATTTGTCTTAGTTCAGTATAAAACTTTTGCTTTGTGGCGGCGGAGGACATAAAGGCTAGCTCGGAGGAGTGAGAAAACTACTGCGATGTCTCGATGTCTGAAACTGCTGACGTGACCGTGTCTATTTATTTCACTGACTGCAAGTTAATAATTATAATTGTTGGGGTTTCACGTCGCAAAACCACGATAAGATTATGAGGGACGTCGTAGTGGAGGGCTCCGGGAATTTCGACCACCGGGGTTTTTTTTAACGTCCACCTAAATCTAACTACACAGGCCTCTATAGTATTTCGCCTCCGTCGGAATGCGGCCACCGCGGCCGGGATGCTATCCCGCAACCATCGGAGCAGCAGTCGAGCACCATATCTAGTATAGACCACCACATTCAGGCCGTAATCAGAATAGCGCTCCGGCCGCGTTATCAACGAGAGCAGTCGGCCGTGAGATATGGATAATGATTGTGGCGTACAATCTAGCGGAAAGAATCCCTGCAAAATTGCGACGCATGTTGTTGGCGCCCTACCTGTACCCTTGCCAAAGTGCAGAACGCTGCCTCTGGCAACGGACAACAGGCAAAGCGGTTGCTTGCAGTAAGCTTATATTTGAGGGCGCTCCTTTCTTTCTTTTTTTTTTGTGGGTGGAAGCGTAGTCACGTGTTATTTTTAATATTTCGCGGGTTTTCTTTATCAGCCGGGAAAAATGAGTACACAATTAGTACGTTGTTGAAAATAGCTCAGTTAGTTGCCGTTTGAACATGCCTACAAATGTCTCTGACATTTTGATAATTAGGTGAGTACTTGTCGAGTTACAAATATGATTACGACTAAATAATAAACCTCATTAGCGGAAAAATTAGTTGTGGCTACTCCAGTGTACTGGGAACAATATGTACTAGGTTTGCTTCGCGTAAATCTGTTCCTCTTCTTTTAAATTTTAATTTAAATGAGAATGTTCTCACGATGAATTGTAATCTGCCAATACCTCTTGAGCCCGCTTAATTGACCGCTTGCAACGTACCTGCTGAAGACATTGAAAAGGAGAGAACAATTCTATTGTTGGCTGCTTTGGACCCGATATGTTGTAAATTTCCTGCTGCACGCAAGTCAATATTATTCGGCTCACATGAGCCTATAGTTCACATGATCCTAGTTAGTCAACTATAGATTTTCATTTCCACCGTAACAAACGTCCGCTGTTTCACGTAATCCAGCTCAGTTAGTATACTTAAAAGGCGTAGCCAGAAAGGGGGTAGGTGTTGGGCCGGGGATGTCCAATTCAACCCTCCCCCACCCCGTGTATTTTTTCAGTTTGTATGTATACACGTACACAAACATACACACGTGTACATACATAATGCTACATGAACATTGTATGTGGTCGCTCGAACGACGTGCGCGGGTGTCCGACGATGAAGAGCTTACCTGGCTCTGGCTGCGCGAGCTGAACCGATCAGCTGAAACCACAATATATCGTGTAATTTGTCTCCAGTGCAACTGTCTCGTCATTCACGTAACATTTTGGTGGAAACCGGACCCCCTCCTCCCCTTTCCCCCCTCGCCCCAAATAAAATCCTGGCTACACCCCTGGTAGACTTGTCCGATTAGCCACAGGCAATTGTATAAAAATTATGTTAGTGAAAAAGAAAGAAAAAATTACACCATCTCCCACTAAAGGGAACCATGTGGGGATGCGAAGCAGCGCTGGGTGTTTGCTTGTGTTTCCATTGTTGTTTAATTTGTATGTGTCCGTGTATGCTTCATTTGTGTGTGGAGTTGTGTATATGTTGTGCACCGCTTATGTCCCCCAGCTCGGTGTTTCCGTTGCGCTTCGGCTTCGCATTGCCTCGCAGCTTCGAGATTCGCTTGCCGGCGTTGCCGTTTACGTTCAGCTTCGCGAGCGTCCATAGCGCCGTTGCGAAGGAGAGTGCAACGGGAGCGGGTGGCGGAGAGAGAGAGAAACGGGAGAGGAGAAACGAAGCGGAGGCAGCGCTCACACCACCTCCTGGTCCACCCCACCTCCTCCCACCTGCTCACGCGAGGAGAGGGGGGAGAGTTGGCGCATGCGCAGTGGGGAGCGGACGCGTGAGGGAAGGACGGACACAGCCCCGAGCAAAAGCTGCTTCGCATCTAAAAAAGAAACAAGCTATATCTGCCCGTTTGATTGTCGACATTAAAGGGGTCATGAACCACTTTTCCAAGTAATGATCTAATGACCTCAGTATCGGAGTTTACTGCCTCCCGAATCGATTGCCGCAAAAATTTCTCGAATTCGTCAAGAATGTGCGGAGTTACGGGGGTTTGGCGCACGCTCTCAGCGCTTTCTCTCTTTTCTTGTCCCGACGAGCGAAGCTACACAGGGGTATGGCACGGGGGAAAGAAGTTACGTCAGCACGCGTCATGAAACGCGATCGCTCTCCCGCTGTGATTCGCATGCGCAAGTGCGGCTACCGTGTAAAGTTAGCAGACTGAGGAGTGCGGCGCCGGCAAGTGGCGGCACCCCGTCGACCCCGTGGCAAGTAGCACATCTGATCCGAACGCCGCTCTCGACAATCCCAGTGCTTCACAAGATGTACCCGACTAAATACCCTGACCCCAACTGCGACTACTGCCAAGCGCCAGCAACCACGGAGCATATCCTCTGGGAATGCCGAATTCACGAATCAAGCCGAGCTGCTTTCATAAAAAGAGCCCAACGTACGCTGCCCCACCTACAGCAAGACATGGAGGAAACCACCCACTGGATACTCGATGATCCACTCATCAGAGCCAGGCTGAATATATGGTGCAATGACTTGCACAAGACGGCCATCCCCTGCCCAGCAATAACAAGCACAAGCTCACCAGTTTGACAAAATCACGGGTGAGAGCCCGCGAGGCCGAAGCAGCACGTCGACGCCGCGAAGCAGATTCCGCCGTTCGAGCCCGCGAGGCCGAAGCTGCTCGACAAGCTGCACGGCTGCGGCGAGAAGACCATCCGAGGGACGTGTATTGTTATGCCAGGGCTCCCAACCCAAACTTCCTTGCTTCAACAAGGCATTCAAGCTGGTAGAACGTCTGACGCAACCAGCGTCAACACCCGCTGATGCAACGGGGCGGGAGTCTTACGCAATCCCCGGCAACTCCGGCGATGCGGCCAACGCAACCAGCGTCAACACCAGCTGATGCAACGAGGCGGGAGTCTTACGCAATCCCCGGCAACTCCGGCGCTGCGTCTGACTCAACCGAGGGAAATCTCTCCCGCAACGTGCGGCAAGCCCTCTCCCCCGCGGATCCGGTTCCAGCCAGCGACCCACGGCGGTTCCTGATTGAAGCCTTCGAACTACTGGCTGATGCAAGGGGTCGGCCAGGGCTATAAAAGAACCAAGCTGCGCGGAGCGAGACAGCGAGACAGCGAACGAAGAAATCCCGGGTCGTCGTCGCACCGCTGTGCGAGCCCAATAAGCTGTCGGCCCCAGCGCCGAATATGTAAAGCCTCTGTATATATGCATATAAATTTGCCTTAACTCACCGTCGCCTTGATCGCTCCGTCTATCAGCTCTGCGCAGAAGCAGTCGCAAGCTGTTACCCAACAGTATAGACCTAGTATTTTATAATTTCCAGTTCCAACCCGTACAAGAACCGCTGTCCCTTCACTTCACGGACCACAAAGCCGTGATAATGAAGGGACAACGCAAGCCAAGCATCATCTAATTAAGAAAAATAAAAGTTTCATGTTTGTAATATACACACAGTGTTTCTCACTCTTCATATGATGATTGATGGGGCGTTACACAGAACATTCACGGTTTACCGATGATTTTCTCCGGAGCTTCGCCCCCACTCATCATCATTCACCACGTGGATATGCTGTGATTTTTTTTTCAACAAGCCCAAGGGGTGCTTCATGACCCCATACCTGCCAAGTCTCCCGGATTACCCGGGAGACTCCCGGATTTTGAACGTTTCTTCCAGTTGTACGGTTCGTAGGAAAATCTCCCGGAAATCCAGTTTTGCCCCGCGCGTCCAGTGCATTGCGCGCCCCGTGCGTCACGGTGACGCGAGGTGGGACGTTTCGCGTACAGATGCGCTACACGCATTTAAAAATTGATCCTAAATGTGTTATAGGTTATATCAGCCGTTAATATTTCGTATACGATGCGTTTGTGTACACAAAAATCTATCCCACAAGTTATCTCGCCTTCCAAATTTTGTGTCACTACTGCTTTAAGTGGAGAGCCCAGCACTTAAAAGGGTAGCCGTTACCGATGTCTGTCGAGATAGCGTGTTCGTCAGCGCTCGCGACCGTCCCCGTCTCAACGGCGCCCCTTATGGTCCCTTGCCGGACGAAATAACTGGTAAGCAAGCGACGACAGGCCTCGCACGCGGAGCGATGTTATCGCATGTGCCCTTCGCGCGACGGTGACGGCTGGGTCGTTTCATCTCTGCTTCAACCGCGTTCGTCCCTAGCGCTAGCGCGCATTTACTCGCACGTGAAACAGACGATGCGTAAGCGATGTTATCGGTTTGGACTCTGTACAGATCAGCGGCGACCGCAAAATCCCGCTGACAGTGTCCATATAATTGCTATCGCAGTACCCCACTCGCCCCCCCCCCCCCCCCCCCCCCCCCCCCCCCGTTGAGTAGATCTTCCGGATTCCGTTTCTCCAAACTTGGCAGGTATGTGACCCCTTTAACTGCTATTCAGTACGCTCGCACACCATACCTCGCATGCAAGTGCGAAGGTAATTTGCGGTGCGTAACCTATTCATTCCCGAATTAACGCCTTAAGCGCGCCGAACGTTACTATTACTAGTGAGAGAAATGAATTCTGCCAACGAGCGGGTTGCTCGCCTTCGGCAACAGTCGGCGTTTTCGCAATGGATGACGTTTTCTTGTTGTTTTATTTGTACATGTTTAGCTTGTGTTCCACCTACTACGCACTGCTGTAGCGCGACTGAATTAAGTATTTACTTGTTCATCTGGATATCCCCCAACAAAAAGAAAGCCCGTATTCCTGCACGATGAGTTCAAATAACACTTTGTGTCCTGCGTGCTAAAATATTCATCCGCACTTCTTATTCAGTTCTCCATGAAATGTAGGACAGTCGATAGGTTTACTGAGGAAAGCTAGGTGGCTGACAGCGCTTTAGCGCTACGGAGACGTTCAAGATACACACGCTTGTTTTTATTCCAGTAACAGTGCACAAAGGTAACTGTACAGCACGGAACTTTATTCGATTGATTACTTGCACGACAGTAATGGAACAAAGGCTCGGTTATTTCACGGGAACAAAGTTCGTTTTTTCATGCGAATAATGTCCGCTGCCTTCCGTCAATCTATAACAGCGCAACACAAACGCTCAAGATAATGTAAAGAAAAAAATATGTGGCTTCGCGTGAAATTACTACGACATAAATCTGAAGTACGCCGTTTTGGATTAATTTACACCATCAGGGCTCTTCAACGCGTACCTTAATCTATGTACACGGGTGTTTTTGTATAAATTTCGCCACAAGTTAAAATTGCGCAAGGCAACTCAGTTTTGCGATTTCCGTGTCATTCCATTTTCTGTTCTTTTAAGGGGACAATTTGAGTACCGCAGTGTCAGGCGTGACTTGACAGAAATATTTCTCTGTAGTGGAACCAGGACCGTACACAACTAAAGCTCGTCGCTTAACTTATAAACAACAGTCCCGAAGTTATACACCCAACCACCACGCGCAAGTGCATGAAAGCCTTTTTTTTTTACCACCGAGCCGTTAAAAGGCTATATCCAGATGAGATTTAATACTTCTCAACTTTAGGACAACGCCAAGTTCATTTTGCAATGCGTTTGAACCACAGAGCGGCACCTACACTGATATGACTCTCGTGAACGACGACCACACACAGCACTATCGACAAGTGCACCCACTGATCTTATTACAGTACATATACAGCCGATCAAGGCCAAATGCTTCTTCACATCGTGTTAGGACGAGCGGTTAAAGTTGCACTAACGCAACGGAACAAACCGCCTTTTGAGGACCTGCATGGCGTACGCGCATGCAAACACAACGTGGCTAGCAGAAGACGTATGGAACAATCCACACTATAGGCGCGGTTCAGCCAGAAGTCGCCAGGCGACGCGATGCAGCATAGAGCCGCCATGCATCTCCGGGGGCGTCGCATCTAGTGCCAAGAGAGCGCCGCGCACGCCTGAACGGGAAGTTGCAACCAATACGTTCAGCAATATGATAACAAGAGCAAACGCACAGAGCCATGACGTAACTTTTCGGCAGGTCCTTGACCCCCTGCCAAGTGGGATGATTGGACGAATTGGCACGAAATGATAGGACGTTGGCACGATGCGCATCGCGTATCAACGTCCTCGATCTTCTTTATTTTCGCCCTTTTTTCGTGCGCTCTATACTTGTTGCCATCACACGGCTTCCATAGCGCGCTAGTGGGGATGCGAGGAGAGAGAAAGCCGCGCGGCCACTGCATCAAAAATCAAAAAATTTTATTCGCGAGAGGTTCATGGGGCAGCGTAGTCCAATAAATAGGTGTTTATTTAGAAAGGTGTATGAGGGCCCTTTTAACAGGTATGCATTCCTCAAAGGAATGCATACCTGTTAAGTAATGCATGTGTATGCCTTTGAGGAATGCATGTATATGCATTCCTCAAAGTTCAAGAATCAAGATTTTATCCCGAAAGCCAAATGCGATAACATTGTGGTAAACGTTGAGTGCGTTTTCTTCGACAAGGTCTGCATGCCTAAAAGCGACGAAAAAAAGAGTTAATTGAACTATTAGCATATCCTTTATGGTTTATACTCATGGTCCTGAAGATGACGTGGGCTTTTAAAATATTATAGTTAGGGCTCCGTGTTTTCGGTGTTTATATTTCTTGAAAATTGGCGGGTGTTTATCGGAGTTCATATTTTTGGTGGAAATTCCGCGTTTATTGGAGTTTATTTCTCGTAAAAGCCCAATTCTCCGAAATTCGGAATTTCGCATTATTCTCAAAACCCCAAAATTTTAGATCAATTCATATCTGAATACTAAAACGTCAAAACACACGAAGCACATTTTATTTTTTTCTGGAAGGTTTGAATGCACACAAACATAAATGCACAAGCGAAATACTTGAGCACAAAGCACCTGTATTTATGCGTATAACAACCTTAGCTTAAAGCTTGCTGTAAAAGACGCAAGCATACTTTGCGAGGTTGCTGTCAGTGATCGAAGCGCGCTCCTTTCGATTGACGACTTTCAGCTTTGAAAATGCCACGAAAGTTACAGCGCCAAAGGAACGGGGACAAAAGGAGAAACGAACACCAAAGGACGAGCGGTGTTCGTTTCTCCTTTGTCCCCGTTCCTTTGGCGCTGTAACTTGCGTGGCTCTAAGTTATGAACCAACTAGCCCTCATGAAGCTGTTAGTAATTGAAAATGCCCTTTCAACGTTGGCGCTAGAAACAGGTAGCGCCAGAAGACGCAGCGCGCAGCGAGAAAGCACTGGCTACTGGACATTGTGAAGTCTCCAAAACGACAGGGGTTCAACAATGTTACATATTTCATAGCACTCATAGTTCGCAAAATCACTCAGGAGCTGGCTCATGTCGTCAGTTTCAAGAAGAACTAATTGAAAAATAAGCGCATAGGTTTGGAACGCGCAGGGTAGCTCATTCTTCACATTTTGATTCACAATTTGAACAGTACCAAAACTATTCTTTGGTGTACTGGAGTTGATCGCACAGGTTCCTCTCAGTTGTCTGTCGCCACTTTTCGGCGACAGCAGCGTAGTATACGTGAATGTCTGCGACAGTCGTTAAGCGGTCATTCTCGTCAAAGAGGTCCAACAGACTTGTGACATCTGATGCAAAGACCTCGGTTGGATCACGCTGTGGGATGACGTGAGGCGTTCACTTTCCCACATATTTTATTGCTGCTTGCTCTCCGATGTACAACCACAGCCGCTGTCGTTCTTACGGGCGTCTTCTTCTCACGCGCTAGGCTCGAACGTGCGGAGCAGCTGAAGCGCAACTTCGTCGTCTTCTCTCGCGTTGACGGCTAGCCATAGGGCCTCCCCTCTAGCGAGGTAGCCAGTGCGCGAAGGAGCGATCCTTATGAGTAGCTGGTAGTTGCTACTGTTGCGAAGCGCGTTCGTCTGGTGTTGGATGATGGCTTGTCGTCTGCGAGGATGGCGTCGGTGTCGAGGAAGGCCGGCTTAATGCGGTCAATGGAGACACTGTCCTCGCGTGCATTAAGCAGCAGGACAAAATGCTTGGGGCAACGCTTGATGACTCTAAAGGGTCCGTCGTAAGGCGGTTGTAGTGGTGGTCTGATAGCATCGTGCCGTACGAAGGCGTGTGTGCAATCCCGCAGAGCACGACTGACGAAACTTGGGCGTGAGTGTTGACGTGGTGGGATAGGAGACACGTCTTTCATGGCGTTCCTGAAGCGACTGGCATAATCAGCAACGTCCATTGGTGGTACCGGAGACACGTCGAAAAACTGGCCAGGAAGCCTTAAGGTCGTGCCAAAAACGAGCTCAGCTGAGGAGCAAGAAGCGTCCGTTCGTATCGTGCTGCGAAGGGCGAGGAGGACGAGTGGCAGTCGCTCCGTCCAGGGTATCAATGATCGTGAGTCCATGAGCGAGGCTTTGAGTTGGCGGTGAAACCGCTCAACCATGCCATTCGACATAGGGTGGTCGTCTTGATGTGGTTGACAGCAAGCATGCGGGACAAAGTCCGGAAGAGCGCGGAGTCAAATTGACGACCTCGATCCGTTGTGATGGTCTTGGGAGCTCCGTAGCGGCTTATCCACACGGTGATGAGTCTGTGGGCAACTGACTCTGCGGTGATGTTGGTGAGCGGTAGTGCCTCAGGCCACCGCGTGAACCGGTCTACGCACGTTAATATATACCGGCGGTTTTCCGATGGGGGCAAAGGGCCTACGAGGTCCAGGTGCACGTGACTAAACCGTGAGTCGGGAGGTGTGAAGGTACCCAGTGGGCTGACTGTGTGACGCTGGACTTTGGTTTGCTGGCACTTGAGACAAGCACGTGTCCAGCGGCGGACGCCGATGTTCATACGTGGCCATAAATATCGCGCTGTGATGAGGCGTTGAGTCGCACGTATGCCGGGGTGCGACAAGGAATGCAAGGCGTCAAAGACACTGCGGCGAAATGGCGCTGGAACGTACGGGCGAGGACAACCGGTAGACGTGTCACAAACGAGGGGAATCACGCGGCCTGGAAGTTGGACATCTTCGAACTTGAGGGAGTTCTCTTGGCGTCGGAGAACCTGAAGTTCGCTGTCCTCCTGTTGTGCAGTAGCCATTGCTGCAAAGTCGACTGGCGGGCGCTCATCCATCGTTGCGTTGATTTCTACGCGGGATAGTGCGTCAGCCACGGGGTTGTCTTTGCCACTGATGTGCAGGATATCGCTCGTGAACTCCGATAGGTAGGCAAGCTGGCGGATCTCACGTGGGGTGTGGGCAGAGTTGGTAGCGGTCGAGGTAGACGTGAGCGGCTTGTGGTCGGTGAGGATATGGAATTGCCGACCTTCGAGGACGTGACGAAAATGCTTGACAGCCAAATAGGCCGCGAGTAGTTCGCGACCGAACGTGCTGTAACGGGACTCGGTCTGTGAGAGTTTCCTAGAGAAGAAAGCGACCGGCTGCCAAACTCCGTCGACCAACTGCTGCAGGACTGCTCCGATGGCGACGTCGGAGGCGTCCACGGTGAGTGACGTGATGGCGTCGCTCTTTGGATGCGCGAGGAGCGTTGCGTTAGCCAGAGCTTCCTTGATGCAAGTGAAAGCTGTCTAAGCGTCGTCTGTCCAGGAGATGGAAGAGTTCGGCTTCGTTTGACCGGAGAGAAGTGCATGTAGCGGTTGCAAGATGGCCGCGCAGTGTGGAATAAACCGACGGTAATAGTTGGCAAGCCCGAGGAATTCACGCAGCTTCTTTGTAGTTGTTGGCCGTGGAAACTGCAATATAGCTTCCACGCGCGCCGTCGGTGGAGAGATCCCACGGGAATCCACGCGATGGCCAAGGAAGTCCAGTGAGGAAACTCCGAACTCGCTCTTCGATCCGTTGACGACAAGTCCATATTTCCGGAGCCGCGTGAAAACCTGACGCAGGTGAAGTTCGTGATCTTCTGCTGAAGTGCTGAAGACGAGGATGTCGATGTACGCGAAGCAGCAGGTCAAACCACGAAGAACCTGGTCCACGAACCGTTGAAAGGTTTGTGCTGCGTTTCGTAGACCGAAGGGCATCCGTATGTATTCAAACATGCCAAAAGGTGTTATTATGGCAGTCTTCGGTACGTCGGAAGGCTCGACAGGTATTTGGTGTAATAATACGGTAGGTATCGATAGGTATTTGGTGGTATGCCTTCACTAGGTCGATTTTGCTGAATACGATGGAACCGTGCAGCAATGCCGTGAAGTCCTGGATGTGCGGTATCGGATAGCGGTCTGGTACCGTCACTTTGTTGAGGGCGCGATAGTCACCGCACGGTCTCCATTCACCTGAGGGTTTGGGGACCATGTGTAGCGGTGAGGACCAGGCACCGGAAGAGGGGCGGACATATCCGAGGTCAAGCATGTGCTCGAATTCTTGCCGTGCAATCTTGTAACGGTCAGGTGCGAGACGACGAGCACGTGCAAACACCGGTGCTCCTACTGTCACAATGTGATGAGTGACATTGTGGCGCACTGGATCTTCAAGAGATGGAGCACGGAAGAGGTCGGAAAATTCTTCCAGAAGCGTAGACCACGGCGGAGAGACTTTGGCATGAGCTTGCACGAGACGTAAGGGTGGTAAACTCGATGTCATGCCTTGAACTGTTAGGTGGGTCTCAGAATGCACGAGGCGGCTATGTCGTAGGTCCACCACAAGCTTAAAATGCCAAAGAAAATCCGCACCGATAATTGGTACACGCACGTCGGCGATTAAGAAGATCCAACGAAATGTGCGTCTCAAGCCGATGTCAAGCGTAACAGACCACTGTCCGTAGGTCCGTATGGTGGAACCATTAACAGCTGTGACAGGCGGCGTTGTCTGGCGTCGTCGACGGTCCTCCAGCGTAGGAGGAACAACACACACTTCGGCACCCGTGTCGATGAGGTACCGAACTTTGGTGACGCGGTCCGTGACGTGGAATAGGCGGCTGTATGTCGGGCCTGCAACACTGGCCGCCGTCAGTGCGTGGCCCGTGCGTTTCCCGCAAACTGGCATGGCTGATGGCACTGACGAGCGCGTGCCCCGTATCGGTGGTGGTACCAGCAGACGCTGCGAGGCAGACTTGGCGATTTATCGCGGCTTTGGCGTCGTTGTCGTGACGTATTGCGTCGGTGGTCTGCTTTCAGCAAGCTCAGTTCAGCGGCCAGCTGGTCCATTTTGCGGTTGAGCTCCTTGTTAGCTTGAAGGAGGCGGTCTAAGCGGTCATCGCGGACCGGCGCAAAGTGGGAAGAATCACGTCTCTCGATTGCAGATATGGACGGGGCACCGACATCCATAATCTTGTCGGCCATCTGTGCCAGTGAGTCGAGAGTTTCCGTGGAGGACACACTCAAAATCATCCGCACCTGCTGCGGCAGTCGCTGTAGGAAGAGCTCTCGTAGGATGGATGCGTCCAATGCAGCAGGGCTGTCCCCGATGAGATGTCGCATGCGACGCAGAAGCTCCGTAGGTTTGCGGTCACCGAGTTCCTCCGCGGTGAGCAGCTGCTGCAGCCTACGCTGTTCCGACTCGGTTGTCCGGCGGATGAGCTCTGCTTTAAGAGTGTCGTAGGGGTTGTCAGGAGGCGGAGAGCGCAGAATGTCTCTTACGATGGCGATGACAGCAGGTGATAAAGCGCCGATGACATAGTCGTACCTCGCTGATTGCGATGTTACCCGGTGTCGTCGGAAGAGTGGCTCGACGCTCAGAAACCAGAGTTCCGAGTCCGGCTGCCAAAACTCCGGTATCTTGAGAGTAGCGACGACAGGGTCGGGTACCGTGGGATTCGGCGTTGCGTCACTGTTGGGTGTGGTGTCCATGGTCAGTCGGAATGTACGTTGCTGAAGTCCTTACTGTAGTCACCGAAGAAACGGGGATGGCCGTGACGCTCAGTGCGTTGGCGAAGGGACGAGCAGGAGGCGCGTTGCCGTTCGATGTGCCTTCGCCAACGCACTGAGCGTCACGGCCATCCCCGTTTCTTCATCCATCATCCCACAACGCCATTGACTGATCAGTGCGTGCAAACGAACCCCCAGTATGGGATAAACTTGGTATACCAGGATACGCTCTGCCTCAAGTTCCTTAATGATTGAGAGCACGGCACACGGATTGGACTTCAGAAACCTCATCTTAACGAGCAAGTCGTGCACAGCTTCAGGTGATGAAATAAGACTCTTGAGCTTCTCACACTTCGTTCCCGGCTTCGTCGCTTCTCAAGAAAGACAATATGGCGCGCCAGTAGTCGAAAATATCTTCTATAGCTTCATAAAAAGAGAACAACTTCGACGGACATACGGTTTTCAGCGACTTCATGGACATGCCCATGGCCAAGCACACGAGACGAAACTTACGGCGCAGCTCCCCGACGACTTTAACATGGCAGGAAAGTGCACAACAAAATCGTGAACTACCTTAAACGAGCTCGTCCAAAATCGCTAACTACGTTAAACAGAGCGTTGTTGAGTAGTTGGCACGGATCTTTGAAGTGAAGAGCCTTGATTTCGGGGTTGGAGAGTTGCAAGTCCTTGTGAAGCTTCTGAGTATAGGAAGCTGAGTCGGAGCATAATACAGCTATGTCTCCTAATACAGCTACGCGCGGTAAACTTTAAATCGGTCAAACCAGAAGATGTATCAATGAGCGCTTAGAACTTGCCCTTTCGATAAAGAACGGAACCAGGTCCTAGTGGCTCTTGAAATCGGAGTTTATCGGATAAATCCGAATTGTCAAAAATTTTACCGGCGAATGTTTATCGGATTTTTTCGGATAAAACCGAAAACACGGAGCCCTAATTATGGTGAACGTGGAAGGCAATTCTCACAACATTTCTAAACATAAAACGATTTAGTTTTACATGTATGTAGCAGGATCTGACATGATGTCGTCTCGCATCATTATGCTGAAATTTCGTTAGTTTTTAATTATTAAAGGCTCGTCAATACTAATAATATCTGGGGTTTAACGTCCCAAAACCACGATATGATTATGAGAGACGCCGTAGTGGAGGGCTCTGGAAATTTCGACCACCTGGGGTTCTTTAACGTGCGCCTAAATCTAAGTACACGGGCCTCAAACATTTTCGCCTCCATCGAAAATGCAGCCGCCGAGGCCGGGATTCGATCCCGCGACCTTCGGGTCAGCAGTCGAGCGCCATAACCACTAGACCACCGTGGCGGGGCGCTCGTCAATACTAAGCTGGTTTCATTGAACATAAGAGCCACTACGGTGTCAGTGTGTCCATCTTGTTCTGCTGTGTGTACGAGGTTGCAGGTTCGTATTTCAGCCAGCGGCGGGCGGCTGAACTCAGGCGTGGCACCGAAAACTGTGAGCACGGCGCTTTGTGACCACGTTAAAAAAGTCGAGATTGCCAACATTAATCCAGAGACCCCATCTACACGGCGTCCCTCATTATTTAAAGTGTATATGTCCAATAAATATTTACGTTGTTCACTGGCATCTATATATGGCAGTATTTAATTCTTCGGTGTCATGGCAACGTGAATGTACATGTGTTATTTATTAAGGTTAAAGCCGCATATGGCTCATCTAGTGGCTCATCGAGTCTAGTGGGCCGATCCCGGAAGGTATATTGCATGCAGCAGCGGTTATGGTACGCAGAAAGCTTTCAAGGTGGGAGGGAATGGTCTAAGGCTATGCCAAGTGATTGGAAGGAATAATTAGCAGTTCATAAGAAACGTGAATTGCGATGAATTAGAGGGAACCAAACGTAAATTAAAGGTGAATCACACGCGCACTATACTTAGTAATAATCGCTGGGGTTTTAGGTGCCAAAACCGCGATATGAGCTTGAGGCAAGGAGCAGTGGGGGACTTCAGATTAGTTTCGACCACCTGCGGGGTTCTTTAACATGCACTTAAATCTAAGCAAACGGGTGCTCTTGCATTTCGCCCCCATTGGAATGAGGCCGCCGCGGCCGGGAATTGAAACCGTGCCCTCGAGCTAAGCGGCGCGAATCTCACGCGCTGAGGTACCACAGCGGGTTGTGAGTTGAAGTTATATAAAGGAGAATCACATGAGAAGTAAAGTAAATAAAAAAAAAAATTAATAATAATAATAATAATAATAATAATAATAATAATAATAATAATAATAATAATAATAATAATAATAATTTGTTTTACGCCCCAAAACCACCATTTCAGACTCCGTATAGGGAGGGATAGTAAAATAACAGCGCAAGAAACGACGGACGAACACACAGAGACAAACGAGCGCTGACTTCCAACTGGTTTATTTATGCAGAAACATAGAATTTATAGCACTCACATATCACAAGAAACAGATAATCACACAATGCGCAGAAAGTCTTTTTCTTTATGAAGAAGAGCTATTGAAGGAGTGCTGATGACCAAGCTTATCAATCAAGTCAGCTTCTGTGATTGCACGCGTGTCCTGTTCCCGGTTTTTAGCGACGACACTCGACTTGACAAACAAGGGAACGCCCCCGCAGCGAGAACAATGATGAGCTAGGTTGCGTTGCTTATATTTTTCTACATTCTACGTGCGCTCAGATAATCTAGAATTGAGGCACCTGTCCGTCTGTGGCCTATACGTACAATTTGCCGCACGATAATGGTACACGATATACAACGTTCACTGTGCACTGGACAAACTTAATCTTATGCTTAATATAGTACATGCTGCAACTTTTTTGCGGTGCGGGTCAGTGATCCTGCAAATCTTAGACAACTTATCAGGTGCAGAAAATGCAACACGAGCATTAGCTCGCTGGGCTATTTTCTCAGATGGTGGGAAAGAGTATGCAAATATGGAACAACTGCGGTTTTTCGCTTTTGTGCAGCCAACCTGCAAGTCAATTGCTCAGACCTGTGCTCTTTTCTGAGCAAAACCTCAAGTATTGAGGTTAACAAAAACTTGGAAAGCCCCGCGTCTATTAAACGAAGAGCTTGTCTGTTAAGGCTCTCGGTCATGGCATGAGAACGTGATATTTTAAGCGCATTAGTGAAACATAGCTTACATAAATGCTTCGCTTGACGAGTTTTGAATGCGCGGAGTCATACTTGTAGGCAACCTAGCTGGGTGTGTCCAGATAAGATCGAACACGAGGTCTCGGTCACCATTCTCGATTTCGATGAAATTTAGCAGGGGCGTAGCCAGAAATTTTTTCGGGAGGGGGGGTTCAACCATACTTTATGTATGTTCGTGCGTGCGTTTGTATGTGTGCATGCCTATATACGCAAGCAAAACTGAAAAATTTCGGGGGGGGGGGTTGAACCCCCCAACCCCCCCTTGGCTACGCCCCTGAAATTTAGTGTAGGCCTATAGGCATTAGACCTAACAATGGTTTCGAAGTTAGTCTGCGAAAAAAATTTTGTTCTCCTGAAAAAAAAAAAACATGTATAATATGTATAACATAGTACGCGACCCAATACCAAACCTTATATGACTTCCACACAGCGCGCCCAGTTTTTTTCTAATGTGCTGCCAGTGTTCCCAGTGCGCGAGCAGACACTGTACAGCGTCGCCAGTGCCTCCCAGCGCGCTGTAAGACACTGGGCCACACTGTACAGTGTTCCCAGCGTCTTTCAGCGCACTGGGCGGCACTGGCCACGCTGTACAGTTTGTTCCAGTGCCTCCCAGCGCGCTGTAGTACACTGCGGCACACTGTACAACGTTTCCAGTGCCACCCAGTGCGCTGAAAGGCACTGGGAGGCACTGGGAACGCTGTTTTTTCCGATAGGGAAGGGTGTTTAGGCCATTGGAAAAACCCTATGATATGGGTGTTTTGATACGTGAAAACACCCTTTTCCTAGGGTGTAAGGGCGCTATTTATAGACACGGCAAAACCCCCTTAAGGGTGTAAAGTGGTTTACTGTGTGAGCGCCCACAGCACTGAGCGGCCGCTGCTGCGTATTTGTCAAGCGGCTGATCGCAAGACAAAGCTAGCTGAACCATGTGACACCTGGCTGCGCATTTGTTGGTGTGGAACTGCTGCTTTGCGATTATGTCGCGTACAGTTATTTTGAACAACTTATATCTGATTTTCAGCGCGTAACACACTGTAAACCACTTTGCACCCTTAAGGTGGTTTCAAGCAAGCAAAACACCCATTTGCCCAACCAAAATTTGCAAAAATTAGGGTGTAAGGGTGTTTGCCTTCCCCAAAGCGCCTTTAGGAGGTGATGTTCTAAGTAAAACACCCTTTAGGAGTTAAGCGTGTTATGGGTTATCGAAACACCCACGGCCCGTACCACAGCGTGCAAGATGATAACAGGGACTCGCTGATTAAAAAGTCGTTGGATCTTAGGCCAGTTTAGATTAAAAGATATCTCTCTTTTAGGGCTATCTACAGCATACCATAACTTTACGCCTATTGTCTTCATGTTTAATGTTCATTTATAAGGAACAGAAATATCCCCACCGGCACTGAACGGCGGCTTAGGATACTACGCCTATATATACAAAGTGGTCAGTGTAAGGCTGTGTAGCGCGAGCGCTCCGTCCATGGGGTATCTTACAATACGCTCTGTTGTGTGTATGATTTGACGCGTGCGTGCACCTTCTATGTTGACGTCATCTGTATTTGCGCGTTCCCCGAGTCTTGACTGGTAGATTTTATTTTTCACGTTTTTTTCAATGATAAGGATGCTTAGGCAATTGGAAACACCCCATGACAAGGGTGTTAGGCTAGTGGCAACACCACCCTATGGTATGGGTGTTTTGATACGTAAAAACACCCTTTTCCTAGGGTGTAAGGGTGTTAGTTATAGACACGGCAATACCCTCTTAAGGGTGTAAATTGGTTTACTGTGCAAATGGCACGGCTGCTAGACCAGCTTGGTCATATTTGACGCAATATAACTTGTTAGCAACCAAAATAATGCAACGTTTTTTTTATGCAGAATGGTAGATGACATCCTTGACTTCAATCAGAGGGATTTTAAAAAAATTGAAGACGGTCTTCTTGAGAAAACTATTTTCAAACTTCGGCGTTTTTGGTAAATCACTTACGTTTCAGCCTAATTATCGAGTGAAACAGAGCGTGATAAAAACACGGAAGTAATTTTAGGAGAGAGCCAAATGTCAAAGTTAATATGTACTGATTTTTCTTATCCTCACTTCAACTTGTTTGCAGCAATAAATTCCTGAAATACAGGTATTTTGTGTGATTTGCCATGTTTGTGATTTTTTTCTTCAAAACTGCTTCGACAAGCAAGGGAAATTATAGACTCATAAGATTGTATTTCACTTGTTTTTTTAGGGGAATAAGTATTGTGACCATGAAGTGCACCGTCTTTTCCCTATAGTACGCTCAAAATTCAGAAATTGCGAAATTGGCGGAAATGTTTTTGCGGCCAAAAATCATATATATTTTTTTCAGTTGAAAAAAAAATTTTTTTCGCAATACTAACTACGAAACCACTGTTCTAGGTCTAATGCCTACACAGTAAACCACTTTACACCCTTAAGGGGGTTTTGCCGTGTCTATAACCAGCACCCTTACACCCTAGGAAAAGGGTCTTTTCACCTATCAAAACACACATACCATAAGGCATTGCCACTGGCCTAACACCCTTATCATGGGGTGTTTCCAATGGCCTGAACACCCTTATCACTGAAAAATGTGAAAAATAAAATCTACCAGTCAGGGAACTCGCAATTTCAGATGACATCAGCATAGAAGGTGCACGCACGCGCCAAACCGCTCGCACAACAGAGCGTATTGTAAAATACCACATGGACGGAGCGCTCGTGCTACACAGCCTTACACTGACCATCTGATATATATATAGCCATAGTATCTTAAGCCGCCGTTCAGTGCCGGTGGAGATATTCCTGTTTCAACATTAAGAGAATATAGGCGTAAATTTATGGTACGCTTGTAGATAGTCCTAAAAGAGACATATCTTTTAATCTAAACTCGCCTAAGATCCAACGACATTTTAATCAACGAGTCCCAGTTATCATCTGGAATGCTGTGGCATGGGCCATGGGTGTTTCGATAACCCATAACACCTTTAACTCCTAAAGGGTGTTTAGTTAGAGCATTACCCCTTAAAGGCTATTTTGGGGAAGGAAAACACCCTTACACCCTAATTCTTGCAAATTTTGGTTAGGCAAAAGGGTGTTTTGCTTGCTTGAAACCCCCTTAAGGGTGCAAAGTTGTTTACAGTGTAGACCTAAGCTAAATTTCATCGAAATCGGGAATGGTGACCTCGTGTTCGATCTCATCTGCTGGACACACCCAGCTGATCATTGTTCTCGCTGCGGGTGCGTTCCGTTGTTGGTCAAGTCGAGTGTCGTCGCTAAAAACCGGGAACAGATCACGCGTGAAATCACAGAAGCTGACTTGATTGATAAGCTTGGTGATCAGTGTGTTAGCACTCCTCCAATAGCTCTTCGTCATGAAGAAAAGAATTTTCAGCGGATGATGTGATTATCTGTTTCTTCTGATATGTGAGTGCTATAAATTCTATGTTTCTGCATAATTAAACCAGTTGGAAGTCAGCGCTCGTTTTTCTCTCTGTGTTCTTCCGTCGTTTTTTTTTTTTTTTTTTGCGCTGTTATTTTACGATCATGAAAAACCAATTAGCCCGATTTACCGCCATATATATAGTGGAGGAATACCGGAAATTTTGACCACCTGGGGTTCTTTAACCTGCACCTAAATCTAGACACACGGGCCTCTAGCATTCTGCCTCCATCGAAATGCGGCCGCCGCCGACGCCGGGATTCGATCCCGCGACCTTCGGGTCAACAGTCAAGCACCATAACCACACCGCGGGGGGTAATAAAAATACACTCAAACCTCATTATAACAAAGTCACATATGCCAAGAAAATAACTTCGTTATATCCGAAATATCGTTATAAACGTTTACTCATAACACTGTATTTCTGACAAGACTACTCCTCATTTACTTCGTTATAACCGATAATTTCTTATATCCGTGTTCGTTATATCGATGTTTGAGTGTAGTAACTTAGTAAGGGTATGTAAGTGAATGAACTATGAATTAACAGTGAACGAAATGTCAAAGTGAAGCATAGTGAAAGTGAATGAACGCGAATTAAAGGCGAATCAAATATGAATTAACACCTCGGCGGCCAAGTCTCACCGTGTAGAACCAGTAATGACGCCTATAGGCGACCGAAAGTGTGCAATAGGAAGTAACTATAAGCAATCGACTGATAACGTTGAAGTTATGATTTCTTTTTTATTTACAGTGAGTGCTCTTGTAGAGAGCTAAATAACTAGACGAAAACGTTTCATTGAAAATCGCAGACTCTCACAAGAGGCATCTGTCAATTGGATTAGTTTCTAGAAGTGCGACACTGCAGCTTTCTGCAGTGCGGTGAACAAAGCGCTAGAAGTTCAAAATCCTTCGCGCGCGCCCATGAACGTCCGATTGACTCGTCCCACGTTTGGTGGCGCACCTGTTTCTTTTACTGATATATATAGTGAAGGGGCGTTGCGGCGGTGTATACACTCGCGCTGGTGCATACGCGAAGCTCCAGTCGCTTATCTGCCCGGCGTTGATTCGCACGAGTCTGTCCGGCGTCCCGTGCGCTTTGTTTACAACGTCGCTGGAACCATCCAGGTAATTGAATGTTTCAGAAGCTTGCGCCGCTTTTTCTTTTTTTTTTCTGTCGCCACGCAGCTGTCGCGAGGAATATTTCCCTGATTATATGTATCGGCGAATTTCCTTGTCAGAACCTTATGATTTCTCCGAGCGCGATGCGCTGAATGAGAAAACATGGTGGAATAAGATACGCGGTTCCACTGGTTGACTTAAACAGACATGCCTCAAGTTGAACTGCACTCGCAAAGCACGCAATCTCGCGTGGGACCGACAAAATGAAAATGGGTTCTCGCTCTTGGGGGAAACAGATAAGAGCTGCAAGTTTACCACTGTAATTCACTATCAGCGTTAACTCGCTTTGTCAGCAACGCATTGAAAGAGGCCTCGCGTGCACAAAACAAGTTCCACGCATCAGGAATGTGCTTTGTTCCCGTATCCTGCTTCCTTTCTTTTTCGCAAATACCTGGAACAATTGCTGCATACGCTGGTCTCGTATTCCTTTCCTGAAGCTCAATTCGAAGCTGCGGATTGCACTGTAAGTGTCCGGATAGAGGTTGCACTTTCATTTGCTTTAACTTCGTTTAATGCATGTTTCACTTGACTGTGTGCATACGTAGCAACGAAAAAACTCCAAGCCTGCGCTGAACATGCAGTACAGTCACAGCGTATACGCTTGAGGAGGAGAAGGACTTGTCCGATATAATTGTTTACTGAGGAGGAGAAGCGAACATCCTTGAAGGCGATATACATATACTGCAATTTTGTGGAATTTTTAAAAAACTTTATCTCGGTGTGCATACGTAATTAGAGCGGTGTCGAGGAGCACAAGTTACGTGATATATATATATATATATATATATATATATATATATATATATATATATATATATATATATATATATATATATATATATATATATATATATATATATATATAGCCGGTTGAATAGAAATATACGTTAGAAGGAGTACAGACAAAAATTAAACTGCATCAACGTAAAAGAGGCGACGACGAGACGAGAACACGGGACTAGCGCTAATTTCAAGCTGTTGTTTATTGCGTTAGGGAACCCCAGGCGCTCAAAATTAATCCGCAGTCCTCCACTACGGCGTGCCTCATAATCATATTGTTGGTTTGGCACGTAAAACCACAGTATAATCGAACGTTGTTTCTTAAGAAAATGCGAAATTTGCACGTTCGACATCACGGGAACGGCACCGAACATCACCTTCACGATGAAGCAGAAAGAAAACAAAATCTCCGGAACACCCAAATCAACCACATCACAGCCACGCTCCTTCTCAAAACTACGTGCGCATGTGTGGCAAAAATAGACAATTTTGATATAATACAATGCCACGTTTCTCACTCCTAGGTTTAAATGCACAAATATACCCTATAAAGAGGACGGAGGGATGACCGCCGCCGTAGCTCAGTGGTATAGAGCATCGGACACGTTATTAGAAGGTCGCAGGTTCGGTCCCTGCCGGCGGCAAGTTATCCTTTCGTCCACTTTACTTTCTTCACATATCCCAATTATTCAAATAACGTCTCCTATACTTTCCTTGACATTATTGTCTGCTAGTTCTCATTATTATTCTGTCTAACAAAGAAAAACGAGCCCTTAAAAGCCATCTTCTTTCCTACGTTTCTCACTCGACACTTTTGAGCTTTGCAGAGAATGCACGTGTATACGCTGACGGAGAGACTACTATTTTAAAAGAGCCAAAATTTAAAATAAAACATACTAAAAGCTAGAATTGAAACATATACGTGGGAGAAATGCGTCCGGCATTATTAGGGAACGACCGCCCACGGTCATGGTCTAGTGGTTATGACTCGCGACTGCTGGTCCGCAAGTCGCGGGATCGGATCCCGGCCGCGGCGGCCGCATTTTCGATGGAAGCGAAAATGCTCGAGGCCTGTGAACTTAGATTAGGTGCACGTTAAAGAACCCTAGGTGGTCGAAATTTCCGGGGCCCTCAACTATACGGCGTCCTTCATAATCATATCGTGGTTTTGGGATGTTATACCCCAACAATTATTATTACATAATAGGGAACAATGAAAACACATATACCCATAAAACAAACGAACAGTAAGGGGGTCCGTCAAAACTGTACTATAGTGACGGAGCGACAGTTATACTATATACACGTGCGGCGGCGAAACCGTGTGTTAAGTGCGCCGAAACGATACGGGTAAACCACTTACGCCTACAAAATGCTGCGTCGCCATTTCTACCGACGCACGTGCAAGATAACTGTGGACCCGTCACTATGCATGGCGCAGCTGTTAACTTGACGGACCCTCTCACGCGGAAAAAAAGGTCGGCATATTCACTAACTAAATACTAACCGTTTACTTGTCACAAAAAACACTAGCCTCTTAGTAAGTAAAGTTAGTGAAATGCAGGTTAGTGAAATTTGCTACCTAGTTAGTGAGGAATAGTGCTTACTCGAATGGCTAGTCCATTACTAAGTTGTTAGTAACCGCGCTAGCAACTTACTAACCGTATTAACTCTATATATAGTGGACTACATTTAGCCAATTAGAAGTTTACGCCTATTTTGTTTATATGTGCGTGTGCATTGCCGTATCAAGATTATTCTATTACAAAAGTATCTATAGAATAAAAAAACTAAGTGGCATTGTCCTCGTACATTAACTAATGGCCGCTAATTACTTCATGTAATTACCATGGTAAATACGCATCATAGCAACATACACAGAAGCATGAATGGATCACAAACGAGAACACACACGCAAACGCGCACACAGAATGTCAAGACTTCTACGTAGCTGATATCTACTCTAGCAGCAGCTTGAAGACTATGCTCCTTCTTTGGGATAGTACACCATGTACTGGATAGCAGCCATAGAATTTAGAATAATAATTTGTTTTCTACACATTATCGCGTGTCCCTATATTTGCTTATATGTGTGTCATCACGTAGCACGAAACTCTTATTCCAAGGTAATCAGTAAAATTAAAGTTTGTTTTAATTTTGCTAAAGACCGTCACGATTACGGCAAAGTATACTGCGGCGTCTACGAAAGATCTGGCAACGTGGGTGGCTTAGTAGTTACTTAGTTAATAACACTAAGAAAGCTTCCCTGGTTAGTAACGGCAAAAGTTACGACCTTTTACTAGCTGCTGGCTAGTAAAGAGATGCCGCGAAGGTAGTAAAATACGCTAGAAACTAGCAAATACAAGCGTTTACTAACTCTTATCTGAGTGTGTATAAAGCAATGCCCAAAAAACAAAACAAAGGTTCTATACTTCTAACGATGCGCTGCTTCAGTTAAAAAACATACGTGTACACAACCGAATAATCATAACAAAATTTAAAGGGCGAGGCGCTGCGTCAAGACACATTATACGTGCATGCCCTTTCAGGAAGGCAATTTCCTAGTCGTAAGTGCTAAAGAAGACGTGCTACACATGTAATGCACTTGTCACTATACTTCAGCCTTCTTGAAGCCTTTCATACGTGGGTGGTTGTTCAGTAGCTCGGTCGTCTGTGCGACAACACTCGTCATTTTAATCACGTCTCTCTGTCGCCCACTCGCCGCGATGTTTTGCAGTGGTTACGGTGCTCGGCTGCTGACCCGAAAGTCGCGGGTTCGATATACCGCCTTATGTGATTCCCACTTACGAAGATCACGCGCAGACCCCGTAACTCCAAACCTTTATGACTCCTGCGCAGGGTCGCTGGAGAGGGACTATTCTTATATATATTTTACAGCGAAAGCTGTTATGAGATCATTTCACCGGCCGTTTTTGGCGCCGTAGTTGTCCGCCGCCGCCGCCGGTGTCCGTAACCAGCATCGCTCGAAATAAGAAAAAAAAAACGAAATAAGAAAAAAATTCCAGGATGGAACGAGGTTCGAACCTGGGCCCTCTGCGTGGGAGCCCAGTATTCAACCTCTGAGCGCTGCTGTTTACGGGCAGGTGCGGTACATAAAAACGATGCTGATGCGGACATGCCGACACGCTTCTTTTTCTTTTCTTTTCTTTCTTTTTTTTTTTTTTAGAGTCGCAATATTCGATTGGCTTTCGGCGGCGATAAATTAAGGTGGTTGGAGGGTTTCTTTTGCCGGTGAGGCACGAAGCGCGCCCGGGCTGAATCCCATGATCGGCATCGGAGGTGATTCGTGCTTATTTTTTCTAGGTAACTTCGTTTACCATATGTACCGTTTTTGCGAAATTCTTGCTTTTGTTCGCAAACGTAAGCAGCAAAATTAGCAGCTCAAGAAACACTGGACAAGCGTAACAACGTGCTTTTTTTTTGTTGCTTAGAAGAGAGTTAACTATGCTGTATATCATTGCGGGACTTGTCGGACATGGTTCCTGACCACGTAAAAAATGCCTTTCTGAGGTAGTAAGAAAAAGTTGTTCTACACACGAAGCGACAAAACTCTTTTTTTTTTTTTACAGTTTGCCTGTCATATCGCATATCGTCTGCGATACGCATATCGTCTGCGAAACCTATAGGTTGCTGTGGCCTCAGCGGCTCTGCAACGCGCAGAACGTGGGTTGTTGGAACGCGGTGCGAGCTGGCATACCGAAGAATAAAGGCAGGATATCTAGATATATCGGTCAAGATCCACTTTCGCGGTCGTATTATCGAATTTTGGGCAAAAATGTGATCGTATTAAATGCACGACAATGCGTTATTTATAAAGGCATGTCGGCCGAGAATAAACACAAAAACGTATTAGGCTGAAAAGCGTATTATGCAGAATCGTATCAACGAGATTCCACTGTATATATATATGCTATAGGTTAAACGTTAGGAGAGGTGTTTGCGATGATCACAGTGCAGTGAAGCGAACTGTCTCTTGAACTGAACAAATGCTTATGAATGCTACAAATACATACATTATTCCGAATGTATTTCCGGCATTTATTCAACGTGTCAATCCAATCAAGCATTAAATGAAATTATTTTGGGAACGATTTCTCAAAAATAACTCTGTATATGGGAGTTCCTTATCGCGCCAGCGTTGTGACATGCCTTGCACCTGCTAACACGCTGTTCTTGGTGCGAATGAGCAGTTGTCACGCGCGCTGCGTCGCACCATGTCGCCTCCTTTTGTTGTTCAACTATTCGCCGCGAGATCGGGCTACAGGTGACAGCACCGTCGCCGCGCTAGTGTGGATACGCGGTTGTCGGCGCGTATATAAACGTGCACAACAACGCTTCGTTGTGAGCGATGTGACCCGATTTTCGGCAAACAAAATGCGTTGACTGCAGCTTTGTGGTAATATGTGCGCTCTTCATTCCCGAATTAATGCACGAAGGGTGCCGAACGTTACAATTACTTGTGAGAGAAGCGCATTCTGCCGACGAATGGGTTGCTCAACTTCGGCGATAGTCGGCGTTTTCGCAATGGGTGACGTTTTCTTGTTGTTTTATTTGTACATGTTTAGCTTGAGTTCCGCCTACTACGCACTGCTGTATAGCGCGACTGAATTAACTATTTACTTTTTGTTCATTTGGATGCCCCTCAACCAAAAGAAAGCCCGTATTCCTGCACGATGAGTTGAAATAGCGCTTTGTGCACTGCACGCTCAAATATTCATTCGCATTTCTTATTCAGTTCTCCATGAAATGTAGGACAGTTGATAGGTTTACTGAGGAAAGCTACGTGGCTGACAGCGCTTTAGCGCTACGGAGACGTTTTCCACGCACACGCTTGTTTTTATTCCAGTAACTGTACACAAAGGTAACTCTACAGCACGGACATTCCTTCGATTGCTTACTCTCACGACAGTAATGGAACAAAGGTCCGGTTATTTTACGGGACCAAAGTACGTTTTTTTTTTCATACGAATAATGTTCGCTGCCTTCCGTCAATCTAAACAACGCAACACAAACGCTCAATATAATGTAAAGAAAAAAGATGTGGCTTCGCGTGAAATTACTACGACATAAATGTAAACTACGCCGTTTGGATTAATTTTGACCATCAGCGCTCTTTAACGCGCACCTTAATCTAAGTACACGGGTGTTTTTGTATAAATTTCGCCACAAGTTAAAATTGCGCAAGGCAACTCAGTTTTGCGATTTCCGTGTCATTTCCTTTTCTGTTCTTTTTAGGGGACAATTTAAGTACCGAAGTGTCAGACGTGATTTAACATAAATATTTCTCTCTAGTGAGACCAGGACCGTACACAACTAAAGCTCGTCGCGTAACGTATAAACAACACCTAACCACAACGCTCAAGTACATATCCGAGCCTTTTTTTTTTTACCACCGCGCCGCTAAAAGGCTATATTCACATGAGATTTATTACTTCTCATCTTTAGGACAACGCCAAGTGCACTTTGCAATGCGCTTGAACCACAGAGCGGCACATACACTGATATGACCCTCGTGAACGGAGGGTACGACGACCACACACAGCACTCTCGACAAGTGCACTCTCAGATCTTATTACAGCACATACACAGCCGATCAAGGCCACATTCTTCCTTGCATCGTGTTAGGCACACGTACGAGCGGTTAAAGTTGGACTAACGCGACGGAACAAACCGCCTTTTGAGGATCTGCATGACGTACGCGCACATGCAAACACAACGGGGCCAGCAGACGACGCATGGAGCAATCCGCACTAGGTGCGGTTCAGCCAGGAGCCGCTAGGCGGCGACTCCGCCCGATCTCGCGGCCAATACGTTACTCAATTGCAACGTTAGGGTTATTGTCAATGCTGCGCCATCTGGCGCAACCGCTACGTTTTCTTACGGGTGTTTGTAATCCTTGTCGTTTTAAACAAAATGCCTAGCCATAAATTTTTGGCCCAAGTTTCGCTTCTAGGTGCCGACCTTCGTATGTTGATTGACTGTGCGCGTGCAGAGTTGAAAAATATTTTTTTTTTTCAAATTTTTTTGTTGTCACTGCCGTTTTTGGATTCGACACCTAAGCAAAAAATCTGTAAGGTGTGAAATCTGCAAGGAGTTTACTACACTAAGCTTCTCCTCCATGCCGGGCCGGTCCGAACAGGCACAGGTAGGTTCTGGCCAGGTCCAGGTTTTCACACGGCAAGCCGGTGCAGCGCCCGGGCCCAAAAAATTGGCTCATGAAGTGCTCCATAAGAGAAGATGCTGCAATATAAATTTGTATTTCGAAATATTTTATATCGCAGATGATCCATACAACGGCAACACTGAGGCTTGGCGGAATGAGAAACACGCCCGGAAACTGCATCCGGGTTGCGGAAGCCGACCTGAAGCGTCATTCTCAGGAGTAGAAACAACGCAAAGAAACATTGCTGAAAAAAAGGGACATACAACGACGCTGTTGCCGTCTTTTTGTTACGTCCTGTTCCTTCGCGCTGTTTCTGCTGAAGTCATAGGCGTGCTCATTGGGAGAGGGGGCGTCCCCCCCACCCTTTTATCATTTGAAGAGGGGCGCCTGTTAGCTCTGTCCCATACCTTTACCCAATACGACCTTTCACGCCGGTTTTTTTAATGCGCAGGCTTATGCCACGCATGCTTCTGACGATAATGGCGAACGAGGACCCCTGATGTTGCGTTCAAAGAACTGTTTACTTTCCACCTTTAACGCCGGGGACGAATGGCTGGCCGTTGTGAGGAGCACGCAGTCGCTTCATTTGCATTTTTGCATCCATGGCGGAGCTTGTTTTCTTTCGCACTCGAGCAACGGTTGGGGGGGGGGGGGGGCTGATTATACAGGTGGTTGAATTTATGCTGGAAAAAAAAAGAAGGCTCCATGTTCAGTCTTTGGCACGTGATTTCATGTATTGTAACATTGTTTGCCTGGTCACAAGGTCAACATAATGTACACGTACTAAAAAAAAAAAAGAGCGAACCGGCTATTCTATTTGCATAAAGATAATTTGGGACGTAAAGATACAGCAATTATTATTAACAAATGTCGCCCACGGCCAGGAGCCAGCCCATCGTTCTCAGGTTGTAACCTCCAGCCTTTCGGAACAGACACTGACGCAATTTTCGCTGCTTCGAAGGCGCCAAACTGACGCTCATGATGCAAGCACGTAACCACTGATGTTGATTTTTCGCTCTAGTTAAATGATTGGTATAATTGGGGGGATCTTACTTCGAGCTTTTATGGGCACAAGATAGAAATTGCTTGAAAATTGTGTGAGACTTTTGGGGACTAACGAAGAATATTTAGTATCTTCGAAGTTGCTGTATTTACACATATAAAATGCAAAAAAAAAAAAAACATTGCGATACGATGGCCAAAAAACCGGCCAGTGATGGCCGTTCGTATGTACGGACAGGCAACCGGCCCACTGTCTAAAAAACCGGTCGGGCCGATCTAAACCCTATCGACGCTGCGGTGAAACTTGGCGCCTCCATGGAGACTTCAGCAACCAGCGCAGAACGTACAAGGGACAAGAAATGGAACAGAGACAAGCGCTGTTCCCTTTCTTGTCCCTTGACTGTTCTGCGCTGATATAAAACTCTAATATAAAGAGTAAGAGGCCGACTTTC
Source organism: Rhipicephalus sanguineus (assembly GCF_013339695.2). Lineage (NCBI taxonomy): Eukaryota > Metazoa > Arthropoda > Arachnida > Ixodida > Ixodidae > Rhipicephalus > Rhipicephalus sanguineus. Next base: position 202,246,223 of record NC_051176.1, on the reverse strand, counting down.
CTACTTCTTTTTGCCTCTTAGTGTTTCTTTTCGGGTTTAGCGCTACAGTATCATGTCCTTTTTTCGCTCCAAGACGGTATATTTGAAATAAAAGACATTTTTAATGAAGATATTGGGCACCGATCTATTCCTTGAAGAAGAAGAAGTTATCCGAAACGGCACAGTATAAAATGAGCTCAGAAGAAGAAGAGCTGGAACACTTTTCAAGGCCTTCAATAGATGCCAAGTCATCGCCATTACGCCCATGCGACGAACTGCACCGACGGAAGCAGAAGGATGACGTTAATTTTATCGCGAAATAGTGCTATACCGTACATCCGAATCGTTTTAGACTTCTTTTACGAACCAGCAACCGTTTCTGAAAAGCTCTATGAAACCCTCTTCCTGCTTACTGGAAATCCCCTTTTCTTTGCTGGAAGGCGATTAGTCTTGCCTGCTCTGACACGATTTACTATCGAACCGGTTGAAATGACTTGATAAGCGTGCGGACGAGGAGAGGGTTTAGTTGGGCTGAGCTCTATATAAGAGCTAAAGCGGGGGATGAGCGTTCAGCCTGCTTCTCCGATTGGTTAGGTTGCTTGTCGTGCAGTGTCTTTTTTGCAACAGTCGCGGCAGCTTGCAGCAAGGCATTGTCAGAAAGCCGCATCTTCAGTTCGGGGAGTGATGGCGGGTCCCGGAAAGCCGGGGACCAACGGCAGCAGGCCGTTTTGAGAAGCATGTCATCGTTTCATTTTCATGTTTGCACCGATTGCGAAGGTTAATTGTTTTCCTTCGGACTTGTCCAACGGAGGGGGAGGGGGGTGAAACTTTGCTCCCCCTAATGGAGAGCCTATGGGCCATTGGCGTAGTCAGGGGAGGTGGAGTGTAGGAGGGCTCAAACCCCCGAAATTTGTGTATATATACACCCGCACACACGTATACAAACACACACACGAGCATACGTAAAGGTAAATTACACTATATATATATATATATATATATATATATATATATATATATATATATACATCAGTGCTGGGCAGTATCGAAGATACATGTATCTTAGATACTCTTTGGGTATCTTGTATCTGTATCGCGATACGTCTCGCAAAACGAGTATCTGTATCTGTATTTCCCATACATTCAATAAAGTATCGTGTATCTTAAGATACAAGATACTCCTATAGAAACACCACAGTACTAAACAATAATCGCTGGCTCAATTCCGCTTCTCAAGCTGGTACTGGTGCCTATAAACCGCCTCAATAAAGCTAAGCGCAGTGACATCATTTTATTTTTCCGCCAGAGTCCACCAGTGAGGGCAGGCGGTGACGTGTGCGCGTCCCTTTTGGTGGAGCAGAGCAACATAACAGCGCTTGCTTAGTCTCGACAGAACAAGCGCGCGAACGTCTATGCTTAGCTCACGTGCCTTTCTTTTCTCGATTTTTTTCTTTTTTCGTGTGCCAGTGCCGTGATACTTACCCTTACCCCCTGTCTAGCACCGCGTACCACAATGCGTGGAGTCATTATCGCGCAAATTCTGATGCCACTCCCCTGCGCAGTGCTTCGTTACGAAATCTGAAGCATAGGATTGCTTTGCGTCTCGTGGCTTTCACACTTCACCGATTTGAAGGATATTGTGAATTGTGTTCGACTTACATGCGATTGACTTATGCGCAAATAAGATCCTAACTATAGCGCCACTTGTGCCGATGCTAGATCTAATAGATGAAACGTTTACCTAACAGAAGATAACTTGGTGTACCCTATCTTTTGTTCCTGCTGTCGATCCAATCCCGGCCGCGGCGGTCGCACTTTCGATGGAATCGTAAATACTTGAGGCCCGTGTTCTTCGATTTATGTGCACGTTAAAGAACTCCAGGTGGTCGAAACTTCCGGAGCCCTCCACTGTGGCGTCCCTCATAATCGTACAGTGGCTTCGGGACGTTAAACCCTAACGATTATTATTATTATGTTCCTGCTATCTTTATTCAAAGAGTTTTTGAAATCGTAATTTGATTGTTAGCACAAGTTCTTTTTTAGTTGTCCTTCTTTTGCGTCGCGTATATTACCGAGGGCTCTGAACTGTTTCTTTTCTTTTTTTTTTTTTTTTTTGCGGTCTGGTCACAGCAATATGCCTCTTGTAACGTGCTGACAAAATAAGCTCTCTGCTTTAATCCTTACTTTGAACTGTCTGCTTTATTTCTGCTACTGTTTATGCATTTATATTTCACTTGAGTTTACTGTTCTGCCAAGGCTATTTTGAAAGCAAATATGTAATTATGTGGGCGCGCACTGAGTATACAGTACCGAACATCCTGCTTATTGCTTAGCAAAACAGCGAAATTAAGCTTGTATTATAATTACGGAAATAATTAAGTGCCAAATTAAAGTTGTTAGTAAAGGGATTCGAGAAACATTGCGATATGACCTGTTTTTCTCATGAGCGTCCCAACAAGCCGTTTCAGTCAATTTTTCATAGGCACTAAATATTTTTATTGTCTTACATTAACAAGTAAGTTGGCGATACTTCATGCTTACTTGACATAACTATTAGGGGTGCCGCCTGTATCGTGTTTCACTACTTCTTCACGATGAATGTTTGATACAGAACGGATTTTCTATTTTATTTACATATATTTGTCTTCCTTTTTTTAGGCCTCCCTAATTTGTTTTTTTTTTTACTATTACTAATCGCCAGGTAATCAGAGCTGTAGGTGGCAATTGCGTGAATAACAGCGGTGTGCTGCAACGATTTGTGCAAATATCCGCCACGCGCTCTTATTTCTTTATTTTGGTGTGGTCGGGTTTAAAACGCAAAAAATTATTAGGATGCTCTGCTCAAGCCACACCGCGATGTTTCGGAATCTTCGCGGTTGTTTCAGGTTGCCCTGTTAAGATTACGCGCGAATCCCAGACGCGGCGGCCACATTTCGATGGAGGCGAAATGCTCGAGCCCGCGTGTACTTAGATTTAGGTGCACGTTAAAGAACTCCAAGTGGTCGAAAACCGCAGGTGGCCGAAAACGCCCAGGTGGTCGTTAACAACCCCAGGTGGCCCTCCACTACGGCGTCCATCATAACCATATCGTGGTTTTGTGGTGCAAAACCCCAACAATTATTATTAAATTATGCGCAGGACCCGAACACTGTAGTTCATTCGGGAGTTTACGCGAGCACGAGCGGTAACGCTGGAAGGTTCGATCGCTGGTGTGACCACGCGTTCCGCCGATGATCAGAATACCGAAGGCCAACGACATTTATTGCCGCTATCAGTGTACAGCCTTATTTTGCTTGTACATTGAGTTACTTAGTTTTCTGGGCACAAGTTTGCCCAATGAGCCAGGGGCGTAGCCACGTTAGGGCACACCGGGCCCGTGCCCCCCCCCCCCCCGAATTTTTTTTTTTTCCAAAGCATACAGAGCAGAAAATGACACTCGACCACATCTGCCTGCTCGTCCCCACTACAGATCAAGGAGGTGCCCCCCCCCCCCCCCCCCGAAAAAAATTTCTGCATACGCCCCTGCAATGAGCAGTTTCGTTTCTACCAAAGTGACTGCCGCCTTCTTCATCATCACCACTACGTGATAATACAATAGGCATTTCTGGGGTGCACATGTTCTCTCGTTGAAGAAAAATTGTTAAAAGATTGCACGTGAGTTAGTATGTGATAACGAACGTTTTACGCCAGCAGATAAGTAGAACATGAAGAGTCATTGCAGTTTTATGAGCTCTATACGTATACACAGTGTGTCACGAAAAATGTCGCTAGCAGTGTTGTCGCTGCTGTACACCGGTGATTCAGTACTGCGTAAACGGGCTTTAACAGACAAGGTAAAGTTCCACACCGGTATTTGCGCCATCGAGCGAAGGCTTCCTATTGAAGTTCTTGTGATTAGATGGCGACCGGCTAGCTGGTCGGCAAGCTGAGCAGCGACTCCCATCAATTGCAAAAATGACAAGCAAGAGCCGCTGTCAGTGAACCGCTGTCCTGTTAAGCAGCCGAAACAAACCCAAATAAGTTCTGTCGGAAGTAAACTAATGCACTTTGAGCAAGAAGGGCAAAGCTTTTGAGATACTAGCAGATATTTATCATTAAAGAAATTTTCAAGCAAACCTTTTTTTGTGCATACGCGTCCGCTACTATATTATGGGGGTTTAAATAACAAATTTGCGAATGTATCGAAGTATCTTAAGATACAATTGGCAAGTATCGTGTCGGATACAATTATTGCGGTAGTATCTTGTATCGTATCGCGATACAATTTCAAAGTATCTTTGCCCAGCCCTGATATATATACATATATATATATATATATATATATATATATATATATATATATATGGGAATATAAATGAGCCGTTTATAGTGCGTACACGCCATTACAGGGCGACTGTAACGCAGGCCAAAAGGTTTTGACCACTGGCGAAGGAGTAATGGCGAGGAGTATCATAATAATTTACTCTTATGTTCCACCTAATCGTGCATGAGCAGTCATTATGCGATGAGACGTTTTCGTTATTTTTGTTGTTTCATCGCCTGGCACACAACCATCGCCAGACGATTTTGCCCACAATCGCCAAGGGCTAACTGAGGAATACGGTATGGTTCTAAATAATTTTTATCAAAGTTCCGCGCTCTATTGGCTGCGCAAACTATAGTTGTTGCAACCCAGCGTTATTATGCACTTTCTATAGCGATGGTTTCGCAAATACGCTCGTGGTTTAGTGATGCTACCTAAGGGAGCTAGCTGCGAATTCATGGTTTGCATGCCCATTTGTCTTGCGGTGTCTTATATGGGATAATTTAGTTGACACGATTAGAAACACATATACGTCGATGGTTATGGTAATTAAACCACCGTTTGAAGCGGCTCCAGTTAATTAAAGTTCCCGCGCAGACAGTAAACAGCGTCCACAGCGACAGTAGCGTCGTAACCGTCGTGGTCGTAACACCCCGTTGCGAACAAAGGCGGCAGCTTTGAGTGGCCATGAGCGGCTTTGCGACGCCGCCTCTCAAGAAACGCTCGCTTGTCTGCACGAGCCACGATTGGCCAGTCTGCCGATGGTGCAACTGTAAACACGTGCACGGAAGTGCCGGCAATATATAATCATACGAGTCCGCGCGGAACCACAAGGGCAAAGCTCTCGTGATTATCGCATATTCCAGCCTACAATCGTGGTCAGTGCCCGACCAACACTGGTCTGTATTGCATCAGGCCCGGGCCACACCGAATTATAATCCGGCCCCGCCGTGTCAAACGCTTGTGTGTGCTGTTTTTCTTCTGTTTCCAAATATGGGCGAGATTGCTTTGGCGGCAGGCGCTTCTTCTGAGTTATCAGTCTGACGCTGCGGCGTATTTTCGCGTGTATACCGTCGTGGGGTTTCCCGCGCATGCAATCTTCCGGTATACGCGTCTCGCTCTTCTTCGAAAAACGCGCGAGTAAGTCGCGCCTTTATCAACACGGAACTTTTCGTCACGCATATTGCACTAGCCGGGACCAATCTTCACGAGAGGTTGCTTGTTTGCTGGGAGAAAATGTGCCAGTACAAGATCGGTTAACTTGCTCACGATAACGCGTGCGGCGTGAGCAGCCCGTCGGCGCGTTTCACGAACTATGGACCACTCAGGCGGGGCCTCTTGAGGGTTTTATTTTTGTTTTCTCGATGCAGAGATGGGAAAAGCAGCCAGTTTATTATCTTTATTTGCATTTAGAGCGCCGGCACGCATGCCTTCACTGAACTGCTTCTGCACTTACACTATCTTTAGTGATGTGTGTACACTCGAATTTATCTGACGAAAATAAATTCGGAATACATTCTCCGATGAAGAACTCCAAATTTCGGAGCCGTGCGTTAAGAATACGTGACCGTACCGCAGTACTTTCGCGGAAAAGAACGTGAGAACCTGAATGCTCTTCGTGACAATAGACTCCTCGCGGTATACCTGTTTCCGAATGTTCAACCCCCCCCCCCCCCAACCCCACCCCCGAAAATTTGCAATTTTTCATGTGTATATATACATGCGCACATGCAAACACATGTGTTTGTATGTCTGTATGTGTGCACGAATGTACATAAAGTATGGTTGAACCCCCCTCACACCAAAAAGATTTCTGGCTACGCCCTTGGCACCAGCGTTATGTTTATTCAGCTTGCTTCTGCTGTTGTTGCGGCTGTTTTATACACACGTGTTGTAGGAGTTGGGATGTTTGTGGACGCGTATGGTACTATAGTCGGATACAACTTCAGAAGTCCGCGGTATCTTCAAAGGTGGATGCACACAAGCCGGCACCAATGAGCGCGCACACCAGAATGACGTCATGAGCAGGACGGCCGGTGACCCCGCCTTCGGAGAACATTGACATTGCCGACTGCACGAGCGGGACTACTTCTTTAGTCGTGGAGGCGATCTCGGCAGTGGCGCTTCGGTCGTCTGCGCGGGGCCTCTACGGACTTCTTAAGTTGTATTTGACTATAGAGACGTATATATATATATATATATATATATATATATATATATATATATATATATATATATATATATATATATATATATAGGGTGTTCTTTTTTTTAAACAATGCTGATTTTTCATCAAAATGCTATCACAGTAAGGTACCTGTCATCTCTGAGCACAAACTCAACGTCAAGGCGGAAATACCTTGCCGCGGATTAAGGAAAGAAGGCTACTTTTAAGGGCTCGTTTTTGTTTGTTAGACACAATATTAATGAGAACTAACAGACAATAATACCAAGGAAAGTATAGGGGGTGTTATTTGTAGTAATGAGAATATAAATGTGAAGAAAGTAAAGTGGACGAAAAGATGACTTGCCGCCGGCAGGTACCGAACCTGCGACCTTCGAATAACGCGTCCGATGCTCTACCACTGAGCTACGGCGGCGGTCATCCTCCCGTCCACTTTATGGGGTATATATGTGGATTTAAACCTAGGAGTGTTAGTCGATCGCAGCCATAGCGGCGAGTGTGGAACACTATTTTTGCCTGTTGGCGTCACGTAGCACGTGATCTTTTTACGAGCGGGCAGCTGACCAATAATCCCTCGCATACTACCTGAAGGCATCAAGTCTGCCAATACGAGGTTTTAATCTAGGGACTTCAGCGCAAACTGCTCCACTCAGCGCCGTTTCCTTCTCGCCCGTCACTCTCGCCCAGTCCACATGCGGCGCGCTGAAGCGCTTGCTTGTACTTGCTTGGAAACGCGACGATTCTGCGCGCAGGTTCACACAGCTGTGCGTACGTAAGATGTGTAGTAAAAATAGTTTGGGGTTGGTCGGTACCTTAGCTATCATTTCGCGTTTTGTAAGCAACAAATCGCACACTGGTGCTGGCATATATATATATATATATATATATATATATATATATATATATATATATATATATATATATATATATATATATATATATATATATATATATATGTGCTTTGCGAAGTAGAGGACGTGCGACAGGAAAACTTTTTATTAATCCGATGTTTCAGCCGAGGACCGGCCTTCATCAGGCCGGTCCCCGGCTGAAACGTCGGATTAATAAAAAGTTTGCGTGTTGCACGTCCTCTGCTTCGCAAAGCATTGATTCGACTGGATCCAAGGACACTTCCTTCCTCATATATATATATATATATATATATATATCATTGCGGCACCTTACGCGCGAAGAGCTTTCTGGACCTGGGACCTGTTTTGACAGCGTGAAAAACCCAGCATTTGCGCATTATATTTGAGTTCATAAGTGTGGGATGCGTCGCTCGCACCAGGCAAACAAGAGGCAGAACATGTTAAACGCAATCCTAGGAAGTCTTTACAGCTGCCGTATTTCTTTTCGGATACCGTAGTGTTTGCTTACTCGGAAAATCAGACGCTACATCAAATTATGAACACACAACACGGCGGAGGCACTTATTAGATGCGAAGCAGCTTTTGCGCTGGGCTTTGTCCGTAGTTCCATTGGCGACCGTCCGCTATCTACCACCTATATAGCATAGCCATCTGTAACATATTGAGCGCGCGCTCGCGCCAAGGATAATTCTTCCTCCTGTTCTTCGACCGCCTTGGTGATGATACGTGCAGAGGGGCCCGGGCTGCCGTATGCTGTCCTAGCTTGGCGTAACGCAGACAAAACCATGTGTGCTGGCACGCGCTAGCGCGTTCGGGCCTGTGTAAGGGGCTGCTTAGACGCTGTGGCCTCTCCCCCTAACACTCTCTCAGCAATCATGTGGTGGCGTCGGCGAACGAGATTCTGCAGACGCGCGATGAACCAACGCGTTGTATCCTAGTCAGAACGCGCTGGCACGCGCTAACGCGTTCGGGCATGTGTAAAGGGCTGGGTAAAACGCTCTGGCCTCTCCCCCTTAAGGCTCTGATATACTCCAGCGTAACGTCGACGCGCGCGTGCCCGCGTCACGGCAACGTTACATCAGCAACTAGTCCGGCGTCGGCTGACCGCCGACGCAGCCGACGGCTGCTTTCGCGCTCGGGCGTCGCTCGGCTCCGAATAGATCCTGCTGCATTTCGCGCCAGACGCGCCGGACTCGCATGCACAGGAACCTGCTTCGCGGGCTGTTTCGTCGGTTCCCGACAGGTCGCGCGGGCGTTCTTCGCTTTTCTACGCATGCGCTTCTATCGCACTGGCGCGTTGGAGCCACTGATCTCCACTTTTTAATGGACGTCAGTGGTTGGAGCCGGCTCGACTGTAGCGGTATAGTGCCTAGAATATAGTAGCGGAGACCGATTTGCGCCTGGCGTAGCCGGCGTAGCGTGGTAGCGTGTAGCGTCGCCGGCTCGGCGTGACGAAACGCAACGTCTTCGCGCGCGCTCGCGTCGGACGTCGGAGTATAACAGAGCCTTTACACTATCTCGGCAATCACGTGATGGCATTTGGGGAACGAGATTCTGCAGACGCGCGATGAAACCGCGTGGCGTGCTCCAACAAGAGTTCGGGACGAGTAACAGCAACTACAGTGAATTCATGGTGCGCTCCACTTGCAAGGGCGCGTTAACGTCGGGCAAGGTGCCCGTGATGAACGGAACTTTAAGTCAACCCATGCGCTGCTTCGCATCCCCACATGGTTCCCTTTAGTGGGAGATGGTGAAATTTTTGCTAAATACCCCCAGCGTGCATTATTTTAAATTTCGAGCTGGGTTCACGCGCTTCTGTTGCCCCCTCAGGCAAATATCTTTCTGGTTCCATCGCGCGCGCCTCGTGCACCTAGCTCTTTAATTGAAGGCTCTTCCAGTGTGCTCAGTTTATGAGATGTCATGCTGGTATTCCTATTGCTAAAATACGCTCTTTTGTTCACAGGAGAGCAATGGCATTTTTCTTTGTTTGTTGGCTAACGGTATAAGCTCGCGAACGCGCCTTCCCGCGTTCGTCACTAACTGTGTGAGAACAGCGGGCAGGTATGCAAATAACTGTTCTTAATTCCATCGATCACACATTTATAGCTATTTGAAACAAAGAAAACGCACTTATTGTAGCGAATCAAAAGCGCTCTTTCTCGTTGACAAATTTCCACATAAAACAGTGAAACAAAACGATCATTGCACATTACATCATCGCACATTTGTAAGCGTTTATATAAAAATAAAGGCACTCCTTCATAATCACAACTACATACATAATTATAAAAAACATCGAAACAGAAGAATAATTGCACGTTGAATGATAATTACGTAAAACAGGTAGAAACACTTTTTCTGAATTGCCGATACATAAAAATGCACATTAAAATAAAGCAGTCATTGCACATTACATCCTTGCATGCACATCCTTTACTATATACATAAGATAGGCTAAAACGAACCAAAATTATTGCACGTTTGTAACGGCATCCCCCATTGCCATACTCCTGCTACCAGACTTTCTCGAAGCCAGTCATTTGCTCTCTGCTTCAGTATGGGATTTTTTTACTGGAATGTGCATCTTCGTTCGTAGAAACAACTGCACAATCCCGGGCAATTCATGGCATGGCGGAAAACAATTAGCAGTAAACAGAGATGCCACTACTTTCTCCTGGAATGCTGCAATGCTAACTTTGTAGTTTAGGAGGTCTAATTCATTCTTCATAATGATAAAGTATGCCTCTGAAAGATCAACAACCTGCAAAACTGCTGCTGAGGGAATGGATAGCATAACTACTATCCTTGCTTGGTCTTAAAAACAAGGACAGAGTGGCGGTCTTCAATGAACTACGAAATTCTAACCCCCATATCGCTCGCCGTTTGAGGTTTTCCTTTCCACGAGGAACAGAAAAAAGCATGTCACCCTTGGCAATGCTCTTCGAGCAGCGAACAGCGCAACAAGTTGGCATCTAGCTGCAGCCAATGGCGTCTTGCAAACTGTAAAAAGCTATAAAAAGCCCGCGCTCACGTACAGCGCGTACATGCAGCGGTGTTTCTACGCCCAAGAATGGCGTCGTTTTCCGGCGACAGCGCGAGAGGTGGATGGTCATCGGGGATAACTGGTCACGTGTCGGTCCTGGTCCAACAGGGGAGCACACAAGGCCGAAGAAGAGAGGAGGGACGCAGAAGGCGGGGAGGACATTCTCAAGATAGATTTACCAGCGCAAAAAAGACAGGACATTTAGGAAGGACACGCACACATAGCGCTGCACTCACAACTGATTTATTACTTCGAACGCAGGGCCTTTTTGTAGGCACGCGTCGAGGCAACAGAAAGATAACATCGAGAAAAGAAACGGTGGGAACCACGTGACACTGCTTGCCGAAAAGACAATCTACCGACGGTAACCGCGCAGTCGAAAAATTGTTACGCTACAAAGTACGCCCCCGATATGAAAGAAGTGACACTATAATTGATCTTAAAACCAACCGGCAAGCCAGAAAAGCCAAGACAGCCACACAAGAAAGATAAAAAAAGGTATAAGCGGAAAAGCCGTAGCGGAAAGCATGCTCAGAGGCGTGAAAAGTGCTGACCGGGTGCAGGAGCAGGTGCCAACTCAAAGGAAGAGGACCGTGGTGGTGCCGTACATGCACAGGTTGTCACACAACCTGAAAAAGATAGCCCAGCGGTGCGACATCAGGGTGGCATTTTCAGCCCCTGATAAGCTCTCCAGGTTGTGCCGAGCGGTGAACGCTCCCTCTGGGAACAAGGACGTGTGCGAAACAAAGCACCGCCATCCTTTTGTGTCGTGTGAGCAAGGAGTTGTGTACTCCACGCCACTCTCATGCGGCAAGTACTATGTTGGACAAACGGGCAGGTGCCTCAATGTCCGTCTCAGAGAGCACCAGCAGAACCTGTCAGCGGTCGCCTGCAGTCATTTAGCCATGCACTGCCGAGACTGCGGCTGCTCCCCGCTTTTTGAGGGTTGCACTGTCTTAGCCAGGCATAGCGAGCAAATTGTTAGAGAGATTTTAGAGGCAGCCGAAATCGAGAGGCTGGGTGACAAATGTGTCAGCAGGCCTTCCATTTCCCTCTCAAATAAGGAAGTCAGGTACCTACGGCGCTTACCTTTTTAATAGTTTTTACCCTGTCCTTTACACAATAGTTTTTACCATGTGCTCTACACATTTCTTATATTTCATTTTAGTTTTTAACGTTTTATACCTTTTTTTATCTTTCTTGTGTGGCTGCCTTGGCTTTTCTGGCTTGCCGGTTGGTTTTAAGATCAATTATAGTGTCACTTCTTTCATATCGGGGGCGTACTTTGTAGCGTAACAATTTTTCGACTGCGCGGTTACCGTCGGTAGATTGTCTTTTCGGCAAGCAGTGTCACGAGGTTCCCACCGTTTCTTTTCTCGATGTTATCTTTCTGTTGCTTCGACGCGTGCCTACAAAAAGGCCCTGCGTTCGAAGTAATAAATCAGTTGTGAGTGCAGCGCTATGTGTGTGTGTCCTTCCTAAATGTCCTGTCTTTTTTGCGCTGGTAAATCTATCTTGATCATGAACCAACTCGCCCAAGCAGCCGTTTTAGCGAGGACATTCTCCCTTTCCTTTTTGTACAATGGTTTGCGCTACCTTTGAAAAATAGAGGGACCTTAATACGCTCCCTGTCAAATTTCTTCTATTTTACTTCACATCTTGCGTTACTTTTTGAAGCAACACGTAGCAATTGAAGCTATAGTTTTAAGAAACAAAGGAAAACTGGGCAGCCTGCCTGGCTGCCCAGGCGGCGCTGCGAAAGCGGTGCTAAAAAGCGCCCCCTACGATAAGTTCGTTGGTTTCGAGTAGTCAGACTGGCTGCCGCATGCAGCACTATAAGCTCAGATGCGCAATGGAGCCGCCGCTGTCGGTTGCGCTGCGCTTTGGATTTCGGCCAATTTCTGGCGTGGCTGAGTTCTTCAGGCCAAGCAATCTGCGTAAAGGCAAGAAGCTCGTCAACGCCAAGTATGTTTACGACGTGCAGGAGATTGAAGGAACTGTTTCGGCGCGCTGCAACTCGTAAGTGCAGCGAATCTCATACGACGTTGAACTCGAGGTAACTTTTGCGAGGCATGCTCGCGCGATTAGCGACAGTGCATAAACGAAAAGATTGCTATTAAGAAAGTCGGAATGCTTTGTATTACATGACGAAACGGAATCAAGGTCTAGTGACGAAGGCTAGGCCCGAATGAGCGTGCATTCGCGCCGTGTGCCGTTTTCTGCCGCATTCAATCGTAAACACACTTTTGCACCATGCACGGTCCTAATTTTCAACATTTGCTTCTAGGGAATTCGTCAAATTCTGTCAGCGTGCGGTGGCGGTCGAGGAGCGACAGCGCGCAATGTTTGTTGTGTGGCAAAGCTTCGCTTCGAGGGGGGGGGGGGGGGGTTATTGTCCGGAAATTAAAAGTGGCGCTCTTTTCTGCGCCCCACAGTGAGCAAGGCTCACGGCACAAGAATAAAACGAGGAGCTAGCGGCTTAGGAGGCGCACTACAAATATCGACCTTCCTTCCACATTTTCGCCGCACCTAGACGAGCCCACACTGCTTTCTCCTGTGGTCAGTGCATCAAATCATGGTTTGAGCTTTTCTTTATTGCTGTACAAAGGTGATATTTTTAGCGGAAATGCCCCCTCAACCTCATATTACTTACCGTGGCGTGTTAACCCTGCCAATTTTAAATATAACGCTAGTGTTTTTTTGTTTGTGTTTTTTTTACGTTTGAAAACGTTTGCCATGGTTCGAGCCACCCACACGGTAAATATTTCTGACCGAAACAAACAGCAAGAAAGGGCAGTTGAAGTAAACAATGAAAACAAAAGGAAGCAAAAAGTGATGCAATTAAAAAAACAAAGTCAAGTAATACAATGAAAATTTAAGTGAAGGTAGTACAATGCAGCAGCCAATATTTCATAAAAAATAAATGAAACTTCGCTTTCATTGATGCTCAATACAATGATGAATTGTTTGCAAATTCTTTGATGCTACTGCAGTTTGCGGTGCCTGAACTACACAATGCTAAGCTGGTGGTTTACTCTCAAAGGGCGCGCACCTCTCATTCTGTAACTAATACAATAATAATAATAATATCTGGCACATATGCAGGGTGACTCATGGCATCGTTTTTCTCGTTTCCCACGAAGTGCTGGCTGCATATCCTCGTGTTCGCCGTCGGCAGCCACGGCGTGCCGTCAGGACTGCACACAGGGAATATATACATATATAGAACGCGTGCACGAATAGTAATCAGCACGTTACGTTGCAGACCGCGTTTTTCTCGCGTACTCACTTCACGCGTCGGACGGCACGTATCCAGCGGTTCCGTCGCTCCACTTCGTACGGCTTTCCGGGGAACCGGTAGAACCGCACATTAGGATCCATGTTCGTGGGAATTAACCGCGCAAGAATAACGGCGGCGACCGCGCTTCTGGACCGTGCGCTGCTCAGAGCCGTCGCCCGGTCCACCTGCTTTCGGAACGGTTTGTTGAAGCAGGGATCGCTCGTCAAACATGTCAGGCTTTGCAGGCATAGCGGACAAGTTCCTGCGTACGTTGTAAGCACTTTTTGAGTCTGAAAACTACGCGCAAAATTAAATAAAAGGCTCAAAGCAAGTGAGAACTGTGTAACTCAACGGTCGGCGTCTATGTTTGACTACCCACGGCCGGGCTAGACCACACTACCCAACCAACTTCGGCGCACGCCACCAGGCTCCGCCACAGTACTCAAAACTCCAGCGCGTCAGCCCTATAAAAGGTGACACTAAGAATAAAACCGCACCATCTACAGCTGGGATTCGAACCCGGGCATGTTGAATGGGAAGCGGGCATTCAACCCCTGCACCACTTCGGCGGAGCCGCGCGCAACTCGACGACACATTGCAGACTACCGATCGCAGCGCCGCAAGCGGATTGACCCTTTTTGGGCTTCACTTTTCGTTCCTAGCACTCCCCTGTTCTGGTCAGGGGCGTAGCCAAGGAGGGGGGGGGGGGTTCAAGCCCCCCCCCCCCCCCCAGAAAAAAATTTCTGGCTACCCCCCTGGTTCTAGTACACTAATTCCGTGCTTCTCGGCTAACCGCTGTTGTTGCCGTGTCGGCTCGTGCTCGTACGAATTGTGCCGGTATGGACCCTGTGTTGCGCGCACGCCTTCAAAGGATCGCATGATGGACCCGTACGGTGACACGTGTCACGTCTTTTCGTTTTTCCTGTCGGCGCTTTTGCAGCCAAGCACTTATGCGTGAAAGCCATCGCAAAACACTGTCGGATTCAGTCCACGCAGTTTATCAGACCGCTAGGCGTGACTGTGCTGGTATGCTAGCGATTTCGCAGTTGCGTTACGGGTCGCAGTTGCCGATTCGCAAGCGCGCACACGCGGGCAGCACGACGAAGAACAGCAAGGAGCGCGGGCAGCTGCTTGCAGACTAACCGGAAGTTGTAGATTTTCGTTCGACCAATCGCAGCATCGCCTGCATACCGCATCACAGATTCAACACGCTGACGTCACACACGTGACTAGGCAGACCGCAGGGGCCCGGAGATGAGAATAAATTGTTTCTTGGAACTTGAGCGCGCCTGGGGCTTGTAGCGCTGCCACGTGTGGCATCGTTGATCGTCGCGGCATTCTGCACACGATGTGCGTGTTTACTTGAAAGGTTGAAAAAATATCGGAGGTGGTTTAGGGGCCCTTTAAGCAGCTCCGCTCTTAATAAGCGGAAGTTTTTATCCTCTGCGATTCCAGGCGAGAAATCATTGCCGACTAACGCCACTGGGTTCACTTGTCTATTCCGGATTAGCCACGGAACCCCGCATGATTTCAGTTAGCCTAAAAAAATTCTTGCGCCGTATTCACAATGCCTACAAGATGAAATAAATACCGGATGAACAGACTGCCCGTGCCACACGGGCACAGAACTTAGCATTAACTTCCTGATGGCTTAAGACCTAATGCCATTTGCGCGGTGCCACGCGGGCAAACAAAATTGCATTCGCCTTGATGCCATAAGTCAGCTAATGCCTTCGCCACAACTCATTCGACTGAGAAATTCGTACTCTCAACGCTAATCTACCATACATGAAACTTTTAATGTAACGTCTATCGCGTAAAAAAATATTTGTTAAATGAATAAATCACGTGTTATTCCCTATACTCGGTTACAACTTATAAGTAAAAATGTGAGCTCCGCCGACAGAATCGCGGTGTGCTTGCCTTTCGCCTGTAGAAGACAGTCGTGCTAGCTAGTTTCCACTCGAACCGTACATGTACGTTTTCTCGGCTAATGTAAATACTGCGCGTATTAAGAGTTAAAGGTTGGTTATTACTACCTAAAACATTATGTTTGGATGCGCAGCGATGTCAGAATCCCTGACGAAATTTACCTGGACATTCAAGTTTCCGACCTAAAACGAGCGACGCAAACGTGTGTCTTTATGGAAAAGAGGGAAAGGAGGGGACTCTTAAGGGCTCGTTTTTGTTTGTTAGACACAATATTAATGAGAACTAGCAGACAATAATGCATTATTGTCTGTTAGTTCTCATTAATTATGGAAAAGAGGACACTCGAAACTCTTGAGAAATGCTTGACGTCACTAAAATGATTCAGCGCTGTTGGAGGGAGCATTTATGCAGGTTCTCTTTGTGACAGCGATGGCTGTGGGCGGAGCTGGCATTTTTCTTGGGTTGTCACCGGCTCTACAGTCTCAACTGAAAAATATTAGCACAAGTGACCGGTGGCCGGAGCCGAAAAATCGCGGCACGCGGTGCTGTTGCTCACGAGCACGCCGATAGCGAGATTGCCAAGCGCGTTCCATTTTCCAAAGCAGGGGTGGCCGGTGGACCGGCGGAAAGCAGCCCATCTTGCTGTTGGCCCATCCGAAAGCCCATATCTTAAAGAAATGCTTGTTCATTGCTTATCGGCAGATGTGGCTATGCACATGATTTTTTTTTTTTGTCGCTGGAGTTGCGAGCAACCGCATCTTTATCGCAGTTGCCCCGAAAAAGTTTTGTTAGAGTGCTTTCCGCCGGCCTCCCCTGCTTTGGAAAATATAATGCGCTTGGCACTCTCGATATCGGCGTGCTCGGGAAAAGCAGCGCCGCGTCTCGCAATCTTGCCGCTCCGGCAACCGGTCACTTGTGCCAATCTTTTTCCGTTGAGACTGTACAGGTGCAGAATTGCAACGGCTTCCACATGACAGGCGCCATGTTGCTTCTGGGCTTCGGATTCAACGTACAATGGCCGAAGTCGCTATGGTCGGTTGCACTGCTGTAAAAAGACAGCAACAAACTGAACCTGACGGCACGATAGTATATGCTTCTTTCTACATTTCACGAGCCTTGAACGCACATTATAAATTTTAACATGCGTGTTTATTTTTTTTATTATTAGCCCAAGATTGCTTACTTTAGATGTCGCTCTTATCGACAGCATCTGGTCAAATGACATTAAGTTTAGGCGTGCAGCAGCTCCGCCGAAAAGATGAATGTCACTTGTTGCGCCCGTGTGAAATACACCACTGATTTCATTCTGCAAGCCAGCTTGGTATTGTTATGCCAGGGCTCCCAACCCAAACTTCCTTGCTTCAACAAGGCATTCAAGCTGGTTGAACGTCTGACGCAACCAGCGTCAACACCCGCTGATGCAACGAGGCGGGAGTCTTACGCAACCGACGGAAATCTCTCCCGCAACGTGCGGCAAGCCCTCTCCCCCGCGGATCCGGTTCCAGCCAGCGACCCACGGCGGTTCCTGATTGGAGGCTTCGAACTACTGGCTGATGCAAGGGGTCGGCCAGGGCTATAAAAGAACCAAGCTGCGCGGAGAGACAGCGCACGAAGAAATCCCGGGTCGTCGTCGCACCGCTGTGCGAGTCGGCCCCAGCGCCGAATATGTAACGCCTCTGTATATATGTATATAAATTTGCCTTAACTCACCGTCGCCTTGATCGCTCCGTCTATCAGCTCTGCGCAGAAGCAGTCGCAAGCTGAGACACCTGTTACCCAACAGTATTGAGAATAAGCGTTTTTAGCCACCCGAAAGACGGCGTGAACTGTCGTGTGTTCCTGCTTGCGTTGTCAGCCTGTACAGGCTGTAACTAACCGCACGCTCACATTGCACGTCAGATGGACGGCGATCTTTAAAGAGAGGAACCCTTCACGTAATTGGAAAGCGCCCATAAGTGCCGAACATTATTGAGGTCATATATACCCCAATTATCGGTGTTTGGTTTTCCGCTGGACAATTGTTCGTTTAACCACGGCCGCTAAATTTATTTCGCGGCCGTGGTTTAACAGTTCGAATCAATGAATATTCGGCACCAGGTCATGATCTCTGTTGCCTTGTGATGTGATCCAGCTCACCATCAAAGCATGTATGACAATAGCTTCAACGCTTGTCCTGTATAGTTGAATCAGGGGGTATATATACATATATATATATATATATATATATATATATATATATATATATATATATATATTGTGAAAGACTTCATACTACAATATAGGAAACAAATATTTATTTTACCCTAACAGTTTCGGCTGGAGGACCAGCCTTCTTCAAAGGATGTAAGTGAAATGAAAAGGACATTGCCGAACCCGCTGCACAAGGGCCGCCCACCCAGTTTGGGGGCCAGACAATACTTTCAAAAAAAAAAGAGAGAGAGAGAAAACATAGAAAAAGGAAGCGAGAACTCAAGAAGGAAGCAACAGTGACAAAAGGAGGGAGGGAAAGAACAGCGGGAGGAGAGGCGGCGGGCTATGCCCGTCTTATCTTCGTACACATAAGTGTTACACTTCTACAATGCGGCTTCCAGAACACACGGGAGCGCGAACAGCGGGAGTCATATTTCATAAACAAATTCAAATCACTCTTTCACGGAATCAACGAGAGCCCTGGGCGATTGACGTGCCTCCGTGACCAATCGTAGCGCCCAGAAAGGGAATCAACTAATTAATGTATTTATTTATACACACGTTAGTCCAGACGCACGGGACGCTAAGGAAACGATCGAGCGCGTGAAAACAGACCCAGTCGTTACCACATGTATCAGCCGGCTCCACTCTCTTTTTTTTTTTTTCGAAAAGGAAAGGGGGGGGGGGGGCGGCGCACATTTAGCCTTGTATCGTGGCCAGAGTCCTGGAGCGGCCCAGCGGGTCGTATGTGTGTACGCGGCCCGACGCCGCGAACTAACCGCCGAGCCATCTGAACTTGTACGCCGCGTGTGTGATGTGTAGAAGCGACATTTGTCTTTTCCCCTTGCTCAAGCCGCTTCTTATCTACCGTACGAAGATAAGACGGGAATAGCCCGCCGCCTCTCCTCCCGCTGTTCTTTCCCTCCCTCGTTTTGTCACTTGCTTCCTTTCTTCTATGTTCTCTCTCTCTCTCTCTCTCTCTTTTTTTTTTTTTTTTGAAAGTATTGTCTGGCCCCCAAACTGGGTGGGCGGCCCTTGTGCAGCGGGTTCGGCAATGGCCTTTTCATTTCACTTACATCCTTTGAAGAAGGCTGGTCCTCCAGCCGAAACTGTCAGGGTAAAATAAATATTTGTTTCCTATATTGTAGTACGAAGTCTTTCACAATTTTTACTACGGTAGCCATATATATATATATATATATATATATATATATATATATATATATATATATATATATATATATTGTCACGTGGTCGTGACGTCGACGAAGGCAGCAGTCAGCACGTCGAGATGAAACTCGTTTATTAGGCCGAACTTGTGGCCGAGAAACTGAAAGCTACAGCAATACACTGATAGCGGCGAACAGAGCGTCGACCGTCGATCAACTGACAAGCGGTCAAGCGCGTCGGCTTTTATACAGGCGCTATGGAACTTTCCAGCAATATCGCTGGTGGCGGCGTTATCTCTCGACAAAGCTGGAACATTCGCGTGCGGCGCGCCATCTTAACAAAACGATCTACTAAAATCGTGAATCTTCTCGAACACTGCTTCGCGGCCAGCGTCGAGCGTTCATAACCGTCCTTGCTGGTCAAAATCGAACACATCAAAATAAAAAAAGTGGGCGTGGCATTATATATATATATATATATATATATATATATATATATATGTATATATATATATATATTAAAATAATTTCAAAGAAAATTTAGCAAACTATAAGTAACAACAGCCCCGCCATGGTGGTCTAGTGGTTATGGCGCTCGACTGCTGACCCGAAGGTCGCGGGATCGAATCCCGGCCGCGGCGGTCGCATTTTCGATGGAGGCGAGAATGTTTGAGGCCCATGTACTTAGATTTAGGTGCACGTTAAAGAACCCCAGGTGGTCAAAATTTCTGGAGCCCTCCACTACGGCGTCCCTCATAATCATATCGTGGTTTTGGGACGTTAAACCCCAGATATTATCATATATAAGCAACAACAACAACACAGCATGGTTTGCACAGATGACGCTGCACAGAAACTCAATACTGTAACCATTGCGCCATGGACGCTTTAAAAAATCATTGCCTTTATTCTTAAGGTACAATTCATCAATACAATAATACATCACAGACGGCACAACAAAAGGTATGTAGAGCATAATAGACAACTAACTGTCACCTCTACGAATTACGGAAAGAAGTGGAAGTTTTGAGGGCTCGTTTTTCTTTGTTATACACAATATTAATGAGCACTAACATACATTAATGCCGAGGCATTATTGTCTGTTAGTGCTCATTAATACTCTACAAATTACGTCATTTACAGAGGCATCGGAGACCCATACATGCTATGGTGCTTTGAGACGCTTGACGCGCTTCAATTTCTCCACAAGCACATGGGCCCTAGCACATATGCAGGCATCGGCGTCTCGCGATGGGATTGGTACAAAGCTCATGGACCTGCATGTGTATGTTCGCCGGCCGCAGGAGCATCTCCTGCTTTAGTTTGATAAGAATTTCCAATCTACCCTAATTCGGCCTGCAAGTTTTGTTCTGTCAGCAGAGCGGACTTAAACCACATTATGTGGCAGTGTAAAAATCATTCCCCTCCCCCAAGCCTTCGTAAACATTAGGTAGTCAGGAACTGTGGGAGGCTGCCATGCGCAGCTACAACCCTGAACTTCAGGAGGCTATCCTGAGGTGGGCTGTAGGGGTGTAGGCAGAAATTTTTTTCGGGGAAGGCAGATGTGGTCGAGTGTCATTTTGTGCTTTGTATGCAATGGCAAAAAAAAAAAAAGAAAATTCTGGGGGAGGCCACGGGCCCGGTGTGCCACCCACTGGCTACGCCACTGGTGGGCTGAGGTGGCAGGTAGAGGAGGCCTACCGCAATTAGGATCCCTCGCCTTCTTCTAGCAGCCCAGCCCTTTCCCTTAAGTGACCATCATGGCATTACAAGGCGTGCTGCGGACAAGCCTATCCGTTCGAGCGAGAAGGGCTCCTCGGGGAGCTTTGTGCGGTGGTTCAGACGAGGCGCACCCTCTGCTTCTCGCCGAGGGAACTGTGGGAGGCTGCCCTCTGTCTTTGCGCACTAATATTTAGAAATGGGAACGTTATGCTGTCATGTATATGTGCGCTTAAACAGCTAAATAGCTTTTTTTACTGCTGCGTCAGCCGTGCCTCCGAAAAGCAAAACGTGGGCATTTCAAATTGGGCGCTATTCCAAATACGTCACTCGAGCACGCAGCGCCACACCACCACAATGTCTGTTGATGAATATATCCGATATATCCGCCCAAGATGCCTCCGCACACAGTGCATAGGCTTGGATCAAGCGAATGCAACACGTGAGGTGCTGAAAATGATATGTGGTGCAGTAGAACTGGTTCCTTGGTGTAGAAAGGTTCAGAACGCGCGAACTACTTTCGCGCCATCTGCAGTCTCGTTTAAGAACGACAGAGTTTCTTACAATCTTTAATGACCTTGGCAGTCCAAGGATGTCGCTGTTGTAGGACACGTATAATTTTCTATCAGCGCAGTGGATGTGTACGATACCGTATCCGTGTTGCGCGTAGTGCGCTTCGCTTGTGTACGCTTTGGCTGCAGACTTTTGCTTGCTACGCACGTTTTTTTGTCCAAGCAGTAGTAATTTACAGAAAGTGCAAGGTGAGTCCTTCAGCGCCCGGTCTTTACTTACTCCGCTTCTTTTGTTGTTTTCCTTGTTTGAGGACACGCATGCCATCCATCCTCTTTGCTTCAAATCTGTGTTACAATTAACATACCGGTATTAGTACCGCAGTATCTTATACGGATATACTGGCGCACCTATCGCTTTGTGCAGCGCTGCATTTCAAAAGTAGGGGGGGGGGGGGTACAGATTTGCTTTTGTACAGGAACAAAAAGCTCAACAAGTGGCGAATACATAGCGTAGGGAGGCTGACCGGCATTACTGGCTTATCGGTCGAACAACATATGTTCCATTGAAGCTGTGAATGTCTGTTTCATGGATAACCAAGCCTTGAAATATACCTGTGGCCGCAGTAGGCGTTAGGACGATAAGTGTTTTTTATGATAATTCTGACCAACTTGATTATCTGTGACCTTCGCGGCGCTCGGAAGTGATATCATTGTGCGTTGCGGGGAAACCGGTTGTTGACACGGCGGGGGAAATAGGGGGGCAGGCGCGTGTATTTGAGGGGCGGCTTCATGTTGTTTGGCTAAGTATGTTAAACAAATATTTTTAAGCTCTTCTGGGTACGCGAACTAACGTAGTGTAGGAAATACGGTTCTCAAATGCGGTGCTCCGAGTCATCGGTTAGCCACTCAATTTACATATTGTTTTGCGTTGTTGTAAACAGTAAAACTTGTTTAAAGAAATGTTACTGTTAATATATTTATTCTAGTTAATTGTTTCCATAAACAAGATGTGCATGTCAGATGATAAATACGTGGTCTTGCATACCCCACTTGTAACACAACTCTGCTAAGTTGCAATTAGTGCAACATGTTTGCACATATCTTGCAAGATCCTCTTTCCTTTCTTTTTTTTTTTTTTGATGGGGAAATTCTCGTGCATTTCATAATTCAAAACCGTTTTAGCATTCTATGTGCAATCATTGTTATTCCTTCCTGTGTGCAAATAGCTGTGCAGATTTTGTTGAATTACAGTACTCCATTTTTCTCAAGCTGTTTAACAAATTCAGATGTTCTTCAGCAAGCTGTTTTAAAAGAAAAAACACTCGTAATTTTCAGCTGGAACACTTGGGAAAAGTGCACTACTTACTTTAAAAAATAGCATATCAAGTTACTGTATTGAAGCTACTGTGTTGGTGCAGAAATCCACAAGTTCATTGCATGATGCAATACTGTTATCTCCTCCTAAAAATTAACAAGTAGTATGCTCACATTCAATGATTCGTCTAGATGTGGCTTGACGTGCTTTCATTCAGTCAGTTCAAATAGTAGTACTAGAGCATGAGCTGTTGATGCTATTACAATTGTTATATGTTATGATGCAATAAAAATGTCTGCTGTTTACAAAATTGAGGCTACTCTTTGGTCACAATCAAACTTGTTATTAATTTATTTCTCACGCAAACTTGAAAGAGTAATTACTTGATTTCAAAGGAATGCTGTGGAATAATCATTGAAAAGGAAGCCATTCTATGTTGTCTATACATTGATTCGTTCTGTACTGGGAATATTAATTTGGTAGGGGGTAGGAAGTAGACCTAGACACCTCCGGTGTCTGTACCGAATCCCATGCACCCTGCCCCAAAAGCAGTAATTAAATATCTCATTGTTTGTATTCAACTCTAGTCCATGCGATCATGTATGCAGCCATAGTCTGCATTTGTGGTTCTGTAATGGCAGCCAAGCTTGCCTATTTTCGCCTATGTGATGTGGTTACCTTGTGCCTTATGCTGTAAGCAGAGTATGCAAGTGAGGTGACAAAAGTTGGTTTAATGAAAAACCAGACATGAAAAATGGTAGAAAAAAAGCACAGTACTCACGTTCCACACACGTTCAGTACAAAATGCATGAATTATCATGCACAATACTGTCACAATGCTGAACGAGCTACTTAATCCAGTAAAGCTTGTTCTAACAAGCCTAAGCTAATAATTTCAATATCGCTGTGAAATCTTTACATTTTATTTCAACAATCTAAATTTCTTTATTGGCAGTGGTATTGAGGCCAAACTGATTCACCGTGTGCCTTAATCATTCAGTGGCCCATTTTGATGCTAGCCTATTTAGACTTTATGTCAAACTGGCAGATTCACAAAAATGTCATGGCACCTCCACTTCAGAAACTAACAGCAAGGAACACCCAAAGCTCAAACATTGCACACAAGTATGGTGTGTTCCTTTGTGGCCATTGCTGCATTCGCACACATTCCAGCACACTCTTAACATATTACAACTTATCTGATGACCCTTGTACTCCTTTCAATCAAACTTTGTTTGATGCTTGTTGGAAGAGCCTTGATATTAGTCCTTGAAGGAACATTTTTTTTTCTCCTTTGATAAATCTGTTTACAAGGCAATGCTAAATTGCTGTATCCCTTGTCTTCGTATTGTGTTTCCACTATCCATGTTAAAATGAGATGTTTAGGCAGTGTGGCTGTAGTTTAGTCATTTGCAGTAGTGGTTTAACTTGTACAGTAAAACAAGCATTAATCTGTCTCGTACAATATGTATGTATAGTCATACGCGTGTGCACAGGGGGGCAGGGGGGCGCCCCCCCCCCCGAATCACCTAAGGGGGGGGGGCAAAATCTGCCCCATACATTGACTTAGTAGGGTGGGGGGTGCTGTGATGAACCTTTGCCCCCCCCCCCCCTGATGGGGAACCCTGCGCACGCCTATGTGTATAGTGCTCAAATTTAGGTTTTGGTGAATAGCAAAATAATGGTGTCATTTAATGAGAAGGAAAAATAGGCAAATAAACAAAGTTTTGTTTGTAGGTTTCTTGGATGTCAGTTCTACAAATGCTGCTTTAGCAATGATTCCATTGCATTGTAATGAACCTTTAAGTGTTTACTCAATACATTATGTAACAAAATCACTTTGTTTTGGGGGGTTGTTGGTGTTGCTTTGGCCTCGTCCTTTGGGTACTGCAAATAGTATAGTAAATCATAATTTTCAAGGAAGATTTTATTTCTGCTTTCAATGGCCGTAAGCATCTTTTTTTTTATGTTGTGTTAGCACCTGGGTCTACTGAAATGTAACTTTTTTTCTACAGTACATTGGTTACAGGCAAAGAAAATGAGCCACGGTGCGGATCATGGTGCACACTCAGGCCACGATGGTCACCATGTCTTACCACCAAACTTCACTACACCAAGCCCCCACTCATCATCGCCAATAGCAACAGTCCTAACAGCAGCTTTAGCTGCAACCACAATGAGTACTCCTATGCACCATGTATCACCTGATGCTTCCTCACACACCCATAACCATGGGGACGGTTCCTCACATGGCAGCATGGACATGCATATGGCAATGGTGAGTTCAAGAGACTGGGTACACACTGTGTAAAATTTTTAGCATTCGTTGTTTCGTTTCTCATTGCTTTGTAGGGAGGGTGATAGAATTCTTCCTACACTCCAAAACAAACGGACATATTTGGGGCATCTTTCTGCTACACAACAATAATTGTCATACGATTTGTTTGCGCTTCCTTTCTCGAAAATAGTGCACTCTCTACTTTCCTATGAAGAATGCTATGTCACACTGAAAGCCACATGCCGTTCGTGACTGGGAAGTACAGGCCTGCTGTGGTAACGCAAGGAGAGCACGCGAGATGGATGACTATTGTGTGGTAGAAAGACGCCCAAATATGCCTTTTTTTGTCTTGGGGTGTATATACAGTCTTATCACTGTGTTACTGCTCGTGGTTCGAGCTAGTAGCTAAAAAAAAGATGTGTGAACAGTTCTCTAAACTTACCTGGACATATACTGTCTGGTCACCTAAAGAAGTTTATATATTACAGGACATTAAAGTTAAATGGATCCGTTAGGATGGACTGTTTCCTAGGAAGCCTATGTGTTTTAGGCATGCAAACTTATATTTCATTATTCCCAATTGAACTTTTAATTTTGTCATTATATTTTATAAAAACCTGCCAAAAAATGAAAACTATTCCACATACGTACACCATTCTAGTTCAGTAACTTCGTATTGATGCTTGGCTTATTCTGGTAAAAAATCTGCCTTCTGTTTTTTCAAGTTGTTTTGATAATGGGGCAAATATAACAAAAAAAATTGATTTCGAGATATTGAAAGTTCAAGAGGAAAAACAAGTTTATTTCATGTTTTGTTCAAAGAGAAGATGTGCTGAACAATTTAATTAGTAGCAACGTTCCATATACAGTAAAACCTCGGTGATACGAATCTTGCGGGGTTACCAAAAATATTCGTATCATCCGAAATTCGTATCACCAGACAACATGGAAAATTAGTATGTGACAAAAGAAAGTTGGCATACGTTTTGATTTAGTGTTTCTCAGGGCCGCAGCGACGTCATGAACAGCTCTGAAAGATTGCCAGTAAAGTTTTTAGACGTCAACGATCATACTTGTACTCGTAAATATACGGTGCATGCGCGCGTGTGTAATTAATAAACCAGATCTATTGTGTCCCGTGACCGCTAGTAGCCCCTTCCTAATCTTACTACCCTTTTCTGCATGACACTAGAGTACTGTGGCTTAAGTGATTAGAGAAGCGCTTTGCACATGATAGTAAAGGCCAAGCTCCTTCACCAAGACCCTCCGCTTCGTCTCTCGGTGTACTCGTCCACCTTTAGTGGGACTTCATGATGGACCCGCAGCCAAACTTTCAGTCTTGTTTCATATAACGTCTGATTGCGGGGACATAGCTTGCATCAACGTGGCATGCACGTGTTAACACAGTACAAAGACGTTGCTGCCTCGAGCAGAGGAGCACGAGTCAGCGCGTCGGAAAAAAAAGAAGTGCAACGTCAACGTCATCTGTAGCCTGAACGCGAAGGCGCCTAAAGGCCTCCAAGATTCGCGTGCACTATCTCGGAGGCAACGACACACCGTTGATGGTCGTGCAGAGCGCATGCCCGTGCCCACGCGCAACTGCCGGGTCTTCTGCGACAGCGCGGGCAGCACCTGTTCGTACCTTTGCGCTAGCGAACGTTCGTATCAAACGTCGCGTGGTGCAAATCGGTTCGCAACAACCGTACGCCAATACATTGCAGGCTGATGGGCCTTTGCCGGGACCACAGAAAAGTTCGTATCACCCCGAAATTCGTACGAGCCGTGTTTGTATCACCGAGGTTTTACTGTAGTCACAACATAAGTCAGCTTTTTGCTTTTTTTCTTGTTTTCTTGGTTCTCCGGCTCGTTTTGTCATATCCTGTCTCTCAATTGGCGAAATACTGTCGATGGTGGTCTATCTCACTGAACCATATAACAGTGTTGCGCCTCGGTGATATGCCAAACGGCCTTGAGGACGTTTGCTCGGGCCATGCAGGCCTTTTTGAAAGTTAAAACGGTTTCAAAGGTGGCAGTTCTGAGGGTTTCCATTCCAAAGAACACTGTAGATTGCGTCGTCTACGAGTGCCATGGTTCCTCCGCCTTCTGTGCAGACACAGTTACTCGTAATCACGGTTTGTAGAAGCTCCACGTTAATCAAAGTGTAGCCATTTTCATTACAGGAAACAATTTCTCCTTGTGGTGACACGTAATTAGGACAAGGCTTACTTGCCGAAGTGCTTGCACGAGTGCTCCCGGTCTCGTTTTTGTTAGTAGCTGAAGTCTGTCGATTTCCAACTATACTGTGCTGTCTAAACAGTTTCTTTGATTCGTCAACATGAGCATATGTTTTGCCGTTGCAAGAAAATCAACAAAGGCGCAACTAAACTAAAAATGAATGCTCAGAACCGCGTCTCTGTATGCGTCTTACACATACAAGGCAAGTGGACTTGGTGAATACCACGCGTGTTAAAAAAAAACTGCACCAAGCGCTTTTAAGTAGCCGGAGTACTTTTTTTAAAACCTGCTAAGCTCAGGGAAACTACCAGTTTCGATTTTTTGAAATTCACCTGAGGCAGAAAGCTCAGGTTGTGCACAGTCTGAGAAAAAGGGGCTTGGCTGCTTGTCAGTTGGTCTCGAAAACCTGTTTTTTTGGCTCAATCAAAGCGCGCAGACATTTGTAGGGCACTGGATATTCTTAAGGAAGGCCTTATCATTCCAAACAAGCAAAAAACCAAATTTCGATTTTTTTTTTTAAGTTTTACCCTACCCTGTGTCCTTAAAGGGACACTAAAGGCAAATATTAAAGGGGTACTGACACAAAATTTCGCGGCCGAGATAGCCTGCTGGATCGATTCCCGTGTACGTGTGTGTACCATCTGCAAAATATCGACAGCGAATAAAGCTTGGAAGGTATTTTATATGAATTTTGAAGTTCGCGAGCGCTATCCAGCATTATAGGCCACACTTGGTGCATTGACACCCTCGGAGGTGACCCGAGGTGACCCCCCTACTTCCCCTACGTAACCGTTGCAGCCGGTACAAGTTAAGATGACGTCGTAGCCGCCATTTCTGTTTTGACGCGCTTCCCGACGAATCGCTCCTCGCCAGCGGGTCAAACCTGAAGTGATTCGCCACGTCGAAAATTTCTTCCATCTCCGCCGCAAGAAAATCGTCGCCATCAGACGACGATGAGCCGGACGACGACAGACCGCGCGGAAATGCGTCACTGTTCTGTGTGCTCACGTGACCGAGCGTTTCACTCGCTTGGTGGTGATAGTTGCACCCGGCGGCTTGTCTTTTTTGGAGCTCTGTCAAACCGAAACTGAGGCTGTGTCGGTAATGAGGAGCTTGTAATGAATTATCTGTCGCGCGCTGCAGCAAACGATGTGCCGTGTCACGACTAACAGGCCTCCAGCAACACATTGCAGCAAAAAAATGCGGGGCAAAAATTTTTGTGTCAGGACTCCTTTAAGTCAATGTTGATTTATTTATTTATTTATTTATTTATTTATTTAGCAATACTGCAGACCACAGTGTGGTCCATGCAGGAGGGGCTGTACAGTGATTACAAAATTATAAAGAACATCGCAATCACAGCGAGAAAACAAAAATAAGAACAATGAGAAGAAGGAAACGCAAGAGAAACATCGATTACAATCACGACACAATTGTTGAAATAGCGGTCCAGAAACCTCGTAGTGCTACTTTTATGCCAAGGAAGTGCTTATTTTGAAATAAAATCACGTTTTAGTGGTCCGCATCGCGTTAGCGCACTTCAAATCACCCACTTGAAATCCGACTTTCATACGTCACTGCTGCCGTGCCCAACGTTGCCTGCCTTTACTGCACGGCCGCCGACGCTTAGCAGCAGAGCGAAAGTAGCGGGACCCACAGCAGCAACAACGGCCATCGAAACCATCGAAGCTTGCCGCAATCGCCGCAATGGATGTGGACGGAGAACTTGACAACGAGACATTGGCTCGCGACGCTGGGCTCCAATTCAACGACTTGAGCCCGATGAACGCAGCATGCTGCTGAGGGCTCGTAATGCCGGCGTCGTTGCATGCAGCATTCTGTCGAACTTTCTGTCAGAGCGACTTTCACGAGCGCGCAAAACACACGCAGCAGTACGCGATCCCGAAACTACCACTGAGACGCGACCGCGTGAGCGAAGCAGGGCACCGGGTGAAGCGCAGTTCGGTGAAAACGGAACCTTTGAACCACGTGCGCCGTTCCCCATGGCAACGCCACAGAGGTTCTTTTTTCCATGAATCAAACGGAAACGAACAAACAGCATTTTATTACGTCTTTTGATGCACGGAAGGTTCTTTTTTTATTGCTGCTAGTTTGATTACTAGTGATTTATTGTAGGCAGACTCTCATACGTCATCGGGATCACTTTGAAAATGTCCCACTCGTGGCGCTCATCATGTGATACATTTAGCTTAATTTCTCGGTAAGTAGGGCACTGCTCTTGATAATATTGCTGTTTTAGAAGTTGTCATACATTGAGCTTTCACTCCGACATAAATTGTTATTTGCCTTTAGTGTCCCTTTAAGAAAAGCAGTTGAGCAATTACAAAATTGTAATCAGTCATATTTACGTCACTTTTCACACAACCTTGATTAATCTTCCATAAATACAGTAAGTCAAATGAACTGGCCTAGCTTATTCTGTGCATACTCTGAAGCCTCTCACACATTGTTTTGCCTCACTGACATACATTTTTCAAAATTTGGTTATTCACCTTCCCTTGTTTTATTGTCGAGACATCAGTGACTACTGAAAACTTGCTGAAGGGAAGGGGGCCACTGAAAGGAAGGGGGTGTTGTAATGTAGAAACTGCCGTTGAACAATATTATGGTTAGTCAGTGGTGTGATTGTCACGTATGTCTGTGTTCTCCATGGCACTCGGTGCTTCTTTGTTGCTGGGGCTCAAAGAAGGCACCTCCGACAGGACTAGTGAAAAGACAATAAAATTGTTTGTACTTGATTTGCTTGCATCGACATTTTGTGTGGCCGTTGCTATTGAGCCTAGCAGCCCCATTTTCAAATTGACTGCAAAGATCTGGCAGAGCATTAAGATGGGGAAACAAATAACAAGTGCCTGGATTTGTCTGTCTGAACATTCGCATCCACGAGACAGCTGCATGGCATGACCGTGGGTGTTATACTGTATAGTTCCCATCAAATTCAACTGCTGAGGGCTGCATTACCAGTGACAGCTTGTCTTGTCAATATGGTAACTGGACTGGCCACAACGCTCAGTGACTGTGACGTTGCACTGCTAAACACAAATTCGGGGGTTCAATTCCTGGCAATGGCAACCGCATGTTCATGTGGGCAAAATGCAAAAACCGTCCATGTACTTAGATTTAAGTGCACGTAAAATAACTCTAGGTGGACATAATAAACAGTGGGCCTTGTAAGCACATAGCTATTTTGCCATGTAACGAGCCTAAATGAATTAATGTAATGATGTAACTGGTTATATGTAACGGGAAAAAAAATTAGGTGAATTTCAGCGAGTGTTGCCAAATAAAAGAATTCATAGCTAAATTATGTACTACCAAAGAAAATCTTATTACTTGTAATTTATCATTAACAGGAACTTATATAGCAAATTCTAGCAGAAATTGTAGCTGTTACTTTGCTAGTATGCTGTAGCTTTTTATTGAGAGAATAGCCCACTAACACAGCTGGGGCATGATCTTTAGAGCCTCAAGATTTGTGACACAGTGCTTGATCTAACTGCATCCCCTACATGCTTACTTCCACATCGTTTTCACTTGGAGGGAGAAAGATATATCGGAAACATTTGTTACACTACAGATTAGGTTAAAAGTGTTACTTGATTGCAGTTAAACTGCAATTCTTGTAATGTTAGATTATTAATACCATATATTAATATGCTGTGGTAGCTTAGCAGGTAAGTGTTGTGCTGCTAAGCACAAGGGTGTGGGTTTAATTCCCAGCCACGGCAGCCACATTTCGATGGGGGCAAAGTGCAAGGGCATCTGTGTACTTAGATTTAGGTGCACGTTGAAGAAACCCAGGTTTGGAGTACCTCACTATGGTGTACCTCATAATCACATTGTGGATTTGGCGCGTAAAACCCCAGAATGGATAAAATCAATCAGCTATATGTTATGTGCATAAAAAGAAAGGGCAGTAAATGAGAAGATGTAGCATACAACTCCGCAAAAGCAGTTCATTTTCTATTGTGTTGTTTGGGTTGATAGTATTTGAAGAATCATGTGGGAATTACAAGTTCTTTGTGTTAGGTTGATTTCTAAACTGTGTCGAAATTCTCTCATTTGTGTTCATTCATTCTCCCTCAATTTTTTTGTTTTTTCAGTATTTCCACACAGGATTCACTGAGACCATACTCTTCAAAGACTGGGCTGTCTCTTCTGTTGCAGGTACTTATTATTAATGAAAGCACAATGCTAATAGATTGCTATTCTTTTCAGGTGCAAATTACTTAGTTGGTTAGATACTTAGTTCTTGCTTCTTCAGCATAATAGCAGTCAGCAGAAGAGATTTAAAATGTAAAAGATTTTACCGAGTTTCACTGTTTTCAGAAAGGTGCAAAGGTTAAGGGTGCTTAAATAAAAACCCCAAATTGAATATAAATATTAAGGAAAAATGACCTTTGAGGATTTGAGTTGCCAACTGGATATCAAATATTTGTAATTTCTAAAAAAAATGAAATGCAATGTTTTGCAGAGTCTACTTGGCAGCAAAAAAGCTTTGTTTACATTGTTTTATATATGTAATGCTGTTAACTTGATATTGGTATAACTGAAAAGGTTGTAAATGTGAAACAAAGAAAATCTGATCATATATGGTAAAGCCGCAACAGTGACAGTAATAAAAAAAAATTAAAATGAAAAAGAATGTCACCAGGTGCATGCATAGACTGTATGCTCATTGAAGAAGCAAGGAGCTCAATACTACAGCACTGTAGATTATTTTAGAGGTACCAAACATGGTAAGATTGACCAAATAATAAATTTTCTATATTGAAATTGAACAGCAAATTCGTGGCTGCTGAAAACTAAACATGCTTGCTCAGCAGCCGGTAACTAGGTACTCCATATAGAGACCTCTTCTGTATATTCGTTCAGGAATTGAATTGCCTGCACAACAACCATGTTTCTCCTTCACTAGAATCACTCTGAAGAGTTACATTTGTAGCAGCAGTTTTCCCTGTAGAGTGCAAGAGCTGTTGTTTTGAAATTTGAAATTTCCCTAGCAAAAAAGTATTTGTGGTACGAGGTGAAATATAGCATTTCATGGGCAGTGTGATTGGAAAAGAAGACTACTTCAGATATTCGTAGGGGTGTGCGAATATTCTAACTCTTGAATATTTTTCTAATAGTGTTTGCTATTCGATTTGATTCGCACCAGAATTTCTGTTAGGAGTATTTCAACTTACGGAAAATAAATATAACGGTGTCATTCACTTAAAATGAAATCCCAGCACTTCTCAATAATGTGCGTAAGCCCAATTGCATCTTCACGTGATGTTACAAGATCTTTTAAAACTATGGCATGCTGCTATGGTGACGATCAGAAGAGAAAAAAAAAGGCACACACAATGCACCCTCATAGAAAGAGAAATTTATTCTGCTGGTACAGTTTAAACCCTTTATAAGAGACACACATCAGGAAACAGTTCTTGTCTCTTTCATGAGGTGTTTCTTATGAGCAGGTTATCGCACTCTCATTTTCTGATCAACCCCTATTTCGATGTAGGCATGCTGGTGCCTCTTATAACGAACTGTCTCTTACATCAGTGTCTCTTAGAAAGGAGTTCAACTGTAGTTCCTTTGCTTCAGTGATCCAGTTTGGCTGGCTTTAAGGTCACTTCTGGATACGCCTCGACCGCGTGCCGTTCCAAGGGTCGTTACCTTGGCAAGCTCCATCTACACAGAGCTGCTTGAGAACGCCTGCAAGCTTGTTATCGAGATCTGGATATTTTCTCATTTTCGGCACATAGAAACTTTTCCATCACTCGCGGACACAGGTTTGGGGCACGCAGAATAGACGCGTCGTAGCTGTCCTCAGTGTGTGTAATGACTTTCCTTTGATATGAGCTTTCATAATGAAAGAGGCGCGTCACCATTTCCACTTTGCTGAGAACAGATTTGTCGCAGAAAGACCGTAATCGAGCACGAGACGAGTCTGTGTGGACTGGCTTTAAAATGTGTTCCATTGCCATTTTGTGATGGCGATGTCACTACATCTGCCGCTGGCGGTCGGCTGATGCTAATGCCGCGAACGTGGTTTCGGTTTCGTACTTGATAGACTCGTTTTGCAATACGTGCTTTCTGAATAATGTCTTGGTGCCGCAAAATCAGCCTGCGATATAACACTCATTACTATCGCCCGAAAAACTGTGAAAGATCAAGCTATCCAGGCCCGTGGCAATACTGCATGTTACGTCACCTGCATCAATATGCGACAGCTAGCAGCACAGTTTCGTTTTCACGCGGTGGACAGTGCACTGCCGCCAGGTCGATGGGTTACTGTGGAAAGCGAATTGTGTTCTTTTTCGCCATGTTTTGTACTACATTATAACATGAAAGCAACTCTTTGATGTTCCTATCTCATAAGAATATGCTTAGGGATCCTCTGCAACCTTTTTTCTCTAATTTCGTTTTGAAGTACTATTTCGAAAATATTCTATTCAATTCATACTCAAACTTTAATATTAGAGTTTGCTTCGCACCCAAAATTTTGCAATTTGCCCAGCTCTAGAAATTTGTTTAATATTAATGGTCCCTTATCTGTCTTCATTTTCTGTGCTGTGTTTCTGTTAAAGTTATTGATGGTTTTGTAATCGAAAAATAGTTCAAAGCGCTTTCTTTTCGCACTTGGGCTGAAAAACAACCAAAAACTGCATTTATGGCCCAGAGAAAAGTGCCCATCGACACCACAGGTACAGTGTGCTTCCATTTTTGAAACCCAGGGAAGACGAACTTTAACTGCATCTACAAAATTTTTGAAAAAGCTTGTGCCATTTAGCGGCAAAGTGTTCAAATAAACGAGACAAAATTGCTGCCACTGGTCTTTAGTGTTTATTGAGTGAAATAAAATTCCTGGACGAGTGAGACTTGCTGTTGGCATGTTTTGATGAAATTCCCGGGTGAGTGAGACATGTGCTTTGTATGTATAAGGTTAAAATTCAACCGTATGTACGGTAATGTCAGAGTAACAGTAAAAAGTGATGCAATGGTCGGGCCCTGCTATCGCACTGCAGTGGGGTGCTGTCACATGCATGCACTAAGATGAAACAAAGCTCCAATAAACATATATTGTGGCCAGCACAATTGTGCTACATAGAAAGCTGCAAACATCATATAATATTACAAGGACTGCAGTATTTTTCATTCATTGTTGTCAAGATTGGATTACCTAATCTGCAAACGTTTCTTCTCTTGTTTGGAAGATTTCTACATATAGTAGTCGTGACAGTCATTTGTGTTTTGTCCTCAAGGGGGCAGTTAATAAATATGCAGGCTATTAGCTTACAAGTGAAAATTTCTGGGCAGCCATAAACTGGTGATGTGACAAGCTGTAATGGCCAGCCTTGTTGCTGTTGTTTGGTATCATATGCTTGTGCCTGAGAATGTCTCTTGACAGTGTACAGTTTCTCTTGTCTCTTTTGTGCTGTAACAGCCTCTCATTTGTAACTTTGGCCAGTCCCAGAGTTGATTCAGTTCATGTTTCATGCGGATAGTCACCTTGATCCTCCCTTGAAAGCGGCTGGGCCCTGGTGTATTCAAAACTGCGGTTCATTAGGCATATCTCTCCTGAATTTCTAGACCACCATCCTGAGTTAAAGGGACACTAAAGGCAAATATTAAGTCGACGTTGATTGTTGAAATAGCAGTACAGAAACCTCGTAGTGCTACTTTTATGCCAAAGAAGTGCTTATTTTGAAATAAAATCGCGTTTTAGTGGTCTGCATCGCGTTAGCGCACTTCAAATCACCTGCCTGAAAGCAGCATTTCGCACGTCACTGTTGCCGTGCCCAACGTTGCCCGCCTTTACTGCACGGCGGCGTGCACTGGTGGAGTGCACCACTCGGGCATCCGGCAACATCACATGCATGCGGTATTTTGTCGAACTTTCTGTCAGAGCGACTTTCACAAGTGTGCAAAACACACGCGGCAGTACGCGATACCAAAACTGCCACTGAGACGCAACCGCGTGAGCGAAGCAGGGTGCCGGGTGAAGCGCAGTTCGGCGAAAACGGAACTTTTGAACCACGCGCGCCGTTCCCCATGGCATCGCCAAAGAGGTTCTTTTTTCCACGAATCAAACTGGAACAAACAAGCAGCATTTTTTTACTTCTCTTGATGAACGGAAGGTTCTTTTTTTATTGCAGCTAGTTTCATTACTAGTGATTAACTGTATTCAGACTCTCCCACGTCATCGGGATCACTTCCAAAATGTCCCACTCGTGGCGCTTGTCGTCTAATACGTTTAGCTTAATTTCTTGGTAAGTAGGGCACTGCTGTTGATAATGCTGCCGTTTTAGACGTTGTCATACATTGAGCTTTCCCTCTGACGTAAATTGTTATTTGCCTTTAGTGTCCCTTTAATGCAGCCAGAATTATGTTGCTGCAAATATTTTTTTTTGCCTTATTTTTCTCGATTTCCCTTATTAAAACCCATTGGGTCTCTGTCTGAAACTTGCTGTCTCTTTTGTAGGCTGCATGACTTTATGTACGACTGCAATCTTTTTCAGTTTTTAAGTGTGTCTGCACATGACAGTAAAGAACTTTGAACTTTTGCTGCTCAATGTTTATGAACTAAAAAGGATTATGGTCTAATTAAGGAGGGCTTTTTGTTTTGGCAGCGGTGTATGCAGCACATGAACACATCTTTACTGCACTTAAGTGGCATAAAGCCCCTGTATAACATTTTATATTAATACACAGGCACATTACTTAATCTGTATCATCACATCCTATGTGTAACATAGGGTCACTTCAGAATATACTGTGTTTATTACATGCTGCGTTGTCCACCTATAATAATGCTGCTTAGGGTGATCGACCATTATATTAATAGGGAGCCTTTGCTGAAATATTTATTCAAGTACTACAACATTAGCCCATGTACAAAAATGTCCTGTATTAATAAGCATGAGCAGAGTATAATAGTGCTTGTATAATGTTTCCAGGAATGGTTGGCTCTGTGCTGGGAGTGTTCTTCATGGCTGCCTTGTATGAGGCTCTCAAGTATTTCCGGGAACATCTCTTCAGGCTGCATTTCTCCAGCATGAGCTACTCATCCGTGTCTGTGACAGGCCGCGATGGTCGCACTCTAACGGAGGTCCATCAAATAGTCAGGTATGCACACCAATAGGTCTTATGCCTGGCATCTGTGGTGGCAAGATTGAAAGAATATTGTACCATGTTGTATTATTCTTGGAGATTAGCACTGTCCAAAATTTAGAAATTTTTGTACTTTGGAAAAAAAATTTATAAAAGGCTTCCTCTGGGGGGCTCCTCTGCATAAAAAGTTGCACATAGCTTTCCTGTACCCCTATGCAAACTACAGCAGAAGAGACTATCCTACCTCTTGTTGTTCACATACAAATTCTTTCATAGCAGTGATGAATTTCTGCTACACTCGCAAGATCCCGCCTCATTATGGCAATGCTTTTCTAATACATGTACTAAGACATCTCCCACTTTTGCCATTTTAAAACTGGCATTCACCATTGCGTGAAAATGCTGCTGGATGTGTGAACCACTAGCACTTTCACTGCTCCACATCTTTTGATTTGTCATCTTGATGGTGGACTGAGGAAGTTTCTGTTGTTTGTCTTCCTTCCCTTCTGTTGGTTGAACATGTAAACATTTTGAGTCTCCTTTTGCTTTGACATTAAAATTGTGCTAACGAAAACAACAGGAAAGTGGGGAAGACTCACATACAACAGGGCAACTCCTATAAACTTTGCTTTTGTGTTGCCGTTGCCTGTCAAATGGTAACATCATAATATGAACAGACTAGGCGAGCAGCATGTGCTGTTAAGCTACACTTATCCTTTCACTGTTCTTTGTTGTCTCGGTCTGCGTCATTCATCTTGCATGTATTGCTCTGGCAGCCAAGAGGGTTTGTTTTTAGTCATCATAACTAGAGACCGGATTTTAGGCAAATGCCTATTTTGTTCCTTGCGCTCCTGTCGCACCACTTAGATATATGAGCATGAATTAGAGGTTGAGAATAGCTTTATACAGTAAAAGCTCGTTAATTCGGATTTCTAGGGACCGGAAAAAATGTCCGAATTAACCGAATGTCCGAATTATCGAATGGTCGAAATAAACACAATAAATGCACGAGTTTTTTCAACATACCTTTACTTAACAAAGTAATCGCGGATGCTTGTCTGTTTTCGAGCAGAAATTCGCGCGGACACAATTTTTCTGAGCCCTTCAAGGTGCTCAGCAGCTCGCATGATGTCTGCAGTACCGCAAAAGTTTCACCCGTCATCCACGCTTTTCGGTTGGCACGGTAATCCACGGGAAGATTGTTGATGTTCTTAAAGCAGCGTGGCTTTTGAACCTTTCCGATAACGAGAAGCGGCAAGCGCTCTGTTCCCGTCACGTTGGCGGATAAAAGTACGGTTACTCGTTCCTTGCTTCTTGCCGCCGATTGAAGGATCCCCTTTCATCACTCTTCATCACTTCTTGTCGGGAGAGCCCGTTATTCAGAGCACGCAAAATTTCTACTTTGGTGGTGAAGTCCTTGGCCTCGTACTTGGGCCGCTTCGCCGGCGTTACCATCGGCGGAGAGTGCGGTCGCACGAGAAGTCAGCACAAAAGCACCAGCAACGATCAAGCTAAAGGAGCCGTACTGAAACGTTCCTCGATAAATCGGCGATCAACGATGCAGCACACCAACGGGAACAAAGCAACAAAACCCACACGCGAAAAAAAGGCGTTCAACCAGTCTCAATCCAAGCCAAGTCGATAATTGATGTCCATGGCGATGCTGCGTTTGAGCTTCACTTTTGTTCCGAATTGTTCTTTTTTCGTTTTCGAGCCTTGCCAGCGGCCCGAAAGTCGCCGAATTATCCGATTTGCGGTCAAATCTGTCCGAAATAACGAGCGCCCAGTCTCATAGAGTGATGCGTATATTTACAGGGACCAGATGACGTGTCCGAATTAACGAGAGTCGAATTAACGAGCTTTTACTGTAGTGTTTTTATAGTGCCTATAAATGCCTATTTTTGGCGTTAGTGCCTAAATGCTTAAATGCCTATAAATGCCTATTTTCAATATTGGCGCCTATATTAACACTATTTAGCCTCAAGTTTCGCTCCCGGGAGCAGTTTGAGATCGTTATTCATGTTACCGCGCAACATTGACTGTTCGGAACTATGCGGATTCAACCTAGTGCTCTAGTTCAACCAACTCCCAGAAACAACCGCTAGAAGCCGTGAAGTGGGACACGCTGGCGAGCATTCGCCGCTGCAGAGACATGGCGCGAGCGGTTGGCGAATGCGAGACCGTGGAAAGCTGTCAGCGGAAAGTCTAGTGAAGAGCAAAAAAAGAAAGAAAAGGAAAATGTGGTGTACGCACCGCTTTTGTTTTTGTGATTTACTTTGTAAGGTGTTCACTGCAGTAGCATAGCCAGAATTTTTTTCGTTAAGGGGTGTTCATCCATAGTTTGTGTACGTTCATGCATACATTTGTATGTGTGCGTGTATATATACACAAGCAAAACTGAGAAGTTTCGGGGTGGGGGAAAGAGTTGAAACTCCCCCCCCCCCCCCCCTGTCTACGCCAGTGGTTCACTGTCAGGGAAGAAATTGGCTCTATGCGATTCGACCCGGCCTGTAGGAGGAATCCCTCCCTTCTGGTCATTTAGCGATCTGGCTATCTGGTCTGCTCCTGCTCTGCCCTTCTCAGTCATGCTGATAATACCCGTGTCACACGGGCGTTTCGAAGGCCATTGAACCGATGGTCCATTGACTCAACGGGGATGCACGCGCTGCCACACGGGCAGTTTCGAAGGCCATTGAGTCAGTGGCCCATCGAGTCGACGGAGCACTCTACAACTCCATTGAAACTTCGACGGCCATCGAGCGGCGGAAGCGTAAACAGCGTCACCGCGCGCTCTCGTTCCCAGTGTGCTCGTACTCATGATTAGAAAAGGAAAAATTTAACGAGTATGCATTAAAAGTAGTGTGCATGGGCGTTGTAACTTATTTACTAAAGTATTCGTGTGATTTGGAATGTAAGAATTGCTCATGCTCGCGATAACTCTCGCCGTGCTCGTTATCGCCAGTAGCAGTATAGTAGCAGCATTTGTGTCCTCGCCGCCATATGATCACTGGCTTATTATTTTTTTTTTTTGCTCTCTACGTTCGTGCGCTCTGGTTTTTTATTTTTCATTTCCTCGTGTTTATTTTGCTTTGAAGTTTTTGAGTTATTACTTTGTCGTAAGTTGTGATATGCGCGTTCCGCTGTGTAATATCTATCCCATGCGCATCCGTTTGTGCTACCTTTTGCTGCTCGGTATAAACGTTTCTTTCGGTATAAACGCTCGGTATAAGCGTCCCACGGCGAACAACTCCGCGATACTGCGTTCTTCGGCTGAGGAACACAGTCGGTACAGGCCGATTGCGACACTGTTATCAGGCGCGATGGCTTCACGCATGTTTGTATTCTGGCGCTCGAGCAGCGGTCCGACTGCGTCCACGGTGTACCGAAAGGTCCCCGGGGTAAAGCGGAACGCTCGCTTGAAGAATTTGTCGCCAAGCAGTGGCACGGTCTCCTCGAACCACCTCGTCTGCCGAGTGAAACACCACCTTTCCCTGTTCACGCTTCGTTCTGACACCGCATCCATAGTCGTCAGCTCATTCTCGATGGCGTCGGCTTCCTCTTTCGCCGCTTTGATCCCAGCATCAAGCTGCATGATCGCAGCCGCGCAGAACACCATAGCGGCCTTGTCATCTGTTTCACGGTGACTCATGATGGCGGAACAGGCACGTAATGAAACCAATGAAACGAAATGAATACACGCAACCGCAAAACCAGGCAAAACTACGTGGTAAACTTCACAAACCCGGAAAAGCGGCCGGACGGGTAAAGCGGTTTTAACGTAGCCACAGTTTCGCTGTTCAACAAACTTATAACCAACTCTGCTTATAACTAATAATGCACTTATAATTATGTATAAACATTTTTTTTTATATTTCAGAACAAGACAACGCACAAATGTGTGCCTTTAAGTGGATTTATTTTAGTTCACTTACGACGACATGAAAACGAAAATAAGATTAGCAGCGCCACAAAATGTTTGCGAGAAACACCTGAATCAGTCAACGGCCGTTGAAAATCGTCGTGTGGCAACGCGAGAACTCCATCGAGTTCGACGGAGTTGTAGCGTTTCGATGGCCATCGGCTCAATGGCCTTTCAAGCATGCCCGTGTGTCACGGGTATAAGACACCCAGAAGTGTGGTGATTTGACAGTGGACACTTGACTCACTGTGCAGAACACTGGACAGGCCGTGTTCTGCGAACCGTGCAGGACAAAGCCCAATTGCATGGCTATGTTCAACTGTTGGCGCCTTTGTACCATCTTAAGCAGTAACATTTTTGTTTTCCTGCTGTACATAGAGGTCACACACGTCTTCGTTTCAAGTTATTTGCATTTATGTGAAAATTATTGTGCCTATATTTTAACGTTGTTTTGCCTGCCTATTTTTGGCGCTTAAAACGAGCTTCTTTAATGCCTATAAATCCGGCCTCTAGTCATAACCCTTACATTTCTCCACTTTTTCCACAGCAGTCAACTCATGATTTGTCAGCAGTTATGCTGCCAGTGATATATTGTCACGTGGTCACTGCACGCAGGTATCATAACTGTCAGGCATGCAGCTCGCAAAATATTTCAGCTCACGTGAGTGCCAACGTACACTGCTCAGCAACTGTTTACGGGAAGTGAGATTTGCAAAAAAAAAAAAGAATTCCCGCTTAGCCTTGGAACATAGCCTCTAATTAAAAGTTTCATCACATAGTAATTCTTGTGACCTACACAGTTATCCATTAAATCGGAAATGTGATGCATCAACAGAGCAGAAATGCCCATTTGCTGTGGATTCCATCTCCCGTAAACTTCGGTCTCCAGGTGTACCCATGGTGTGATCATTGGAATGCAAGGCTCAGATTGTAACTGTTCCGCTAACCGAAATTTCTTCATTATTCCGCTAATCTGAATTTTTGCACTGATGTAAAAAATTGTGAACTGACCTTTTTTTTTTTAGAGCTGTTCAGAAAAGTCTGTTATTTTTCAGCATGCCGGTGACGGTACTGTACATATTTCTAGGGGTGCATTTTGTGTAGTGTGGTTGCATTTACCCTTTTTTTTTGCAACACTCTTTTCTGCCCTTTGGGTAGTTATATGGCTGTGGGATTGGAGATACTTGTGAGCATGACTGTAATAAAGTAATATTTTTCTGTATTTGTCTGGTCAAACTTGTGTAATGCAATCGTTCAGAACTTAATTACGAATGCTGTTGCTTTTTTTTTCTGCAGATTAAAAAGTAAAACAAAAAACATAACTTAATGCTTTTGTAATCATTAGACTGCATTTCCGTTTATTAAATTTTTCAGTAAGTGTTTCTGACTGAAAACGCAGAGCTGTTGGGCTTTAAATTGCCTGATGTAAAATGTGTGTGTGTGCAAACTTTTAATTGTTTATTTTTTTCTTAAATTTATTTCTACAGGAACAGGATAGTGAGCTGGCCACACTTGCTACAGACTTTCCTACATATGGTTCAGATGGTGATCAGCTACTTTCTTATGCTGATTTTCATGACATACAATGTCTGGCTATGTTTGGGTGTTATACTTGGTGCCGGGTTTGGCTACTTCATCTTTGGCTGGAAAAAAGCCACTGTTGTGGATGTGACTGACCATTGTCACTAACCGTTGTGTTCTGCTCTTGAAAGACAGTAAGCCCAATTGTAATGCATACGTGATGCCGCATTGTATACATGTATTACTTTATGTAGTCACTTATTTGGGAAACTTTTAAAGCTCATTATGTCTATATGTTTTTTCCCATGAGTCTACTGAACCGTGAGCAATGCAGTCAGCTAACCAGAGTGACAAGCCAGATCATCTTACAGCTTGTGATTATACTCCTATCTTTAGTGGGAGCAGAAAACCTCTGAAAGTGGGCTACTGGCCTCGCACCTGCTTCTCTGCCATGTGTTTGATGATTTGATCCTTTTTTGTCCTGTTTTGGCATTGAATGGCTCAAGTACAGGAACCTCTGCCAAATTTGTCACCACATGCGCTTAGGAGCTATAGCTACAAGATATGCAACTACTAAAGCAATTCAATGCTCTAATGTCATCACACAATTTTTGGAACCCAGTTTGCTCACTGCGTTTCATACACAAGCAACGGTGCAGACAGCAACTCACGATAAAAGCAATGTAGCAAATTGTGTATCATTTAGCATTTAGCTCATTTTCTTATATGCTGCTTTTGAACTTTAACATGATCACTCTAATGACTGTCTTTGGGTTTTTCATGCAATTTTTTTTTTCGTAAGGTTGTTAAATTCAACTTAGTAAAGTGCCATGGTCCTTGGTGATACTTAGCCCTTCATTTAGGTATTAGTAGGTTATACTTTCATCAATGCCGCATGAGATTTATTTAACACTTTATAAACATTCTGTTGTCACAGCACTACTCTGTGGCACTAAAACTGTCACCACCTTCCTGGTAAATGCCTTGTGCAGCGTGCATGAAACGTTTATTTAGAACCAGACATACTATTTTCATAGTGCAATTTCATTGTCCAATGTTAATTTGAGACATTGCCTTTTTACATATTTCAATTATTTTTGAAAACTGTTGCATAAACATGACTGATGTCTGTTCTATATAGTGATACGGGATAAAATGAGAAGGTTAATGTGAGCCTTGCAGATACCTAACCTCTCATCATGAGAATTTTGACCAAATATACAGTTAATTCTTAGTTTTAAGTAGCTGTTATTGTTGTATGATTGTTTGCCTCTTCTGCGATTCATATAAAGATAGTGTTGTTATTTGGCTCCCATGTTTATGCCATGAAACTGCCAGACCTTATAGCTGAGCTTATTTTGTCTGTTTTAACTAGACCAAATTCCCCCTTTTTTGTAATTGTTGCCCGGGGGGAACTGCATAAAGTTTTAGAAGCTCTCGGGGGGCTTTTTCATAGTCTTAAACAAAGAGACTAAATAGGCATAATATGAAGGCATATTTCTTTGCATATTTTCATTTACATGCGTGTGGGCAGAGTGTATCAAGACAGCTCACTTTTCACAGGGCTTGTTTCACAACCAAATGCCACAGAGGGAGAGACGAATTAACAACTTTGTTTTTTCCGTAATTGCTGGTGGCATATGCAAGAAAGACACAGGCC
This sequence comes from Rhipicephalus sanguineus, assembly GCF_013339695.2. NCBI lineage: Eukaryota > Metazoa > Arthropoda > Arachnida > Ixodida > Ixodidae > Rhipicephalus > Rhipicephalus sanguineus. The sequence continues at coordinate 202,202,991 of NC_051176.1, read as the reverse complement.
TAGTGTGGACGTATTCATGCCATGTTTTGTTGTATTGTGATCTTGTATCTAGGAACTGCTCAGGTGTGCACCCAAAGCACATAGCTGGTGTAATTGGGCAGCTGAACTTACTCCAGGGGTGAGCAAAAATGTATTTTGTGAGCAATCAGCCTAACTTCAAGTGCTGGTTCACTTTCAAGTAGATGTCTGTACATTTAAAACTGTGATATAACCTGCAAGGACCACTGTTTTTGCTTGTGTATAACATTGGTTCCCCATCCTTTTCCCATTAGGTGTTGATTTTTTTATGATGTTGCACCTCATTATTTAAACTTGGCAGCAGAGGAAGTGCGCTGACTTGGGGGATCCTTACTTGGTGGCCTTGACCAGCAGCTGTGTGCCTCTGAGCTTATTCTAAGAGTGTGACTTTTCTCCTTTCTGTTTAAGTTTCCTATTCAGAATATTGTGTAGTACTATGTAGTTCAACTTATATTTTGCATCTTCTCACTCCAACAACATAATCTGTTTAATTTAATGTGAAAGGGAATGTCTAGCAAAAGCCCACCTGGAAATTATATTGGTAAGAAACAATTTAAGCTTATTGTAAGCGTGTCTAAACATACAATTGTCAGTTATTTTACTGTCTACATATTCTGGAAAGCCCTTTACATTGCATGATTACTGCTTCACTTGTTACCTTTAATTGAAAGTGCAAAGTGTATAACGTTTACAAGCACTGCCAATTTAAGGACATTATCAGTTTCATTGAAGTTTGTGCTTTATTGGGATGCCTATCATTTATATACAATTACATAGCTTCAAATGTAGCCATTCAGACATTCAAAGCTTCATTTCTGTTAGTGATATTGACTTTTCAAATGACAGATTTTATTTGTGTGTTTGTGTGTGTATTTTTGTGTACGTGCATGGATGCATGCAATACAGTGACCTCAACTGCACTCAAGGCACACAGCTGTGGGAGCACAAAGTCATCAGCAACTCCAATGTGTTGTAACAAGCTCTGCTTGTTTGGTGAGCCAAGCTATCTTTAGTACCTGCTTCTCCTTGACATGTTAAAAACAGGAGTACTATTTCAGTGGCATGCGTTGTGTTCTGCGAGCCTGCCACTTACTGTTTTCTTGTAAAACTCTATTAGATGATTTTGAGGGACCCTGAGTTCCTCCTACAGTCATAAGAAGATATTCAACCAATCAGTAAATGAGGTGGATTAAAAAGTGTTCTGTTGGTTGCTCTATTGTTTTTATTAAGCAAATTTCGCTCTGACAAAGTGAAACAGTGAAAAAGTGTCTACATGCCTCACCCATTGCATAACAGACACTCATCCAATAAGAAAAAAAGAAAGTGTATCAAAGTCTGTCACGTGCCAAGTAGCATTAAACTGGAGTGTCAGTACAAAAAGTTCACTGTTGAAGTTCTAGTGTAGCAAGCTTTGAGTACCCAGAAGACTACCCAAGGCAAACAAATTAATCTGTAGCCTACCACAGCATCTTTAATGGTCAGTGTTACTTTTGAATGTTAAATCGCATCACTTAATCAATCTGCAGGGTGCAAACACTTGAGATGTTAGTTTGTTGTCTAGCAGAAAATCAAGTAAGGAAAGACAGATTGGTGCTGCAGCTTTTACTTGGTAGAAACTGAAGGATACACATACTTGGTACTTTCCACGACCACTTTATTGTGCATATGGGTACCAAAGGACAGCGAGAGTTGGCAAATGTCAGAACGGACAATAAATTGGCAATTCTAACACACTATTGGCTATCATTTAACAATACGCATTCTTTACCAGGTAATATCATTGCATATTGACTGGATCACTTTCCCTCTTTGAAAGGAGAGACCCTTGCCAGCTCACAGATATCTTTTAAAAACTAGTAGTACTAAGAAATCTTTTAAAATTGATTTGCTTGACACCACTACTTGCAAAGATAAGAAAATATTGCATCTCAACATGGCATTGCCTGCGAGTTGAAATAAACTGTTTGAAAACGTTAATGAGGAACTGTGTTTATGCTGTATCATTCGGCTCCATTCTGCCTTTTCTAGCTTTAGTCTTTCTCTGAAGTCCTATCTCGCACACCTTGACAGGCACTGAAGATAGCATGTCTACCTGGTATGCTTTGCTAGCGTTCTTTAATTGTGCATTGGTGAAGTTTATGCTGAATGATAACTGGTCTCACTCTGCTCTTTTCTGTACACACAGCTGTCTTCACTGTTCCATATTTCTTACACTTTCGCCAGTTTTTCTAGTATTTGTCGAAGGACTTGTTTGTACTTGGCTGTGTTAGATGGCCCTAACATGATGCATTTAGCATTGGGCAATTTCTAGAGCATAGGTGTTAATGCAGACAGGGAAATATCATTGTTTTCTAGGTTGAATTACTGTACTAAAAATACACAAGCGAGATTACAAAGCACAGGCAACCAGGAGCGGCACCAGTGGGGGGCATGGGGGAGGCAGCAGCCCCCTAAAATTTTCGCTTGCCCTCCCTACGAGCAAACATTCAAAACACAGCGCACAAGTTCGCAGCCTCCCTGCCCCCCTGAAGGTATTCATTTGTCGTGGGTGGCCCACCCCTGTAAAAAAAAAAAAAAATCCTGGCGCCGCCCCTGAAGGCAACATGGCCAGCTGACAAGTGTGTCTGCTGAAACATGGTACAGACTGGGCTATCTCGTGTTTGCAGCTAACTGGTGGCACCAGAGCCGCATTACTGCTGTATGTTCTCATTACTACGAGATATCGCTCCTTTCAGGCGCAGTATGTAGTTATGTGTGCATTGCAGGCTTTTCATGAGTCGTAACATGAGCAATGCTTTTATTGCGATAGCATTTATGTTGTTACTCCAGGCGCATTATTGCCGTCGCCGTCGCCGTGAGGTTCTGTATAATGTTCACGCGTATTAACGTCGCCCCGCGTGTCGTATGTTCAATGTGCGAGTGAAAGCGCGTGAGGACAGCCGACGATCGCGGCTCAAACGGTGAAGGAACGTACCCGCTGTCTTCCATCGTGCAAAATGCCCATGGGGTTCCCGGAGGGAGAGTGCTGCATGGCTTCTGCAGGAACTGCGTACTTGACTGGTGCGGTCGCGCGCGACTAATCTTGACTGGAATCGGTAGACTGTTCGTACTTTTGTACGCGCTTTGTTCTCACCCCTCAGTTTGCGTTGTAGCGATAGACGGCATGAAGGCCGCTTCGCTCGTTGCAGCGGCCTTGTTTACCATTTGTTGCTATCGCGTTCATTGCTTCGACCTTGCGGTGGAACTGTGTCCATATAATTGCTGTCGCAGTAAAAATCACTCGGCGGATTTTTGTCGTCGCCATCATGTTCCGTATTAAGTCCAAATCAAAAACATCCCATCATGTTCCGTATTAAGTGCAAATCAAAAACATCGCCCTGGGCATCGTATGTCCTATCTGCGGGTAAAAGCGTGCAAGCGCTGGCGACGAACGCGGCTGAAGCAGAGAGAAAACGAGCGGGCTTTCTCCGTCGCACGGAGGGCGCATGCGATATCATCAACCCGCATGCGAGGCCTGCCGTCGATTGCTCCTCAAGCGGAGGGGAGGCGCCCCGCCCGACGTAAAGAGACGCTGGGGGGGGGGGGGGGGGGGGTTCGACGTGTTGCTCTCACCGCTTCGCGTTGAGACAACATACTGCACGAAAACCGCTTCTCTCCCTGTAGCGGCCGTATTACAGTGAACTAGTAGCCGTATTCCCTTACACCAGCGTTTTACAGCGGAGCTGTTAAAGCCGAGCTCAAACGGGCAGAGTATCGTCCGCAGGCTGGCGAAGAAGGGTTAGGAGGGGGGAAGAGCGTGAGGTAGTATAGCCAGACACGGCCGGTCTAGAGGCGCGCGCTCGCTAAGGAGCGAGCGCGCGCCTCCAGACCGGTCGTGAGCCAGATATAGTAAGGGGGGTAGGATTGGGAAGTTGGGAGTGATGCGGGGAGGAGGGGAGAAGGTGAAAGCAAAGCATAGCCATGTGCAGTACGGATCCGTGTTTTCGGATAAATCCGATAAATGCTCGCCGGTAAAATTTCTTGTAATTCGGATTTATCCGATAAACTCCCGATTTTAACGGCGAATATTGCCCTGTTTCGTTCTTTATCGAAAGGGCATGTTGAAAGGGCTTGTTTATGATAGGGCTTTATCGAAAGATCACTATAATGACCGCTCAACGACTAACCCAGACCTTCGCGGATACTACGCTGCTGTAGCTGATAGGTGGATACAGATAAGTGAGAGTAACCTTTGCAATGCTCTTGTTTACACCGGTGAATCGTTTTGGTACAATGTTCAAATTGTGAATCCAAACTGGAAGCGCGAGCTAGGCCGCGCGTTCGAAACCTCTGCGCCGATATTTAAGTTAGTGTTTCTTGAAACTGACGATATCAGCCAGCTCATGAGTTTTTGTAGCGTTAGCTACACTGGCCTAGCCGAACCAGTTTCGCGTGGCTCCTCAAGAGTCGTGCTGCGCATGCGCGAGGATCAGTGATGTCACACAGCTGGCGCATCGGAGCCGGCACCTCCTGCGCACTCCGCCGCTGCCGCCGGTCTGCGCTTTCGAGAGGAGTGGCGTCATAGCCGTGGCAGACGTATTGTCACCGGCGCGCGCGCAGCTATTCGCCTTCGCTGTGCAGTCGCCGTCTGACACTACGCTGGAGCCGCTTGATAGCGTCTCTGAATGGCGTTTGCCAGTGTGGTTTAGCCATGGAGAAGGAGAGCGCAAATGCTGCTCAACGGCGCATAAGAGCGGAGAAGCTTAACTCATCAGATCCCGAAATAGTTGCCTGGCAAAATAAATATACATGTGCCACATAATATGTATACCATGTGTGTGTCATTGGAGCAGCAGTAAGCATGATAATCAAGCTAATCCTAGACAATCGGGAAAGCTAAGAACAATCAGCTGAACCTATGCTAACGCTACGTTATCCTGGCATAGCCGAGCTAAGCCACTGCAACATTTTTTTTTTCGAACTATTAGAGTTATAAAATTCGTAACATTGTTGAGCCCCTGTCGTTCTGGAGACTTCACACTGTCCAGTGGGCAGCTTCCTCGTTGCGCGCTGAGTCTTCTGGCTCCCTCTGTTCCTAATGCAAACGTTGAAAGTGCATTTTCAAAGCGTAGAATCATCAATCGAAAGGGGCGCGCTTCCATCAGTGACAGCAATCTCGTAAAGTATGCTTGCGCCTATAACAATAAGTTTTAAGGCTGTAATAGGCACAAACGTAGGTGTTTTCTGCCCAAGTACTTGCGCTTGTGTGTATATGTGTTTGTGCGTTCAAACCTTCCAGACAACTAATATACGCTTCTTGTGATCTGATATTCTCGTGTTCAGATATTTCACCCATTTTGGAGCATTGAGAATAACGCAAAATTAAACTCCGAATTTCGGGGAATTGGGGATTTACGGGAAATAAATGACGAATTTCCACCACAAAAGTAAACTCCGAAAACAAGGAGTGGGAAAGGGAAGTGAGGAGGAGGGAGGGTATAGCATAATATAGAGGCGCAGCGGCGCAGGTGGTAGCGAACGTTGGGTGGTAGGGCGCTGTCGGGCGTGGGAAACTGCTAGATCAGTGCTGGGCAGTATCGAAGATACATGTATCTTCGATACTATCTTAGATACTCTTTGGGTATCTTGTATTTGTATCGCGATACGTCTCGCAAAACGAGTATCTGTATCTGTATTTCTGATACAATCAGCATTGTATCGTGTATCTTCAGATACAAGATACTGCTATAGAAACACCACCGTGCGAAACAATAAACGTCCACCGGAATTCCGGTTCTCAAGCTGATATTGCTGCCACTAAGCCACCTGAATAAAACTAACGACAGTGACATTCTTATATTTCCGCCAGAGCGCTCCAGCGAGCACAGGCGATGATGTTTAAGCGTCCCTATTGGTGGAGCAGAGTCACGTGATGGCGCTCGAGCTATCTCGACAAAAACAAGCGTGCGAACGTCTACGCGCCGCCTACCTTTTTTTTTCTAGATGTTTTCTTTCTTTTAGGGGCGAAGCACCTTGAGACCTCACAATGTCCGTCCGTCCACCATAGTCTACAGTCGAAGCGCAGGTGCAACACAGCTGTGCATAAACCGTCTACAGAGCGAGCATAGCGCGCATATGGTTTAAAAATAGACCGTACTCGGCGCGGCGCAGCTCGAAAGCTGCTCGAAAACAAGTGCATCGATTAAAAGGTGACAACATGCGCAAAACCATCTACAAAGCGCGCGAAGCGCGCACATGGTCCCAAAATAGAGCGTTCTCGGGGGCGGCGCCGCGCGGCCTCGTCTTTGCCAACTTCAGGCTAGATCCGATCGAAGAATCATTGGCTTTACATTTCATGGACCACAAAGCAGTAATAATGAAGGCAAAACGGAATCCACAACTGAACACGGCATACGTGTTATGACCACTAAAACACATTGTACATACTGTACACACGCGTTCTCACTCTTACATGCGCGAGTGGGCAATGTCACGGGAGATTCACGGTTACCGAACGATCCCCAGTGCTTCGCCCACTCATCATCATTCACTTCGTGGATATGCGTGGATTTTTTTAGTTGTGTGAACGTAATGAGACTTGTTCACAGCCACTGCGCTCTGCTGCATACTTCAATGCGTGCGGCGTCTTTCGCACAAATTCTGATGCGCTATACTGTCGCTATCGAAGTTTGTTTTGCGTAGTGCTTAGTTGCAGTCTCAAGAATGCAAGAATGGGGCTGCTTTGCGTCCAGCGCCTTGGACACATCAGCGATTTGAAAGATCTTGTGGATGTAAGCTTGGCTTACATAGTACGATGAGATTACATAGTACATGCAAAGGAGATTCTAACAACCGTCCAAGTATCGGGTCCGACGTTAGATGCAATAGAAGAAGCATTTACGTACCAGGAAATATTTTGACGTACTGTGTCTTTGTTCTTCGTGCTAAATTATTCGAGAAGTTCTTTTAATGATAAATTGATTCTTAGCACAAGTGCTTTCTTTGCTGTCCACCGTTTGCGTCCCATACATTGCCTAGTTTTCTGCATAGTTTTTCGCCCATCTGTTTATTGTAATATGTCTTTTGTAACTATACTGCTAAAATGCGTTCTTTGCTTTATTCTTATTTTTGAACTGTCTGCGAACGTGGTTTTATTTCATATTTCGCGGGCTTTGTTTATAATCCTGAAAATATTCACCACGCAGCATGTACGCTGCCAAGAAAAGTTCGCAGCGCAGTTGGCCCTAAAGTGAATAATAAATATGTCGCATAATTGACCTTATTTTATTAACCAGTTAAGCTTAGAAAAAACATCCCATAACGAGCGCCGCATGACGGCAAACCAAATACCTTCGGCTTCTTTCAGCGGCTGTTAACCACTTGTTTTTCTTTTAATATTTGGTTCTACTTACGTGAAACACCCTGTATACTTATTCACTTTGATCGCTTAATACGGAACCACCTTGCTATTTGACTTAAATGTATTCGTTTGCCATTTTTTATGTCACCTTAAAGCATTCTTATTCTTACAAATTTGCAGGTAAGCAGAGCTAGAAGTGGCAATAGTGTGAATAGCAATGATAACCTGCGTCGTTTTGTGCCGCTAGAATACGTCTGAGGCGCTTCCTGGCGGCTCAGGTTCTCTCGGACAACAAATGGTAAAAGATTGCACGTTAGTGAATATGTTCCTAACGAACGCTTTACGCCAGCAGATAAGTAAAATATGGAAAATGACTGCAGTTTTATGTCCTCAATTAATTGCGAGCGCCAACTATGTCGTTCATCGTCTTCACACGATGCGTCACAAACAAACAAGTTTTCGAAACAATATCGCTACCAACGTTGTTGCTGCTGTACACCTGTCAATGGATGCGGTATTACGAAAACAATACGCTTGCGGACAAGGTAATACTGCACAGCGGTATTTGCGTCATCGTGCGGAGGCACTTGAAAGTAGATGGCAACCAGCTGGATGGTCGCCAAGTAGAGCAGCGACACCAATAAATTACAGAAGTGTCAGGAAAAACCACTAATAGCGCAGCGGTTAAAGAGCTATCGTGTTAAGCAGCCAAACAAATCCCAATAAGTCGTTCAGAAATGAAACTAATATACCTTGAGCAAGATAGTTTGTATCTTGTGATACGAACAGGTATTGTGTTAAAATTAAACAAAGTTGGTCACGGTTAAGAAATTGTCAAGTAAACACATTTCTACATAGGCCTTTGCTGCTTCATTATATAGATCCATAACAGCAAATTTGCAAATGTATCGAAGTATCTTAAGACACAATTGGGAAATATCTTATCGGATACAATTATTCCGCCAATATCTTGTATCTGTATCTCAAATACTTCTTGCCCGAGTATCTTGTATCGTATCGCGATACAATTTCAAAGTATCTTTGCCCAGCCCTGCTGCTAGTAGATTCGGGGAGGAGGAAGGGGTGGGAAAGGGAAGTGAGGAGGGAGAGGGTAGAGCTTGGCCATATATGGTGGTAATATCAACTTTATTTAACTAAAAGTGACCTGTCCGGCCCCTCAGGTAGGCTCCACGCGGGAAGCGACTCTTTTGAGGGAATTGTCGTCCATTGCCTCTGGCAACGTTTTAGGCTGCATGCAGGACGCAGACTTCGCAAACCCAATGAACTGTGTTTTAAGTGAGGTGGAGGAGGATGGAAATGAGGAGGGGGAGAGGGTAGATCATAGCCATGTTTAGTATAGGGTAGCGAGGGGTGGGAAAGGGAAGTGAGGACAGAACGGGAGAGGGTAGAAGCATAGCATAGCCATGTATGGTATAGGAAGGGTTGGGAGAGGGAAATGAGGGTGAGGGTAAAGCATATCCATGTATACACTGGTGCAGCCTGGGTATATATATATATATATATATATATATATATATATATATATATATATATATATATATATATATATATATATATATAGAGAGAGAGAGAGAGAGAGAGAATTGTTACTGCTGATGTGACTGTTTTTGTGTTTCTTTTTTTTTCTGCTCCCACTCCCGTAAGAACCTTGCAAAAGGTTAACAGTATGTTGAAAATAAATAATTATATATACGCACACATACAAATGCACGCACGACCATACTCATAAGGTATTTCATTTCATTTCATTTCATTTTATTATACCCCTCAGGGCCAGAGGCACTACAGAGGGGGAGTGGTAACAACACTTTGACACAAAAAACAAGAAACAAAGGAGCGAAAAAAAAACAAGAAAAAGTAATAGAAAACGCACATGAAACAATAGAGCAGAATGTCAATTTACAGTGAGTTTACAAAGAGCCTGAGTATACAATGTTAGCTATGGAATTACGGAACTGTTCATGATGAATAATGTTCATGACGTCCGCGGGAAGGCCATTCCAATCGCGAGAGGTTCGTGGTAGAAATGAATGATAAAAGTGCGCAGTATTACATGAAGGGAGTCCGACTTATGACGATGATCTGTGCGATGGGATACATAAGATGGCTCAGGGATGAGGCGATCGCGTAGTGCAGGATGATGATACGTCTTATGAAACAAGGCAATGCGTGACACTTTTCTGCGCGATGATAATGATGGGAGGGAAAGGTTTGATTTCATGGAAGTTATACTGGCGGTGCGGCTGTAATTAGAGTGAATGAAACGTGCGGAGTTATTCTGAACCATTTCTAGAGCATGAATTAAGTTTGCTTGGGTGGGATCCCAGACCGGTGTAGCGTATTCCAATTTCGATCTAATTAGTGTTTTATAAAGGAGGAGTTTCAAGGAAGGAGGAACATGGTAAAAGTTTCGACGAAGGTAGCCTAACATGCGATTAGCTTTGTTAATTAAGTGCTCGATATGAGTAGACCAGTTCAGGTTTGCTGTAATGTACACGCCGAGGTACTTATATGAAGTGAGTGATTCTAAATTAATGTAATCAATGTAGTATGGTGGTGGGCAGGAAGATTTTCTAGAAACGCGCATGACTTTGCATTTATTAATATTTAGCTTCATTAACCATTCGTTACACCAATTAGCAACTGCACCAAGATCAGATTGGAGTAAGGAAGAATCGTTAGTATTCGTTATCTCTCTGAAAATGACACAGTCGTCCGCGAATAGAAGAATGTTAGAGTTTACAACGGAAGGAAGATCATTAATATAGATTAGAAATAATAAAGGCCCAAGGACTGAGCCTTGAGGAACGCCTGAATACACATCTGTAAATTCAGAGTTAGAGCCATTAAATGAAACAAATTGTGAGCGGTTTAAAAGAAAACACTCAATCCATTTCAGTAAATTATTATCAATATTAAGCTTGTTTAGTTTAAGCAGTAGTAATTTATGACATACCTTGTCAAATGCCTTACAAAAATCTAAAAATATGCAATCGATGATTGATGATCGGTCTAGAACTTGATGTAGTACATGAGTAAATGATATGAGCTGAGTTTCACATGAATAATGTTTTCTAAAACCATGTTGTGCTGAAGAGAAGAAAGAGTTTGATTCAAGGAAACTGACAAGGTTGGTGAATATAATGTGCTCAAACATTTTACAACATGTGCTGGTTAAAGAAATGGGGCGATAGTTAAGAGGAGATGTTTTGCTGCCAGACTTGTGAATTGGAATGACCTTCCCAATTTTCCACACTTTTGGAAGAACGGAATGATCAAGTGATTGCTGAAAAAGTTTACACAGGATTAACGCAGTATAGGTAGAAGTGTTTTTCAAAAACTTCGCACCAATATTATCACATCCGGGTGCTGAATGAAGGCCAAGTTTATTAATGAGCTTAAGAAGACCGAATGTACTGATTAGTATAGGTGGCATAGCTTCAAAAGTATGGTTGACAGTTGTCGGAGTATGAATAACCGAGATAGCTGAGAAGTTCTCAGCAAATGTACGGTTAAAAACTGTGGCACAAAAATCCGATGAAATGGGGTCACCAGAGGAATCGGTCAGCGTGATAACGTCATTGGTTGAGGGATTAATTGTTCGCCAGAATTTTTTAACATTAGTGGTCAACATAGAGGGCAGTACATGTGAATGAAAATGTTTTTTTTGCATCTCGAAGGGCTTGAATGTACAACGCAGACGCTGTTGTGTACAAAGCCCAGCGATCACTAGTAGGCGAAAGCTTTGCGGCGCGAAAGAAACGCTTTTTTCTGTTTGATAAACGCCTGATATGGCTATTGTACCAGGGAGCATTTGAGCTGTTGGTTACGATGAGGTGTGGAATGTATTGATCAGTGAGCTGCGTGATTTTATCTGAAAACATATCTGAACTCCCGCCGAAAAAGTTTCTGGCTACGCTACTGCATGTATAGCAAGGGGTGGGAAAGGGAAGTGAAGGTGAGGAGTAACGAGGCGAGTTGGAGAAATGAAGGTGATCAAGCGGAGAGGAGTTTCCTTCAGTGCTAAGCCATTCCTATGTTCGCCTAGCTTTTCATCACTTTGCATTTCATCGCTGAGGCTTCCCCTCAGCTCCGCTCTACATTGGCCTTTACGACGTTACGTCAGTTGAAGCCGCTCATAAAATGTAGAGTTACGCGAGATCGGATCCAAAAGAGTTAGCTGCTAGTCTTACTTAGTATGACACATTTTGTTGCCATCGCTTTCATTGCTTCGCCCTTGCGGCGAAACTGTGATTTTTTAGGAATGAAAATTACGGGAACTAGGCTTATAGTCTGAGGGTCCTAGTATTTACACAACCCATGAGCACTGCCTGGCATAAACCAAACTGTCACCTAATATACTCTGAAACTAGTATGAATCGGCTAATTATACGGGGTGTTTTTTAGACAATACAGATTTTTTAAAAAAAATCTATGACAGTCAGGCTCCTGTCGTTTTCGCACATGAACTCTATATCATGGCGGAAATACTTTCCCGCTTCTAAAATGACGTTGACGTGGCTAATTAACAAAAGCTATTTCATTAACTTTTAAATTATTGGCTTGAGGGCACGTGTTTATATTACAAAGCTGTAGTGCGTGCCATTTTATGGCATACCAATTCTTTAGAAATAAAAAAACTTGCGCGTAGACCGAGATATTCATCATCGAATTTCAAGGGCGAAATCGAAACTTTTCGCGCCCGGCGGAACACCGGAACGACACGTGACAGGGAAGTGATGAAATTTAATGAAGGCGCGCCAAAGCAGAATATGGTCAGAAAAATCGGCAAGCACTCTGAAATACACTAGTAGACAGCTTAATGTTTGCGTGCGATGGGTGATGCCCGTCTGTTTCTTAAACTATAAAGAGGCGCGAAAAACTATTTAGCCTGTCTGCAAGAAGCGCCGCAGTGGCAGCCCCCGAGTTTTATGCCTCCCAAACAAAGCAAAGGTTGATATTGCGGTTTTCTTGTGCACAGTTCGAAAGAAATAGATAAGCACCAAACACTACGCTCAAACGTAAGGCGTTCGCGGGCACTAGTGAGATGAATTGCTGCTTTTCACGAAAACATGTGGCCGCGGCGCGCCGTCATTCAAATTTCGTCACTCCCGTGTGACGGGTAGTTCCGGTCTGACGTAGCAGAACGGTCGCGCTTCGTGCGCGCCTTGCGCGATCAGTTTCGATTTCGCCCATGAAATTCGATGACGAATATCTAGAACTACGTGCAACTTCTTTTATTTCTAAAAAATAGCTATGCCATAAATTGGCACGCACTACAACTTTGTAACATAAACACCTGCCATCAATTCAATAATTAAAAAGCTAATTAACGAGTTTTTGTTAGTCGCAACAGTGCCATTTTAACTGCAGCAAAGTATTTCGGCCTCGACGTGGAGTTCGTGTGCGAAAACGGCAGAAGCCTTACTGCCATAGGATTTTTATTAAAATTCTGTATTGTCAAAAAAAAATACACCCGGTATAAATGCTCGTGATTATTCAGGCACGTACGTAAGGTGGAGAGGTTGGATAACGTTTCTGAAGGCAGCCATTTTTACAGCATCCCACGGAGTGTGTCATATATAGTACTCGCTTGTGTAAAATAAGTACCCACTGTGGTTTCACTGCAGCTTCTTAGTGTGGCATCCAAGAAGCATGAGGTTGCTTGATGAAATCCTGGCGACGGTGGCCGCATTCTGATGGGGGCGGAATGCAAAAACGCCGTTGTATTGAGCATTGAATGCATGTTCAAGGACCCCAGGTGGTCAAAATTACTCCGGAATCCCTCAGCACAGTGTGCCTTATATTTGTGTCCATGTCGGGAGCACCTCTGTGATGGGATGCTAGAGGGAAGCACGCCTTGCAGTTGCATGTCTTCTGGTCATGAATATTCTGGTAAAATGCATTGAGACTTCGGTGAGACTTGCCCCCCCCCCCCCCCTCCCCCCAAACGGGCAAAGCCGCGGCTTGTAGATCAGTCGGTGACGATCGTGTCTGCAAAGTACGGAACGGCTGTGTGGCGCGAAAACAGTGGCAATATTAAAAGGCAGCGCGCCCTACTTCGAAATCGAATCTCGATGGGTGTCAGACCAGTAGCGTAGCCAGAAAATTTTTTCGGGGGATTTCATCCATACTTTATGCATGTTCGTGCGTGCGTTTGTATGTGTGCGTGTATATAAAACATGCAAAATCGAAACTTTTCGCGGGGTTTGAACTAGTGATGCAGAATTATCGATGTTACTATCCATAGCTGAGTCACTATCGAACTATCAATGGTAAAAATACTGTCGATAGCGCTATAGATAGTAAATTCGATGGTACTATCGATAGTATAAAATTGACAGCGCGAACTCATTACAGAATAAACTTGGTTCCCCGCGCGCTTGGTACATAGTGGAGCCGAAGGAGCAGGCTGAAGGGCAAGAAAGTTGACATGGATTGTGTTATTCACCAGAGTGCTTTGCTGACACGTGATCATAAAGTCAAACTGTTCAGCTGTAGCGGACAGCGAGCCGTTACATGTGGTGCTGCGCGGCTTCAAATTCATATTGCATTTTAGGATTTCAAAATAAAAAAGAAATATCAGGAACTAAGTTTGTTAATTGTAAGATGTAACTGGTAGCTTTTAGATATGAATATATTGATGGACATATTCCGTCATTTTCACTGCTGAAATAATTTATTTCTCACGCCAAAAATTGCTCATAAATTAGCGAGGCTGATTGTAGGCTATCGCAAATATTTTGGCAATATAGCCGGCTAGCAACAACATCATTATCCACTGCACTATCGATAGTATTGCCACGTGGTTGTGACGGTGAAGAATGCTGCAGCAAGACTGGAAAATACGAAGCTGTTTATTTGGGCGAGCTTGTGCCCAGAAAATCAAAACTCAAAAGTACAAGCGATACACGCTGCGCACTGATAGCGGCGAGAACAGTCGTCGGCCGTCGAGTATTCTGATCAGCGGTGGAACGCGTCGTCTTTTATGCATCAGCCATCGAACCTTCCAGCGTTATTGCTGGTGCACGCGTAAGCTCTCGAATAAACTTGACTATTCCCTTCCGGCGCGTAACCTTAACAATGATCTCAAACAATCGTGAAGCTTCTCAAACATTACGGCGCGGTTTGCGTGAAACGTTGCTAACAGTCTTTGTGGGTGAAACCTGAATACATCAAAACAAAGCAATAAAAATGCGTGGCAGTAATATCGCTAGTAATACTAACCATGGTACTACCGATTGCACTATCGATAGCTTGTCTACACAATCGATAGTTTAAAAAACACTATCGATAGTAATTTACCGATAGTTCTGCATCACTGCATAGTTTGAACCCATCCCTATACCAGTATTGACCAGGGATCTGAGATGCCCCTCGCTAGATTGTAGGGTTGTGTGTTACAGCAAAATATAAATTTCGTAAATGTACAGGAAGCCATGTGCCCCATAAACCGATGTTATATAAGTCTGACCACGCTAATTACATCTCACGTTTTTTTGTGCGTGTATAAAGTGTAATTAAACCATTGCTTGCAAAAAAAAAAGTACTCACACTAACTTAGTTTTAGTCTCCGTAGCGCCACACCGTCGCGACTATCCACAAATGCTACATTTGTCCTTGATCAATGATGTCACGATTACTATGAAACGGTGGTTTCGCGAATAATATTACATACATTTGAAGCACCAACGCCTCGTTTCATTGTGATCTATTTTAAGCAATTAACCGTCGACCACACTGACAGAGTGCGGGGATCTCTTTTTCTTCAGGTCTGCGTCATAAACTGAGCAAGAAAAGAACACCTCTAAAAGTGATTGCGGCCCATTGAATAAAACTAGCTGTTAGTCTCCTTTTCTCTCTCCCTCTTTATTTCCTTCTCCACTTATGCTCGAATCACCAGAGGGTGTGGCTACTTAAGAACGAACAGGACGTCCCGGTCACCATTCCCGATTTCGATGAAATTTACTCTAGGCGCAGCTTTTAAACCCAGAGCAATGATTCCGAAGTTAGTCTGGCGAAAAAAACAAAGACAAATTCTGGCCGAAAAAAAAAACCACTTTTCCGCGAATTTCGCAATATCTGAACTTTGAGCGCACGTAGCGAAAAAACAGAGCACTTCTTGGTCACAATGTTTATTCCCATCAAATAACAAGTGAAACACAATGTTATCAGTATTTTATTTCCATTTGCTGTCGAAGGACTTTTGAGAAGAAAAATTGCAAACATGGTAGACTGCACAAAATACCTGTATTTCAGGGATTTATTGCTGCAGACAAGTTAAACCGAGGATAAAAGTCACATAGTCCCTTATGCATTTGCATAAGACGACTGGAAGACGGAAGCCTTAATCTTCTTCTTCTCAGTCGATTGTATTGATCCCGCTCGAAAGCTTCCCGCACTCAACGTGGTTTTACGCTGCCTCCAGGATCGGAAAAGTTGGAACCTTTGTGCACCCAGTGCTGGGCAGTATCGAAGATACATGTATCTTCGATACTATCTTAGGTGCTCTTTGGGTATCTTGTATCTGTATCGCGATACGTCTCGCAAAACGAGTATCTGTATCTGTATTTCCGATACATTCAATAATGTATCGTGTATCTTAAGATACAAGAAAAGTTGGCTGGATTACGCTTCTCAAGCCGATAATGCTGCCACTAAGCCACCTGAATAAGACTCACAACAGTGACACACTTTCATCTTTCCGCAAGAGTGCACAAGCGAGCGCAGGCGATTAGGTCTACGCGTCCCTATTGGTGGAGCAGTCGCGTGATGGCGCTCGAGCCATCTCGAGAAAAACAAGCGCGCGAACGTCTACGCGCAGCCGACCTTCGGTTTCTCGACGTTAGCTTTCTTTTAGGGGCGAAGCTTCTTAAAGCGGCACGAGTTCGTCCCTCGTAGTGCGTAACCAGTCGTAACGCTAGTACCAGATCTTGACCTCTAAGGTGGTGCCGGTGGGAGATTTCTCCTGTGCGTTGTTGAACAATAAAATATTCGCAGCGTGCGCGTTAACTAAAAGCCGAATTCTTCTGTCTCTCATTCCCCATTAGCAGCCATTGGCATGTTCCAGTAGGAAACGTTAGTAGAAGTAGAAGTGTAAGTGTTAGCTAAAAGCCGACTTCTTCTGTCTCTCATTCCCATTAGCAGCCATTGTTTACCTCCAAGGTAGTGCCTGGTGAGATTTCTCCTGTGCGTGATTAAACAATAAAAATTTTGTTCAAAGCGCCGTTGATTGATGAAATAAACCAACGAAAGACGCCAGATGTTTTCTAAAAGCAAAACGAAAAGACGCCAGATGTTTCTAAAGCAAAACGAAAAGACGCCAGCTGCTTAACGAAAGACGCCAGATGTTTTCTAAAGCAATGGTTTTCTAAACAATGAAAATTCACAGCGTACATGTAAAATTAAAGTGAGCTGCAAGTCGTCATAACTCTCATCGAACCTTTAGTATAAACGCGCCCGATCTCACGTCGGTGATGATGTACTGGGCAGAAGTCACTGAAGATTCACGGTTTACCGATGAACCTCCGCAGCTTCGCCCACTCATCATCATTCACTCCGTGGATATGCTGTGATTTTTAGTTGTGTCGGTGGCACGTCACTTGCTCGTAGCCACTGTAATGCGCTGCTTACTCCAATGCGCGCGGCGTCTTTCGCTTAAATTGTGATGCCGCTGTAGTGTCGTTATCGAAGTTTGCTTTGCGTGGCGCTTCGTTGAAAGATCTCATGATTGCAAGAATGGGGTTGCTTTGCGTCTCGCGGCTTTCACAAATCAGCGATTTGAAAGATCTCGTGGATATAAGATTAAATTACATAGGATGAGATTAACTTATATACAATTGAGATTACAACAACCGTCTCACCACCGGTGCCGATGCTATAGATGGAACAAGCATTTACGCAACAGAAGATATTTTGGCGCACGGTATCTTTGTTCTGCCGGCTAAATTATTCAAGTAGCTTTTTTTATTGATAATTTGATTGATAGCAGAAATGCTCTCTTTGCTGTCCTCAGTTTGCATCCCATACATTAGCTACGCCTGCGTATAGTTTTTGCCCGTCTGATTGCTGTAATATGTCTTTTGTAACCTGCTGCCGAAATACGTTCTCTGCATTTTGATTTTTAACTGTATGCACCATTGCTATTATTATTTACTTATCTACATTCCGTGTGAGTTTACAGTTATGTCAAGACGATGTTCAGGGCAAAGGTAAAATAATCTGAGCGTGCCTAGAGTATACAGTAAAGAAAATTCCGCTTCCAATTTAGTCAAATAGCGAAATTGAGTTTGCATTATTATAATGGACATTATAAGAAAAAAATCTTAAAGATGTTTGGAAGGGGACTTGAGAAACATAATAACAGGTACTCAGTTTTTCTCATGAGCGTCCCCACGAGGCCTCTTATGCTATTTTCCATAGGCACTGAGTTTTCTGTCTGGCCATAACATCTAAGTTGACGATACATCATGCTCTATTCTATTCTCATAGCTTTTAGGGGTGCGCCTGTACGGTGTTTATACAGAATATTTCAGGTAACCGGTACCAAATATTCGCCAAGGAGTGGTTAACCTCAGCTGAATAAATACAACTACATGGTTTACCGTCATGTGGCTCTCATTAGGGTATTTTTATAATGCCATTGATTTGTTAATTAACTAAGATTAATTATGCAACATTTCTGATATTCACTTTACGGCCAAGTGCGTTTCGTTACGTTTTAAAGGGCATTCCAATACGACCGATCCAATTTTTAGTCGAAATGTAGTACATGCGGCGTAGTGATTTTTTTCCAGCTTTTAAAGAAAGCCGCAGAAATATGACCAGGTTACTGCCCTCGTGCGCTACCGTACTGCAGCGCTCTCAAGTGTGCTCCGAGCGAAACAACCGTCGCGTAGGCCATGGCGAAATGAGCGGCCGCTGCTCTAGGCATCGGCTTCCCTGTGTGTCGGCATTCTTGCGGGTCAGCACACGGCGGTCAAGCGCCATCGACCCTGAGAATCGATAGGCTGACGGTCCGCGCGCCGGTTACTTCGCTCGAAGCACGTCTGAGAGCGCTGCATGTAAGGTCGCGCGTGGGCGCAGTCCCGTGATTTTATTTCAGTCGCCAAAAAGGAAAATGGATCGACTGCTTTTAAGTGAGTTATAATACGCGACGAAGCGGTCTTGGCTCTAAAGTGCATATAAAAATTTTGCACAATTCACCTTAGTTAATTAACCACTTAAACGCAATATAAAATATACCATAACGATTGCCACATGACGGTAAACTATATGCTGTTGGTTTCATATAGCCACGGTTAACCACTTGTTTTTTATATATTTGATTCTACTTACATGAAACATCCTGTATACTTATTCACTGTGATTGTTTAATGTGGAACCACCTTGCTATTTGAGTTATATATATTCGTTTTCCTTTTTTTAGGTCACCGTAAAGTTTTTCTTTACTGTTACAAATCAGCAGTTAAGCTGCGCTAGAAGTGGCAATAGTGTGAACAGCAGTGATATTCTGCGATGCTTTGTGCCACGCAATACGTCTAATACGTTTCTGGGCGGTACAAACTCTCTCGGAGAAGAAATGGTAAAAGATTGCACGTTAGTGAATATGTTGCTAACCAACGCTTTACATCAGCAGATAAGTAGAATATGAAAAATCATTGCACGTTTATGTCCTCAATGAATTGTGAGCGCTGACCCTGTAGTTATCGTCTTCACACGATGCATCATCAAAAATATCGCTACCGGCGTTGTTGCTGCTCTACACCTGTCGATTGATGCGGTATTAAGAAAACGTTATTACGCTTACGGAAAAGGTGAGACTGCACAAAGGTATTTGCGCCACCGTGCGGAGGCTTCTTAGTAATGTTCTTTTAATTACATGGCAACCCGCTCGCTGGTCGCCATTAAAGCAGCGACAACGATCAATTACTATCAATGTTACGCAGCCAAACCAATCCCAATAAGTTGTTTAGGAATGAAACCAGTGCGTTTTGAGCAAGAAAAAGAGAACTTTGGGGTGCAAACAGATATTTCATTACAATAAACAAGGTTGGTCGCAGTTAAGAAATTTTCAAGTAAACGCTTTTGCACATTGGCCTTTGTTGCTTCCTTATATCGATCTATATCAGCAAATTTGCTTATGTTTCGAATTATCTTAAGATACAATTGAGACGTATCGTATCGGATACAATAATTCCGGAAGTATTTTGTATCTGTATCTCAAATACTTCTTGCCCGAGTATCTTGTATCGTATCGCGATACAATTTCAAAGTATCTTTTGCCCAGCCCTGTGTGCACCTCACTTGGTTTTGCAGTTCCCCCGTGATCGGCCCACCTTTGACCAAGCGACGATGTCATGTAATGAGGACATCATGTGACGTCATGATGACATCACAAATTTCGAATGTGGCCAACTCATCCAAGCGGCTGCGTCATTAATTATGTGCTGGAAATCGCATACAAGCCCTGCAAAATAATTGTACGCGACATAATAACGAAGCAGCTGTTCTAAATCAACAAATGCGCAGTCAGGTTGCATGGTGCGGCAAGCTTTGTCTTGTGATCAGCCACTTGGAAAACGAGTATACGACCCGTTGCAGCGGCCGCTCGAGGCTGCGCGCAGGCGTTCACATTACCAGCATGCAGAACAGCAGAAGTGCACAGTTTTCTTCGCTATGTGTGCTGAAAATTCAGAAATTGAGAAATTGGCGGAAAAGTGGTTTTTGCCGCCAAAATTTGTATATTTTTTTAGGCGAACAAATTTTTTTTTGCGAAACTAACTTTGAAATAATTGTTCTTGGTCTAAAACCTTTGCCTAGTGTAAATTTAATGAAAATCGGGAATGGTGACCTGGACATCATGTTCGTTCTTATATGGACACACCCTAAAGACCCCCCTTCGATGGAACCATGCATGCCTTGCGCAGCATGCGCTGCTTGGAATGCCATTTATCATTGTCCAATTCAGAGCTCGCAAACACTTTCTGGCCACTATGTATACAGATATTGGAGACTGGCCACGAAGCAAGATAGAGAAGAGGCGGGGGCGTCACGGGACGTGACACGTTCCTTGGGCTCCGGCAAATGGGAAAACGCAGGGACGACACGTCTGCGGTGGTTCGATAATGGCGGCAGATGTGTGGACTGTGCTAGTAACGTTGGTGTGGACGGGCGCTCGGCACGTTGGTTCTAATGCACCTCCTCTATCATTCTCATTCTTTGCTTAAATTGTCGCCACCGCCAAAGGCATGGCTGAGGTGACTGTTTGTTGTAAGACATGGACCGCGTTCTTCCTTTCTTAATTTTTTCACTCCACCACAGCACGACTCGTCTCCACCTCACCCATGGATACTTATACTGAGGAAAAAGGGGAGGTGTCTCTCTTGACCAGGGGCCGGAAAGTAATCTCAGCTAGCGGGCAGCTAGCTGACGTGAGTTTCGAACCCCGCCCCTTCCCGCCGTAACCTTCGCTCTCCTGCAAGGGCATGGAGAGTGAAGGATACAGAGGGGGAGGGGGGAGGGTTTGAACAAAATGTCAGCTAACGTTGCTAAGTTTGCAAGAAAAAAGAAGGCCTTTCCTACACCGACCTCCAGAATGACTAAAATCTGGACGCCGATTCTGAACTATCGAGTTTTTGTTCTATAGTTAAGTTTCAACACATGGTGACCGCATGGGTTGCTTCACGAAAATAATCGTTGAGAACAGTCGCGTCTGTGCAGCTTACCCGAACAAAGCTTTTGGCAATAGGCCAGAAAATGCGAGTGCCATTTAGCAAAGTTGAACGCTCACGAAAGCACTGATTAAGAATATAAATAAAATATGAGACGAAAACGGCCGTGCGCGGGCCCGGCCGCTATAGCCAAAGGTCCGCGGGCCGCGTGTTTGAGACCCCTGCTCTTGACAGGCCATGGCCCTCCGGTCCTGGCGACATAGCAACAGGGTTGTACAATTTTTCGTTAAGCGGGGGACAGACGGTCCGATTTTCCATGCGATCCGACGGCCGACGCGGCGGTGGGGGAGAGGGAATGGTGGCTGTACGATGCTATGAAAGGTCACCATTCCGGTTTCCGTCCGTCTCGGCCTAGACGGTAAGATTTTCTATGCGATTCAACGTCCGACACGGCGGAGGGGAAACCGGAATGGTGACCTTTCATAGCATCGTACAGCCACCATTCCCTCTCCCCCACCGCCGCGTCGGCCGTCGGATCGCATGGAAAATCGGACCGTCTGTCTCGCCCTTTACTCCTTCAAGAACGATCCGCCGATGGCACACCATAATATTCAGAGTGTATCTATAATTTCCTATCCGGGTGCCTCCGGCCCTTTAAACGAAATGGCAGACACACTCTTACGAATATCCATTGATGGACAAAGTGTGTTAGTAACAGGAACAGCTCTGCTCACGTGACCATCACGGTGACGTACAGTCGCGCTCAATATGACTTGCAACACGGGAGCGCGTGGCCTCATGAGTTCAAAGATTGCGCATGGGTTCACCTTGTTTTCAGTTCTAAATAATATTTTCTTATTTGGAATCATCTCCGAGTGCAAGAACAGCATTTAGTTATGGAAATAAGGGCTAGTGGAAGCCATGAGCAGTCTTTGAACTCGCGAGGTCACGCGCTGCCGTGTTGCAAGTCATATTGAGCTCGACTGTACGCTTTTGCTCACGTGCTAATTAAGGAAGGCGACATCACTTGGCAAGAAGAGCATGTAATCGTAACGCCGCTCCTGATTTCTGTCAGCTGCCAGCCAATAGCAAGCATGCGTGCGCTCTCGCTAACTGTTGATTTCTTTTTCTTACTCTTGTTTTTTCTTCTCTTTGCTATCTATCATTGCCCCTTTCTCCCACCCCCACGTGTAGGGTAGCCAACCGAGCCAAAGCTTGCTTAACCTCCCTGCCGTTCTCCTTCCTTGCTCTCTCTCTCTCTCTGTCATTTGACGGCGTAACCGAAGTGAGTGAGGATTCTGTACGAAGAAAGGGCACTTGAGAAATGCCAGGATTGCGCTCCGCTTCTGAACTCTCCTTGCCGCGCGCGACAGCAAGATTTGACTGAGCTGTGCATAACGGTGACTGTTTTCCTCAAAGTGTGTGTGTGTGTGTGTGTGTGTGTGTGTGTGTGTGTGTGTGTGTGTGTGTGTGTGTGTGTGTGTGTGTGTGTGTGTGTGTGTGTGTGTGTGTGTGTGTGTGTGTGTGTGTGTTTAACCAAGCCGGAGGGTTGGTTCAGGACCACGCAGCGCGCAATGGAAAGAAAAAGGGTAGGCGTAACATTAAAAGATGGGAAGGCGCAGTAATATGGGACATGCAACAAACGGGTTTAGATGATATCCTATTTGATATTAGATGAAAGATGTGAACCAGGACCGGCCTCGTAATGCGTCGCACAGTTAGAGTAACGGAGTGGATCGGAAGGGAACGGAAGCCGAGGGCGACAGTTAGTTGAATGGAGCGATGAAATTAAGAAGTTTGCAGGGATAAGATGGAATCAGCTCACGCAAGATATGGCAAACTGAAGATCATTGGGTGAGGCCTTCGTCCTGCAGTGGACATAAAAAAAAAATGGCTGAGAATGACGATGTTGGTGATGACGTTATTTCGCCGCAGTCGTACGGAGAAGTGATTTAGCAGGCAAGAAAAACTGATAGAAATTACTGTTAGTAGAGAAACTTAGTTTGTTGTAATGCTAGCACATTGCCGTGAGGCTGCACCATGTCCCATCAGAGTCACACATGAGTAGAACGGCCGCCTTAACCGGACGAGTATAGCTCAGGTTGCAGCAGGAGAATAGGTGATGGCAGCAACGGACACAAGGAGGCAGGCAGATGAGGCGTTATATGCAGTTACGTAGGCTTTTTTTTTTTTCATTTTTACAGTAGACCCAAATTTCGGGAGGAACACGTGCTCGGTGTGTCATCCCCTGGCTACGCACCTGATTATATCATTATATGGGCCATGTCATAAGTGTAAATTCCAGGGAGGGGGGAAGGGGGGCATGTGTGCGCCCCCTCCTAACTTGTGCGTGGCCGCCCGCCCCGTTCCTCCGAGGGGCCCCCAGTTATCAGCTGCATTTTGTTCTAGATATGTATTGCGCTACTTCAATGAACCATTTTGACCCCAACAACGACGCATGTTTCTGCGTACCCGCAATGGATAGTTCAGTATTTCATAGCACAAGAGCACCAACGCTGCTACAATCGTACATATTTAAGTACCTTGCTGCTAAACAGCAGCCTAGACGAACTGCAATGCGAATGATACACTGAGGGCATATATCTGAAGCAAATAAACATCTGATCACCGAGGCTGATTTATGCGTTCAAACGCGCGCGCACGCATCCGTGTGCCTCACCGGCAAGAGAAATTGGGCCATGTCGAGTGCCACTTCAGTACATCTCACCGAATCTCACAAGTAAATGCTGGTATACATGCATAGCTCATGTATACGTAGTCGACGTATTCGTGTATATAGAGACGAAGAGAGCCAGACGCATAAACTGTACTCTTCACAATTCATCATTTCGGGTAATACTCATGGACAGAAAAATGTGACGAAATGTTGCTCTAAACAACGATGTTGCCCTTTCTCATGCTAATAGCGTTTGTTCTAAAGCCGCTTTCCATAAGTAAATTCCCGCGCTTCATGCAATGGGGGCGTCTATCTCAGGCCTTCGTAGCGCCACTTTTTGTAGCCGGTTGTCACAGAGGGTATTAGCTGGACCGGTTCGCGTCGGCAGCGTTTCCCGAAGCGTAGGTTGCGACCTCCATGAGTTGGGAGGAGGGGAGGTTGCATCAGACTCAATTGGTGGTAGCGAAGGGGCTCACGAACTTGCACGAAGGACCAGCAGATTGGTGTTGCGCCTCTGAAGGCACTGTATAAGCATAAAGAACCGGAAATATGGCACTTTCATTGTATAAGTTTCCAGTCGTACCAAAGTAACCAAACTATAAACAAGCTTAGTCTTCCTCATTGGCGCACATTTTCCTTGCTTCTTTTAACTGTTTCTGTGCCATCTGAGCTGACACAGTGGTTACATCAACTTCGGGTACGACTTCAGCGTGAATATAACTTTAGCGGAGCGTAAACGCTAAAAAACTCTTACGGCTCATGATTTATGAAAGAAAACTGCACCATTGTAAATGTTTACGTAGACGAGGAATATCTACGATTAATGCGATTAGCATTGTTAGCCACCTTCAGGGCTGCACAAAGTGGCTGACAGCTGTTTTGTCTTTGTCAGAGTAACCTCAAATGTTCTTGGGGCTCGTCGGAATCGAAACTGCTTCGCGGGTTCCACAAGCCGGCTTAGTGCTCAGCGTCAGCCCGCACGGGCGCGACATCGGTGAAACCTTAGAGATATACAAAAGTGGGGGGACTTGGCGCGCCCGCTGACGGCGCAGCGTGTCCAAGGGGAAGCGAGGGAGAGGAACCCGGCTGCAGGCACAACGCTCACGGGCGCACTTCTTATCGCATAATTACTGTCGATAGTCACTGTAAGATGCGTTCTGGCGAAATGTTTTGTCTACAGCAAATGATAAGCCAAGAAAGCATGCATGCGAGGTTTCGCTTCGTCTGAGGCAGCGCAATGGATCACCACGTACGGGCCAGAACCAATATTATATGTGCCACCAGTTCAATATCCATTGAGTTTTCTAATAAACGAAATGAGCACTCCCTTATTTTAATGTAAAGAATGCCCAAACACCACGTGTCCTCGCCCCGCCACGATGGTTTAGTGGTTATGGCGCTCGGCTGCTGACCCGAAGGTCGCGGGATCGAATCCCGGCCGCGGCGGCTGCATTTTCGATGGAGGCGAAAATGTTTGAGGCCCATGTACTTAGATTTAGGTGCACGTTAAAGAACCCCAGGTGGTCGAAATTTCCGGAGCCCTCCACTACGGCGTTTCTCATAATCATATCGTGGTTTTGGGACGTTAAACCCCAGATATTATTGTCCTTTGCTAGTTTTTGTGCATATTATACTTTATATATAGGTATGGACCGTGACAGCATAGCGGAAAACGCTGAGTATGTCGTTCCTGAACGTGGACTGTGCGGAACTCGTTTGACCGCTCACTAAGCCCAACGCGTGGGGAGAGGGAACGGATCATTCAAGGTCTCGAGGGACAGATGAAAAGAGGTGAATGTTTTCCTGCGCACCTCTGGAGAATGAGCAATAGCTTGTTTCATGTTCTCACGTTCTCATTCGACGCGCGTTTGTCCTGTGGCTGTCGCAGCTGTTGAATTTAATGCGTAGGGTACGCGGTGTAGCATATCGAAGAAAATGAGCAATGAGATAAAGGGCGAATCATTAGCCGAGAGGATTTACTGAAAAAGAAAAAGAAGAAGAACGTCTGCTTTGTGCAGCACAACCTTGAGGCAAAACGTCAGAGAATGCAGACTTTCTGGAAACATGGCATGCTTGGATCAGGAGTGACGCCTGTTTATGGTATAGATACGAAAACGGCCACTGAATAGTATTATTTCGCTTGCGTGAACGGCGCAAACGTATGCCGATTACATGTAGCGCGCGGACCTTGTGTCGTCTAGCGATGACACGATGAGGAAAACGTAAATGAAGAATTCACAATGAAAGTGAAAATGTCTGTGAAAAATGAAGAAAAAGGGAATCATTTTAATGTAGAGGCGTTCTCTTTTTTTTTCCCCTGTGTGCTATACATATACCGGGTCCAAAGTTAGGACTGTCGTTATAAGCTAACGGTAACTTCAGTATATTGTAACGCACAATTCAGACAGGTTGAGGATAACTATTTATTATTGGCTAACTTGTGCCCGAAAAGTAAACGAGAGATGTTGGTAGAGTTCCTTGCCGGAGACCAAGAAGAATAAAATCTCAGAACAGTCCTCAAGCGAGGCGTCACTTCCTTACCGCATCGCGCGCTGAGAAGGCGCGCGCTGTCACGGCCTTTTCTCGTTTTACCATCGGGCCGTTGTTCTCTTGGAGGGCGCACGAACCTGTGCGCGTAGTTTGAACATGGTGTCTGTCTTGCGTCAATATATATATATATATATATATATATATATATATATATATATATATATATATATATATATATATATATATATATATATATATATATATGTGTGTGTGTGTGTGTGTGTGTGTGTGTGTGTGTGTGTGTGTGTGTGTGTGTGTGTGTGTGTGTGTGTGTGTGTGTGTGTGTGTGTGTAAAAGTTTTGCTCGACTGCGCGACTGCGCAGCCATTTCACTTAGCTTCATGTGTCGCAAGTTCTGCGTTTGTCATATTTCACGTTCGCCTTGCTTCAACTCCGGCTTTGCCTGTCGGCTTCTATAGTCATTCCTGATGGCCTGACCCTTCCCAGGCTTCCTTTCCTTTTTTCTTCCCTTTTAATTGTTTCATTCACGCTACTGCAACACTGTTACCATGACAGGAGGCTTGTTAATCCAGAGAAGACGCAGCAACGAAAGGAGACGCCATCTTCAGCTTCCCGCACAAACTCGCCGCGACGTCAGACATTGTGACGGTGTGTGCGCTTGCTTGCAGTTAACTTTTGATCGGTAAAGGCAGACTGTACGCATTTTCTTTTTAATAGACGAACGCTGAATCCGGAACATTTCGAGAACTTTCACTGAGCTATATCGACTGCCCATATTGAAAGCCTCTCGTCATACTGACGTACCGGGGCTACGGTTCTGGCGCGAAAATAAGAAAAAAAAAAAAGAATACAGTTCCGACCTTTATTTCATATTTTTTACTCTGTAACCTATTACAGCGTTTTTACGAAAATGAAGTTTTGAAGGAATTCCTTGTCTGTTTTAAACCGATTCGTTAATTATTTCTCTTTCGTGTACTTTCTGGTGCGCAGATTGTCACGGCCTTGGAGCGGTTGCCTGCGCTTAGTGCGTCGACATGGTGGCGCGTGAACGACAACCACGAAGTCCTAAAAAGTGCGGCCTATTTTACCAGTTACCTCTGCGCTTTATCTTTTGAACGCGCGTCTCTATGTCCCGTTTGTCGCCTTCGCTCCCAAAGCACATCCGACCGTGGCGAGTCGACCGAAAACTGCGACAAGACCTCGCGGAGCAAAAAAGAAGGAACTGCCGTGGCTTTTAAGCCAGGCTCGCTGTTTCCGCTGAGAGCCCGCTAAAAGGGTAGGACCACACGGATGCGCACATCGTGCCTGGCGGTTTCACGTGCGACGCACTTCCTGCGCGCGCAACTTTCCAAAACGGCCCCGCGCCCATTCGCCATTCCGCTCGTTCTTCTTTTGTTCCCTTTGCACACGACGCCTTGAGCCGAGAGCTTGGGGCGAGCCCGAAGGGCTTACGGAGCAAGGTTTTGTCCTCTATAATCAGGATACGTCTTGCTGGCTGTAAAATGTCAAGCGAAGCCAGCCGCGCATCCTTAACTGTATAAACCACAACCCTCGCACTGTTACAACGAGCGAGCTTTTTGCTCATGGGGTTGTTGCCTTATCCCCGGCCCTTGGCAGGTAGAGAGCTTGCGAACGGAGTATTTTCAGTTTCGTGCATGACCCTAGCTTCCTGTTCTCGAACGCGCCTGGACAGAGTGCGCCCATCTTAATGGACGTGTTGGGGACCGACCGACTACTTCATGGTGCATGCGCTCCACTCAATCTCTGTCGCCTGCTGTCATGGGCGTCGGCAGGGGGGTGCAAAGGGGCACTTGGCCCCCTCAAGCGACACCAGCATTTTCCCCCCTCCCCAAGCTACAACAGCGCTACCCCCATCCGCGATGCAACACGGGTTTGCACCCCCCGAGACAAAATCTTGCCGACGCCCATGCCTGCTGTGGTTGCTTGATGCATAAAACTAAAAGTAAACATAGTTAAAAGTAAAAGAAGTTTAAACACGTGTATTTCACCTACGACGTAAGTCTCCAGGTCCTGTCCACTACGATGAAGCTGTTTTATGGCTGCGCTATTGTGCTGAAATCAGGAGTGACACACACAGATGCTTGTTGTTAGATACCACAACCTGCCTCAAGGCGTAAAAAAACAAATAAATAACAGCGAGTGAACGCGTTTTCACCTTGCGCTGCTGGCGCCAAGGGTCTCTTTGGCAAGCTGCCACCCGGAGGTCTTCGACGTGTCCTGAATATCGGCCACGCAGGAGGCGCCCACAGGGATTCCATTGCCCAAGCGCATCGCAATCGGCAAGTCCGGGAATGCTCCTGGCCTCGTAGCCGGTCGAACGCTTCGACCTTATACCGTACAAAGACGAGTTCGCGCGAGAGCTTCCGTGCGAAGGCGGCGTTTGGCGATAGCAGATTTGTGGCATATCTGGCCCGTTCACACTCTCCTCGGTCGAGCAGAGCTCAGGCTTTCTGCGCAGTACTCAGTGGCCCGAGTGCGATATCCATCGGTACTTAATTCCTGCCCATGAAGGCTAAATAAGTGTGTTTAATATCATCTGTGTGATCTTGGCGGCCACAGGGTTGCAATTAAGCGTGTCTATTAGGGGTATTCGCTGGTGGAAGACACGATGACGCAGCAGTAAAAAAACAAAAAAACAAAGCTCTATTGGTGCTCCTCTTCTGCGAAGTGTACACTGTCGAAGACGCCTTTAAATTTCTTTCTTTCTTTCTTTCTTTCTTTCTTTCTTTCTTTCTTTCTTTCTTTCTTTCTTTCTTTCTTTCTTTCTTTCTTTCTTTCTTTCTTTCTTTCTTTCTTTCTTTCTTTCTTGACGTGTATACGTTTTCGCAGTTTTTTTTTTCAATCCACAGATTAAAAGCATGCAAACCTCCATTCGGTTTTTGTAACCAGTGCAAACGTTGCATGCTACCAAAACAACAGACTCACTGCAATCATTTATTATAATAATAATAATAATAATAATAATAATAATAATAATAATAATAATAATAATAATAATAATAATAATAATAATAATAATAATAATAATAATAATAATAATTTGTGGGGTTTTACCTGCCAAAACCAGGATATCATTATGAGGCACGCAATGGTGGAGGGCTCTGGCAATTTGGACTATCTGGTGTTCTTTAACGTGCACTGACATCGCACAGCACATGGGCCTCTAGCATTTTGCCTCTGTCGAAATTCGACCGCCGTGGCCGGGATCGAACCCGCGACTTCCGAGTCAGCAGCCGAACGCCGTCATTGCAATCATTACGTTTTAACTTCTGTTAGAAAACCACCGTACAAGAATGCTAGGTTATGTTATACCACGTCAGAATTAGTGAAAAAAACAAAGCAACTCGCATTTCCTTCGTTTGCGGCGTCGGCGCAATCCATCCAAGGGCACGTAGTCTTCTAGGCTATAGAGCACACTTGGTGTGAAGTCACGCCATGATGAATGAATGGATGAAACAACTTTTCGAGATCTGCTAGTTGCTGGTCCGGGCCAGACCGCTCAGATGGAGGACGGAAGACGTTGTCTTCCAGTAGCCTCCCTGGCCTGCTGGATAGCCCAGGTTTGGCCCTGTCGATCGGAGCTGAGCAGCGTGTTCATGATTGCGCGTAGAAAATTAAAGTGATGAAGCGGATGACGTGTTTTATACCTTTTTTTTCGCTTGAGTTCCATACGAACATGACAGCACACGTTTACGATGGTTAGCTGTGCAAAATACGCCTAAATCAGGGGCGGCTACAGCGACTACAGCGGGGGGCGTGGGGGATCAGCTGCCCCCCTAAGATTTTCGCCTGCCCCCCCCCCCCCCCCCCTTGACCCCCCCCCCCCCAAAGAGCAAAGATATTCAAAATACAGTGCATAAGTTCAGTCTCCCTGCCCCCCCCCCCCCCTGGCCTAAATGCGTTGTCGCTGGAGTGATATATCACTCCAACTGCGCATCTTTTTCAAGCTCATGACGATACGGTTTGCGAAAAGACCACGCGCAAATATATCTTTCGGGGTTACCCACCGGAACGCGACCTCGATGCACAATGTAACGAGCTGGATATATACAGGGTGTTTCAAGAAATGTGTCCAACGTTCTCAAAAAATCTGGAAAATGCGATATTTGATTGCTGTCTTCAGAATTGGTTTTGCTGTAGTGGCTGGGATTATAAGATGGTTAAGGAAATTATTTGGGGCTGTAATTAAGAAAGTTAAATTAATTAACTTTTTAATTAGTGGAGTTAGGTGACTGTGTCGAATTGGGTAATTGAAGTTCTTCGTGCCAGAAACCCATCCCAACGTTGAGATTTCGAAAAAGCGGCCTCTAGTAATAATTACGAAGTAATGAAATTCAACCGAATTCGATGGCTATCGCTATTGAAAGCCGTCGCATTTCGTTGAATTTCATTACGCCACAACAAATACTGGAGGATGCTTTTTCGAAATCTCAAAGCTCGGATGAGTTCCTCGCATGAAGAACTTCAATTCTCCCATTGGACACAGTCATCTAACTCCACTAATTAAAAAGTTAATTAATGTAACTTTCTTAATTACTGTCCTAAGTCATGTCCTTAACTACCTTAAGATTCCTGCCGATACAGAAAAAGCAATTCTGAAAGTCCCGAGCAAATATCGCATTTTCCTGATTTTTTTAGAAGGTTGGACACATTTCTTGAAACACCCTGTATAGTGGCCATTTATGCTGCTTTCACAAAATGAGACGCGCCAGTGCTCTGTCACGCTGCCACAAAGAAAATTCCGCTGATGTTACTTTCCACACTAAACGCATATACAATTCGCATTTGGCTTTTTATGATGATGTGAGTACAAAACAGTTTTCGAAATCACTTACGTGCCAGTAAAAAGCAGTGACGCATATATAGACTCTATAGTTGACCACGCATATGCCATATACATATATGGTACAGGAAGAATAAGCATTATTATCAGAATTGTGCCTGTAGAGAGCCCGCGAATACACAAACACGCGGAGTATTCGTCGCTGTAGTACCGAATTTTTCAGTGGCATGTTATTATTTTTTTCTTCTTTTTAATGTCTGAAACAGTTTATACCCTGCATGTTCACCTGAACGCATGAAAGCACCTTACCCTGAAATACTGACTCTTTGTTTTGGGTGTGTTAATTGGTAAGGTTTGTATTTGTTTTTCAGTGTATTTAGTGAGGTTTCAGATGCTGCTATGCCATGACCGCACTAACCGTTACCGTCCGTCAGCCTGTTTTATCTTCGCAATACTTGCTTCATTTTTGAATTCCCATGTGAATGAGGAGCTCGACCTTAAATAATATCTCTGTTCGTATTATTCCTCATTATTCTTCAGTCTAAGAGTTAGTTGTAAAATTCTGTAGCACAATGTTTTTATTACGCTTCCTCGGAAGGACTCAGCGTCACGTGGAAACAAAGCTTGGTGACAAAATAAGCTGGCGGCGCTCTCCAATGCTAATCCTAAAAATATGTGTTTGTACGGTGTATCCCCATAAATAAGCTAATTCTTGTTTACTGCATGCAGTTCTTCTAACTTCATTTTTCAAAATAAAAGCACTTTGGTGATGCCATATTATTTTCGTAACATATGTTCTCTGTTCTGTGCAATAGCTGAAGTGCCGTGGAACCGCACAGCCTGTTGGCGCAAGCCAGGACTATAATATCAGCTTTAATTTCTGCAAGAAAATGGCAGGGTTGCACATTAGCTTTGAACTAAGACCTTTAAATAGCACGTTGCATTGTGTATAGTAAAAGCATAAATACACCTGAATGTAGCCAGCTGTGCGTGGTGGTGGCTCAGTGGCTCTGCGAAGCTCGAGTATACGCGGGGCTTCGATTCCCGGCCACGGCCGATCAAATTTCTATGGAGACGAAATGTAAGAACGCTCCTGCACTTATGTTCGAGAGCATGATAAAAAAAAAGAACAGATTGCTACAATTTACTCGAAGTCTTCGCACTATATGCGACGTTCCTCATAACCATGTCACGGTTTTGGTTTTGGCTCATAAAACCCCCAGAATTTTAACTTTTTTTAAATATCTGGGTGTGGGCAACATGTAATGGAGCACCGTGGCCTCATTTATTTGACGGGGAATTCTCGCTGTATACATGTATACGGTGAATTCTAAGCGAAAGAAAGCAAGATAAAGCATTCATTTCGCTGAATTTGCACTCGTCGCGGCGGCTGCTTGATCACGATGTGCCCCTCAGCATTCCGCGCACGCACGAGGGCGACAAAAACGTCTTTCACGCGTCTTGAGAGATTAGCCTGCTACCTTCCGAATGTTTCTGTCCCGTCGAGCTAACAGGTTCCAAGAAATACTTGGCGCAAATTGGCGCGCCTAACCGACGATATATGTCTATCCCGCCAAAACATCGTTGCTAATGTAAGGACGCAGCGATTACCCGCTGCGTTCTTACATTATAAATGAATCGCTCGTACGCAAACTTATTTTTGTCTCATCGCAATGACGCTGCTTCACTAAAGGCCCGTTCACGAGAACAAAGTTGCCTGCCATAATATGAACAACCTTCAAGACTTTGACATAAGATTTCTACAGCATGCAAAGTAGAAGAGAGAACAATAATCAAGGGAAGGCGGGGAGGTTTGCCAGACGGTCGTCCTGTTTGCTATCCTGCACTGGAGGAGAGGGATAACGGGGTGAAAAGAGAGACGGAAGAAGAGATGGACATAATCACGCACACAATTGGGGGAGCACATCAAGCACATAGAGGCACATGTCCATTGTCCTAGACTCTTGGCTGCAGAAAATGGTCTTGAGTCCAGTTGGTTCAGAAGTATCCGGGACAGGTTTCCCTGGGTATCATAGCGAGCGCAGCTGCACAGGACGTGTCCATTTGTCTCCTCAGTCCCGCTGAAGTCGCATGTTGAGGTATGGTCATCGAGTATATGCTATAGAGGTGATTTCATGCACACGGACGCGTAAAATAACCGATATTTCGGGAGGACCGTGGCTAAGATTAAGTATAGAGACTGTCGTGGCCCATTAGAACAGTGACATATTTAAATTCTGCTTTGTATGTGCGTTGTATTTAACAAAAAAAAAACATTGCAAACAAGGAATACACAGGTTTTATGCACATTGCTTTTAATACAGTTCAGTTCGTTTGTATGATATAATTTCTAGGAGCGCACATTAAAGGGCAACAAAAAATACTCACCTGTATTATTAGTGTAGGCGCTTTTCGTAATGACATTAATATTGTGTATGTTACATGTGAAAATTTGAAGGCTCGCTGATGTACACAAGACGTGCAATATTTTCCCCCAGCTTCGAAACATTGTCTATATAAATGAAGATAGTTCCACCGTCCGAATGATTCGTCTTCTTCGTGGAAAGTTAGACCACTTATAAGGCCGGATGTCCACATATAGCGCCGAGCTCATTCCGCGATTCGGCGACAGCATCGCCACGCCAACCGTGCCATATGGCAGTTCTTGATGTTCATGAAGTGCTCTAAGGAGAGAGAGAGGAATGCTTTAATGAAAAGCTGGAGATGCTACACACACACACACACACACACACACACACACACACACACACACACACACACACACACACACACACACACACACACACACACACACACACACACACACACACACACACACACACACACACACACACACACACACACACACACACACACACACACACACACACACACGCACGCACGCACGCACGCACGCACGCACGCACGCACACACGCACGCACGCACGGATTGCACTGTTTACAAAGTTTCGTTAAGGCTCGTGGCCCGCAAGAAAGTCAACAGCGCTTTCGTGGCGCTGCGCAGCGTATATGAGAAATACTGGATATCATTATCGCGCGAACTGCTCATTCTTCTCGTTTTATATAGCCACTGTGTGGATTTAATCAGCATTGCTGATGCATCAGAACGCACGCTGCAGTGTTTTATTATGGTGAGCCCTGGGGGTTTGCTTATTTAGCGAAAAAATGTCTTGCACGGTGTATAACTGCAGCATGCGTATATCTGGAGAGGTTATATACAAGCCGTGGCTAGCGTGTCAGCAGAGCTGCAGCGGTGCGGTGAACTGGGCTGTGTTTGCATGCAGCAGCCACACGAGAAAGAATTCCTGCGATCAGAACGTCGCTCACTTTAGGTTCTTCTCGTTGTAAACCATTAAGGTGATCAAGCATTACTGCCAGAAGACCGCAGAGCTAACAGCATGGAGAAGAGTTGGGTGCCGCATTAACACTACAAAGGCTAAGCACTTCGTGTTTGGCGAAGAAACAATAACGCTGTTCTTTGCGCGACGTAGGTACACACAGCGTACAGTAAACTCCGTAATCTAGGCGGTTATGTTTACTGTCGTGGGAAGCCTTCCCAATTAGACTGTTTGCGGACGTTGAAGACAGTTGCATCATCCGTTCATTAGGATAAAATTGAATGTAAATCTACAAAAAAAAACATTAAGGAATGGTGAGAAAAATGGCAGATGGATTTTAAAGCCAGTAAAATCAGTCCTCAAGTGTGCCGTAAGAATGCAAAATGTTTGATATGATCCAGATACCATAAGTAGTTATGGAATTTCTAGAGTTCAGGGGCGTAAGTATCTTGGTGTCACTTTCAGTGCTGACCTCCGTTGGAACTTTCACATTGATAATATAAACATATTATCACATCGATTATTTGTTCCACTGCCGGGTTGGCCTTGGGGAATCTGCGAAGAAACTTCAATGATGCGAGTGCCTAAATCAAATGTCTACACCCTATAAGGTCATATTAAGACCAATAATCGAATACGAAACTATAATGGTGTGATCTGTTCGCCCCAATAAATCGTTCTTGCTTAGCAAAAGTGCAACGCCATGCCTCACGATTCATATTTATTGAATATCTGCGTTGCTTTTCACGTATATAACAAAGTAGATTCGCAGGTTTTCACTCGCTTGCAGCTAGAGCTGTGCGCAAGAGGCTAAATGAATTCGAAAACTACTCAGCGCTAGCAGACAAGACCGAGGAGAGACGAGACTCCTGCTAGCGCTGAGTACGAGGGGCGTTCAATAAAGGTTTCCCCTGACCAACTTCCTGTGGACGGAGAGCAACGAAACTTTACACATTTATCAGTCCTTCTCCACATAAGTGCCAGCCAGCGACACACACTTCTCCCTTCTTTTTATGCAACTGTAAACACCTCGCTTGTAGAAGTCGACAGGTTGCTCCAAAAACCACGTTGTGACTTCAGAAATCAGAGTCTCATCATCTGGAAAATACTTGCCCTTCAAATATGACTTCATTGTTGGAAAGAGGTGGAAGTCCGGTGGTGCGAGGTCGGGTGAATAAGCGGGATGCGGTAAAATTTCAAAGCGGCAGGAGCGTGCTTCCATCTGGGCAACATGTGAGTTGTGAACTGGGCCATTGTCTTGCAGAAGGGCGGACACCTTTGGTGAGCATGCGACGTCTCTTGCTTTTGATGGCCTCCCGCAATTTCCGCAGCAGTGAAGCATAGTATGCCCCAGTAATCGTGGCACCCTTTCCTAGGAAATCCATCAAGACTACTCCGTGATGGTCTTAAAGGACTGTGAGCATGACGTTGCCCGCTGAGGGCTGGGTGCGTGTCTTCTTTGGAGGCGGTGACTCCAAGTGCTTCCATTGCATCGACTGGACTTTAGTCTCCGGATCACAGTGATGGACACAGCATTCATCCTGTGTAATCAGTCTGTTGAAAAAGTCCTGCTGGTTTCCATGGCACGTGGTCAAAAGAGCCTGGGAGCATTCGACTCATTCCTGCTTTTGGAAATGTGTGAGCAGCCGGGGAACCCAGCGTGCGGATACCTTACGCATATGAAGATGGCCCTGAATGATTTTTTTCCATAGACCCCACACTAATCTTGACATTTTGGGCTAGGTCTCGAACGGTTACGCGGCGATTTTCCAAAATGGCGGCCTCCACTTGCTGGATGGTGTGTTAATCGATAGCGGAGTGGGGTAGCCCTGCAATCGGAGCCGTTTCCACCGAAGTCCTACCGTATTTGAATTGACAATGCCAGTTCTTCACTACATCATATGATGGGGAATCCTCCCCATAAACCTCTTTTATATCATCGAACGTCTCCCTTGGAGTGCGGCCTTTCAAGTAGAGTAACATGGCGGCTGCTCTGTGTTCCACTGCATCCATTATCACACCTCACACTACTTCAGCACCTCTAAAAGACAGACCGTTATTAGTTCAGAGTTGCAATTTGGCACGTGACCTACAGTGACCTGTGTCAATACACATGCGCAGTTTCAGCATCCTGCAATAAAGAGAAGTGAGTCAGGGGAAATCTTTATTGAACGCCCCTCGTATGTTTTCGAATTCAGTTTACCAATACGCCCAAAAAAAAATGGCAAGGCTAAATGAAAGTATTTATTTTGAAGTATACATTACTTCGTAAAAACTAATCAGTCAAGCTATACTTTAAGGTCGGAAGAAACGAACATTCTAGAGATAAGCATATCGTGTACATTCCTCTTCCTGTAACTTGAAATGTTTATTTCAAAGCGTTTCTTACCGAATGTCATGAAAGCGTGAAATATGCTGCCTGATTTTATCGCAAGAACAATAGCATTTGATAACACTTTGGAGAACCTTAGTCATGTACAGTAAAACCTCGGTGATACGAATCTCGCGGGGTTACCAAAAATATTCGTATCATCCGAAATTCGTATCACCAGAAAACATGGAAAATTAGTATGCGACAAAAGAAAGTTGGCATACGTTTTGATTTAGTATTTCTCAGGGCCGCAGCGACGTCATGAACAGCTCCGAATGATTGCCAGTAAAGTTTTTAGACGTCAACGATCATACTTGTACTCGTAAATATGCGGTGCATGCGCGCGTGTGTAATTAGAACCAGATGTGTTGTGCCCCGTGACCGCTAGTAGCTCCTTCCTAATCTTACTACGCTTTTTTGCATGACACCAATAATACTGCGGCGAAAGTTACTTAGGAAGCGCTTTGCACACGATAGATAGAGTCCAAGCTCCTTCGCCAAGACCGTCCACTTCGCATCTTGGGGTCTTCGTCCACCTTTAATGGGACTTCATGACGGACCGGCAGTCCAAGTTTCAGTCTTGTTTCATAGAACGTCTGATTGCGGGGACATGGCTTGCATCGACGTGGCAGGCACGTGTTAACACAGTACAAAGACGCTGCTGCCTCGAGCACAGGAGCACGCGTCAACGCGTAGGGAAAAAAAAAAACGACTTCAACGTCATCTGTAACCTAAACGCGAAGGCGCCTAAGGGTCTCCAAGATTCGGGCACACTATCTCGGAGGCAACGACGCAACGTTGATGGTCGCGCAGCGCGCATGACTGCGCCCGCGCGTGATTGCCGGGCCTTCTGCAACAGCGCGGGCAGCCCCAGTTCAAACCTGTGCGCTAGCGTACGTTCGTATGAAACGTCCCGGGGTGCAAACCGGTTCGCAACAACCGTACTCGAATACACATTGCAGGCTAATGGGCCTTGGCCGGGACCACAGAAAAATTCGTATCACCCCGATATTCGTACGAGCCGTGATCGTATCACCGAGGTTTTACTGTAGTTCACTCAGATTCAAAGTTATTAGTTTCGTGTGCTAGTGATTTGTTTTGCCGTACTCTTGATTCCATTGTGAAGCCTTCGTTTTCGTCTGTGATGGCCAGTGGTAATCCATTCTTTGATCTTTAAAAACAATTTTCTGTGACACATACGTTCTTGAAAGTGTCGTTCATTTCGCTATCTTCACTTTTTTGTAAGAGTTTATTTTCTTTTATCCACTGTAAACATTATTGTTTCCACGCCCGTGACAGCTCACAAAGGACTGAGAAAATGATAAAAGTGATAAAAAACAAAATAGGAATAGATAAACACTTCAGGGCGCATATTGGAATTTACGAATCGTGAACGGTGAGCTTCCAAGTTGGGCGATCTGGAGTTGCTACTACATTTGTCTCGCAACTGTTAAGACGGCGTTTTGTAAAAAAAAAAAAAAAAATCAAAGTAAAGGCTAAAACAGTGAATTTTGCCAAACTTTTTATGATGCTTCTCTCAGTACCGTTGCTGAATTGTCTGAGAACTATCCAGCTTCTTTTTCTACGTAGTGAAATTCGTTTGACCACTCATTTAACATCAGTCCCAAAATTAAAGTCCCACTCTGAATCACGCAGTACAGAGCACAAGTACAGGATAATAATTACAATTGTTGGGGTTTAAAGTCCCAAAACTACGATATGATTATGAGAGACGCCGTAGTGGAGGGCTCCGGAAATTTCGACCACCTGGGGTTCTTTAACGTGCACCTAAATCTAAGTACACGGGCCTCAAACATTTTCGCCTCCATCGAAAATGCGCCCGCCGCGGCCGGGATTCGATACCGCAACCTGCAGGTCAGCAGTCGAGCAACAGGTATAGGGCTGCGCCGTTCTGTTTTTCTTCTTCTTTTTTTTTTTGCATACTGCAGTCCATCATTACTAAGCTATAAGAAAATCTTTTCTTGCGTCTTTTTGCCACATTCTCCGCTGACATGCGCCACTCTGATCTGGTAGGCGGAGGAGTCGGTGGGAAGGTTATTATGTATTTACTACCATTATTATTATTATTATTATTATTATTATTATTATTATTATTATTATTATTATTATTATTATTATTATTATTATTATCATCATCATCATCATCATCATCATCATCATCATGGGCGGAGTGCTTGAAGACTGCTTCACCTCCAGGACCGGCCCGCACTCAACTCTTTTTTTTAGTAGTATACTTAAGGGGCCCGGCTTCTCGTCCATCCACTGTCTCATGTCGCATGGTCCCGCACTGGTCAATACGGGCCTAAAACAGGGCTAACAATGCTCAAAACCAGCGCAAGGTAAACTAACAAGGTCTAAAATAATATCAACTACAGAAATAACCAAGAATTAATCGCAATATTTTACCTAAAATCGCGAAAAACGCTTCTGATACATCCGGCTAATACCCGCGCCGCTACAGAGAGGGCGCCACCGCCTCGGCAAGCGAGCGATTGCCAGGGGAATCGCTGGGTTACCTGTCTTACGCACTTTCTCAAGTTTCACGGTAATGGAGCTTCATTCAGCGCAGGATTTAGAGCTACACCGAGGCCTACACAAGAAAAACATTAGCATAATATTTAGCGCGGCATTTATAACTACACACCAGGGCCAACAACATTAGCGTATGATTTAGTGAGGGATTTAGAACTGCACCAAGACCTACACAAGAACTATACATTAGGGCTACATTAACCGCAGAATTAGCGCTGGTTTACATTTATATAGCACCAAGCACCGGTTCTAGTCCGTAGAAGTAATGAAGACACAGCAAAAAAATATACCGAAGGCTAACAGCTTCGGTGTAAAACGGCAGATTCAGATACCAACGCATGCAGCAATTAACGAATTATTTAACTTTTGTTGCACCGCATGTTTATTGTGCAGCAAGATGTTCAACGTATATGGCGTCACCATATACCTTGAGCTGGAGCGATAGCAACCGATCGTAAAGCACAAAAATTGCCGTTTGATATGACTATTATACAGCGGTAACGTCGCGTACCAGGCTTCTTGTCCGGACGGATCTATGCCGAATTTTAGGCAAATCCATGTGCTGAATATAATTTCCGTGGTAACTGAAGGATTGCTGAGCTAGAGTTCCCTCCATAGAAGTTGTACAGCACGAAATACATGTGCTGAGCGCTGGGCCGCCATGCTGTATAGCTATATACCGCGCGGTATATACCTGACCGTGTACCACGCCATGTTCTTCTCCTCGTCGCCGCTATACGCCGACCCACATATTATGCTTCTTTCTGATCGTCAAGCAACGAAAGCGGCTTCACGAGCAGGACTCTGAGTCACTGCAACGCCCCCGTATTGGAAACACTCGGCGAGGTTTGCATAGCAGGAGCGCGATTGAGGACGCCACTGCCACACGCGGTGTGTGCATTTCATCGTGCGCTATTTTTGCGAGCCGCGCGGTGTCATATACACGCCACTAAACAAAGAAAAAAAAAAACGTGGTTCTCTCTCGCATCAAGAGCGTTGTACGTCTGAGCCACCTTCTGACGTGCTTGTTTTAATCTCCGTCTTTCTCTTTCTTGTAACGAATCGAGCGAATTGAAATGTGGTATTGAAACAACGTGTCTATACGAAGGCCACATGCCTGCACGTTTCACAAGTATGCAGGTGGGCTTCGAGGATATCCTAGTCATCCATTAGTTGTCTCACGCTCGAGACAACGTGTTACACTGTCGACATCAGTCTGCACAAACGTGAATAGGCTGGAATAAGCTGTGGAACTGTGTTTGCGTCTCATGTTTCGACAGATTGTGCGACCATTCAGGCTCATGTGCTAATCTTTGAGGCTACAACGCGTGTTTGGCAACATACAAAGTAATATTGCGTTTTACTTTCAGAGCGCGCACATAGTCATCCATAAAGGGTGTTCTCGCTTTATTTTTTTCCCGCGTTCTTGTGTAAGCATAATCTGTGTAGGTGTATTTGTATGTTATTTGCGTGGCGCAAGATACGCAGGGTGTACTCAGCGCATTGGGCTCAGTGCGAACATTATTAGCGACGTTATCCTTTTTCACGTGTTGTAATGAGCAGCGCTACAAAAACTTGACTACATATGCTAGAAATTTGAGGGAGAACAAACGCAGAACAGAGAACAATAATTTTAACTTATAGAGTCTCACACGTGATTACACCAAACTCTCATGCTAGAATGTTTTGGTCGTGTTGGGCAGGGGCGTAGGCAGAAATTTCTTTCGGGAAGGGGCCACCTCCTTGGTCTGAAGCGTCTGAAGTGGGGGCCGGGCAGGCAGATATGGTCGAGTGTCATTTTGTGCTTTGTATGCCATGGCAAAAACAAACAAAAAAAATTGGGGAGGGGGGGAGGCACTGGTCCGGTGTGCCACCCCCTGGCTACGCCACTGGTGTATAGGGTATAGGGTATATGCCAATTTTTTTTCAGGTACCTGAAAATTTACATCCTTGGAAAGGGAGGAATACTGGTGGCATTAAGACTAACAGAGAGCTGAGCTAGTTGGTGAGTATTCATTCTAAAAAGACAGGGCGTGCAAACACGGACACAAGAAAGAAGTCAAGACACCACAAACGCCGGCGTTTGTGGTGTCCTGACTTCTTTCTTGTGTCCGTGTTTGCACGCCCTGTCTTTTTAGAATGGCATTAGGAGTACGTAGCTTTTTTTTTTTAATTTGCTAAGAAACCTACAATATTTTCAAACATTTTTCTTTGCAAAGAGGCACCAAGTAGGAGAAAGTACGTCAAAAAGCCGCGAGGTCACATTAGCGTACCGGCGCTCAAGTTTCTGCGCGAAATAAAAAGCTTTGCCTTTATTTTATACAGTAAAAACAAACTTTTTCTGACTAAATGAATGTAAATATAGATTTGCAGCAATCCTTTATCAGTCATGTGTTTACTGATATGGATGGAGAAACTTTATTAAGGTCCTTCGGAACGGCGCTCATCTTTTTTTCCGGTCGATAAAGAAAGCCCGCGAAATGAGTGTGAAAAATAACACATGACCACGCTCCCAACCGCAAAAGAAAGCAGCACTCTCAAATGAGCTTACTGCAAGCAACCGCTTTGCCTGTTGTCCGCTGCCAGAGACAGCGTTCCGCACTTTGGCAAGGATAGAGGTCGAGCGCCAAACAACATGTGTCGTAATTCCGCAGGGATTCCTTTTGCAGGTCCCTGCGAAATTGCGTACACCTGGTATACCTGACATTGGTATACCAGGTATATATACCATTGGTGAAATTGGTATACCTGACAGTGGCTGTCAGGTATACCTTGCTAGTTTGAGAAACTTCATTGAATTCGTGGAGTGTCAACTTACGCTAACATTTTGTATAGTACTCTGATCGCTTCGCTCATTGTGTACCATCTACAGCGCACTGAAAG
Source organism: Rhipicephalus sanguineus (assembly GCF_013339695.2). Taxonomy (NCBI): domain Eukaryota; kingdom Metazoa; phylum Arthropoda; class Arachnida; order Ixodida; family Ixodidae; genus Rhipicephalus; species Rhipicephalus sanguineus. Next base: position 202,160,783 of record NC_051176.1, on the reverse strand, counting down.
TGAGAGCGCACGACTGCAAGTAAACGCGCGGATGCGAAGAGCGCGCGAAGGGAGGCAGGCCCGTTCGACGGACGATCAGCGGCAACAGAGGCGACAAGTCCGCTCATCGTCGCGAACGAGTTCGCGCACGCAACGTCTCAACCGAAAGCGCTTTCCCTCTGCTTGTTGACCGTCGTGACACGAGTCGGGAGTCGCGAGTTCCGTGCCGGCATGCCGTTCGTGTGGTGGCTGGCCGGCCGCCGACGCCACCGCCGCCGCAGGAGCCCATATCCGACCTGCTTGGCCCCCTCTCAGCATGCGGACGGAAAAACTGCGCATGATTCGCGGTGGAGGTGATGGGGAAGGAAGGTCCCCGTCGTGACCCCCGAGGGTCACGCAAACGCGCCACCGTACGTGACCCAGATTCGGAGAGAGCGAGCCATCCTACGGTTCTTGAGGAGCGCCGCTCAGCCGTCGCATTTCCATAGCGAGAGTGAAAGCCGACCGGATCACAGCTCCTCCGGAGATGCTTCTCTACGCAGTACTCATCTTCGTCGGCCTCTTGGGCCTCGGTGAGTCTACGCCGTCGCGGCGGTGATCTTCAGCGTTGCTCACTGGCCGGCATGCGGAGTGCCCAGCTTTGATTGGACGCTGTCTTGTCCATTTTGCTACCATCGACGCTTAGGAAAAAAGAAAAAAAGCCCGACTATTTTGGTTCGGATGGTGCACGGCACCGAATAGCGGTTTTCGCTTTCGTACACCGTGTACGTGGCCTTGGCTGTGTTTCGTTGCCAAACTTTTTCCGTTTCAAGGTGTCCATTCAGCTTGGTTCCTTACGGCGCCCAGAGGCAAGATTATGTGTGAAACTGCCGCCGTATCGCGATAGTCTCGTGAGAAACATGCATAACGAACGCGCATTCTCGTATTCTTATAAATAAGAAGACGCTTTCGCTTAGATTGTTAGATGTGTTCTACCGACGTCCATAATTTCTATAATGGGGTACTTTTCAGTAATACTTGCTCTCCCTCCGCGGGCCCACAATACAGCGCACAAGCCCTATCTGATTAAAATGTGCTGAAAACAATGTAAACGCAACATTTTGCTTACGCTATTTCAGGTGTTATAAACATCTATTACGTGTAAATGGATTATTTGCAAAAGAAAAAAAAATAGTAATAACCGCAGTTTCTTCGCGACACAGCGTTTCGCGGGGGTAATAGAACGCTACATCACGCTGTAGTTCCGTATGAACGCCGGTTCAGCAAAGTGTGCTTCGCTGTTATGGCACTCAGAAGAAGGTTGGACCCAGGCGGGCCTGTGACGCTTGTGTCCTCTTTCTTTTCGGGTCCTATATTGTAACCTCGTTTGATAAACCGTTATAATACGCATACACGTGTTTCTGCAAAAACATTTCTTGCCGTTTATTATAAAATGTTACATGATTGCGTGAGTGATCGTGCGATATTGTGTTCTCATGCAAAGGGCAATAACATAACAGAGAACATGAAGGTCCCGCTTTGCATGAAAAAGCATTGGAAGATTTTCTCACATTTATTTGGCACATGGAGTATTCTACAAGAGCCTCCATCGAGCCAGCGATCTCTGTTTAGCGTTTTGAAGTCGCAGACAGGGCCTCTCCTCCAAGAGTGGCGGCGTACATCCTGCGAAAAATTGTAAAATATGACTTTATATGTCGTTCTGTTGTATAAGTGTAAATTTTTTTTTTAATAGACTAGTTATTTTTACTACACCAAATCACCATTTCTGTACCTTTTTTACGTGATGCTGTTGCCAGATTGTAATGACGTTTGTGCAATCCCCTTTGGGCGAAATATGGAAAGCTATTCGTCTACAGATCCTATATTTGTCAGTTAATCCTGTGTTTCCATACCCAGACAAACACATGTTAATTTTCATCTAGAGTGATTACATGGAGATTTATTTTCCTTTCTTACCCAACTGATGTAAAAGTGACGTTCGCGTGATTGCATATTAACCTGTAACGCAGTAACCACGAAGATGCTTGCTAAGTGAAACTGCAGTTGTGTAACAATTCACTTATAATAAAGGTGTATAGTACATATCTGTGTACGCGATTTTGCAAGTTCTGTCTAGTGAAGGGTAAAAACCACGACATATGATTATGAGGCATGCCGTGTGGGGGACTCCGGGCTAATATTCACCACCTGGGTTTCCTTAACGTGCACCTAAATGAGTACACGTGTGTTCTGGCATTTCGCCCCATAGAAATTCGGCCGCAGTGGCTGGGAATCAAACCCTCGCCCTCGAGGCTAGCAGCGCGACGACACCTTAGCTGGGTCAGCAGGTAAAAAAAAAATGTGCGGACGCTGAGCTGTGGATGAATGGAACCCTCTGCTTACAAATTTGAATCCATTTCATGACTTGAGACTACTGCGACCCGCACAATCACTTTTACTATTACTGCGCATGCTTGACGTGCTGTGTTCCGTCAGCAGTAGTGAGGGAAAATTATTCTATACCATATTTATTTTCATCAATTGAGTCTGCAGCGCCTTGGAATAAAGTTTTGAAACCTTGACACATTTATTGATGACGCATTGTGATTCGGGACTGAATGGGATATAGCGGAAATGAAATCAACTATTGCGGTTGAAGAGAAGAGAACGAAATCCTGTTCAACGCACACCCGGGGACAAAAGTCCCCAGGAGATGAGCTGCGCACGCAGGCGCAAATTTCTGGAGTGGCAATTTGTAACCCTTCTAATTTAATTAGTGACCGTGTAGCTCGCAAAAACTATACAGCAGACTGAAGCATTTAATTAAAGGCTTTGTTCTCGTGCTGAGCAATAATTCAGCTATTTCTCGGATCTCGTGCCCAGGGCACATTTGTACCCGATAGTAGATGTACAGACGTTCCCCACAGCGAGAAAACGCGATATTTCAAGCATGCAGGCCGTTACAAGCGCCCGCTATCACTTGATTGCGGTCTTCAATTCACGTTGAACTCGCTCGTTTGCAATATTACCGGTCAGCCGCCTCGCATTCAGTTTGCCGAGGGGCGGAACGTCGCTGTGTGCACACCGATCATCCTCACCCCACCGCAACACAGACTCCGCCAAAATACTGGTTTTTTCGTTTCGTGTAATCAATGCAATAAAGGACACGACATATTCGTGGCCTCCGACACCGCGGACCGGTTCGTTCTGTCACTTATGCACACGCTGTGCAGGATGAGAGCTGTGAAAAACGTTCCGTTAGCGTCACAGTGCGTTCAATAGACTCCACTTATAGATAACCAAGAACGCCCGCGTTATTGGAACCATGACATCACGCGGTACCTCTCAGAGCCACTGTTACAATTCAAGGAAGCAAATAAGTGAGGGGGAGGGCCGGATTTACGCATAGAGTGATTGTCGTGATTATTTTTTTTCTATTAAAGCATAATTTTAGTGAAAGCTTCGACATTCTTAGGTGACGTCACTGTCAGAGCGTTCTGTTATCTACGGCAGTAATTGGCTCAGCTTTGCTTCATTGGTCGGACACATTGAAGTGAGTATACACTCGACACTTGATCACCAGCTCGCTTCTTATCGAGCACATGCCAGGCAATTCGAAAATTGTGCAGCAACCTCAAAAAAAAAAAAAAGCACAAAGAAAATCAAATATTATGCTACAGCCGAACCTGCATTCAAGCATAAGGCATCTCGGTAGCTTTTATAACTCTAAAACTCAGCTGCCTATATAGTCTTCGCGGTCATTCTGGGTGTTTTTCTTTCCGACGCGACCAGGGGTTGTTAGTACAGCCTATCCGAGATTGCGAAGGAGCCATTGTCTCACTCTTCGGGCGGAGTGTGCCAGCTCATGCCGACATCGTGTGCTCCTTTGTGAGCACTTACGCGAGCTCGGAGGACGCCGTCTATATGGCGCCCCCAGCCGCATGAAACGCCACGCTATCAGCTGCAGCGACGCGTTGATCATTGTTGATGAAGGCCATGCATGTAGCCATACATGTATGATGCCATACATGTAGAAATACGTTGGCGGTCTTAAAGAGGGACACACTGTTTTCGCTATACGCAGCTCATGTGTTCAGCGAGCTGAAAGCAAAATGAAAACGGTCAAGTTTGAACATCATCAGAAGGCTATGTACCTTTTGTATTCACGCAGCAGCTTGTCATGTATTCCGAAAAAAAAAAAAAACAAGCAAAGCTAATTGTTGAAGCCCGCGATGGCGACCTTGTTCAAATCTCGTTCTGCTTCGTTTGCGTTTATTTCATGACACGTATCCATATCAGCTCAGCCCTGACTTTGGGGATGCTATCGTTAAAAAATGGGGTGGTCGCGGTACTTAGTCAATTGTCGTCTATTCTGGTCACTTCTGGTGTTAGATGCATACCACGACGGTCGAAAAACAGCACACGTAGATTGTGAAAAAGGAGAGCTAACTTTTGCAACACTGTAGCGGAAAACTTGATGAAATCGCTTAGAAGGAAAAAAATACTGCTCCAAGCAGGCACTATTTTCAGGTTCACTCTCGTAGCCGATCGAGTTCGTTTTTTTGCGGTGGTGTCGGTATATACGGTTCACTTACCGTGACCAATATTAAGTTTCGGAACGAGATGAGCTCGGTCCTTTAAAATTTACTTTAAATTACGTATGCTTGTCAGAGTAACGCGATTTCTGAGAAATAAAAGGCGTAGATGGAACCTAACTGTTAATTGCCTTTTAATTTTTTTTTAGTTTATATATATTTCCTCTGCCTGCAGCCATTGGATAGTGTAGGATTACCACCGATAAGAAAATAAATTCACGAAGCTTTTTCATTTCTTAAACTGTTATTCTTTGGCTTTCGCCACTATGTTCACTTTCACGAATGACTGCGCCCTTTCTGACGAATCACTCTAACGCACTTATTCACTGCGTTGAATACAGGAAAATAATTTTAGGTGTCTCACGCTCATTAGAAACAATAAACAGCTGTCATATAAGCGAAGGGGTGACGAACGTTCCTCCGCTCCGCTGTAAAAATAATCTACGCCGCTGCCACCTTCCGCAATCTTTTCCCCTCAGCCGTTATTCGAAAACGGGCTCCTGAATCCCACATTATACATGACGCAATAACTTTGCGTAAACACTTGGGCGGCGCAGCTTTCACGCCCTTCATTGAATGTATGAAATGCAGTCCGCCGCAATATTTTGCATTTACTTCCCCACATTCGACATGCGTATAGCTGGAGATCGCCGTGGGAGCATTCCGGATATTCGTGCTGAGTGTTCTATAACTATTTCTTCTGAGCAGGCGACCAAGACCACTCGTGCCTAACTGTGTCTGACGAAGATTCGAAAAAAAAAGAAAACGCCCTCTTAGAGGTCCGTTTTCGCGCTCAGTTTTACTTTCATCTCTCGCTATGCATTGGCAAGAGTCGAGGTGGGTGGTGCAGCAGTGCGCGTGCGACACTAACGCTTTCTGCGTGGTGTGCAACAAAACGAATTTGTCTCGCGTTATGCGTACTTTTGTCGCCGCTTCCTTCGCAAAGTTGAAAAAAAAATGCGCAACTTGGCATCTGGGTCATCCACACACGCATTTCCTGAGAGCTCATGTCGAAACGACACTTCCCTCGTTCGTGCACGCGGGTCGGGGGCTTTGTCCCCAAGTTCATTTGCGATGCGCGCGCCACGAAAATTAACTCCGCGGCTACATGCTGCATACTCACAGACGCAGTCGGTGGTGTTCTATAGCAACAAATTTTTGCTGTCGTCTACGCACGCACGTAATCTGCGAGCGGTAGAGGAATGTCGTGGTAAACAGCAAATGAGGTATACCTATATATAGAGAAACATGTGACGTCAGAAGCGCGTCTGCTCAGCTTGCCTCTCGTTGCCCAGTGGAGCTGTATCGTATAACGGTTCGGAAAGCGATTCCATTCGCTTGCCCTCAGATCATTGACCAAGTATCGTGCTTACGCCAGCAATATAGCGATTCGATTTAGCGGTTCGCTTTCCGAACCGTTATCAGATAGCGCACCTGATCGCCTTCTGGGCTCCCATATACAATTCGATGCCGTGGACCTACAGACGCTCACGATGAACGACAAATAAATAAAAAAAATCGCGGTGACATTCGGGAGCGAAGTTGAGCCCCGAATACTTCTGTGTGAGGCCGAGAAAAAGGCTGCGTGCGTATGGCTGTCTCTGGGGCAGGAGCTTGTTATTCGCGCTCCTTAGCGGAATCCACTCGACGAGACTGCTGATTCTCGAGTAATGACGTTCTGTACCGTCGCGGAATGCAGTCCTCATTACAGGATCCAAGGTTCGCATATGTATTCTCGCCTACGTATGAGATTCCGTCTCTTCTTCGTGACCAGTCTGGCCCGCTTCTTATCGACGCGATGCATCGAAGACGGAGTACGGGGCGAATTCAAGGTTGCGCGCGCCTCTTGCGATCGCCTGTCCACGCGTGTCACTGCGACGGGGAAAACTCGTTCCGTTACTTGCTCAGAATTAAATGAGGCAAAATCACAGCTGACCTCACGCAATGCGGTGCACGCTTCTCTCTCGTATATATACGTACCCGGTGGGTCCGCTATTCCATTAGTGCATTGCAGCGGCCATCGCGACGTGACGCATGACGGCTGTTACGAACACAGGAGAATGGACATGGGGATGTATCTATTTGACTTGTTGGATGTATTTGTTGTATCTGTTAGACCTATAATGATCTCACGATGTTGAAGGCCTACGTGCCTTTGTCCTACAAAATTATGAAGAGCCGAATGAAAGCAAGGACTGCATATGCTGTCCGAACCATGCAGACGTACCAGCAACGTGTATCAACTTCTGTTTTAGTCGGACGCGTTCCGCTCGCATGCTGCTGCATTCTAAACAACTGCAGACTCCTAACCTGCAGATTATCTCATCGATTCTTTTATACTGAAAGCGAACTATACTGCTTGAAACAAATAATTTCTAATGTACTTCCAGCGACAAAAGTTAATTCTTATATTGTGAGATCTCCTGCGGCCACACGGGAAAGTGAAGGAGTCCACATAAAATTAAATGCTAATTGTTCCGAAGGGCCATTTGATTTCAGGTTACAACATTTGTGCGTATAAGGCTGTGTTCTCTGAACTTGTCTCGTGGCAATCACTCTGCGAAGGACACGAAATGGCCGCCAAGGCGACACAGAGTTCTGATTGGACAATGGATTCAAGCGGTTGAAGTGGACCACTCAAAAACCATTATGAGTGGACCATTCAAGAATAATTGTTAAACTGGGCCATACAGCCGCCTGATGTTGGCCGTACACCCGTTCGTGTTTTCCCGTGGTCGTTCACAGGGCACTCGTCGGAATGTACGGCAGACACTGTTATATTAACACTGCCATTTTTCAGCCCTCTTGACCTGCGCTACTGCGAAAAAAAACACTCGTCAGATGCGGAGGTGTATTATTAGCATACGTGTAACCCACGCATTGGCGGCTCCGCTGCATGGGTCGGCGACGCGTGTGCGAAGTTTCTGGGGGCGAGTCGGTGTTGAATCTTCGAATCCAGGCGCCAAACGACGACAGCAAAGACGACAGAGGCTCCGCACGTACACGCACACACTAAAGCGACTAGCGTTACTTGCTCCCATGGACGGTGCGTATATAGCCTTGGCTTCTCAGCTCTGCGTCGATTATCTTGGCAAGTTTTCAATACGCCGCGCGTCGCCGCTGCGCTGCGAGGTCGCGAAGTGATGTTTCGTTACTTCGCGCCAGAAATACGATTCCTCCCGAGCTGCGGGATCGTCGTCGTACGGTGCCCAGAACACAGTGAGATAAGTTGGCTCTTGGTTCTCGCCCCCAGTTCCCTCGTGTGTGCGTGCGTTCTGGTCATTTGCGCTCGAGCGCGTGGCACACGTCATGCAAGGAGCACGTAAGAATTAGGAGGTAGTGATGTTTCTCGCAGAATTGAGCGGGATGAGAATACAGATAAATCTATTGGCGCAGTCTCGTCAACATGCATGCCGACTGCCCTGTATACGGGCGAACCGTGGCTGTAAGGAAGTAAAAAGGAAGATGAGGAAAATACCTGCGTAGGCATATCGATAAGCGGAGAAGTCAGATGTAGTACACAGACGTGAGCGGAATTGCGAGGCTCTAACGTACACGTATAATTAATTGCGCCTATATAATTATACGCGCTGCCGGCCAAAAATGGAACGCGGTAATGGCAGCGCGCGGATGAGTGCGTCCATGAAACAGCGCCATTTAATAGACGTTATGGATGCGTTATTGCATGAATGTGCTTGCACAGCGACAAAGAATAGTGGTATATACTCTGACCAACGTGAAACGAAGGAATTTATGGCATACCGTGAAAAGCTACAGAAGAAATACGCACTCATAACGTTCTGGAACCACTCGCAAGTGTTGGAGAGCGCCTGGCAAAAGCGTGAGAGAACAAGTGAGAAGTTCAAAGGCATGCTTATGACGCGCATGCACAAAGCGAAGTTTCGAGCCAAGGGATCTGTGAAGCATTCGTGGGCAGTTTTCGCCATTGAACGCATGCTTCAAGCCTAAACAGATAACACAAAGCCTTGACCGCTGTAAAAGACTTGACCTACGACCGCTTTCTCCTGTTGAGTCGGCGCATCCAGCGATCGTAAGAGGCGATGCATGCATGGGTTCCGTAGATGAACGGTCTGCGCAAAAGGCGAGCACGCCCCTTGTAGATTTACTGTGTCAGAGGTCGTCAAAGATATGCCGAGCCCCTTCCGAGGTTAATGTTGTTGCAAGTTGTTGGCTTCACTTAGCAAATAATCGTTTGAGCACTGAGCGGTGTCGTTGTTCGAAACGGATACTGTTTGGCGTGAGCGGTCGAGTGCGAAGGTGCCGGATGTCTTCGTGTGCCTCTTTTTCCTGTTTTACTGGGAAGCTGTTATTGCGTCTAGGTGCGATAGCGAATGCGCTCTCTCATATGCCAAAGATTTACAGGTAGAACTATTAGAGTTGGTGCAGAGAAATATTGAAAGGAATGTCGGGCTTATTAATGGCCATGGGTGTGCAAGAATAGAAACGAATCGGGTGATGAGGTGCGTCAAGTGAGATGACCAAATTTCTGTAATTTTTTTTTTTTGAGGTTCTTGAGGAATTCAACTGTGCGTGACTTCGGAACTGTATGTAGCGTGTACGAGAATGAAAACGCATGCGTTAGGATAATGTGCGTTAGGATAAACATGCCGGAAAATTTCAAACAGAACCTTTGGGCCAGCACCAAAGTGCATGAACTAGAATTCTAGTGCGCTTTAACCAAAGGCAATTGTGAAATGCACTCAACAGATCAAGATTATCGTTGAAATATAAGCCGCATTTGGAGGAACATTTTGGGGAGCTTTAAGTTTACATACATTGGTAATGTAAGAAATTTTCAAATAGCTTTAAGAGCCTTAAACGGGCTCCTTGAGCAAATAATGAAATTTTGGAAGTGAGTTTCTAACCAAACGCGGCTAAATGTTTCTGCTCGAAATTTCGCACCCATATACGGGAGACTGTGGCTCTGCAGTCACACAATTCTAGTTTTCTAACTAAGTGTAAACTAAATATTTGCGCTGTATCCACAAAATCCATACTTGAAAACTGTTTCCTAATTGCAAAACAGAAAGCAGCTTTAATGCAAACAATGTACTTTACGCACAGATGTATGAATCCTCGTGAATATTTGTAGAACTTCACTAGCATGCCTATCGTGGAAAGACACTGAAGGCCAACAGATACTCCATATGACGAAGTATGTAAATGAATTACTGGCCCACGTGAGTTTTCAGTTTTAGGGTTCCCGTGCAATA